>NC_073236.2:89179500-89836750 GCF_029281585.2 Gorilla gorilla gorilla | reverse complement strand
TCATAGCTTTTGAGTTAATATTATGTGATATCCATTTTACTAATTTCATCCAGCACACAAATTTGCTACTTATCTCACACCTCTAATTAAATCAGTGGCCACCTACATGAAATTCAGAATGCACTCAATAACAGGTGCTTAGAAGGAAAAAGTGAGGCATAAAATAAGATAGTCAACATAATTTAGACAGATTTATATAAAGTTGCTCTGCATCAACATATTCCTAAACAATAGAGATTAAGAAGAATATGACTCTAGATAATAGTCCCAGAATCTAGAGTCATTTCTCTTGTTAACAGGATATCAATGTGGTGAAAAGTGCACAAAGGGTGTCTGGATCTGCCTTTCCTGACTCTGTAGATTGTTTGCTGTGAAAATGGCTAGGAATCAGCTCAGAAATCTGAGCATAAAACTGGTGAGCAAGGCAGGCTGGAGGTACAGATGAGTTCTGGCTGGGATGCGGTGCAGACAGCTACAAAATGAAGTTCTTACAGTATTTGCTTTCTTGGTCATCCAGGGGTTGTTCAATTGTGAAAGTCAGACAACACGGCCTTGATTTCAGATAAGATAAAAGTCATAAAATTGTTATTTTCTTCCCACAACAAAACAAACCCAACAAGTCAGCGTATTTTGCTCAAAAGGAAAAAGAGAATAGGTACTAGCTTGGCAGTGCCTTACAAATCTCAGACCATTGTAGTCAGTGGCTTTAGCATCAAAGGGACCTGGGTTTGAAGTCACAGCCCAAGAAAGCATGGCTGAGCTATTTAACATCTCTAATTTCAGATTTCAGTGTCCTTATCATAAACTGTGGATGGTAATCAAGAAGCAAGCTTCTTGATGCAAGCTGCTAATGGAGAGGGTCCTATGGCAGGCAGCCTCTAAGAGTTGAGGGCCTCGGTTCTCCAACCACAAAGAATTAAGTTTTACCAACAACCATGCAAGCTTGGAAGAGGGCCCTGAGCTCTAGAAAGGAATGCAACCCTGCCAATTCTGTGACTGTAGTCTAGTGAGAACCAAGCAGAGGACTTAGTTAACCTGTGCCCCGACTTCAGTCAGACCACATGAACTGTGAGGTAACAAATGTGTTGTCTAGAACTTGTAAGTTTGTTGTCATTCATTACACAGCATAGAAAACTAATACACATACTTCCATATAGAATTCAGAGAAAAGAAAGGGAGGAAACGAAAAGGCTTATTTTCTCAGTGCTCTGTGTTAGTTTCAGGCTGAGCAGCCTTGACCTGGCCAGTCATTGCTGAGTCTATCATTGTAAAGTACATTTAGGACAGAAAGATCTTACTCTAGTCAAGATTTCTCCTATAGGCCCTATTTTAGCCTCTGGCCTTCATGAATGGCAAGAATATTAGGATGTCAGTGATAGTTGTTTTTCCAGCTTCAGATTCCAGTTAAGGAATTTTAGCAAAACAATATGAACTAGAAACCTTTTTGAGAGTGGGAATGAGAGATCAAAATATTTGTCTTTTAACGTCAAAGTTTACTAGGTTTTGCTGACAAAACTAATCTTATGTATTACTGGCTTTCTGATGAGCTTCCGTCATCCTTCCCTCATTTTTCTGCCCTGCTCTGTCCGCCATTCCCGAGAAATAGACTAGGAGTCAAGGGATCTGTGTACAAGTTTAAGCTTGGCTTGTAGTTAGTTGTATGACTAAAGATGATAAAGATGAGCCAGCTCAACTCTCTCTTCTGTTGACCTGAAAGTGTTGGGATGGGGGAAAATAGATGAACAATAAATGAAAATAAAGTTCTTGAGAAAAGTTACAAGGGCAGAACAAATACATGACAGTAATGTTACAAAACAGTCTTGAAACCTCAGAGGAATCTAGGCAACTCTTAAAAAGCCTCAAGCCCTTTCCAAAGTATGAACCTGCTTATGATTTAGAGTTTGGGCCAAGAGATTTATAGGATTTGAGAAATGAGAAATAAGTTTTTCTCTCTTAGACAACTCCTATATAAAAGCAGTGGTTTTCAAGATAGTTATGTTCTAAGGCTTGGTGGATGAGAATACCCTGATTAATTATGCATCAATATGGAATAGGGTCCATATATACCACTTCTGTCATTAGTCCCTTCTGTACCTACAACAGGTACAGAGATGAGAGATCAGAGGCTTGGGGAAGAGAAATAGCTTGTTAAGATTATAGAGCTAGTTACTTTCAGCTGTGGGACATAATTACAAAGGAAATTTGTACATTTGGTTATTCTTGTTAAGTATCTCTATTTGTAATGCCAAACACAAATTTTTGCTACTTCAAAAGCTGTTTTATTTCTTAAATTTGTGATGTCTCTATTATATTTTGCCAATGTGAGGAAATGAGTGTCTAATCTTGTCAATGTAATATTTATTCTCAATTCCTGCTATATTCATTCCTCCTAATTTGAAAGTTGATAAAATCTGTTGGCAACCTCCTTGAAGCTGCAAAGCAGTTACTCAAAACAATTTTCAGAATGTTCAGTATAAATGGGCACATGAACCATTCTTGAAAACTGATGTGCCTTTTTGCTTCACATGTTTAACTAAAGTCGGTTATAAATTTTAAAATTATTTATTTAACTTTTTCACATCCTTGTTTTAAAATTTCCATACCATAATACAGTGTTCTTTCAGGATCACATGTGAAATAGATAATATTTCCAACATTCCATGAGGAGCTATGGGGAAGAAATGATGAGCAATTCCATAAGGCACTGATAGACATAAAATAAGAGTACGTATTTTCATGTCATTCCAGATAGAAATATCAAAGATGGAACATTTTCCTTCCCCTTGACTTAACAGATGCCCACTCTCATTTAGAACTATTTCCTGACAATGAAATCTAGTTGGAGAGATACAAATTAATAATTCAAACACATTGAAATAAGTATTGCACTGAGGTAAAAAAGCCACAGGGTATGAAAAGGCATGGTGTAGTTGGTGAAAGGGAGGTGAGGTATTACTTGAGTAAAAAGTTTACATTGGTGGGGTGGCAGAGATAAAAGAAGATGGAGATAGAGATAGGCAGGAGTTAGATCATAGTGAAAGTCTTGTAGTTATTTTAGGGAACCCAGGAAGCTTAAATCTATCAATCAGGACAGTGACAGGGTCAGATACATATTGTAGAGACACTCTTGTGAGTAAGGAAAGACTCATTTATAATAAAATATTTGTGGTAGTCCATATGATTTGGTCATTCTGCAATACATTTATCAATATCTCAAAACTCACAAGAACATGTAAGCAAAAGTTAAGGTATATATATAGAGAGTGGAAGAATCTTTAGTATTCTCTGGTGTCAATTTGTATGTCATTTTTAAAAATTGTTTTTGGAAGCATTTCATTTTCTGTTTAGTGGTTGCTGTAGTTTTCTTGAGTCTTCTCCCTACTGCTAATTTAGGCTATTTGGCATATTCAACCTCATGGTTGCAAAACTGGGGTTTTAATATTAAAACTTCCATTGTTCATTTAGATTTTTCCTTCTGAAAATTTGTAGAATTATTCAAGGCAATCTTTTATCTACTCTTTCTACCTTCCTTTGCCTCCCAAATCAACAACCTGAAGATAGGCTGAATTAATACACACTAGTTGTGGTAATAATGTAGTTAAGTTGACACTATGAGTTGTGGTCTAGGCAGAGAATGTTACGTGCAGAGCTTCTATTGTCTTCTTTCTCCCAAACACAGTGGTAGGTTATTCACATTCATTCCTTGCTGTATGCATCTAGTTAAAATAACTAAGACTTTTTCAGGAAAGACAAACTGAGGCCAAAAGCTATTGCTCATCTCATTGCTAAAACTCTGGCAACATTTTCTGAATTCCACAGATCCACAGTTTGAGAAGATGATTGTTTAACTGTGGCATCATGAGGGCCCAACAGTTTAGAAAACAGTGGGACAGGCTGTTGCCCTGCAGCCAGGTGATAATCCACAGTAACCAAAATAATAACAAATATTCATGAAACCACTGTCTTTCTTTTTCAGCTCATTATTGAATATTTGCACTGTATTTATTCTTTCTGCTGCAAAGAAAGAAATTACCAACCAATAGATCATGTTCTTATCAAGTGCCAGGCAAAAATAATTCTTATAACTACACACTAGGAAGAGAGTAGGAAACTGGTAGGAAGGAACCAAAATGTTATACAACAAAATACTATGCACAACAAAGATATGGTATACTATAGAAAGCAGATTATTTTTAAAGAAGCGATATAGACTTTTCTGCAAATGTTAAAAATTGATTCTTATTACTTGAGAGGAAGAGAACTTGCTCCAATTCTAAAATGGCTTTAAATCATTTTCTCTTTTTACCAGTCAGCTGCTTTCCTACAGGCCAATAATAGCATTACCAACCTGGACAACCCTGAGAGTCTCCTTACTCACAGTTGTCCAAAGCCTTTAGGCTTCATCTACTTTTTACCAGCATTATCTTCCAGAACCTAGAGCAAATAACTTCTCATTACTACTAAAAACAAAACAAAAGCACAACCAAAAACAAAAACACACTCTTCCAGAGCTTCCCATTACCTAGAGAATTAGTCTAACCTCTTTTATAGAGTTTTTAATATTCTCTAAACATCTGCTCAAAATTATTCACTTCCCTGCATTCTAATTACCTTCTGCACCAAATTCTACAGTTCTCAAACACACTGTGCATCTTCACAATCTTTGCTCATGCTGAAGCCTCTGCCTAAGACGCATTTCTGCTAATTCTCCACCTGACGATAACTTACTGCCCTTTTAATGTTAGCATTTTTGCCACAGTTAGATCTATTAATTTTATTGGAATCAACTTTGCCCTATAGAGAGGTTTCTGAAAGTATAACTTGCCACCGGTGTCCGTGCTATTAAAAACACACATGCAGAGAATGCATGTTGACACACCTTGGTTGTCTACCTCATCAGTGACTACCGTTGCTCTTATATAACATAAATCAATCCTCAGTAAGTATTTGTAGACATGGAACTTCCTCAGCTTGTTCCCTTTCTCTTTGGTATCTCTTCTCTCCATCCTCAATGCTCATAATCAACGGCCAATTCCTCTTGTTTCAGCAATGTTCCTCTTGCCTACACCATATTCCCACTTCCATTACCCTAGTTCTAATTTTCATTACCTCCTTCTTGAACTACCACACTTGCTTCCTTAGCTATTGCTCAGCTTCTAGTCTCTCCCTTCTTAGACCATTTTGTAGTCAGCTGGTGAAGTCATTTTCCCAAAGCACAGCTCTAATAATTCCATTCCCTGCCTTAAAAAACATCAATCGCTCTCTAATGCCTGCAGACCAAGTCCAAACTCCTTAGCAGGTTTTCTATCATCTTCCCACCATCTGCCTTTGCAAACTTTTGTTATACATTCCCATTATACTCATTCTGCATGCCAGTCATTCCCTGAGGCATTCTGTGGAGTCTCTCCCATTCCCTGACCTGATGTATGAATTCTCTCCTTTGATCTCTCAGGTTACTCTTTTCCTCAACATTGCCTGTTGATATACCCACCTTTAAAGAAACAAATGAAATGCCTCTTCCACAATGATGTATGTCTAGTATGTAATTTTAAATTTTTTTGCTCCTAGAGTATATTCATTGTATTGCTAAAAATGTATTACTCCACTTTACTACTATTGCATACAAAACTGTGCTTGTGATTCAAAACTCTCTGCAGGGATAAATCATGTTTTGTTTACTTTTCTTCCTGGGGTTGGGCCTTAAACAGTCCAAACACAAAGCACAACTTCTGGATCATCAGAACGATTTAGCAATGAAACAGGCTATCTCAAAGATGAAAAATATTTGAAGAGAGGCTAGATGCTCATCTGTGAAGATTACTGAAGGAAATGCATGCACTAGGCAGATGGTGAGATTGCATGACCTTTTAAGTCCCTTACAAGTGTAAGTTTCTGCGCTATCAAGGGAACAGGCCAGGTACAGTGACTCACACCTGCAATCCTGATACCTTGGGAGGCCAAGGTGGGAGAATCACTTGAGGCCAGGAGTTTGAGACCACCCTGGATAACAAAGCGAGACCTTGTCTCTACAGAAAATAAAATAATAATTAGCCAGACATAGTAGTGCATGACTGTAGTACCATCTCCTAAGGAGGTTGAGGCAGGAGGATCATTTGAGCCCACGCATTTGAAGTCGCAGTGAGCTTTGATCTCACCACTGCACTCCAGCCTGAGTGACAGAGCAAGACCCTATCTCTGACAAAATGTGGTGGTCACATTTTGACGTTTGAGGGGTCACCACCCCTCGACAGGCCCTGGTGTGTGATGTTCCCCTCCCTGTGTCCATATCTTCTCATTGTTCAACTCCCACTTATGAGTGAGAACATGCAGTATTTGATTTTCGGTTCCTGTGTTAGTTTGCTGAGAATGATGGTTTCCAGCTTCATCCATGTCCCTGCAAAGAACATGAACTCATCCTTTTTTATGGCTGCATAGTATTCCCTAGTGTATATGTGCCACATTTTCTTTATCCAGTCTATCATTGATGGACATTTGGCTGGGTTCCAAGTCTTTGCTATTGTGAATAGTGCTACAATAAACATACATGTGCATGTGTCTTTTATAGTAGAATGATTTATAATCCTTTGTGTAAATGCCCAGTAATGGGATTGCTGGGTCAAATGGTATTTCTGGTTCTAGATCCTTAAGGAATCGCCACACTGTCTTCCACAGTGGTTGAACTAATTTACACTCCCACCAACAGTGTAAAAGTGTTCCTATTTCTCCACATCCTCTCCAGCATCTGTTGTTTCCTGACTTTTTAATGGTAAGTGTTATTCTAACTCCCAATGCTGTCTACCTAATGTGAAAGTTCACCATTCTAAGTAACCAATCCTGGCTTTGTTATGAAATTTGGATGCTGAATCCAAGAGATTAACAACATGATCACAAAATTTACTTATTCTCTTTAAATTTGTATAACCATCAACAACAGAGACAAGATTATTTATACATCAAGATCCTTGCCTTATTAATTACGTCTCCCCAAGTATCTAGGCATTCCCAAAATAGGAGGTTCAATGTTTTAAATAGCATTGATACATGGTTTTCCAAGTGACTTGGGAGTATGATGACATCTCCTAAGCAAGAGTGATTGGACCCACGATGAATTTAGTTTCTAATGAACAGAACACTAGAGAACTGGGTTTGGATCTAACTTTTGGCTCTTTTCTATATCCTCTTGGAGGTAATTAGCTTCCTTTACTGTTTAGATGTGGAAAGGGCCTTGTTTGCTAAGTTTGGGGAAATACAGAAAGCTTGGCAGTCAGGAACTAAGCAGGAATCCAATGGACTGAAAACTCCTTTAGAGAAGGATGGCTTTTTTTTTTTTTTTTTTTTTGAGATGGAGTCTTGCTCTGTCACCCAAGCTGGAGAGTGGCACGATCTTGGCTCACTGTGAGCTCCGAGGATGGCATCTTATGGTTCTTTTTGATTCCTTCCTCCCTAGAAAAGTCCAGAATATGACTCTGAACACTACGTAAGATATGCACATAGTAATGAAAATTAATTGACAAAATTTTCTGTGGAATCTCAACTGCCTTGCAAGAAATAATACAAGTGCAGATCGAGTTTTTAAAACCCTGCATAGGAAGGAGAAGAAAATGAACATTCTGCTTCAGGATTGGAGTTTTCTTTCTGATCTGCTAATTCTACAAAGTATATAAGATTACTCAACACGTTTTAAGTGGAAAGCAACCAGCTTACTCTACATTATAGTAGCCATAATGTCACTAGGGGGTGTATGTTTGGTTGTGAGAGGGTGTTATCAATGTTAATTACAAAGTTTTCAAGAGTTGATAAATTTCTTCATAAAATAATGACATAAAATATCTCTTCAAGGTAACAAATCTTGAGAGTCAAAAAGCTCAGGATGGTTTCAATCAATAACTTTATAACTACCAACTATTTGTTTTTCCAAAATTATTAATTAACAACTAAGAAATTGCTGAAAGCCTCCTTGGAGCGTTTTTACAATCTTCGTATAGAAGTAAATAGTATTTATGATAGTATCGATATATTTGGGCTAGACTTTACCACGGCTATGAGACCTGCTATAGTTCTTGATGATCCCTTGTCATGAATGGAACTTAGGTAGCTATTGTCACAATCTCTGCAGTCACTAAGCATAGAAAGTCCTCACTAAATGCACTAAGCATAGAAAGTTCTCACTAAATGCACAAGATTCAAATAAGATGGTATTTTCCAATTCCTTCACTCAGTCACTTATATGAGGGCTAAAGCCATGGTAACATAGAGGCTCAAGTAACTTAAAAAATAACATATTTGAAATTTACTTGCTGGAAAGGGACACCCCACCTTGATTTTAATGAATTTCAGAGCAAATACAAGCTGTCCTCAGTGGCTTTCATATGAATTCCCTGCACAGTCTTCTTCCTTTAGAAATGCAAAAACTATTTCAAGATTTTTATGCCTGCATGGAGAAAATTGCTATTGTGTACAATTAGCATATTTACTAAGGTTTGTCATTACTTTTGGTAATTAAAATCGTACAAAAAGAGAGACATATCCAATTCAAGAAAATTACACAGTACAGTAATATACAATCATAATAGTCGCCTGACAATTATTAAAATACACCAAGTTCTCCCTTACAGTAAAAGTATTCACCAGAGTAGCTTCTGAATAAGATCATTGCAGTGCTTTCTATTTAAATATGTTTTTCTGCACAGAAAATTATAATTACATTTGCATAACTACTGTAATCAATCTAGAATTATGGCTGAAATTTTTATTCTTGAAATCACTGTTCTTTCTAAGATAGTAGGAGCTCTGAGGCATAATCTAGGTTTGTGGGCCATTATTCTAATTTGTAATAGGATTAAATATATTTTTGCACTCTCTTTACAACAATCAATCACTCTAGAGACATAGCAGACAATACAACTACATCACACAATTTGTTTTCTTCTGTCTTGAAAAAACAAACCAGGCTTTAATTTACCAAATCCATTTTGTCCAAAAAGCAAAACAAAACGAACTCAAGTAAAAAAAAAAAAGTCAAATTTATAAAAGGAGAACACCAAATAGTATTTCATGAAACAGACTCATTAGGAAGTCAAGCATTCATCTCTACATTTAGATGCTCTGTACTTACTGAGATTAGCTGGGATGGCCGAGTTAATTTCTGTCCCATCATGGAAATACTGGCTACCATAAACCAAAGATTTCTTTTGAATGTTCTCCTTTACTCTTGCTGTATTCAACAGGCTTCCTTGGAGCCTGATGTTATTGTCATATCTTTTAAAAATATCCAAGTCAGATCTGATGAAAACGATAAGCAGACCTAAAGACATTAATCTGCAACCAGATTCTGGTAGAGCTAGCCTTTTGCAAGGATATCTCTAAGAAAATGTCCTGCTAGCCCCTTCTTCTGACCAATGAGCTGATAATGCAAGACCCTCACAGATACCATCTGCATGCATTCTCTCTCAGGAGTGCAGAGACTGAGACACTGTAGCAGGCCAGAGAATGAGGTGTTCTAAAATCCCCTCTCTCTGGTCCTGCTGCAACTTGTTTTTGGTTACACAGCCCAGCTCCTCAAGAGAGTGACATCTCCAGGGATCAGGCCACAACAAAAGAAATTCTCAATAGCACAAACAATATATATTTCCTGAGAAGCACAACATAAAGTCACTACAGAAAGCTACCCTGAAGCATTTCTCTAACATGCGGTTTCAAAATCATTTCCACGTTATCAATGCTAATTATAAAATTTTTAAGACTTGATAAATGTCTACATGAAACATTAATAACATAAAATATCTCTGCAAGGTAGCAAATCATTGAGAGTCAAAAAGCTCAAGATGGTCTCAATCAATAACTTTACAACTACCAACTATTTGCTTTTCCAAAATTATTAATTAACAACTAAGAATTTGCTGAAAGCCTCCTTGGAGAGTTTTTACAATCTTTGTATAGAAGTAAATAGCATTTATGACAGTATCCAGATAAGTTCGGACTAGGCTTTACCTTGGCTATGAGACCTGATATAGTTCTTGATGATCCCTTGTCATGAATGGAACTTAGGTAGCTATTGTCACAATCTCTGCAGTCACTAAGCATAGAAAGTCCTCATTAAATGCAATGTCTTTTTAACAAAGATGTTAAACTGAACTCAATATTTTCATACTTTTTTACTTTGGAAGATTTGGAGCTGTGCTCAAAATTGTACAAGGAACTGTTTTAATGACCAATTAATTCAGATTGGCAGATACACAGAAATAAACATGTTCAGAGAATAACAGCAAAGACTACATAGATACCCATAGATTATGATTGACTTTTGGTGAGAAACTGAGGACAAACATTAAATCAGCAGTGGAATTATAACCTTACTTATCTTTGTGCTCAAGTGTTTGTTTATAAGCATAGATAATACCTACCTAAGAAAAATGGAGCCCAGCAGGCAGCTAGATTTATATTTATATAATTTTATAAAATAGGTTCTTGCCTCACCATCAGAGGCTGGTCAATTTGCCAGCCTCTAGAAAACATTGAGATCTCTAGGTATAGATATATCCTTATTTGGAAGGTGTATGAAGCCAAAATAAAGACAATTCCAAGATTCCTCTTCTTTAAATAAGGTGAAGACCCTTAAAGATGGAGAAAAATAGTCACAGAAGAAGGCAAAGAATCATAGAAAATTGGAGGTAGGTGGATGTTAAGCACATTTTATTTTTTATTTTCATTTTATATACATAAAAATTGAGGCTCAAACAAATGAATATTCTTAGTCACGATTACATAGCCAGCAAATGCATTGATGAATATAGAGCTAAATCACTTTCCATTACACAACACTGAATTTGAAGAAATAAGATCACATTATGGATGTCAGGCAAACATAATAGCCCAGGGTCAATATGGCAGAGAAATAAAAGTTGGCATTTTTCTATCTTAAAAGTATTCTGGATTTTTCCCCCTATCTTCATAAGGTTGGTAACAACAATAATGGTTCATGGACAACCTAGAATATTTCATATTTAAACTAGAGTCTTTTCTGACGGAAAACAAACCATCCATGTCTTGATCAAAACAGGGGCATGAATTACTAGAAGAATAAGAGCAAAGAAGAAATAAGCATAAAATGTTTTTCAAGGACCATCTTGAGATAATACTATTATAACTGCATTTACAACTTATATGTCTTTTTAAATCTGATATTTGTAGTAGTGTATAGGTTAGCATACTTATGGAACAAATGTGTTTCTCTTTGTTTAAGACAAGTAAGTTATAATTCATACAAAATATTAGTCATGGTGTCATCTCTTCACCAATTCTATTATCATGTATAGGTCACAAGCTATTTCTGGTTTTCATTTTTCTTTAAAAAACAAAGAAGAACTTGAATAGATATAGCATTTTGAAAATTTTGTCCTGAAAAACTTTTCCACCTCCATTCATCTTACAGATCTGATAATTTTTCACCAAGGAAACAGTCTTTGTCCTGGAGTCTCATATGGCTCTTGCCATAACAGTATATCCAAAGATTCATTCATTTATTTACTCACTGAATAAATGAAACTCTACAAGGCACCAAGTTCTGTACCATGGCTATGTATACTGTTAAAAACAAGAAAAAGAAGTAGTTGACCTCTTAGAATTTACACTACAATGAATGGGAAAAGTCCATTTTTTTACAATGTAGTTTTCATTTGAGTATTGTTTTGTATTATTAATAGTTAACCCATGGAATGGAATGGATTGCACTCCTGAAGTATTACTTCTGTGGGACCTTCAAAGCTTGTGGCTGTGTCCTTCTTTGCTGTGGCACATGCTCTGCTAGTGGAAAGAATTTGCAAAGCCCTTTTGTGGGGGAGAAACCCTACCTGCGTGATGGGATCTGATCTGAAAACAAAACCTACATTTGTTCATCACCACTACCTCCTCTCTAAATCCCTTAAATATCCCTCTACTAACAGTCACTCAAGATCATGATTTAATCACTTCATGTCCAATAAAGTATTGATTTCATTTTCATTGGTTATCTTTTATATGATTATTTAGCCATCTTAGGCATTATATCTTCAAGAAGAAGGAGATTTGTAAATACTACAAAGGGGTTTTCGTTTTGTGTTGTTGAGATATTACTATTAAAGTTTTTTTTTTTTTTTTTTTTGGATACAGCTGTCTAAAATAACCAAGATCTATTTCTCATTCTAGCATGTGGGCTCAGCATTCTGTACAAATGATTTTACTGGCTTCATAAACTCCCAAGTTAAAGGATCTCTTTAGGAAGAATCTTACTTGACCTCTTGAATTGTTGGCCTGGTACCCAGAGTAAAAGAATTGTGTTTTAATAAGGATTACTTTTGTCGTGGTTTATTATGCTTTAGCACCACACGCTAAGTTGATGTAGTTGCAGGAAAGAAGGTAAGACATGCCATGGTTTGGTTAAAAGCTTCATTACATGTATTTATGAAGAGTCTTATGGATGAAATAATTTACAACATCTATTACGTATATTGAAATGTATGCTACTGCTTCCATTTCTTATAATCTGCGGAACCCAGGTCTGAAACCACTTGGTGGAAAATGTTTTTAAATTTTATTTTGGTACCAAGCGGCAATAACAAAAGTTCAATGACTGGCTGAGTAGCAATTTGGACTGATTTCTAAATGTGGGCACAGCATTAATGAAAGACATTTCTTATTTTTGAGATAAAGCAAACCTACATGAAAGAGAAATTACATCATTTGGGTACTAGTTTCAGTGAATGCCTGAAAATGGGGGAGTCGGAAGAGTGGTGTAATGACGGAATGCTAAAGCTAGGTGAGTTAGGAGGGGTTATTTGGAGATAAGCCTTGAGTAGGACTTCAAAGAAGGGAAGCAATGTGGATAAGCTAGTAGGAGGCTGATCCAGAAGTTAAATATTAAAAGTATAGCACTAGAGACAGCAACAACCATGTGTCTAAAGAGCTTGTTTTTTTTTTTGTTTGTTGGTTTTGTTTGTTTGTTTTTGTTTTTAGAAATGAGTATGGATGGAGAGAGGGGATTATAGCAGAGCAAATAGTGTTGAAGTCTTGGTGGGGACATTCCGATTTAATAAGTATAGTTTCTTTATCAAGAGTAACAATTCGAAAATGCTATTTGAGGATTAGTTACCAATGCAACTAAACTTCATAATGAATGATGATCATGGTTAGCACCCACTAAGTGCTTACTATGTGTTATATACTATTTTAAAAACTTCATGTATGTCCTTGTGTTTAATCCAGGATTTTGTAACCATGATGCAATTGACATTTAGGATTAGGTAATTCTTAGTTGTGGGGGACTGACCTGTGCACTGTATGATGGTTAGCAGCATCCTTAACTTCTATTCACCAGATGCCAGTAATCACACCAAAACATCCCCACACAACCACAAGTTGTGACAATCGTTAAGTGTCTCCAGACATTGCCAAATACTCGAGGGCAATATCTCCCTAGTTCAGAACCACTGATTTGTTCTTAACACCACGTTTCAGTTAAATTTCATTAATTCTTTTTTTATTGCCTCTTTTTGTAGTTGAGGACATGGATGCTAAATAACTTGCCCAATGTCACATGGTTAATAAACAAATTATAAAGCCTCCCTGTGAACTCCAGCAACTTAATTCTAGGGCCTGGATTTGTAACCATTATTGTCTATTACTTCCCCATAATCTTTCTAGGCAGGAATCTAGCATAAATAAAAAAAGAAATATCCCAGTGTAGTAAGCCTCGTTTGAACTGATATATTAAAAAAATGGCAGACATTTAAATTTTAGGTAATGCTATCACAGCCGGTGTAGTCAAGACTTCTGTCTTTTGTTTTGCAATTTATCAAAAGGCTGACTTTCTCATCTAATCCTATTTCAGTGGTATGTTCTATATAATTTTTAAGAGATTTTGTTGTATCTAACCTTAAATCAATATCACAGCAGTTTTATGATTTTTTAGTGCCTCTCTCATCATTTCTTCTAGGCTTTGGCTGGACAAGGGGAATAAAAGCCCTCTGTTTTTCCACAACTATAAGAAATGCAATTATCAGAGCATATCTTGTACTTTCCAAGTATCCCTAGATTGTACAATATGCCTAACTGTCCTAACACAAGGGGACACTTTCTGCACACTTTATGATTAGAGCTGTTCCATGTTCCTTTAATGATATGTGGAAAGCAAGGAAAAGAATGCTAGGAGGGAAAAAGGTCTCTCCTTTCTTTGATGTGGAAGTTTTGCAAATCATATAGTGAGACCTCCTAAGAGTTCATCTCACTCTAGGCACACAGGAGACTGTGGCTGGAGTAGGAAGAAATGAGAATAACATAGAAATGATTATAAATGGTCACAGCCTGTCTTCGGCTAGAAAAATAAACAGGGATTTCTGCCAAAAAAAAAAAGACCTGGGCTTGGGAGGAGGGAGCCTGGCCCTCTGTGTGTGGCCTCTGTTTACCCTTCTGTATAATATTATGACAGGTCCTTTTCAATGATAATGTTCCATGCATCAGTAATAATGAATGAAAAAGAAGAAAGCACTTGCAGGGTTTGCCTATTACCTTAAACCACTGAACATCATAGAGAAGGCAGCAGGTGTGACAGACAAAAAGAGATTCATAGATTAATATAGCTGAAAGCACACTGACAGCCAAAAGCATGTTTTTTTTCCATTCCAGAAAGTTCTACCTGTGAAATCTGAGACTCTGCTTTTTCATCTATAAAATGGGATAAAACTATCTTGCAGGATTTTGTGAGGCTTAGATAAAAATCTCCAAGCAGATGGAATTTCCAACAGTATCCATCAAAATACAGGCACTCAGTAAACTTACACTGGCTAAATAGATAAATAGTTTTCAAGTGAAAATGTAATTGTGAAGTGCAGTTTAGTTCTCTTTGCCTCTCTGGGGCTTTGTAGAACATGAAAAAAGTAAGGATCTTTTTATTTTATTTTTTATTTTAACAAGACCCATGGACTAAAGGTAAAGAGTAATGCAATTTAAAGGACCAATGCAACTAGGTAGGTAAAACTCAGAAAGTCCAGACACCAGTTACAGGAAACAAGATAAAATGTATGAGTCTCAGGATAAGCCCGAGGGTTTCAACATTACTCACAGAAGGCAAGATGCCATTTTCTACAAACGTAGGGGCCTTTCTTTGCGTTTAGTCAACTAAACTTGAAGTTAGAGAAGGAACTCAAATAGGAGAAATGGCTAACATTTCTTTGCCGGTGATGGGGGAGAAGTGAAAGCAGTGGGGCTATGTATTATTCTGTTCTCACCCTGCTATAAAGAACTGTCCGAGACTGGGCAACTTATAAAGGAAAGAGGTTTAATTTACTCACAGTTCCGCAGGGCTAGGGAGGCCTCAGGAAACTTACAATCATCGTGGAAAGGGAAGCAAACACATCCTTCTTAACATGGCGGCAGAAGAGAGAAGTTAGTGCCCGCTGGGGAAATGCCAGATGCTTATAAAACCATCTGCTCTTGTGAGAACTCACTCACTATCACGAGAACAGCATGGGGAAAACCACCCCCATGATTCAATTACCTCCGCCTGGTCCCACTCTTGACATGTGCTGATTATTACAATTCAAGGTGATAATCAGAGCGCAGACACAGAGCCAAACCACATCAGGCTATATGGAAAAAAATAAATCAAAGAAGTTTGTCCTCAGACACAGAAGCAAAATTTCACGTTCCAAGACATTCTACAATGAAGTGAGAAGCCTGGCACTTCCTTCCTCCACTTCCAGACTTAATAATTGGTAGAACAATAATATCCGTAAGTAACAAAGAGCCTGGAATGGATGAGTCTGACAAAGCCCATCCATCCTTCCACCTCACAAACTATCTATATTTGTTCTTTTTTCTCCAGCTTTGGAGACAGAGGATGTGTTCCAGCTCACAGACTCTCAGGAATAATACTGGAAATTGACATCTAATCAGCATTTTATGCACTACAATTGTGCAAACTTTTAGGCCTGCTGTACAATAATCCTTCCCTGCTGTGTGGTGAGCACTTTGGGCCCCTCTGGATGCTAGATGTGATATGAATGGGAAGCATTATTATTATTTATGCCTTATAATATGTCAACTCTATGTCCTCTGCCACAACAGACACTTATTTCAAATGTGCAGTAACAGCCCCCAAGTGATGTATTGTCAAAATATTTTTGAAATGAAAAAGCAAAATTAACCATAAACTGCCCCCTTGTCTCCATGAAAATGGTACTGTAACACTACCAAGGAAAAGCAATGTTAAATAATAAAAGCTACAACAAAATAAAAGTCAAAAAAAATTGGAAGAGCTCTGTGTTTGGAAGAAGTATGCTTTGGTAAATCACAACAATGACAATTTTGCTTTCCAATTAAAGTGTAATAGTGAAAGAGCAAACCATCACCCCAGGGTATCCTCAAGAACAGCTCAATGAATTCTGCCTTACTTAAAAAGAAGTTTTCAGTGGAGCTGTTTTTCTTGCAAAAGATTTTAGAAAAAAACACAGCCTTTTTTTTTTTGATTTACATTATGCGAACCCTGATATTATCAGATATTATCTGATGACTCATCAATTCATACAGACCTTTAAGGTTGGAAAGCACATATTTAAATATATAGTAGACAGCAAGTAACAAATGATAGGAACTAGATTTTAGTGGGTAAAATCCTTCTGCACCATCAAAGACTTTCTAAGAGCTATGGGTTTACTACCCAGGTGATTCAGTTTCCATTTTGGGACAGGTCATATTAATTTTCAGGATCTTTTCCCAGAATGTTATTTAATTAAGTGTGACTAAATATCTGAATCAGGATGCTACGGTATTTTTAAAAAGGAAGATGTCTATTTAAATGTGATAGATACTTAACTGTACAGTTTGATAAACTTTTAACAGACTGTAACCTTGATGCTTTCCCTGGGGTAGGGAGGCATCCAAGGGACCCTGGTGAACTGAAAAAGTTAATGCACTTCTCTAAACATTTTGAGTCTGGCAGAATCTGGAACTATAAAATAACATTTCTTCATTAACATACAAGTCACAATGCTATTCCCATAAAGCACCTCTAGCATATAAGGCTGGACGTTTTTCAGACCATCATTTATAGGGCGGGTTTATTTTTCTTTGTCTTGACATTAATGAGCTATGTATTCAGGGAAATAGAAGATTTCAATGCCTGTCAAATTACCTTTCAAATTACCAAAGCTTGCTTTTCTCCTACTCAAAGAGCAAGCAGGGACTTCTTTTAGAATGGGGGACAAATGGAATATTCAGTAAAAAGGGTCATGAAAATAAATGTGAAGGCAGTAATGGATCCATTCCAACCATGACTTCATGACAAAATGCTGTGACTTCAGTATTTCATTACTTGCCATGTTCTCATCCTTTGTATTATTATCACACCTCCCCTCGCTCCCACATTATTACATCTTTTTGGGAAAAGAAGATATGTGAAAATTTCTGTAGTTGTATGATAACTTGTTCTAAAATTTAGACTGCTGATTTGATATGAAACACATAACGTTTTTATAGATCAAGGCTGCCAGTTATTTGTAACCATTCTGTTACAAAAATCTTTCCTGAGCAATCTTGGTATATCATCTTCTACCACATCCTTAGCAATTAACTGAAGCTAACTGTTTCACTAACATTTCCTTTTCCATTTATGTAGAATGGGCTGAATGTATTAATGCAATATAACAAGAGAAATGGGCACAGAAAAATCCTCTTTCATATCGATCTCAGAATCCTGTCTGTGTCTCATTTGGGATGAAGAGAAAAAATAATCAAGAAAATATGTGTTGGCAGGGTTAAGAATACAAAGGAAATATTACTGGAAAATATTTAATAGGTAAATATAAATGAGGGAATAGGCACAAGGTTAGGTAACAAGCAGATTGAATTTCAAATTTCCTAATTACTCTCCCTGTTTTGCAAATCCTTCCAAAACATTACCTCATCTGTGCTTTCATCATCCCTAGGGTATAGGGTTCGATTACTCATCCTATCCCTTTGCACAATGGAGAAATTTACATGTATTCAGCCCTAGCCGTCCTTCTAGTCATTCTCTCAGTTTAGTACTCAGTTGTTTTCTTATTTGGGTTTTGGCCTGTTCTCCATAAGTTTGAAAGCTGTTTGAGGACAGGGATATGTTTATTCTGTACTTTTCTGGTATCCTCGCTCGGAAACTTAGTACTTAAGAGCTAGGTCGGGCTGGGCGCGGTGGCTCACGCCTGTAATCCCAGCACTTTGGGAGGCCTAGGCGGGCGGATCACGACGTCAGGAGATCGAGACCATTCTGGCTAACACGGTGAAACCCCGTCTCTACTAAAAAAAATACAAAAAATTAGCTGGGCGTGGTGGCGGGCGCCTATAGTCCCAGCTACTCCGGAGGCTGAGGCAGGAGAATGGCGAGAACCCGGGAGGCGGAGCTTGCAGTGAGCCGAGATCGCGCCACTGCACTCCAGCCTGGGTGACAGAGCAAGACTCCGTCTCAAAAAAAAAAAAAAAGAGAGAGAGACCTAGGGAGCTACGTCTTCATTAACTATTATAAGGTGGTTTCAGAGGAGCATGTAGTGCATTATTGAAGCTCAGGTTTATCTTAATAGGTATATTTGTATACATTCATTAAGTATACGCAGACTAGGCACTCCTCATTTTACACTCAAAACTCAAGTAGCTGTAGGACTAAATTACTTATGATTTTGATTTATAAACAGCAGAAGAACAATGGGTAATCCATATTAAAAATGATTGTGTATCATCTCTTAAAGAAAGCATTTTGAATACGTGTTTATCCTGTTCTTAAATGGTTTTACTCTTTGTTATTCATTCTAATTAAACTGTTCTAGTGCAAAAATGCTAAAGCAATTTCTGTAGTTTCATCTTTTATTCTAAAATCCTTAACTGTATACTGAAAGTGAGCTTATGAAACATTCTTGATATGAAAACTCACAAGTTTTCAAACATAATTCTTTATCTTTAAACACAATACCTACCTGAAATTTTGCCAAACAGGCTTATCCTCAGAGTATGCTTTAGTAGGTTAATACTCTGAAGAATTAAATGTAATTCACATATTAACTACTGGTAGAAATCCATGTGCAATCATATTGTTTACTTGATAATTCCACATACATCTTTAAAATCAAAATGCTCTGTTTCACTTCTCAGGAGCAGTTCTGACACATTTTATACTTTTTGCAGATTGAGGATTAGCCAGGTAGAGCTAGCCTGTGTTGGCTTCCCAATTAAAAATCAATAAATTTTAAACATAAATAAATAGAAATTCTCTCTTAAAAAGTATTTTGAATTTCTATATGTGTGTGTATGTATGTATAATTACAGTAGTAAAAATTTTATTAAATCTCTACCAAAATCTCTCCTGACACATTCCTTTGTCTTTCTACTTTAGAGTAACTATAATAATCCTTCTCAATTTTTCTAGAAAAAGAAACATGCATTCAAAATGATCTCAGAAAAGAATTTTTCTCATGCCAAGTCAAACAAGTTAGCAATGGTAAAATATATTTCATTAAAATTTTAATCTAGTCATTAGGTAGGGAAGGTTAAATAACTTAAGCCTTTTCTTAACTATTAATAGATAATGATGTCAACTCTTGCCTAGCAGCTTCAACAAGCTTTTGCAAAGTGTTGAATTCCAGTAAGCACTTTCAGAAGGGGTAAGATGTATACATGATCATCTACTTAGGTCATAATACTGCACAAATAGTGCTAATGTGAAATATCTGCTGGGAGTTTTAGCACAGGTTGTTTTTATAGTTTAAGGATCAAGTTGCTTACAGAGTGTTCACTTCTCTAAGACATACGGAAAATATCTATGAAACTTTACTATGTGAATGTGTACTACCTGGGCACACTATATATAGCTAGTATAGCAGGATGGAAACTTCTTTTGGTTGGAAAATGCGTAGACACAAATGACAAAATCAAGTGTAAGCAAAGACAGTAAGCATATGGAAATTATCATGGACAAAGAGAATTTTGCATTTCTTTTGAATATCTCCTATGGAATATATCATATAGTTACTAAATGCTTCCAGTTGAGAAATAGTGAAGAAGTATTTTTCTAAGAAATAAATTATTAGAGACTCAAATATTAACCCTTATTAGCCATACTTACAAGAGACAAGGATGTTAGTTAAAGCCAGGAGAATTCTTTAGTGCTGTCTTTCTAGACGTTAGAATTTCTCAAATGTATTCAGTAATTAAAAACATTTTGAAAAATTTTTAAAAATGTAATATACAATCATTTTAAGACATATTTTGCTAAATCATCTATTCAGGAGTCTTCTAGTTTCTTTATGACCCTATACAAAAGACAATTCAAAACCATGGCTACAACATATATGTCAATGGCAATATTTATTTATTTATTTATTTATTTAGAGACGGAGTCTTGTTCTGTAACCCACACTGGACTGCAGTGGCACGATCTCGGCTCACTGCAACCTCCACTTCCAGGGTTCAAGAGATTCTCCTGTCTCAGACTCCCGAGTAGCTGGGACTACAGGTGTGTGCCACCATGCCTGGCTAATTTTTGTATTTTTAGTAGAGACGAGATTTCACCGTGTTAGCCAGGATGATCTCAATCTCCTGACCTCATGATCTGCCCGCCTCAGCCTCCCAAAGTGCTGGGATCACAGGCATGAGCCACTGCGCCCAGCTACAGGCAATTTTTTAAAACCTGATAAATATTTATTCCTTATTGTTCCAGTCCTGGATATTAACTTTTAGAATTTAAATAAGGTGATACCTTAGTACTTTCTGATTTAAAAATTTTATTAGCTCTTGTACTTAATGATTAGATACACAGAATGACAGATCTTCTAATACAATTAACTCTGTAAATCAAGAATCTTTTCTTCTCCAAAATAATATAAAAAGATATAAATAATTTACAAAAGCAGGGGATTACATTTAGCACCAATTCAAAGTTCTTGTGAAAACAATTAAAGAATGTGTGCAAAATTTCAAAACTGGGATACAAATCTGAAATTTTATAGAATCATTGTCAAACAATTGCAGATGCAAGAATAGTATGTTGGATTTATTTCTTCATACTTTGGAACAGAATCAAGTTTGTATAAAAAAATCAAATTCTCAATTTTTACAAAAAGAGATGTTTTGTATTTAGTTATACTCCATAATTTCCGTTCGCTCTTTCTATGAAATCTGTGATGAGTAGTCACTGAAATATCAAGACACAACAATGTTAGACTTTCATTCAGTGGCCTGTAAATTTACTGGTTGCCAGAATATCTTATATAGTAGGTAAAAATAAAGCTTCTAGGAAGACTGAATTCTATCCTTAGTTAATGCTGAGGTTCAGGCTACATATATTCCCAATTGTTGCTGAAATTAAGTAGTACTACATCATTCTGTCACCTGCCAAGGGAGTATGTGTCCTTCCTTCCTCACTGATACCCAGGGAAGAAACAAGAATGCACTGAAGATAGTGATTTGCAGCAGGTGCTGAGGCTCCCTTGATATATGTACATATACATGTCTGACTCCATAATATACTGGAACCCATAAGAAAGGCATAAATTACTACCAAGTGTTTCTCTCATTCTTCCTGGAAAGAAAGTCCTACTACTTTACCTTGCTTAGTAAATCTAGGTGCTGCTCTTTCCTAAATGAAATTTTGATTAAGAATTATTATATCTGAAACTGCTTTAACCTCCATCACTTCTCTTTTTCAATGCCATTTGCAAATATGTGCTGTAAGATATAAAGAAACGCTGATAAGATTACAGTTCCCCTGGTACTGTCCAACTAAAAAGGAACCCAAGAACATTTAAGAGCCTGGTGTCATTTTTTTTTTCTGTGAAAATACATCCCATTTTTTCTCCTGTAAATGCTTTCAAAACCTGGTGACCTATGACAGCTTTGCAGTGAAAATCTTGAACTGGTTTTTACTTACTTTGAATAAAAGGTTAATACAAGGCTTCATGGATGTTTAATCAGCACCACATTCAAAAATGAGGGAAGCAAAGGCAAAGCTAATGAATTGACCTTTTAAAGAGCAATTCAATGGGATAATTGCCATAGCACAATTCACTTTGGGGCCGAATATGTGTATATGGCTGGTCTTCCTTGGATCCAATCCAAGGACATTTAAGTATGTAAGTACCAAAATCATGGTGGGTTGGATGAGGTGGACAACTACATCACATACAACCTAGTGGACCTCAAATACATTTTTTATAAAAGTAAAGCTGTACTTCCACGCATAATTTTAACCTAATCAACCAGTTCATATATGCCACCAAGAAAAATTAAAACATTATTAACATTATCTGCCATCTGTGCTAAACACTTTATATTTGTTATTCTGTATAATTTTCATAGCACCCCAGGCATTAGGTGTTTTTATTCCTATTTTACAGATGAAGTTGGATGTCTGTCTAGATACATTGCCAGTTCTTCCTGAAATCAAGTAGTTATTCATCCTTCTGTTCTCTTCCAAGGAATTGTGTGTCCTACCTTTCTCACTGATACCTAGGGAAGAAACAAGGATACACTGAGGACAGTGATTTGTAGTAGGTGCTGAGGCTGGCTTAATATAGGTACATATGCATGTCAGAGGGGTTTAAATAATATGCCTGATAGTCCACGGTGGATGAGAGTAGGAACTGAGACTGAACTTAATCTAACAAGACCTTAGACCGTGACTACTCACCTACTCTTAACAAAAAGGACAGGTTTTTGCCCTGAGTGTTTTTCTAAAACATCTTACATGTAGAAGTACCCCCAAGGTTAAACTCAAGATAATAAAAAGGTTTCCCCTTGGTCTTATGCCCTACTTTTCCTACCTTTATATTTATGAGAAACATTACAATATATGTGCTATCTTATAGGAGAAAGCTAACAGTTTCCTTTAAAGGGGGGAAGATTGGGCTTTTTTCTTTAAATCAATTATGGCTGTGGCTAAAGAATTAAAGTTTGAGTGCAGAGAATCAGGTTTTAGTCCCATTTCTGCAACTAGCTTTGTCACCAGAGTAATTCTTTTTTTTATTTTATTTTTTTATTTTTTATATTTTGGAGACGAAGTTTGGCTCTTTTGCCCAGGCTGGAGTGCAATGGGCCGATCTCGGCTCACTGCAACCTTTGCCTCCAGGATTCAAGCGACGGTCCTGCCTCAGCCTCCTGAGTAGCTGATATTACAGGTGCACACCACCACTCTTGACTACTTCTTGAATTTTTTTTAGTAGAGATGGGGTTTCATCACGTTGGCCAGGTTGGTCTTGAACTCCTGACCTCATGATCTGCCCACCTCAGCCTCCCAGAATGCTGGGATTACAGGCGTGAGCTACTGTGCCCAGACACCAGAGTAATTCTTTAGGTTACTCACCTATAAAGTGAAGGTTCTGGGCTAGCTGATGAATGAGATTCACAGTAGTTTTCAGATGGTGTGATTTCAGTACTATTCACTCAGCCTATATATCTACAAACACTGCACTAGATACTGTGAAGAGATACACAATAGCTGACAAGACACAGGTTAAATGCTGAACGGGTTTATAATTTGGCAAATTGGGGGTCGGCAGTGAGTGAGGTAGAGAGTGGAGGTGCAGCAACAAAAAATGTTCTTTTATGAAAGATAATCTTTACTAACCCACTACACCTGTGATGTTCCTTTTAACTGCATATTCCTACAATACATATATACAACTCTATCCAACCACGGCTTTACAATCAGTCCCAGGGGATGATTTGTAAACAAGATTTGGGGAACAGTAGCAAATATGAGTAGGTAGAGAAATGAAATTTTAAAGTAAGAAGACTGGCTTGTACGGTGACAAGGAGTTAGAGATGAGGAGTCAGACATGTTGAAATGAATGGAACTTATATTTAGATAGGCACATAAATGACATATGCAATGTCATATGAAACAAAGCTGCTATAGGTCATGGAAGCCACAATCTTCAGGAAAGTAGCTAAAGAAATTGAGGTGGCAGTGGGAAGAGTAAATCAGGACCAGAGCGTATGTAAGAAAAATATGACAATGTCAAGTAGCAGGAAATTTGAAAATGCTTTGGGGTATCTACATTTTTAAACACATTTCTGGAAGTAATATTAGTTTCTTAAGCATCTATAGTGCCAGGAATGTTGCATGCATCATCTGTCATAATTTTTACAATCATCTTGCAAACTCAGATATACTTTCCTATTTTATGCATGCTTAAGCAGGTTAAGTGGCTTGATAAAGGTCTCTAGCTAGTAAATGAGAAAGCCAGGAAGAGATCACAAGTGTGCCCTGCAGCTAGTACCATGTCAAGTCTTACTCCCCGATTAATTTTGCAAATATGAAAAGTAATGACTTTAGCCTATGTGGCCCAACTTCAGGCCAGTCCCAACTGGGAACATTTTATAATGCCTTCTTAGAAACTGCTACTGGCTCTTTCTCACTGGCTTAGTAGTGGATATTAATCTCTTTATTTTCCATATACAGGCATATGGCTTGCAGACATGGCATACTGTGTGCATAAAAATCTTCCTTAGAAAATACATCATCCAAGAAGCAGGAATTGCTGATTATTTCATTATTGCAGCAAACTCATGTTTCTACCATCCCAAGTCCGGACTCTGTCTACAAGAGTAGAAAAAATCCACTAGATTTTTAATTCAACATCTATTCAAGTTTTGAGGCACATCTATCTGAAACACTGTAATTTTTGAGTTTGAAACAGAGAATTTTTCTTTAGCAACTTTGGCCCTGACATGTCCTCCAATCTCAATGTCAGGAGGTTTGCTACAATGGTCTGGAGAGTGTAGTTTTTCATAAAAATATGTTCTATTTTTCAACACCAAATGAGTATCTCTTTCCTGCATATTGCTCAAAATAGCCATTTCCTTCACATGGTTATGTTTTATTACTCATGTCATCAGATCTGGCAATGTGAGATTTATTTAGGGGGAACATTTCATCAATTACAAAACATAAAGCATGTGCTGTCTCTCAACGAGTTCAGTTACATCTTAAATAAGTTCTGAGCTGTTGGGAGAATTACAAAGAACACACTTTTCCTGAAAACCATTAAAATTGCATACTCATAGAATTTTAAAAAAAGGTTGCCTGAAGTTTTAATATTTTTATCCCAGGGAAGTGGATTTTTTCACTTCCTTTTTAGATTATGGCCCTGAGAATATATCACCCGAAAATGAAGCATGAAAAACAAGACAACTTGAGAGCAACTCACAGAAATTAGCTGATTTCATGATATTTATGTGCTACTCACTTGCATTGTTTAAGTCTTTTCTTTTCTTTTTTTTTTAGACTGAGTCTCGTTCTGTCACCCAGGCTGGAGTGCAGTGGCGTGATCTTGATTCACTGAAACCTCCGGCTCCCAGGTTCAAGCGATTCTCCTGCTTCAGCCTCCCAAGTAGCTGAGACTACAGGTGTGTGCCACCACACCCAGCTAATTTTTTTGCATTTTTAGTAGAGACGGGGTTTCACCATGTTAGTCAGGATGGTCTCGATCTCCTGACCTCATGATCCACCCAACTCGGGTTCCCAAAGTGTTGGGATTACAGGTGTGAGCCACTGCACCTGGCCCTGTTTACTTTTTTCATTGACTCTCCCTGCCTTAAGAGTAAAGCTCAAGTTTCTACCCTGTCCTGATTTATGTCCTTCTTTCCTTCCTTCCTCCCTCGCTCCCTCCCTTCCTTCCTTCTCCTTCCTTTTCTCTTTTCCCTTTCCTTCCTTCGTTCGTTCCCTTCCTTCCTTCCTTCGTTGCTTCCTTCCTTCCTCCGTTCCTTCCTTCCTTCCTTCCTTCCTTCCTTCCTTCCTTCTTTCCTTCCTTCCTTCCTCCCTCCCTCCCTCCCTCCCTCCCTCCCTCCCTCCATTCTTTCCTTTGCTCCTTCTCTCCTTTTTTGAGACAGTGTCTCACTTTGTCTCCAAGGCTGGAGTGCAGTGGCACTCTCATGACTCACTGGAGACTTGACCTCCGTGGCTCAAGCAATCCTCCCAACTCAGCTCCTGAGTAGCTGGGACTACAGGTGCATGCCACCATGTCCTCCTAATTTTTATATTTTTTGTAGAGACAGGGTTTCCCAGCTTGGCCTTGAACTCCTGGGCTCAAGTTATCCTCCCGCCATGGCCTCCCAAAGAGTGGGAATATAGATGGGAGCCATGGCAACTGCCTGAGCCCTACCCTGTTTTTGCAGGGCCCTGCATATTGTAGTCTCTGTCTCCTAAACAGGGGAAACTTCTATCCTAACACCTTTGCTCAAACTGTGCTTGCCACCTAGAATATCTTCCCACATGCACAGTTATGTGAAGCCTCCTTATACCTTAAGGGCCTTGCTCCAGTTGTAAATAAGCCCCCATTCCTATTATGTTGTGTTAGTTTTCTCTGGGCTAACATTCTGTCTTCAAGATCTTTGTGTTTAGATCCTTTGTATGTTTCAATGTGTCTTGGGCATAAGTACTGAGAGCACAGGTTAAATGCAAAGGTGAGAGAGGCTGTGGAGAAAAAATTAAAAAAAAAAAAACTTTTGGCATATTTAGAAGTCACTTTGCTTCTCTTACTGTCAATGCTCTTATTTCTGCCCTAGCCATAACTGTAAGAAAATACTTGCCAGTTGTTCAAAGATAGGTTGTTCAAAGTAAAACATTAAAATGTTGCTCTTTAAAATTCTTTTTGTGGATATACTGAGGGAGCTTTTATAATCCTATAAATATACAGAATTGGGTGCACATTTCTTCTTTAAAGACAGGTTTTTACCCACTCTTCCTAGGTATCTAACAAGGAGACATCAAGGCATTTTAAAACAAAAGACCTAGATTCTAAAATAATGTCTTTTTTTATACTCAAGATTCCAAACACAATTTGACTGACCTTCAACAGTCTTGTAAATAGACATATCTAGTCTCACTCCCTATAGAGAGAAAATCAACAGCATAGTGTGTCCTACTGAATATTATATAAGTTGTTAGTATCAGCATTAAAACAAGGGAGTCTTACTCCTTAGGTGCTGCTACACATCATCTGGATAGGCAATCTCTCAGCACACCACCTAGGCCTTATCTTCTGCACATTGCTCAGGCTAAGGCCGTGCCTGGCAGGTAGTCAGTATGCAACAAATGAGCCATCAAATATAACAATATAATGAAAGGCCATTAGGTAGTCTCTAGAAATATCTGTCCTTAATCTTACATTTGTTTTTTCTCACTGTACGTCTAAACATTGCTAGTTTATCCCAGAAACCTAGTTGCTTCTTTTCTGACAGTGGTTGTATTAGGTAAGATGGGATTGATAAAATAATCTTGGAATCTTAACATGTAATTAGGTGAACAATAAAACTATATAACCAAGGAAATGTGCTGGGTTCAAGCATAATCAAGATACAAAATTTGTCTTCATGGAGCTTGCAATGCTGTTAGTGAGTTTGATGGTCTGAATGTTTGTGTTTTCCTCAAATTCATATGTTGAAACCTAATCCTCAATCTGATGTTATTAGGAGGTGAAGTCTTTGAGCAGTGATTAGGTGTTGAGGATGGAGGCTTCATGAATGGAATTAGTGCCTTTATAAGAGGCTGAACAAGCCAGAGTTCTTCCTTTTCACCATGTGAGAGACAACACAGCTAAAAGACAGCTATCTGTGAAGCAGGAAGCAGGCCCTCACCAGATACCGAATCAGCTGCCACCTTGATCATGGACTTCTAGCCTCCAGCATTGTGAGAAATAAATGTATGTTGTTTAGAAGTCACCCAGTTTATACCATTTTGTTATAGCAGCCCTATTGGACTAACACAGTGAAGCAGTCACTACGGACTGAATTATGTCCCTGCCCAAATCCATATATATCAAAGCCCTAACTCCCAGTGAGTTTGTATTTGAAGATAGCATCTTTAGGAGGTAATTAAGATTAGATGAGGTCTTAAGCATGGGATCCTAATCCAACAGGACTGGTGGCCTTATAAGAAGAGGAAGAGGATGCACACACACATGCTCTCCATCCTACATGCAGGAACTAAGGAAAGGCCATGTGGACACACAGCAAGATAGTGGTTTCCTGCAAGTCAAGCAAAGAGGTCTCGGAATGAAACCTACTTTACTGGCATCTTGATCTTGGACTTCTTAGCCTCTGGAACTGTAAGAATAAATTTCTGTTCTTTAAATGCCCAGTCTGTGGTGGCCCAAGCAGACTAAGTCAGCAGTAGGGCACACTGGGCTCTGAATTTAATATGCATAGGTTTCACCAGTTGTTAACTATTTGACTAGAGGGACTTTCTTAGCCTTATCCTTAATAAGCCAAAAGGTCTTTTGAATGAACCTTATAAGAATATCTATCTACCTCAAAATATTATTGTGACATTTGAAGGAGAAAAATAAAATATAAAATGCCAGCTCCATGCCAAAATATAAAATAAAATAAAATAAAATAAAATACCCAGCTCCATGCCAAAAATGCTCAAAGATGCAAATGCAAGCAGGCATTTAAAATGTCTGGGTAACTATGTGTCAAGTGGGTAGCAGAGACAAAAGGACTGTAGAATTTTGGAGGAGAAAGAGGGTCTCTTTGGTTGGAAGAATCAAAGAACATTCAAGATAGACTTAATATTTATCTCAGCTTGACTAAAGGTTAGACAGGTTGCTTCCTGACTATAGGCCCATGACCTTCTTTTCCTTAGAGCCTTTACTTTAGAAAACTTGCAATTATAAATTCTTTCTCTGCCCCTTTTGAAATGTATCTAAACCTCCTTAAAAGCCTCTGGCCAGTTCTATGATCTAGGGAGTATCTCTCTCAAGGACCTGCATGCCATACTTTTCAGATCTAATTATCAAGAAAGATAGTGCCCCCGTCTCCCAGTCTCTGTGGACACATAGGAGTCTATCATAAGTGAACAATTAGAAACTATAAAACACTTTATGTCATGCATATGTGAGAAAGTTTACTTTCTCCTCCTGTAAGGACAACAGGCAAACACAGGTGGCCTATGATTCTCCTACATCTGCTCTTAAAAACTGTCCAACACTTTGTTTCTTCAGAGTTGAGTTCAGTTTCTCTCCCCTATTGCAATAGCCTTGATTAAAGTCTTCCTTGCCTGTGAAACTTTGTGTAGCACATTTTTCTTTACTTTGACAGGAAACATTCATAGAGAATAAACAACTTGAAATATGTTGTAAAGTATGGCTTAGATATTGGTTTGGCAATGTATAACTTAAAATGAAAAGCTGCATGCATTTTCATGTTAGCAGTAACTAGTTATGGCATGTCTCAATGCTTTACTCAAGAGTTTTCTTGAGATCTTTTTAATATATATTATTTCAACAGTTACTTAGCACAAAGTAAGTATTTTTTCAGGCTCAAAATCCTGCACTAACATTGTAAGCTCCCTATGGCACTAGAGTTTGTATATATACTTTCAGGCAGCTGAAGACATAGGTAAATCTTTGCAAATGGGGAGAGAGGGGGACAAAAAAGGGTTCCTGGCTCATAATTTTAAAGCACTACCCACAGTGGGACTGTTTTCTAAAGAACTCTTTAGTATGCAGCATATATACTAACATGTAAAGCACACCTTTTGCACTAATCAAATGCGAAGTTATATAAATTTAATATCCAATGACTTAAGAAAGTGGGATGCCAACACTCATCTTTATGAGTAAAGTATAAAATTTTATGAATCAATGTAAAGAAGCCAGCATGCTTGGAAGGAATCTTTTGCTCAAACTCAGATTATGTTATTACACTACTAATCTTGGTGTGTTTTTTTAAAAATGTAACATCCTTCTAATCAAGCATGATTAGTTACAAATAGAATCCAAAGAAATATCTCAAATGACTATATATCTAAATTACCTTGCTTATTACTTATGGGATATTTTTCTTATCCATATCCAGGTTAATTACAATTTCAGAAATTATCTGTACAAATGAATAAAATTCAATTCTCTTAGCCAATGAGTTACTTTTTCCAGTGTAAAGTACAGTCATTTAGGCATTCAAAAAATATGGAATTTAGAAATCTTTTAACATGATGAAGTTGAAAAAAGTAAACAAATATTACTTTGCCAATTCTCCACCAGTCAGAAGCTTGTCTATATACTAACTGTGTATTTAGAAAATATCAATGCTCAAGGAAGAGAAATGCAATTTGTCTCATCCAAATGCATCATATAAAATGACCAAGTGCTGTTAAGTACTAGAAATGTGTCTCAAAAGACTCTCAATGTCTGTATCATTTTGGGGTTGTTTGGAAGTTAAACCCTTTTAGTAAGAAGTATTGGAAGATAAATCTAGTTCTCAGCCCTTAATTCACCATTCACTGGTGAGGCGTTCTTATTAGAGAGCATGTCTCCTGGTCTCACTAGTTCTTAATGAATGTATCTGGCCTTTCCTAGCAATATATAAATTCTGAGAAACTGGAAGACATGATTGCTCCCTACCCAATTCTGAAAAGAGTGAATATATCATTCTTTGTAACAGATGGAATGTATTAAAAATATATCAATATGTGTTTTTTCAAAAAAGAAAATATCTACCATTCAATTAGAAAAGTATTTTGGAGAATAATAAAAATGACAGATATGCTATTTCACTGTTACTAGCCAGCCATTATTGTTAGAAAGAATATGATTCTAAATATACTGAAAGTCTGGTGACATGTACAAGACAGGAAAAGCATCTTTATTCACTTGTAATAAATATTTTCCTGTTCATTCCCTACATAAACTAGAACAATTAATATTTTCCTCAGCTTTCCTGGAGAATGAGATATTTGACCTGAAACTTTCTCTATTGTGATACTGCTAGCATTAATTAAGTGGCAGTATTCAAGATTAATTGGAGACAAGAAGACTAGTTGGGAAATTGTTTTGTCATAAAGTAGAAAATAGTGCCATGATGGAAGGAATGGAAAGGAAATTCAATTTCAGAAATTTCACAAAGGAAATATGGTTAGATCATTGAGGTTGAATTTGCAGAATTTAGTAATATACACCAAGATTGCAATTTGAGAGCTAAAAGCTGTTTCAAGTTCAGTGTTCTATGGGCTAAACTGTGTTCCCAGAAAATTCATAGGTTGAAACCCTAAACCCCAATGTGACTTACTTGAAGAGAGGAACTTTAGGAGGTAAAGTTCAATGGAATCATAAAGGTGGGGCCCTAATCCAATAACATTGGTGTCCTTATGAGAATAAAAAGAGACACCAGAGCTCTTTTTCCCTGTACACAGAAGAAAGGCCACTGAGAGAGGGCGGCTGTCTGCAAGCCGGTAAGAGAGCTGTCATCCAAAATTGAATGGATGGACACTTTTATCTTGTACTTTCCAGGCTCCCATACTGTAGCATAATAAATTTCTGTTGTTTAAGCTACTCAGTCTGCAGTATTTTCTTTTATACACACACATAATACACACATACACACACACACACACGCCCCCATATTTATATACTGTGTATACACATTATATATATATTTTGTTATATATACATGTATGTACACACACATATATATAATCTTATTAAAATCTTATATATGTTATATTTGTCTCTATTAACTAAAATTTAAGTACCATGAGGGCAGGAATTTTAATCTATTGTGTTCACCACTGTTTCTACACTGTCTAAAACAGTGCCTTTCCCAGTCCTAAGCAAAAAGAACAAAGCTGGAGGCATCATGCTACCTGATTTCAAAGAATACTACAGGGCTACAATAACCAAAGCACCATGGTACTGGTACAAAAACAGACACATGGACCAATAGAACAGAACAGAGAGCCCAGAAATAAGGCTGCACACCTACAACCATCAGATCTTTAACAAAGCTAACAAAAATAAGCAAAGAGGAAAGGACTCCCTATTCAATAAATGGTGCTGAGATAACTGACTAGCCATATGAAGAAGATTGAAACTGGACCCCTTCCTCACACCATATACAAAAATTAACTCAGGACGGACTAACAACTTAAATGTAAAACCCCAAACTACAAAAACCCTGGAAGACAACCTATGCAATACCATTCTCGACATAGGAACAGGCAAAGATTTCATGACAAAGACACCAAAAGCAATTGCAACAAATGCCAAATTTGACAAACAGGATCTAGTTAAACCAAAGAGCTTCTGCACAGCAAAAGAAATTATCAACAGAGTATACAGACAACCTACAGAATGGGAGAAAATTTTTGCAAACTATGCAGCTGACAAAGGTCTAATGTCCACCATCTATAAGGAATTTAAACACATTTACACACACACACACACAAACCCAATTAAAAAGTGCACAAAAGGACATGAACAGACAATTTTCAAAAGCAGACATACATGCAGCCAACAAGCATATTTTAAAAAGCTCAACATCATTGATCGTTAAAGAAATGTAAATCAAAACCACAATGAGATACCATCTCACACCAGCCAGAATGGCTATTATTAAAAAGTGGAAAAAGAAAAAAAAAACAAACAGCAGGTGCTGGTGAGGTTGCAAACAGAAGAGAATGCTTATACACTGTTGGGGGGAGTGTAAATTAGTTCAACCATTGTGGAAAAAAGTGTGGCAATTCCTCAAAGACCTAAAAACATAACTACGATTTTACCCAGCAATCCCATTACTGAGTATATACCCAAAGGAATATAAATCATTCTGTTACAAAGACACATGCACACATATGTTCATTGCAGCACTATCCTCAATAGAAAAGACATGGAATCAACCTAAGTGCCCATTATTGGTAGACTGGATAAAGAAATTGTGGTATATGTAAACCATGGAATACTATGCAGCCATACAAAAGAATGAGATCATGTCCTCTGCAGGAACATGGATGGAGCTGGAGGCCATTATCCTTAGCAAACCAACAAAGGAACAGAAAAACAAATATCACATGTTCTCACTTATAAGTGGGAGCTAAATAATGAGAACAAATGGACACATAGAGGGAAACAGCTGACACCGGGACCTAGTGGAGGGTGGAGGTTGGGAAGAGGTAGAGTATCAGGAAAAATAACTAATGGGTATTAGGCTTAATACCTGGGTGACAAAATAGTCTGTATAACCAACCCCCATGACACAAGTTTACCTATATAACAAACCTGCACATGTACCCCTGAACTTAAAATAAAAGTTAAGGGAAAGAATAGTGCCTTTTTCATAGTAGGTGTTTTACAAATATATACTTAGTAAAGGAATGAAATAATGCCAATATTTGAATGTGGCTTTGTATATGACTCAAACCCATATAGATCTGTACCCTATTTCTATCATATTTCCATTCCTTTCTAAAAATGTATTTTCTATGTTGACTTACCTGAATACTGTTATTCTAAGGTCCACTTGGATAATTTATATATAGTTTCATAAATGAGTAGATTTTAGCAGAGGTGATTGGCCCGTGTTAGAATGTAATTCAAAACCTGAATTTATTATTTTAAATTGAATATAACAGCTTGGTTCTATGTGTCATAAGTAGAGTTAAAGTCATATACCTTTCTTATATTTCATTCTTCCGTGTCATCACACAACAATGAAGGGTACATAATGCTAAAATGAGCACATTCATTGATTGTACATCTCAGGAAGAAATAAAAGAATATAACCTGATTATTTGAAGTTACAGAGGCTAGATATGGGGACATCTAATAAAAAGTTTGAATAATTTCAAAACATATCTTTTTATCTTTGTGAGATTTTCTCTGGTATTTACATTTTCGTATCAGCATTTCTCATGATCTAGGAGTTCCTATTACTTGAATTAAACTATCATGTTTTCTAATTCTTACAAGCTAGATTTTTCCTTCCCTTACAGAGTCTCATTTCTCTACCCACTTACTGAAAAGGTAGTATTTTCTGTGTGTGTCTTAAAATGTTTTTAGATTGCAAAACAAACAAAAAACTCTCAAAAACATGCTGTTAACTTCTGCCAGCTGTTTAAGCAGATTTTATAGGAATGTGAACAATAAAAAGCAAAATTCTGGAGCTATATTGCAATCCAGATAATATTCTTATCCTCAGAGGAAAAAACAATGACCTTCACTTAAGTTCTGCTATATTATTGGCTATGATTTGAATAAGAAAGCTTAGTATGACAACTGCAAAACATATACTTGGAGAAAAATAGCCTAAAATATAAAACTAAGGACAATGTAGGAGCATGTGTGTTAATGCATAACAGACCCACAGACACAGTGGGTATCACAAGCCCTTTTAATCAAGACAGAAATATGCACACATATATCATGAACATTAATGAAATTGTGGAACTCCTCCATGGTTCCAAATTATGTGCTGTCTCAAAATACATTTATGTACCTTATGGTAAAGTGATCTTTGAATAATGGGATCACTGACCATTACAGTTCACTGATGAATACTTCTAAGGAGGAAAGGAGAGAAAGCTAACTATGAGACTTAAACAGCACCTGCTGTCAGCTAAACAAATTAGCTGCCCTGAAGTCACATGTACCCACAAGGAATGAATAGCACAACCTTTACCTAGGAGACTGCCTTCGGAGGAAAATGGGCAGAATAGAAATAGCCAGTATGATATGGCTTGGTTGTGTCCCTACCCAAAATCTCATCTTAAATTATAATCCCGGTAATCCTCATAATCCCCATGTGTCAAGGAAGAGACCAGGTGGAGGTAACTGAATCATGGGGGAGTTCTCTCCCATCTTGTTCTCATGATATTGCGTGAGTTCTCACAAGATATGATGGTTTTACGTGTGTGGTAGTTTCTCCTGCATTCATTCTCCTTCCTGCTGCCTTGTGAAGAAGGTGCCTTGCTTCCCCTTTGCCTTTCACCATGATTGTAAGTTTCCTGAGGCCTCTCCAGCTATGTTGAGTTGTGGGTCAATTAAACCTATTTCCTTTATAAATTACCCTGTCTCAAGCAGTGCTTTATAGCACTATGAAAACGGACTACTACAAGGCTTCTAGTTGTTATCCCAAATTTGTTCAGCTTTTGACAAATCTGTGTACACATTTGTCTTTGATTTTTAGCTGTTTGTTTGACTTTTTAACTTTTTAGCTATTAAATTTTATCATTTACTAGGCTAGAGCAGAAATGATAATACAGGTTTTTCCTCATTTCTTAAGGTGTGATTAATTACGAACATGGCCAAAATTCTTGCAATTCCTCTCCTTGAATTTGGGCTGACCATGTGACTTGCTTAATCAGTGTGGCAAAAGCAATGTAACGTGAGTTCTGTACCTGAGCCTCAAGAGGCTTTGCAAAATTCCATTTTCACTCATGGGATTCTGTGATTAAACTGGCCTTTTGGAGGATGGGGCATAAGCTGTTCTAACTAATTCATCTTAGATAGCCAGTCTCTAGCTAGCATGGCAAGCTGATCACCAACAGATGAACTAGTCCAGTTGAGATCAGCTAAACCTAGCCCAGATCAGAAAAACCACCTACTGAAGCCCAGTCCAAATGGCAGAACCACAGAATTATGAGCTAAATAAAAGGCTGCCATTTTAAGCAACTAAGTTTTAGAGGAGCTTGGAACACATCAAAAACTAAATGACACAAAAGGTTAGCTGAGGAACATTTTTTAAAGACAAAATGTATTTTAATCCAGCTTAAACAGAATATCTTTATTTTGGTTAACTTTAAATTAATAGATGAAATAGGTAATGATAACTATACAGGGCTAAAACATTTTATATATGGTTAGGTTTGAGTGTAAAATTTTTATCTCCTTTGTTCTTTTTTTTAAGTCAGTTTCTGGGCTTCTTTTTAGCAAAGCAAACAGTTATTTGGCTCTAATTACAATCAAAATTTATAAAAAAATATTTTTGAAGTCAAAGTAAAAAGTCCAGAATATTGGAATATGGCTAATAACCAAAATCTTCCTCTCCTTCTAACACTACTTTAATATCTCACTAATATTTCTATTCCTTACTCCCTGGAATAAATTGAAATAGGATAACAAGATAAAATTATACCTGGTTTTTCATTCTGGGTTTTCTTCATTGATAAATAGAGGGTTATGAAGTCAGAAATATAAGACTATTTTCTCCTGAGATTTCATTAAAGATAAGATATTAGGGAGATTGAAGGCTATTGTGCTGGCTTACCACATCATATACTTCCAACCATCAGAAGTGAATGACAATGCAATAATGCAAAAGAACTCAGCTCTTATCAACCACAGAAGCATTTAGAATTTCTGCGACTGCTCTTTGAGTACAAAAGATTATTACTAAACTTTGTCAAACTGGGAAGATTAAAAGATTTTTCAGGGTTGTGTAAGTGCAATACCATAAATACTCAACCAAGTAGAAACTGCTTCAGCAGGTTAAACTAATGTGGGGAAGACACTAGAAATATCAGAATTCAGAAACAGTGACACCAATGCATTTTTTTTTCATATTTCAGAATCTGCTAAAAGTTGAAAACCAGATTAATTGCGGCCATAGAAAAGCCTTCTCATCTGTCATTTGAATGTGAAAAGAAATTACTTGAAATGTAGTGGGCATTCTACATTTCAAGAAAGAAAGAGGGTCGATGAATGAAATAAGCAGAAAAAGGAACAGCTTAGAATATGATGTGTAGAGATACCTGAGGATAAAGAAACAGTGAGAGCGAATCTGTAGATAGTCTGGAAGGAGATTAGCAGAAAATATACATAAAAAATCACATCAGTTGACATCCCTCTACTCTGTGACATTGTGGTGGCGTCTAAGAAGGTCATCAGTGTTTCTCAGTACCTGGCATTCCTGCCCCTAAGTAATGTCCTTCGTTTGCATGTGGGCTAGACTTACAGCAGCCAGGAGGAAGTGTCACTTCCAAGATTAGGTTATAAAAAGCCTGTGGCTCCTATCCTGGGCTTTCTCTCTCTCTCTCTCTCATCTGTCCTGGAAGAAAAGTAAATTGCCAGCTGTTGTGAGGAATCCCTGCACCCACATGTAAGATAATAAGGCATGCTAACAACCATGTAAGTGAGCTTGAAAGTGAATGGCATCCTACACACACAGCTGAACCTTCCAGTGAGACTGCAGGACTGATCACCAGCTTAACTCCAGCCTCACAAGAGATACTGAGCCACAGGCACCCAGCTAAGTTTTTCTGGGATTCTTGACCCATAAAAACTGAAGTAACATGTTTCTTATTCACAGCTGCCTAATTTGGGGATAATTTGTTATACAGGAACAGATAGCTAAATAACCACCTAAAATATAGAAAAGAATAGCTTTCTCCGTCCCTCCCTCCCTCTCTTCCTCCCTCCCTCCCTCCCTCCTCCCTTTCTTTCTTTTTGCCAAAAAAGCAAAACCAACAAACAAACTAAAATCTAGACAGTCTTTCTTTTAAAAGCAAAGAAAGGCCGGGAGCGGTGGATCATGCCTGTAATCCCGGCACTTTTGGAGGCAGAGGTGGGTGAATCACAAGGTCAGGAGTTGGAGACCAGCATGGCCAGTGTGGTGAAACCTCGTCTCTACTAAAAATACAAAAATTAGCCAGTGTGGTGGCGGGTGCCTGTAGTCCCAGCCACTCAGGAGCCTGAGGCAGGAGAATTGCTTGAACCCGGGAGGCAGAGGTGGTGGTGAGCTGAGATTGCCCCACTGTACTCCAGCCTAAGCAACAAAGCAAGACTCCATCTCAAACAAACAAACAGACAAACAAAAACAAAGAAACTTCCCAGCACTTTGGGAGGCTGAGGTGGGTAGATCACCTGAGGTCAGCAGTTCAAGACCAGCCTGGTCAACATGGTGAAATCCTGTCTCTACTAAAAATACAAAAATCAGCGGGGCATGCTGGTGCACGCCTGTGGTCCCAGCTACTCAGGAGGCTGAAGCAGGATAATCGCTTGAACCTGGGAGGCAGAGGTTGCAGTGAGCCGGGATCATGCCACTGCACTGCAGCTTGGACGACAGAGTGAGACTTGGTCTCATAAGTAACTAAATAAATAAGCAAAGAAACTGTGCAAGGAGAGGTAAGGCTCTTTCTGTGGATGTTCTCTATTTGGGCATTAGTTTGTCTGCTATATGCCTGCTACTTCCAAAGAAAAGCCTGTAGCTCTCCATACTCTGTTTATTCTCAACCTGACAAGCAGTCCAGACTGGTGCTAAAGAACAGAAGATACACATCAAGATCCCTTTGGAGGTAGGCTGTTGAGGGAAAGAGATAAGGTTTGATAGAATTAGAAATGTGACTGGGAATTTAAAATGATGATATAATAAAGGCAAGAGATTCAATACAAGAAAAAATAAGTATGTTGAGTAGCTCATGGAAAAACAAAACTATAGAAAACAAATATGATTCAAATATAACGCAAAATAAAATGTCCTGATTTCTGAGCAACTGATAAGTGCAAGGGAATCCACTTGACCTTGATCCTAGAGGTGGAAAAATTCTCCTTTGAGTAGTCCAGGTAACATGATATTTAACTCATAAAAAAAGAAAGGTAATCTTAACATATAACTGAGATTAGTATTGGATAATATTTACACAGTAATGGTAATCTAAATGGTCTTCATTGTTTTCCACTTTAGAATCCTCATAATCCAAATAAAATATGGGAGATTTAGTTGTGCTTGGTTGTCAGACAGAATGTTAAAGTTAACATCCCTGGAAATATAATGAGATCGTGAGATGAGGAAAAGAAGAGGGAAGCTAGAGGAATGGGGAGGAGCATAAAAAATATCTTTAGCTTACTAATGTGGATACTTAAGAGATAAGAGATATTCTTATAAATTAATGGAACAAGAAATTAGATGCAACTATATTACTTAAAGCAACAAAATTTATATATAATTTATATATAGTTTTATCTAATATATATCAAGTATTATATATATAATATTTTATAAACATACACACATATTTCACAGGAGAGAAAAAAGCAAAGGAAAGGATTAAAGCCTGAGCTAATCCTCAATTTTCATATCCAGGATTGTATAAGTATTGTATAAAAGGAATAAATAAACAAATGGAACATAAGCATATTATTTGGAGATATGGAGCTAATTACCAAAAAGAATTATTAAAAGACATTTACTCTGGGGAATAAGACTGGGAGTGACGAGGGGATAAATGTGGTATCGTTGCTTTTTTATATACCATCTTCTAAACTATATTGATTTGTTTTTATGTGCTTGCGTTATATTAATGAAAACAATGTAACAATTATTCTCACTTACATGTGTACAACAAAGCAAAAAAGTGAACTCTGGGAGTAATCTGTTACTAGTTTCAGGAATAGTTTTAAAAAGGAAGGTATAACTGATATTTGCAATTTGAGTTACCATCCATTTAAATGTATTGTATTTTCTTTTTTTTTCTATTTCCTTTTGCTTTTTTTAAATTACACTTTAAGTTTTAGGGTACATGTGCACAACGTGCAGGTTTGTTACATATGTAAACATGTGCCATGTTGGTGTGCTGCACCCATTAACTCGTCATTTACATTAGGTATATTTCCTAATGCTATCCCTCCTCCCTTCTGTATTGATAGGACGTATCTCAAAATAATAAGAGCTATCTATGACAAACCCACAGCCAATATTAATATATTGTATTTTCAAATAAGCCACATAGCAAGAATAAATTCCTTTGACATTTCCTAGGCTTTATCAAGATTTGTCTGTTGTGAGGAATTCATTCCACTACCCAAACTTCATTTAAGTCTTTGCATCCAATTAGTGTTATCCCAACATGTCCCTCTAATCTCTTCTTTTGCTTCTCTAGTTCTTTGTACTTCATTCCCATTTTTATTTGCCTATAAAAAAATCATAGTTTTTACATGCTTAAACTCTGCAATGAGTGTCTTTTAAAAATGTTATACATTTTCCCTATTTCGATCTGGTTTTCTAGATGTCTAAATATCAACCTTATGCACAGCTTGTCTTGTAGCCCTGTCAAGAGTCACTGGTGCAAACTGGTTCTGTAATCATTAGGCTTTCTAGAGATTTTCGCCTGTTTCTTCCACTCCCCCTAACTGGCTGAAGACATCAAAAAATCAGACAAACTGAAAATGTGAATTCCCGACTCTTCGAAATGGGCAAGCTACTTGCAAAATTGTGAAGTAAGTTTTAGCAATTTGTCTGTGGCTCACCACAGACAGCAAGGAAAAGGTCAACTCCTATGAAGACAATAAGAGATGATTTCCTGTAGAGAATTTAAAAACAATAATAAAGGTGACTGAAAGTCAGACTGCTTTTTATTATTAGAGTGTGTCAACAAGTCTAAACAATGTCAGTGATAAAATATTCCTCTTGAGAGGGGACCATTAACAATGCCCCTCCTCCACCTTGGTACGGCACTATAACCCAAAATGATGAGACTCTAGTAAACCTCTGGAACAGGGTTTTACACATGTTAATCTGTAACCTGGTAGGCAAAATTATGCCACTTTGGGCCCATCTCTTTTCCTTTTAGGGACAACTACTGGTGCCTCCTTCCTAGTCTTATGAGAAGAATGTCAGTAGCATAAATTGAAATGGGAATTTTGCTTCCTGCATATCGCATCCACCCCTTTTTCTTAAATATGCACATGCTTTTTAAAAAACCAAACAACTGTAATTTCAAAATGTCTTTATACTGCATAAAAAGGAAGTTAATTCTTTTAACATCTTGTTATATATACCATCTTTATTCTCTGCAAATATTGATTAATCTAGGAAAATTCAGGACTGATACGGTTTGGCTGTGTCCCCACCCAAATCTCATCTTGAATTGTAGTTCCCATAATCCCCATGTGCCATGGGAGGGACCCAGTGGGAGGTAACTGAATCAGGGGGGTGGTTTCCCCCATGCTATTCTCATGATGGTAAGTTCTCATGAGATAAGGGGCTTCCCCCTTCTCTCATTATTCTCCTTTCTGCCACCATGTGAAGAAGCATGTGTTTGCTTCCTCTTCCGCCATGATTGTAAGTTTCCTGAGGCCTCCCCAGCCCTGCAGAACTGTGAGCCAATTAAACCTCTTTCCTTATAAATTATCCAGTCTTGGGCCTGTCCTTATAGCAGCGTGAGAATGGACTAATACAAGGACTGAGCAATACACAACATTTATCTTAGCATCATTTTATGCATTCTGTGTTCATTATTTATTCAAAAACCACTTACTAAGTGTCCTTTTTGTATCAAACACTGCATTAGGTGCTGAGCATACACACATTAATAAGACAAAGGTCTTGACTTTAAGATGCTTGTCAAAAAAAAAAAACTTAAGGTTATAATCTCTAATGGTAGATCATCATCTATCTATCTATTTAAATGAATCTCTATTCATCTATCTTTTCCAAAGTGCTATGAAAACAGGAAACAGGTTCTGCTTGGGGTTGTTCAGGAAATCATAAAGTGAAATGCAAAGTCTAAAATCTTCCTGTGCCATTAACACTAACAAAGCTTTAGTATTTTTCAAATGGAGAAGTGTATCATTAACTAGATCACAGGTACAGTCGCAAAACAAGAAAAGGAGGAAATAGGAACACTGCTGGCAGATGAGTCGGTATATCAGAAAGTGGGAAGTTGCATTTTGAGTTTAGGCAATGTGAACAGTTTACTAACAGCATACCAAATACAAATTTCAGACTAGATTCTTTATACATGTGTTTTTTTACTTTTCTGAATCAAATTTCCAAACAATGTAGAATGCAAGACCACACTGACAAAGTTATATAAGATAATTGAGCCATTAAATAAAAATGGAAAACTCCAGTCACAAAAATGTCTGAAACTACAGTGAAAATTCTCTTTTTGGACAGTGGAAAGCCCTCAGTTCAGAACAGAACAAGTTGGGCACTTAACTTTCCTGCAGTGTCTTATCTTCTATCTTGTAATAGATTGCCATGTAGACCCTGTCAAGAATCATTACCAACTGCTAGTTAATGCTGTGCACGGAAAAGTCAGACTTGGTAATGTCACCACAGAATTTGAAAGGATATTAATGGGTCCTTATCATTTCTGAAAAAATAGAGATTAGAACCAGAGAACTTCCCTTCAAGGACAATTTTTTTTGGAAGAAACTTATATTCCCTTTGGATCCATGAACACAAGTACCTACATCATTTTCTAGCTGTGGACTCACTCTTTCAAAACATACTCAGGGACAGCTGATGCAAAGGTAAGCTTGGAGGTGTAGAAAATATAAAAATCAGTTTCTCTCAAGTGTGTTCCAGGGCCAAATTTTTACTGCTGAATTTTAAATGTTGGTCTATGTTTAAGGAAGATCTTATAACAGCTAGCATAGCATGGCACAACACATAGAGACTCCTCACTTGGTTCATTCTCCAATATTTTGGGGAATCTATAGTTGAATATATTTGTTACTTGGTCCTGGGGTAATGTGGGCCAAATGGAGAACCATTTCTCTTATCTGAGATTTGGGTCATCATGTGTGAATCTGTAGTGTCTAGAATAAGGCCGAGCATATGGAAGGAAGAATGAAAAAAAAGGGAGAAAGAAGAGAAGAAAAAAGGCAATAGCACAGTGGAGATGAGGATATTAAGGAAGAACAAATGAGCACCTGCTATGTGCCAGATGCTATGCCATGAGCTTTATTTGTGCAAGTTTATTTGATACTCTCAAATAATGTGGCAAAACAAACATGATTTTAAAGTTCTCATTGTTATTGCTTCATACTTTACTCCATGTCACAGTTAAACATTGATGTTCAGAATTATAACAGTCTTGGAGTTTTCTCAATAGCATATAATTTATTCCATGTAAAGATGAAGATAAAAAAATGTAGCTTCCCCCATATGCCTCTAGGATACTCTGTATGTCCTGCTGAAGTAGAAAAGTCCTAGAAGGGAGCTAAGGGGGCCGAGGCTACCAACTACTCTATTAAATCTACAGACTTGATGGTAATGTCTATTTTAGAAGAAGCTTTCCGCAAATGCAACTTAGATTTTAAAGACATCAGCAAGAGAATGTGGGTAATTCCAGAGTGAGGGTAGTGTCTAGCACATTGCCAACACTTAAGACGTGAAACACTTAAGAAGCGTGTTTCCCCAATATGCTTGTTATTAAAAAGAGTCTAAAATATCTTTTCTCCTTTAAATTTGTCCCTGAGATTCAATTGTGTTAGTGATGCTGTTAATAATATACTCTAAATCTGTCATGTACAAAAGCTTTGCTATTGTTGATGTAGGGCACTTTATAATTTATGTACAGATTCACTAGTAATCTAAGGTGTTAGAAATGGTTCTTCAAAAAAATCCTGAATTGCTAGGTATTTATCCTCAAGAATAGCATAATAATAACTAGCAAAGTGTGCTACATATATTAGTTGCACATAAGATTTCGCAAATTTGTAATTCTAAATGAAAATATTGTGGATTTACAGGCAACATATAGCATGGTAAAAAAAATACACACGTACATACACTGCCTATTTTGTTTTGTTTTGTTAATTACCATTTGGAATGCTTACTGGATAAACCATTGGTTAACACAAGTGCTATTTGCCTGCTTGAGATTTCATATAAAGAGAATAGTGATAACAAGAATACAGTGAAAGCTGTTTGGTAAATGCTGAATAAAGGCAGAGAAATTACCTGAGCCTTCTCCTGAGGTCCCAGCCTAATGGTGTTAATGTATTTTTTATTGCTGGAGAACTTTTCAGCGATACCAACAAAAAAACAAAAAAACAAAAAAAACTAACATAGGCTCTAGATGATAAAACATGTAAGAAATTAACATAGAGATTTAAAACTAATATTGACTTAGTTTTTTGAACACGCTTAATGTTTACATATATCATGAAGGAGAATAGCAAGTATGGTTAACACACACATACACTTGTATACACAAAATTATCTTTTTTGTTTTGAGACAGAGTGTCACTCTGTTGCCCAAGCTGGAGTGCAGTGGCATGATCTTGGCTCACTGCAACCTCCGCCTCCGCCCAGGTTAAGCAATCCTTCTGCCTCAGCCTCCCAAGTAGCTGGGACTTCAGGCGCGTGCCACCATGCCCGGCTAATTTTTGTACTTTTCCTTCCTCCTTCCCCTCACAGACAATGATTATTATATGTAAGAGATGAATAAATCAACAGGTGTAATACAAACATAGGTATGTATTGAAAATCAGAAGTTCACAAAGTATTACAGAACAATTTGTAGAGCTGATAAAAACTAAGACAATTAAACTAGGTTATATTCTTGCTACTTAGACAAGAACTAATTATTTAATAAAAAGATATTCCTTTGTCCTACCACTGAGACTAGACATTTTAGAGGAAGTGCCAACTTCACCAGTCCTGAGAAAATTCCCACTGAAATCACTGTCATGTATCGACTAGGTACACAGACTTCATTCAATATCTCCAATACTGATACAGAATATATCAAAAGAGATATCGAGAATCATGAGCCCAATCTAGTCTAACTCACAGCTGGAAGTACTTGAAGTTTTTCATTCTCAAGTTGAAAAATGAGTATATAATGAATTCTTAAGCTCCTTAATCAAAATATGTTATCCAGGATAGATACAGAAATCGTATTTGCAAGATTCAGTATCACACCATGAATTACCTTCTGTGTGTGACAACTGGGGAACAGACACAAGAAACTTCCTGAGTGCTCAGTCAACAATAATTCGAAGTTGGTGAGGAAGTAGGGGAGGTTGCATAAAACAGCGCAAGTTATGGGAATCCTTGGACAGCTCTTCGTTGTCCAGGACTGTCCTAGCATTGCAGTGTGTGTAGTGCTCAGGGACCTCACGATAACTCTCTCTTTGTGTTATTACCTGCCCTCCACTGCCCCTTGCTTCCCATACATACATCCCTTAGGGGAATGGTGCTGCTTCATTCAACAGAGAATTCAGCTTGGTACATGCCACACAATTGATGTGCTGCTGAAGAAACATAAATTCACAGCTACTCTTCAAGGGCAGAGAAAATAGCTTTAAAGGTAAGAAAGATGCTTTAATTTACAGTGTGTACCTGAAGAATGCTTCTCAGACATGACTTTCAGATGTATGGTGCTCACCTGTGACAGGTACTTTGAACATTTCTTTATATTTTAAGATGAACATATGAAATTTCTATTTTTTATAGTTAAAAACTGGTGAAGTGGCCATCATTTCATATGGTTCCTATACTCTTGACTCCTATAATCCTCACAATAAATTTATGAGGTAGGAAACTGAGGTCTAAGTAACTCACAGCTAGTATGTGGTAAACACAATGCTGGGATATAGGTGGGCATTTTGGCTTCTGGAGTCAATGCCCTTGACCACTATGCATAGTGCCCCAACATCCCACACAAGCTTTCAGACCTTAGACTCCCAGAACGCAGGGCCTCATCATCTGATCATGTTAGGTGTCCAGCATGGAACCATATTTATAGGCAATGCCTAAATAGATACTATTAGAAGGAGTAATACATGATACAAAACTAAACTTCACTCACGACTCAAACACTTACTGTGTGACCTTGGACAAATGGTTCCCATTTCTGAGGGCTAAACTTTTCAGTCTATCACATAGAATGTATATGGATGCATTAAGGAAGGGAACAATATGATTGTATTTGCATTTTCAAAAGGATAGTCTGACAGTTGGGTGGAGATCACAATGGAGGTGGTTAAGACTATGAGAAAGCAGGAGGTGATGAGATTCTGAATAAAGGCAATACGTAAGAGCAGAATATAGATCACCTCAATGTATCCTGAAAAAAAGTGGGCAGCATAGCCTTGGGTAAGTTAGCTTTTCTATGCCTCAATTTTCTCCTTTTTGAAGAGGAATAATAATACCAAGTTGTACTTTTTGAGTTTCCATCTCTTCCTCAGACATATATATACATGTCTGAGGAACACACATATATATATGTTCTGCAGGATATGATTACACTTCCGATTTAATTAGCAAAATATTTATTAGAAGCCAGAGGACCACAGAGTCCAGGTCCTTCTAGAGGTTAGGAGCAGGTAAAGTATATCTTGGTGTTGCTTTTGAACTTTTCTCTGGCTTCCAGTTTCCTAAGAAAGCTAATGCTGCCAGTGGCACTATCCATACAGGGTGCAGTCCTTCTGGGTCTGAAGAAACACCTGAAGATTAATATACCAAAGTTTTATGAAATTGATACCTACATCTCGAATACTTTATGCACATCCATTCAAAAGAGATTTCCATTTCATGGTTCCCTTCCACACACAGGCATCCCCCTCTTCCTTCCTCTGATTTTTTTTTCTTTTTTCCTGCAGCCTTTGACATCCCACATTATTCGTTTTCTTGTCTATTGCCCATCTTCTCCAACTAGAACATAAGTTCGGTGCAGAAAAGTCTAATTTTGTTCAATGCTGTATTTCTACAGACTAGAAAGGTAGTAGAAAGGTACCTGAGATATAGCAAGTGCTCATCAAACTTGGTTAAGTGAATGAATGAATGGGTATATGAATATATTTATCTCGGACTAGCTTTGTGAGAAGACATCTCAAAACCAAGCTTGCATCTACCAATAGAGCATTTTGTCATCTAGTAAAACCTCCAGACCCCAAAGAAAATGCACCATGCAGAACTTAAAAAAAATCCTTTAAAATGCATTACTCTAGTACTTTTTCTTGCCAGTAATGAGAGGAGAAAAACAAAGTCTGAATAACTGTTGCTTACACACATTTAAAATTACAATACATTACACTCTTCTCACCAGGCACCATTAAGTTCAGGAGAACATGCCTTTGTATATATTTTAAAATATACACCAAAGTGTTTTTCTTTGAAATATGCACTAAAATTTGCTGTAAAAATGTACATTAATTTAAGTGAATTCAGAAGAATGATTGGACTAGGGAAAATAAATTAATTATTCATGTCACCAGTATTTTTTAAATGCACAGTGGTTATCAGGAACATATATAATTATAAGTAATGCTATTATTTTTTTATAGCAAAGCTACAGCTAAGGTTAATTAATATTTTTAATAAAAATAAAATTTTGTTCTTTGAAGTTGCAAAATGTATTTTGTTAGCTCTAAATATTTTTCAAGGAAATGTGTGTGAATTCTGCTTACATTTTTCAAACAAATAATATTCATTTTTCATGAGTACCTCCAAAGCCTCCAAGCAAGCAACAGAAGTGTCCAATATATTCAAACATTCTTTTCTTGCATAAACATTAATTGGGTTCTTTTTCAGAAAACCCAACTGGGAATCAAATGCCACTGACTTTAATAGGATGTCTCTCATATGTGAAATGAATGTCTCTTACAATCTACCAATGATATTTCTTGAACTCTCAATAGTTCCTTTCCTTGAGTAGGTTTGCTAACTCCACCCTGAAAAAATGCCTAACTGAAACCATGGAACTGCTCCAATACATTTCACTCATATTTACTGATTCTGTCTCACTTTATAATTTAATTTCTTCCCAAGAGTTGCAAACTATAGTCAAAAACCAGAATCTCTCAAAATTTTATTCTCTCTCTTTTCTCAACATTGTTGAAACAAGATGAAAAGAAAATAAAAAAGGTTATGGATTCTAAAAACCAGGCAAGGATGCCACAGACAAATTTTGCTCTGAATATAAAGAACAGGACATAATATGTATTATTCTTATGAAGTATGCTTTTCTTGCAAAGGTAAATTTTGGATATGCTGCAAAAGTAGAGTATAATATAATTTATAGACCAAATGGCATACTTTTGAGAGTCAAAAATATACTATTAATAATTACACAGAACATCAGGTATGCACAGGTACTATCCAGGCCAACTGGGCTGCATGGCCACATGATGGAAGACAGAGGTGAAATCTATGTTTTGGTAAATAATCATGAGAAGACCTAATTAAGAGCATCATCACTAGAATCAAAGAAATCTTAGAGCTGAGTACAACTTAAGAGTTTCCTAGTTCAACCTACTTATTTTACAGAGGCAGCAAGGCCAAAGTACAATGATGTGACCCAAGTTGTCCAAGTCACATGACGAGGTAGGTGGTTGTGTTGAAAGTGGAAACCAGGTCTCCTCGTTCATCATGCTCTTTCCATTATACTACAATCTCTCTACAGTATGTATGTATTCTCTATAGTATGTATGTAGCTTGTAAAATATTCTCAAAGGAAAGAACAAAAAGATCGTAAAATGTGCTATAAAGAACATTCCAGAAATGATGTCACAAGCTTGATCGTAAAAGAAACAGCACAGTTCAATTTTCCTTTCTTTGTGGACAGGCAAAGGAAGGAAGTGTCCTCTTCATGTTGGCTTACATGTACTCATCTCATAAGACATTGCAAGTTTAATTAGAAGAGGGGGAACATTTAGCAGCCAAAAAAGTTGCACGATACTCCTGCCACATGCCAAGAAGCTCTCAGAATCTCCAAGAACTTTATACCACCAATAGTTTTTGTGAATATTTGCTTTCTGAGATTAGCCTTCTGGAAAGTTTCATAAAATGAGGAGGCCTTATGGAAACATTTAAAAATTAAATATTCCAAGTAAAATGAATTTTATAAATTTTATGTAATCCACATAAAAAGTACTATCAATATTGTCATATTCACATTAAAAAGGAACAATTCGATCAGAAGTTTTGGTAAATGTCCCTATTATTTCTTGATATAAATCACATCTTCCTAAAGTAAACATTGGGCTGAAAATTGATTATCATTCAAAGCAAAACTTTTTTTTTTTTTTTTTTTACTTTTAAAAGGATATTTACTTTAAGTAGGAATACAAACAGGACTTTATGGAGGATATTTTGATGAACACTACTATATTCTCTGAGTCTGTGAAAACTGAAATACATTTCTTCCCTATTACTATCCCTGCAGGATGGCTGAACAAACCTCATCTCATCTATTTGAAATGAGTCCAATTTAATTCTGCCTGACCAAAAATCTGTTTCCATAGTTTTAAAACATGCAATCACCCCAAGGTACATTGCCATTGTAGCTTAAGTGGCTCAGTGTTATCACTGAGAAAAATGCACTTTGATTGAGAAAACAGTCCAGTGTGGCTTTTGAAAAATGAAATGACCCTTTCTGATACACAATTTAGTAAGACAGTTGATAAAAGCAGGCGGATATGGCCACTATGGACAACATTTAAAGGAAGATGCTTCATCCAACCTGTAAAAATAGGTCAAAGGTTACAGTTTCGAAATTAACATTAGAAATTTATCTCATATTTAAACTTCCTGGTTTAAATATTACTGTATTTAGAGGACAATTGAAAAGTCAATTATGAATTATGGAAAATTTTCAACAAATTATTCCATCACTCAAATATAAATAAATTGCTTTCTTCCCTAATGTTTTTTCCCCATACATACATGTTGTTATCTGTATTCATATATATATCTCACTACTTAAGAGATTTTAAAACCTATTAGCCCAACTTTAAAATACTGTTGCTACTACTGAATACTTGTAACATATTAAGTCAAATTCTTTAATTACTGACACTGGTTTATTACAAAGCTAACAATTTTAAATATCTATTTTTAAATGAACCTAATAATCTTTTATTTAAGTCAATATCTCCTCAAATGAACCAAGTATTCACTAATTAATTAGATCATTTACATCTATAAACTGCTGCTGTCTTCAAACATGTAATAGCTTATAATAAAAGAGGCTCTTTTCATTGGCAATTAATGAGCAGTTAACTCTTTACCTTCTGCATTTTAATATTATAAAATGCATAAATCTTTATTTCTGCATTTCTACGTATTTAGCTTTCAAATGAAACAGCTGTTTTGTACTTAAAAATAATATTTCTTAATATATGTTACTAATTGACAAAATACATAAAACCAATGCTGATAATATTTTCTTCTTTTGGGACACACCTGGTTTATATAGGAGATTTGGCAACTGTAATCTCATTAATGATAAAACAAGACTACTAAGAAAAATACCTGATTATTTCAAATTATATTCATAAAAGCATTCCTAACTCTGAATGTCCTCTTGTGAATTATTTTAGATAAAGGAAAGTCTATCAATTTATTTGTTTCATTTTTCCTGTATCAGATTTACTGTAATAACTTGCTTATCAGTAAGTGAACCATAAATCTACAGCAGTAACAAATCATTAATGAAACATTAGCAAAGAATGTTAAATGGAGCTATTGGGCAAACATAAATCTTTCTAAAGTCACAAGTCTTTATCCAAGGAACTAAGTGCTATGATGTTATTGGCAACCTTATAAATCCTAACGAGAGAAAATCAACAAAAGGATCACATTGCAGGCAAACAGTCCTACTAAAATGTATATTCCTTGAGGGCAGGGGTTTTGTTTGCTGTTACCAATATATCCTCATGCCTAGAAAAGTATCTGGCACATGTAGACAGTGATCAATAAATATATATTTGTGAACACCCTATAAGACATCCCATTTTATTTTGTAGCCAAATGCAAATAGGAAAAGAAAAGAAAAGAGAGAAAAATGAAAATAAGTGCACATGTAGGTACAATATACCCAACACTACATTTAATTTGCATTTTTTGTATTTTTTGCCCATCCCTTTTCTAGGACATTTTCTCTTCATCTATTCTGTTCCTCTCACCCTTTTCCATTCAAAGTAAAAATCAGAGTCAATTTTCTTCATTTTCTGGGAAACATGTTAATTCATATTTAGGGTGCTGATACAAACAGAATTTGCCTTCTATTATTTTCCTTCCAAACTGGATGCAGGTCTGTTTCAAATGCAAGAAGTAAAAGCAAATTTAAATATAATTATCATTCTTGCTTCTTCAGAATGCATTTTTCTGGAAAAGTAGGGATCGTGTATTTGGAAAAGCTTTAAATGGCACCTACTGAATATACTCACTGTCAGTAAAACAGAACAAAATGAAACAATTAATTTTGGACCAAGGATAATACACAATTCTGAAAAAATTAACAACTGGATACATACAAAGGCTGCAAATACCAACAGGAATCTAATGGCATTTGAACAGCATCTAACAGCATTTCGAATAAGGTTTTTTTTTTTTTCCCTGTGTTCTTCACTGATGGAACACCAATATTCAAACCAGTGCCTGAAATGTAGTAGGCAATCAATAATTATGTCCTGATTGAAATAACATACTTCCAAGTTGTGCAAATGCCACATTTAAAAATCATATTCTTCAAAAATTTTAGGCACAAGATTGAAATAAGCTAATTAGAGTTAATTGTAGGTGAGGGCAATTAATCACATATACAAAATACCTCATATTTTGGGTTTGTGTGCTCAGATAAACCAATAGAATGTTTTTTTATTTTTAAATAAATAGTGAAAGAGTATACCCATCATTCACCAAGAAAGCCACATGGCTGGCTATCAATTCAAAACTTTAAACTTCAAAATACTATAGAAGTATTGTACTATTAAAATATCTCTTTTAAGATTAAATTTGCCTTGATTTTATTTTGAAGTGCTGAGCTTAAACAGACAAGGTTTTCAAATATTTCATTAACTTGTTCATTTAAACTAAAAAGTGAAAATCCTATGTAATTAGCAGACAATCTACTCAGCTTGGGCCAGAGGAGGGTTATGGAATCAAGACTATCATTTAGCATCTAACAAACCAAAACAAAATCTTTTGTAAAAGTCCACAAACCTCTAATGAACAACATACACACATTTCATATTCAAACGGAATGCATTATGTTAAGCTAGTCTCAAAGGAAGCTGTAGTGCCTAAGATCAGAAAAATGTTCCAATTTAGAAAAGACACATATGCAGAAAAGCCCACTATCATAAATAATATAGGATGAAAATGAAGGAATAAAATCCACAGGCTCACCTGGCTAATGGGTTCTTTTGTCGGGGGCTTTCCTCTTCTGGCTGTGCTAGTAGCCAGGGTCGTGGTAGTCTCCATAATTGATGTGGACATCTCTGATTGCATGGCAGTGGCTGTCGACTCAGTTGTCATAGAGGAAGGCACTTCACCAACCAGTCTCACATTTCCCACTATGGCGATGTTGGCATCGTTTTCGGCTGCCATATTCAGAACTTTCAAGCCATTGTAGTAAAGCCCAGAGAGCTGGCCCTGGAAGGGCTGGCCCTGCTCTTTCCCGCCAATTATTATGGTTGCTTGGCTATTGAAGATTGTGAGCTGACGCCCTGTAAAAATAATATTACATACATGCAAAAATGTTGATTGTGAACTCTATATCTACAATGGATGATAAAACAGATCTTTCATGGGGTGAATAATGGGAGCAATAAACTATAAGAGAGGCATTTGACTCATAATTCATTGCTTATAAATGAGGTGTCCATGAAATGCATAATTATTGGCAAATACTTGTAAATTCTCAACTTATTATAAATGTAGTGCTTTTGCTAAAAGACCAATCAAAGATATGTATTACAAATCAGTTTTTAGTGGATCCCTTTTCCCTTTTACATCAAGATCTTATATTGTTGGCATCTTAAGTCTAAATTGTTAAATTTTAAAAATGTAAGATAACATTTCAAGTATTTGTCATTCTGAAATTACCACTGACAGAAACTAATACATAGCAGCTGAAATCTAATTTAAATTTTATGGTAAAAATTTCATAATTCACATAATGTCCACATATATCTATATGTTATTCTTTAGTGCTGTTTATTTTTTGAAGGCAATTATTCATTGTTATTTGAATTATTCTATTTTTCCGGCAATCACACTGAAAAGAAATTCATGGTTTACACCGAGCATGTCAGAGACAAAAAAATTCTAAAAATATTTTTCTGATTGGCTTTCAGCAAGTCTATCAAAACAAAACAAAATGAAAAAAAAAATAGCTTCAGATGTAAAAAGCGGCTTCAGGAATGATACACAAACTGATGGAGAAATTATGGCACATTTCCATCAAACAGCAATCCTTAATAACAGTACCATTATCATCAAATTGAGTATCCAGTTTTAGCAGATTGCCCTCTGCTCATAAAAGCATGCACACAACTTTAAGTTCAGTTTTAATATGGGCTTGTTCCCAAATCCTCTTAGAAGGTTGCAAATGTTAAAGGGACTTCATTATGACCGGCAATTCATATTGCCCACTATTTAAGATTCCTAGAGTTTAAACAAAGAGTTTTTGTTTTTTTCAGGACCATAATAAAGATATCAGAACTACATATATTTTAGTTAATAATTTAGAGGCTGGAACATGTAATATAGTCTATGAATGATTTATCATTTTGGGTTAATGCTTGCTGTGAGTACCCTCATAGATTGAGTTAGTGGATTATATTTAACAGTCCCTTTAACCTTAAGTTAACTGGGTAAGATTATTAAACAGCTGGTACGTCTAAAAATGTATAGAAATTATTATACAAGGTATGCAAATATTACTATCTACATTTTACTGTTTTAAAGTTGTTTTTAATTTAGTTTTACGGAAAATTTATTTTTTATGTTTATTAGTGTTACAATGAAGTACTACTTGGTTATGTTCAAATTATTTTTTTATTTGAAGTTTTAATCAATGTTTTTTACCTTTGTCGAGTAGCCATTCATCAACTACTCGACCAAGTCGATATGGAATTCGCTGTCTAGCAATCGCCAGGCGCTCGTTATCATTGTTTCCTTTAAAGTTTAAAGAGACATTTCATTGGTTAAAATCTGTAAGGTCAAAGGTTAAAAGTTAATACTTAAAGATTGAGCTATACAGTTGCCACATGATTTTTTGAAATTTGGAATTTTAAAAAGTTCTACCTAGAACATTTCATGTTTCAGACTTGTCATTCATTCATTTATTTTATTTTAGCAAACAAAATTATTCCTATGTTAATTGAAAATTAGAAATCTGCATTTGAGCTAGGTTATTAAACTTATGTTATAGACAGACCCGAACAACCAATTTAAACAGCATATAATAGCTTTACAAAAAATGACCATTGACCTCAGGGTTTTGTCTTTTTGATGTTTCTTATTAACTAGTTAAACATGTTCAGGTGAAACAGGTTTAAGTTTTCAAAATACATTCAACCTCTTATTCCAGATTAATAATTTATGATCACCAAACTTAATACCATATTTGGCACACTGAAGCATCTAAAATAGGCCTAGCATACTTTATTTCCTAGTCAGAAAACAGAAATTCTTATTCACCTCATTTAAGAAAACAACAAAGTCCAAATAGTTCTTGTGTATTTCACACAAATTGATTTATCAATCACTTGGACATCACAAGAGAATGCATCTTTCATCATCCAGATATGTTATTACAGGAAAAGGCTTTGACAAAAGTGACTTTATTTGAGTGTCCTTGAGTTTCATTTAAAGCTTAACATGTTGAAGCAAATAACATTTGAAAAAATAATTATATGTATGTTTTTATGTAGTCAAATATCTGCTTTTTATTAAGTTATTCTTTAAAAGCATGACAGCTTAAGGAACGAATATAAGCCACAAACAGTGGCCCCTATTCATAGATCTAACCTAAGTGAGAGCCCTGCTTCTTTGCATAAAAAATTATCTGCTAGAAACACTGTTTAAATTGACCTTGAATATTGCTTGCAAATAGATGAGTGTTTTCTTGATCTGTAGAGCACTTAGGAAGAATCTGAGACGCCATCTCGGTGTTCAGTTGTGTATAATGCAAGAAGAGATTTTCTATTCCATTAGAGTTAACTAACATGGAAATTTAAGCTAAGACATTTTGGCATTAGCTCAGATGAGGACTCAGAGGTGAAAGAAATGTTGAATGGTAGCACTATCTGCATAAAAAGACTGGAGTATTTTGTTAGAGAAGATAAATGAATAGATTTACATTTTATTCCTCTGATTTAGAATAATTTATAAGTGCTTTCTTTTGCTACTCTTATAATACATTATACTTACCACAATAAGCCCAGCATAATACTGATTACACACTTTTGGAGAGATAGAAAAGAACTATCTTTCAGACCTCATCAATTTGTCATCTGAATGTCTATATGACTGAAAATATTTCACACATTAATATTTAATTTAAAATGTAAATATCAAAGTCAAGGCCAATATAAAGTTTAATGAAAACATTAATATGTATTTCTCTGTATTCTGTGATCACTAAAACATTGTAAAATAATATTTTATAATGTGGGAATATAGTTTTGTTAAACTAATAATTTTTTTAAAAGGACACAAATGGTACAAAATTCCAACCCTGTCTTCATTTTTTAAAAGTGTACAAAATTTGTGTTCTCTTTTGTGTGTTTGCATATATGCATATTTGGAAATTTTTTTTAATGTAATATTAATTACTTTAGGACAGTGTGATTATTGATCAATTATATGTTTTTGGCTTATAAGTGATTTTATATAATAAGCATGTTTGACATGTGTAATTTGAAAAGCAATCACAAAATATTTTCAAAAATACATGCCCTTTGCTCTATAGTCTTATTTGTCACTCAATACTCATACCAACTCACACTGGCATAACACTTCTGACAACTTTATGATTAGGTGGTTCCTCATGTTTTTCATGCTAGAGTCTTCCAATCATCAGGCATGACCCACATTCTCTCAGACACCATCCGAATCTAGGTCGCAAATCCCTCTTGCCCAATTACTACTACAGTCTATTGACAGACCTCTCTACATCTTCTCTGTGATTAATCACACCCATTTTCCACATATAAGCCAATATCTAATCATGTCACTTGTCTAGTATAACCCTTCCCATTTCTCTTAGGATAAAATCTCAGACCCTTAGTGAAATTTGTAAGTACTTCCACAATCTGGTCCCTTCCTACCTCCCTGTCCTCTCTCACGGCCATCACTGCCTCACTCTGCTCTTTTTATCCTTATGAGACTTCTTTCAATTCTTCCAAATCTTTTCTTTCTTCTCTCTGGGACTTTGCACATGTAGCTTCCTTTATGGAAAATACTCTCCCTTGTTCCCACCTCATCTCTATCTTTCATTAGCTAACCATTACTAATTAATGGAATCTTCTTTGTAGGAACGTTGCTTCCCCAGAAGGTATTCCCTGATGTCATCAGGTTACATTAGGACACTTGACTATATTATTTGTAGCTCCTGAAACATGCCCTTTAGAAAGAAGCATTGAACCTGTAATGGCAAATTTGATAGTTTGCCTTCAAACTCTGAATATCCCTCCATGAGGCCAAGTACTATGCTACTATGTGCAGTATTTATTATTTCTTCACTGCTTACTTGCACAATACCTATCACATACAATCCTATGAATATCTGTAGAATGAGGTAGTCAAGAAAACCTTGTTTTTAGTTCTGGTAGCTTCTGTTGCACTATTAACACATTCTTACAACCTAACAACATTAAAAAGAAAAAGAAAGCAAATACTAGTGTCCAGAGAATAAACCACTTGTAGCTAAGCCTCCCTTTGCACTTTCCAAAGGAAACACCATAAACCTCACTTATAATTTTATTTTTTGATGAATTGTCACTGATTTGAACACCTCTACAATCAGTTCATTATTTGTTTAATAATAAATTCCCCATGTCACAAAATTGGTAAACATAGTTATTATTAGTAGGGAAAGGTTGGGGAAAAAAGTCTAAACAAGACAGGTAGAGAAAAATCAAAGCTTTATAGATTATTTTAATGACTTTTAAAAAGATCACATAAACACATAAATACATTCACACATACATACCTAGAATTTGTCCTCAAACATTTGACTAGTACTAATAAAATAATTGTGTGATTGATATAGTATGACAGTATGATGTAAGTCAACAGAAGCTTTGGAGATCCTTGCTGAGACTCAGCTAAAGCAAGAACATAAACACTGAATTCCCAATGATTAACAGAGGTCACCTAACAACAACAATAAAACAATTTAGAAAATCGAATAGGCAGTAGACACAAGTTATGAAAATATGTGATAATATATAAGAAAGGTAGCCACACAAGGGGGTCATATCTTCCTACTACCCCAGAATATCAGATGCCTACTAATTCAGTGAGCACTGTTTTAAACTGAAGAACTTTTTAATTACAGGACAGACTTTATTCTTGTATGGGTAATGAATGGAAAATCAGATGGTGCTTATTCAATTCAATATATGCCTACTTTATTCTCTAAATTCTTTGTTCTCCTACTAGAATAAAAAACTAATGACTTTGTTCTCCTATTAGAATAAAAAACTAATGACTTTTCTGCTGCAGAATTATATGCAGATACATTGTGATATGGTTTAGCTGTCTCTCCACCCAAATCTCATCTTGGATTGTCGCTCCCATAATCCCTACAAGTGGCAGGACAGACCCAGTGGGATGTAATTGAATTATGGGGGTGGGTTTTTCCCATGCTGTTCTCATGAGAGTAAATAAGTCTCACAAGACCTGATGGTTTTATAAATGGCAGTTCCCCTGCAGATGGTCTCTTGCCTGTCACCAAGTAAGACATGACTTTGCTCCTCCTTCACCTTCTGCCATGGTTGTGAGGCCTCCCAACCATGTGGAATTGTGAGTCCATTAAACCTGTTTTTCTTTATAAATTACCCAGTCTTGGGTATTTCTTCACAGCAGTATGAAAATAGACTAATATAGTAAATTAGTACTGGTAAAGCGGAGTACTGTTATTAAGATACCTGAAAATGTGGAATTGACTTTGGAACTGGGTAACAGGCAGAGGATGTAACAGTTTGGAGGGCTCAGACAAAGACAGGAAGATGTGGGATAATTTGGAGCTTCCTAGAGACTTGTTGAATGATGTTGACCAAAAAGTCTAGGCTGAGGTGGTCTCATATGGAGATGAGGAACTTATTGGGAACTGGAGCAAAGGAAATTGTTGCTATGTTTTAGCAAAGAGACTGGCAGCATTTTATCCCTGCTCTACAGATCAGTGGAACATTGAACTTGAGAGAGATGATTTAGAGTATCTGGTGAAAGAAACTTCTAAGCAGCAAAGTGTTCAAGACGTGACTTGTGTGCTCTTAAAAGCATTCAGTTTTATTCATTTATAAAGATACAGTTTGGAATTGGAACTTATGTTTAAAATGGAAGCAGAGCATAAAAGTTCAGAAAATTTTCAGCCTGACAATGCAATAGAAAAGAAAAACCCTTGTCCTGAGGAGAAATTCAAGCCAGCTGAAGAAATTTGCATAGGTAATGAGGACCCAAAGGTTAACTGCCAGGACAATGAGGAAAATGTCTCCAGAGCATGTCAGACATCTTCACAACAGCACTTCCTATCACAAGCCAGGAGGCCTAGGAGGAAAAAAATGTTTTTGTGGGCTGAGCCCTGGGTCTTGCTGTTTGTGCAGTCTCAGGACTCAGGTGTCTTGCATCCTAGCTGTGGCTAAAAGGGGCAAATGTACAGCTCAGGTCGTTGCTTCAGAGGGTGCAAGCCCCAAACCTTGGTGGCTTACATGTAGTGTTGAGCCTGTGGGTGCACAGAAGTTAAGTATTGAGGTTTGGAAACCTCTACCTAGATTTCAGAGGATGTATGAAAACACCTGAATGTCCAGGCAGAGGTGTGCTGCAGGGACAGAACCCTCATGGAGAACTTCTGCTAGGGCAGTGCAGAAAGAAAACGTGAGTGGGAGCCCCCACACAGAGTCTCCACTGGGGCACTACCTAGTGGAGCTGTGAGAAGAGGGCCACTGTCCTCCAGACACCAGAATGGTAGATCCACTGACAGCTTCCAACATGCACCTGGAAAAGCCACAGACACTTAACATCAGCCCATGAAAGCAGCCAGGAGGGAAGCGGCTGTACCCTGCAAAGCCACAGAGGCAGAGCTGCCCAAGACCATGAGAACCTTCCTCTTACATCAGCATGACCTGGATGTAAAACATGGAGTCAAAGGAGATCATTTTGGAGCTTTAAGATTTGACTGCCCCACTGTATTTCAGATTTGCATGGGGCCTGTAGACCCTTCGTTTTGGCCAATTTCTCCCATTTGGAACAGATATATTTACCCAATGCCTGCACCCCCACGGAATCTAGGAAGTACCTACCTTGCTTTTGATTTTATAGGCTCATAGGCAGAAAGGATTTGCCTTGTCTCAGATGAGACTTTGGACTGTTGACTTTTGAGTTAATGCTGAAATGAGTTAAGACTTTGGGAAACTGCTGGGAAGGCATAATTGATTTTGAAATGTGAGGACATGAGATTTGGGAGGGGCCAGGGATATGGTTTGGCTGTGTCCCCACCCAAATCTCATCTTGAATTCTAGCTCCCATAATCCCCATGTGTCATGGGAGACACCCAGGGGGAGGTAATTGAATCATGGGGACAGGTTTTTCTCATGGTGTTCTCATATAGTGAATAAGTGTCATGAGACCTCATGGTTTCATAAAGGCAGTTCCCCTGCACATGCTCTCTTGCCTGCCACCATGTAAGACATGCCTTTGCTCCTCCTTCGTCTTTCTGACATGAATGTGAGGCCTCCCCAGCCATATGTAACTGTGAATGCATTAAACCTCTTTTTCTTTATAAATCACCCAGTCTCCAGTATTTCTTCAAAGCAGTATGAAAATGGAAACATTGTGAAGACACATCTAAATAAAGTACAGCAACAATGTCTTTTTAATAGATGATTCCCCAAATCCTTCCACCATTAGGTATAAAATAGTTCAGAATGTTTAGGTTCTCCAGCGACTAGGCCTATATTTTTCCTTTACCTCATGATTTTCATAAAAATGTTGCATACTAAAAGGGGTAATGGAAGTATATTATTTTAAATAATTTCTCAAGATGTATTTTATTTCTTTACAAATTCATGGTGATATTTACTTGTAAAATATCATTCAGTAGCTTTGCATGATTTTGTTGATTATATTTAATACTGTCCATAGTTCAATATACATCTAGACCTTACATGCAATATAAAGGATATAAACCATTTGACTGGGAAAGGTCAAAGGCAAAAATAATTTCCAATGACCTTTTCTTTTCTTTGGAAAGGTTCAGGATCTAATATCAAATATGATGGGATATAGAAGCTTTACATACAGCATTTGTGAATGGTCAGTGTAAGCGGGCTTAAGCTGATAGGTGAGATGAAAAACAAGTGGAATGTCCCTGAAAATTCAAATCAAAACAAAGTTGAATCTTTCGAAGAAGACATTTTTACCTTCAAGTATTCTAAATCAGAGGTAAGGACAAAGCAATAAATGACCCACTTTTCAAAGATCTATACATTCCGGGTTATAAAAAGGGTCCAAAAGTAATTTCATCTTTTTCTAAAAGCATAAAACTCTACTATAGCAACATGCTGAGCAAATAGGCTTGATTTATAAAAGCAGAGCTTCTCATTGAATAGTTAAAAGATAACAATTTAGTCTCACACTTTTCCCATGATAAAAGCAGGATAGGATTTTCCTTTGATTTCTTTTTCCTCCAGTTAATTTTGTGGTTTGATCTGTTGGTACCTTCACTGAAAATGTCAGTGACAACATACATGCCTCTGCCGAAGTAATTTTCAAGCAATGAAACTGCATGTAAAATTTGGTTTTATTTTCCTTTGAATTTCAAAAAGAATTAAGTGTTTTTGACAGGAGGAAAGACTCCCTTCCCCCCAATCCCTGTAGTAATGCCATTGCAACAAGGTACAATCTCTAATTGTAAGGTATTAAATGTCATTGTAAGGTATTAAATATCATTAATACTTCAAACAAGTTTCCTGGGGTGAAGAATTCAAAGGAAAATCTGATGGCTTATATTTGGAATGTATACCCTCTATTTTGATTAAATCCCAGATAATTTTATTTGCCTATTTATATAGACTGAATGTTTGTATCTCCCAAAATTGATCTATTGAAAACTAATTCCAAATATGATAGCGTCAGGAGGTAAAACCTTTGGGAGCTGATTAGGTCATGAGGAAAGAGCTCTCATGAATGGGATTAGTGCCCTTATAAAAGAGGCTCCAGAAAACTCCCTTCCCTCCTTCTGTGATACGAGGATACAATGAAAAGATGTTCACCTGTGAACAATGAAGCAAGCCCTCACTAGAAATGGAATCTTGTACTTCCTAGTCTTCCCAATTGAAAGAAATAAACTTTTATTGTTTTTAAGCCACTCAGTTAATAATATTTTATTATAATTGCCCAAATGGACAAAAATACCATGTAACAATATTTAGTCACATTTTAGTCTATTTATTCTATATGAACAAGCAGACTTCCAGGAAATGAGAGTAATTACAAAGAATCAAGGTAAGCAGCACAAAGCAATAAAACTCAAATCCTTGACTTGGAGTTAAATTTCATGGTGTGACTCAGAGAACAAAGATAAATACAATTTTAATCATATTGTTACAACTATCGGTCAGTAGAGACAAGCTATATGAACATCACTGACATATAGTTTTTCTCCTTTCATTTTAGTTCTTCACTCTTGTGTAATTTCTCCTCAGAAATAAAAGTGTCAGCATTTGATATGACATATTAATATCTATGGGGAAAAAATAAAGAAAAACAATGCTATGAACCAAACATTTGCGCAGAATAATATGAAAATAAAAATAACAAGAACAAAAAGAGACTTGCTTCTTTGGAAGGCTTCTTATTTCTTGAGTTTTTAACATTGGGAAAAGAAACACAAAAGGATTCTGAAAGTCATCTATACCGCAAGAGAAGATTAGTAACCTGTGTATAGACTGATTTTTAAATGAGAACAAGACATTTTGATATATCTAGGCCCAGAAGGCAAAGTAATAGTTTTGTAAACATATTCTGATTCTAAGTGCAGCATAATCACGTAATTTTCAACTGAATGCAATGTGTATTGTTGTCATACAGACCATACAAATACCATAATGCCTCACTTGGCTGATAATGTTCCAAATAAATAGATTTTGAATATCGACACCTTTTGAGAAACAAACTTTTGAAAAATATAGCTATTCTAATAAAACATTTGTCTTACATATTACTTTATTTCCTACATCATTAAAATGTGTACATAACAAATACACATATCTAATTGGCTCCAGCTTACTCCAGTTTCATCTTGAACTACTTTTCTCTGACTCTTTAAATTAGTCACTTTGTAATTTTTTCAATTCCTTTAGCTAAGCCAATCCACTTTGAACCCGACATTCTCCTTTGCATTGCGAATTTCTTGCATCCCTGTGTACTCAACATCTCTGCCCACCTCAACATACACACACACACACACACATCTGAGGCTGGCTAAATTTTTTCTTTTTTAAATATCAGCTTATACATTTCTCAAGGAAGCATTCCCCGTGTCCCCTACTGCTCCACCAAATTACTCTACTTAATGAATTCTTCCACTATGCATTCTTAAAATACTTAGTAGCAATATCTATAATCATGATCAAATAAGTTCATGTAATTGATTCTAGATTCTAGATTCCTTGTGAGCAGGAGCCATGTCTATCTTGTTCAATGCTGTATGCCTTATGTATAACACAATGGTGAGCACATAGTAATTGCTTGTTAAGTAATTTCTAAATGAAAACTGAACCCATACAGTTATGCAAAAAATACCACTTGAGGTAATTTTTTGCATGATAATATAGTGGTATTTCTTGTTCAAGATCCATAAGGCAGTGAGATTGTTAGTGTCCACTTACATATATATATATATAGTCACAAACACCATTGGATTGTGAGAGGAATAGAACTTTGCAAAACGTTATAGTAAATTTTGCTTGGACGTCAAATTTCCTTTTTTCTTCTTGACCATTTAGTGTCCACTAATTACATATGTGTGTGTGTCTATTTAGTTTATTCAGTTTACTAGACACTAAACTAAATAGAGATAAAAATACGTGTCTCTATATATAATATATATAATTACTGATTCATATATATATAAAATGACTCAGTAACTCTGCTTATCTTTCATCAATTTTGAATTTGCCATTGTAGTACACAATAGGACAAATCTTTTAAATCTTATTTTTATGATTAATTACAAGTCAATGATTTATAGTCTGAGGTGAGCTCTACTGTGGTGCATACACATTAGCAGAAAAATTAATACCACGTGGGATCTTCTTTTTTTTTTTAAATTTTGTAGAGAGCTGATCATGCCAATCTTTGATTTGGTCGGGGGGAAATTTCTGCAAGTGCTTCAATTCTCTAATGACTGTGTACAAGAAACAGTCTTGGACTCGAGGAACCTTCAAAATATGTATCATCTCCAAGACTATATTTTCTAGATGAATTTTAGTGGTAAATTCTTTCAAATGAATTGAAATGTTGATACTCTGGTTCCTCTTCACATCGTATTAATCTTTTACTAAATTGAATCTTTTACTAAACTGAAATGTTAACCCTCCAAGGAGCATTTACTTCCAAAGTTCATCAATAAATACATCGATGCCTTGTAAAGAAAGCAACATTCATTTAACCAAGGTAAAAATGATACAAAGTTGAAGCTTATAAAATCAGGTAGTAGAAGTTATGGATCTTCTAGCCTTTGTAACTTGAGGGCAGAGGGCTTCTAGAGTTTGCCTGATTCGTGGCTGATAAAGAGCAGCGAGGGGCTTGGATTGTCTTCTGGACTTTTAAGACCTCACTGAATGATGAACACACACTACCAGAATCAAAGGATGGTTTTTGTCAGACAGCAGGACTACCAGTAAGTAAGGCTACAGTAAGGCTACAATTAAGTTTCATGCATGCTGGGAAATCCAGTTTTTCCGTGTGAAAGTGGTCTGTAGGTAAAGAAACTAAAGAAAACAAAGGACCACCAGAAAATAAGAAAATAATGTATTGAGTAGCTTTATGTTTTATGCATTGTGTTACTTGCTTATTTAGGTTATCTTATTTAATGCTGGTATTGATCCCAGACCATAAGTACCTTTTATTTTACTGATGGAAAAATTGAGGCTCAAAGAGATGACATAAAACTAATGCTGCATCATACATCATAGAAAGAGGAACCATTTGAACCAAGATAAAGCTGACTCGAAAGTTGTTCCATGGAATAGTTATAAAGTAATATCTCTTAATATCCTGAGTCATAAGGGCCAACATCTTCTCTCTAATCCTTATAGCACTCTTTTGTATAATGTAAGATGTCATTAAGGCTTGTCTACAAAGTTTGTCTTCTACATTCTGGGGTGAGATCGCCCTTATGGACACATGAAATCAGTAATCTTCCCTAAATCCTCAAGGATTTATCAGGAGGATAATTTTATCATCTCCATTTTATAGATTAAGACAGTGAAGCAGAGGTAAGTAAAGTGATCAAAGACCTATAACAGTGGAGATCCCAGTGAGAAGCAGTATTTTGTTTTTTTTCCTTTTATAATGATGCCTTGTATGCATAGCTACTGGAGACATAAAATGTTCCAGACATTCCTTGTCTTTACCCCAACCTATAAGAAAAGCCACAAGCATAATAATCCACTAACTTCAGTGCTTTTTGGATGTTGAACCTCTCCAGAAACACGTTGGAAATGGAGAGAGGATCCTAGTTGTGACACAAAAGACCACTGCACTTCATTGACTTGTCAGAGAAAAAGAATATTGTAACATGTTACAGTAAATTTTGCTTGGACGTCACATTTCCTCTTTTCCTTCTTGCCTATTTCTTATCTCTGCGTTTCCTTTTACACATCTCCAGAAACCCAGTGCTTTCATGCCACCTGTCAACAACTCAAGGTGTACATTTACAACTGCGGTTCCTACACATATCTCATGTTCCAAAAATACTTCACCTTCCTTCTTCTCTAGTGCCAATAATTAAACCCTGGTTTCTTTAGTATAGCTTGGCTAGATGTTAGAAAAGCAATCGGACTCAATAAAGTCAATACATAAGCAGTGACCACGTACTCTGAAATTATTGTACTCTGAAAGGCACACATCAATACATCACACGGATTCTATTGTTGAAGAGCTTACACTTTGTCTAGGGAGTCAAGGGGACAAATGAGGAAAGTTAAAAAATAAAAGATTTAAGTAAAAGTTCAAGATAATAGATAATGAGACATAAGTACTCAATTAACCACCATGTGAAGTGTAGTTGCCATAGAAGTTCAGAGAGAACAATGGATTAGAGCAAAGAAGGTGTGATGGAACATAAACGATTGCACCTAGATCACAATCAAAATGTCATTGAAATAATAATGAGCTAAAAATTTTTCATAATGTGAATATTAATCCTCAAAAGGTTGACAATTGATCATTATCCCGAACTTCATAATGCTATTCACCCCACATCTATTTTTAAATAAATAGACTCTCCAATAAAACATATTTAGTCTCAAAATATAATTACAAGTATGAACAATAATGGTTAAATATTCATGTCATGAGCCATGAAAAAAAAGAAAAAACTCTGATAAAACTACTAAGTAAAATGCACTGAAAATCAGCAAGAATTTGAGGGCAATGTGTAAAAGTGAAATATTTGTATTAGGATGGAGAAATTAATGGTGACCTTTTTTCAAACTTCAATTTTATATTATTGATACTACATTTATGCACATTTCAACTTTGTTCCCACTGCTTCCTTAAACACATACACACACACTCATTTCTCTAAATTAAATGCAATATATTAATGTAATGCTACAGGAAGAGGGGGTGGTGCAACTCAAGAGTTCTGTCAGTCATTCTCACAGCTAGAAAGAGCACGCACAGCTCAAGTAGGGTGATGCGCTGTTCGTGACTAATGCTTCAGATGACATCCCAGCTCCTTATGTGAAACAGCAGGCTTTTATATCCAGTTAAACAATATCTTCATGTGAGACCGCTGTGATGTTGGGCATAGAAGGCTGCAGGCTGTCTACTGCAGAGTTCAATGGTGCTTTGGGGAAGAAATTAGAATCTTAGTGCATGTCTAACTAGCTTAAGTAATTTCTCCCTTCACATCCCTCTCTTATGTGGATTTACATTAAGATATCTAAGTGTTTCTTTACACAAAGATTTGTACAAGCACTTGTTCCCACTAGCTACTTACATTCAAAAATTTTGGTTTGGATATTGTTTTATCAGATTAATTTCAAATAAATACAGGTAACCTTGTGAATTTTGGATCTCATTGCCTGTGTGGAATGAACAGTGATTTAAATTTTCTTCCCTACACCTTTAAATGCTGTTTGTTTCCCATTGCAAAGGGACTGGAGTATCATATCAAAAACCAGCAGCAAGAAATGAAAAGCAGCAGGGACAAGCAGGTAACAAAATACAGAACCTACTCTGATAAATTAAAGGTCATACTCTGTTATCATGCATACCAAAGAGTTCTTTTGTGCTAGTTGTGTAGCATTTAAGACAGAAGAATGGTTTAACAGCTACAAAAACAGGCAGAGCCATTGATAGACATCACTAAATACTGAGAATAAGAAAAATGAAATGTAAGAGCAGCCCCACATTACCTTACAAATGGCATTTTGCCATTTTCCCAGATATGAGAATCTTGAGTACTTTCTAAATCATAATGTCATAAAATTTAAACCTATCCGCTCTAATAAAAACCTAAATATGTATTTTTTCTAAAGTGTCTTTTCCCAGTTCTTGTTTTTTGAAAATTGGAAAATTATGTGGTTCAGCTGAAATTTCTACCACTCCATTATCAGTCTTGACTTTTAATCTAGTCTTCTTAATATTCAATTGGTCCACGGAAAAAAAGATAGGTGAATGTTTCACACACAGTCTGATGTGGCCTATAAATGGAACTCCGAAAGTTCCCTATTCTCAAGTGGAAAAGAAAAGTCTGATTATTATGACATTCTGATCTTATTTTCAATGGACTTCAATCTCTCTCTTCCAGTTGTAACTGGAATGCAAAATTTTTTTTTCAAGTAGAAAGATGAGGTTTGTCCATTGTATGCAAATAATTTAAGATTAAATGGTCTGGAATTGCAAAGGACCAAGAGTTGGATAAAGGTGCTGGATAATTGCTAGCCCCACTCAATTTTATAAAATGTAAAACCACTGAAGTAAAATAACCATTTTTTTCTTTTTGTAGATAAATTGAATACTATGGATATGAATTTAAATTCCTAAAATAACTTTCCCCTAATACAAGTTAATTTTCTCTACCAGCAATTATTTCTTAAAAGTAGTTATCCAGTGGTCAGAATCACTGAGGAAAGAGAACCCTTGATGGTTAAGATAATGAGCTCTAATTCCTAGGTTCAAATCTTGGCTTCACTATTGACTAGCTGGATCAGTAGCATAACATCTTTTAACCTCAGTTTTCTCATCTGTAAAATAGATATTTGTAAGAATAGTACCCATAATATATGCCAATCTCTTAGCACAATTCCTGGCACATGGTAAGCACTCAGTAAATATTAGCCCTTATATTGTAGTCATGTCACTGTTTATTCTCTAGTATGATGTGCCCTATACAATATATCTAAGAATGTGTACATAACAAAAAATATTTTTTGTACCCATCTGATCATAGAAAGTTGAAGTAAATGTGAAGAAGAGTGGAAAATAAATCTATTATCTTTCCCAGAATGAGTAATGGCCAAAGAGTGAGCCTTATTATGAGTGATATCCCGAACGTAGGTGCTTTATCAAAATCACTGCACTTTCTCCCAAGCAACGTCATCTTTATTCTCAGAGGTTTATGCATGCTACTTTTAAGTCAATGGGAACAACTGAAAAGAGGTCATTAGCTGGAAGAAACCACACAAAAAGAAAAAGCCAACAGCTCCTGCCCTGAGGGAAAACAGAATTCAGGGTACTACCATCTGTTCTGTGCCAGCAGCATGGTGACAAAAGCTGTTCCCAGAATAGGAATACTTTGGATAGAAATGAAGTCTTAAAATGACATTTTAATCCATGTATTAATGCTTCAAAGGGATCCACTTCAACTAGAATGCCTTAACTCTTCTTTTTGCCCAATAATGCTCCTGGCAAAGAAGGGCCACAGAAACCATGAACAGGAGTGGATGCTGCTTAATCCATTTTCTGCAAAATGAGGTTTGGGGACTGGATGGCTTCTAAGCTGACCCTCAACGCTAATGGCCCATGGTCCCAGGCATCAGATGGTGTTGTTGTAAAGACAAGCATTAGGCCACCTTGTTAAAACATGGTGATTGTGGATTTTCATGAGGAAATTAATTTTAGAGCCATTAAAAATAAAATACCATAAATGTTTTTTAACTCGGCAAACATCTTTTAAAAAGCAGTGAAATATTTGGCTTGACATGTTCTGCTCTTCGTCTCTCTCTCTTTTTAAAACTAACTTATGGTGCCTTGACAATTTTATGAAGAATTTCAGTTGGCATCTGTGGAGACCTTTATAATTAAGCCATTACATTTTTCTGAAACGTTTGATGTTTTAAGCTTGTCTTCTTTCCTCTTTCTGCTATACAGACACACCCACCTCTTATCACTGAGACATTTCTCTGCATTCTTTCTACCCATTTACCACAGCATGTCATGGTTTTGACAGCCATTTTAAGAGGAGGAAGGCAGACATAGGTTAGATTTCAGAAGATTTTGGTTTTTTTTTTTTTTTTTTTTTTTTTTTTTTTGAGACAGAGTGTCGCTCTGTCACCCAGGCTGGAGTGTAGTGGTGCGATCTTGGCTCACTGCAAGCTCCACCTCCCGAGTTCATGCCATTCTCCTGCCTCAGCCTCCCGAGTAGCTGGAACTACAGGCACCCGCCACCACACCCAGCTAATTTTTTGTATTTTCAGTAGAGACGGGTTTTCACCGTGTTAGCCAGGGTGGTTTCGATCTCCTGACCTTGCGATCTGCCCGCCTTGGCCTCCCAAAGTGCTGAGATTACAGGTGTGAGCCACCGCACCTGGCCGAGATTTCAGTTTTATACGGAGTAGTTAAGACAATGAAAGACAAGGCATTATGATGCTAGGAAATAGAGAAGTTTGTCTCCTCTTCATTTGAAATTTTTAGCACTAAAGAGATTAGAGCAGAAAAATTTAAGAAGAAATCTGAGGACTTCAAGTCAATGGCTGCTCTTTGCAAGCCCTTTTTGTCCAAAGTGTATCAAAATAAACCTTTTCTTGGATTGCTCAAACACCTGTGATCATGGGATCAGTACTTTTGGAGCTATTTCTGGTTCAAGAGACATTCTCATGAGAGTTCCTTTCCAATCAAATCTGTCAGGGGCTGACTTAAAAACCTGTAAGTGGCTCAGTGTAACTCAGACTAAGTAGAGATCACCAATTAAAACCTAGGCATCCTAAACAATGCAGTAGGTACAGAGGAGAAATAGTTCATTGCATAAAATATATCAGAATAAAACTATAAATTTCTCTACTTCCTTCAGTATTTCCTCTTAAACTTAAGCTACCTGTTATTTCTAGTGATCTCTAAATGCAGAACAGAATGAAGACAAGATAAAAACTACAAAGACATCCTATCAAATTTGAGCTGATGCTCCATTACTAAGGACAATTGGAATTGAGGCACACACACGTTCTTCTCCATCTTTTTTATAGCCCAGTAGATCTATAGTTAGGCTGTGTCATATCCAAGAAGAAGCCCGAACTAACTAGGCCGTATAACTCTGGCCTGATTAACACTTTATCTAACACTTTTTCTGAAGTCTTTTAAATCTAAGTCTTGTTTTGACTTCATTGAAAATAAGCAATTTGTTGGTAATCGCCACACAAGAACCCTACACATACTTAAAGACTGTTATGAGCTCAATTGTTTATCCCCCAAATTCATATGGTGAAGCCTTAACCCCTAAGACCTCAGAATGTGATGGTTTCTGGAAACAGACTTTAAGGAGGTGATTAAGTTAAAATGAGGCTGTTAGGGTGGATCCTGATGCAATCTGACTGGTGTTCTTATAAGAGGAAGACTGGACACACAAAGAGACACAAGGGATGCACAGGCATAGAGGAAGGACTATGTGAAAACCCAGCAAGAAGGTGGACATCTGCAAGCAAAGGAAACAGGCCTCAGAAGGAATCAAACCTGCTGACTACTTGATTTTGGACTTCCAGCTTCCAGAACTGTGAGAGAATAAATTTCTCTCATTTAAGCTACCACTCTGTGGTATTTTGCTACGGCAGTCCTAGCAAACTAATACAGAGATAATTTAAATATAGTTTGAAATAATATATTGTTAGTTTATTCACAGATCTTTCATATTAAGATGTGATAGTATTTTGTTGCCAGTTGCTAAAATAGTCTAAAAGCGAGTACTCATGGATTTGCACACAGAATAAAGTTCTGTGTTAATGTCAAAATGATGTCCATTTTAATTATTAATTTTAGTTAAAATGTATTTTGTCCTGTTCTGGTTTTGCTGCAAATCGTAATATTCTACATTACAGTCCTGGTAATTAGTACAGTTACCAAATAAACTCTATCAATGTACATTTTTTGCATGACTAAAACTATAAAATAATATTATTTTCATCATGAAATATACATGATTATATGTAGTTCCATTAATGTATATAGAACAACTTTTCCAAAAGCAACTACTTAACCTTTCATATCATTAAATGAATTTTCTTGAAGAAAACAAAGTATTTTCTACTACCATTTTCTTCACTTTGTGGCTCCTTATAACTTCCCTCCTTGTAACACTTGCTACGCAGATGACTGCAGCACTATTAAAAATTTACTGTCAGTGTTAACTTTCCAAGTTATGTAAAAAGTCTCAGTGCAAAACAAACAATAAAAGCAACTCTGCATAAGACAAATCCTTACTTATGTTAATGATTACATCAGGTGACATTGTCTTATTTAAATATGCTTATATTTTCTTCAATTTGGAAACTACTATGAGATCCCAAAAGATACACTGTGTCCACTTCAAAAACTCTAAAATTCTAAGTACCAAAGGACAAGCACATATTTATTCACACTAATTTTTATCCTTAGGAACTGCCTAAGAAATTAAAAAAAAAAAAAGAAAAAGTGATTTTGAGAGATTATAATTAGTTTTGTGAGGCTTGCTAAATAGTCATGGCAAAAAAAAGAAAAACAGCAACTTTCACTGATAATTTGGAATGTTTATCTTCTACTCAAAACTGAACGAATGTCTTACATTGTTGTGCTTTTCCTTTGGTGCTTATCACTGAAGAAGAATGCCAATTCCAAGCTCAACTTGGACATATACCTCAGTAAAGCTGCCCTGCAGCAGGGCTGACCACCTCCACTGAAAATGCCTAGGCACAGTGAAGGCCCAGCAAGTGGATGACGGCATCAGCTGGTCCTAAAACAAAAAGACTTGAGTACTATACGGATGTAATGACCTCAAGATCCCCTATATTTCCTAAGAAATTAGACATAGCTTCACCATTTCCACCTACGAAGACAAACTTCAAAATATTTTTGGCCTGCTTTTTACATGAAAAAATGCTCATGAAAAGGGAGTGGACAAACTTTGTCTATGCCTTTGTCTTCTGCTCTCTTTTGATGTTCCTGGAGCCTATACCCTTAGGAAGAACTTGATCTTGAATTCCAATATCAGTGTCCTTCAAATTCCACTTCCCGTGTTATAGTAAGCAATGCCTGGACTGTCGTGTCACCTAGCTTAGCTCCAGACATTTACAGACATTTATTCTGGCCCCTTTAGACTATTCCCTGCACTTTAGCCAGAAAAATTATTTGAAATCATGTGTTATCTCCAATAGACTATGTGTTCCAAGGGAGTAGTGACCATTCCTGCACTCCATGCTGTATCCCTAGCATAAGTCCAGACACATAGCAGGTCTTAAATAAATATTTCTGAATAAATTACTGAATTCATTGGGATTACCTCTCCTCAGTCTCTTCTGTCTTCCACTATCCTTTGTTCTAACATGGCTTATCAATCATAATTAACCTCTGGAATACTTATCAGACCTCACTCATGCTTCCAGTTTCTTTTCCATGATACAGACTTACTGAATTTGCCTTCTATTCCTTCCAAATCCTGCTTTTTACTGGTGAAAATAGGTAGTCACAGTAGTGCTCACTTTTTTTAATGCAGTAAAAAAAGAGAAGCAATTTGACATTAATATTTAGATATGGAGTTAACTTCCTTCTTGAAACTTGACATAATGACTCTCTGCTAACCATATGTAGAGATAGTCAACAATTCTAGTTTAGGTAGGAAAATTGAGAATAAAAAAAAAGCATAGGCCTGTTAATCTCTTTTTAGGAAGAGTTTGAGCATTCTGATTAGAAACAGATGTCATGTAAGCTCTTACACATAAATGAGTGCACTATTAGTTTGATATTTTATCGAGAAAGAAGCAACATGAAGAAAAATAGGCATATTTTATAGCAACTTGATACTTAATAGAGTTTATGCCAAAGGAGGTCAGTGCAACGCATTTTCTTTTTTAGTTTTTGTTTTTACATTTTTTAAGGCCTGGAAAATATGAGGGTATGAGTAGGATCCCAACTGTGCCATTAATGACACGTATAACCATACATGCTTTATTTGGCTAGTCTTTAAAATAAACAAAAAAATTATAGGTTGCCAGATTTTTTGAGGAAGAAATTTTATTTGATGACTGAGCTAAGGGACCCCAACACAGTATATTATCAAGAATACATCATTTTTAAAACATTTTATATTATCACTATAATTTAGGTAAAATTATAGTATATTAGCACTAGATGATGTATTCTTCATCAAAAATGAAAATTTCCTTTTAGTAGCCATAGAAGGAAGAGTTCCCAATTTAAATCTCATGAAATCTTGCTTTCTTAAATATGTAAAATATAACAAGATTTATGGAAAAAGGTAGTCAAGTCTATTTGATTTTTACGGAGGCTAGAACATTCCAGATTCAAATATCATGAATAAACTCATAAACAAGTTACTATATCTTCTGTAAAATGGGGATAATTTATGAGGTTACTTTTAAGAATAATATGTAATGTCTGTAAAGTTGCTGGGAACAGTTTCTGGCACATATACATGATGGCTACTATTGTTTTTATAGATTACATAGAATCACAGATCCTTAGAAATAAAAACAACTTGAGCTAGAATCTGGTGTAATTCCCATCCAATGCAGGATGATTTGATAATCTTGACAAATTGGTCTCTTGAGCTCTATAGAATTAGAACAGAGTCTAAAAGTTACCATAGCCCAGGAAGAGTTGAAGTACATTATCTTATAAAACTACTCTCGTTCATGCTATTTCCTTTCTAAAGTAAATGTAAAAAGTATGGAAAGAGCATCATCACAAATTGTGAATACAATGGATCTTCTCATTTTGGTTTGTTTTGGTTTGGCTATACATTGAAATACCTTAATTCCATTCAGTCATTATGCTTAGTTTATCAAGTTAGTGGCCTTCTGGCATATTCAATACATACAACGGTAAAGTTCACAGTGTGAAACTTAAATGACAATACAATGAAAACACAAACAGATCTAATCCTAGATTTCCTATTGCAAGGGCAAGAAATTGAGAACATTGTAGTCAGGAAAATGTATATCAGGAAAATGAGATTTACAAACAATTTATATGTACAGAAACAAAACAATTAAAATCTGAAACAGACTCCAAAATGTAAAATATCTGACCTCACAGAAGGACTTTGAACCCTATTATACATCTTTCTTCATCCATGCAAATTCTATTTATTCTATTAGTCTACTTTGACGAGTCACTGAAGAATTGAGAGGCAGGAAAATATATGATGAAAGCAATTTTAAAAAGATAAACATCTTGGCTGCACACCAGATGGATTAAAATAATGGAGACTGGGGAGGAATATTTATTGTTTACAGCTGATAACAGGAAAAGAGGCCCAATTGTGTAAAAAGCCTTAGATCATTAGAATAATGTCAGCCCAAGAATAAATGCCTCAACAGGAATAAACTGAACACCTTATCATAATCACTAACTTAGACTGAGTCTAGTTTCTCCAGGTAAAATGCAGGTAGTAGTCTCAGTTCTACCAGTAGGCACTGCGTATCACAGGAGGTGACAAATATTCCAGATTGCCTCAAATATCTTGGTTTGTTCCTATTATATAGGAGTAACTATCAATAGTGCTTCTTTTTTTTTATCAGAATTGTGTCTGTTTGAATGATAATTTTTATGATCTTCTAATTATTGAATGCCACTGTGGAAATTTAAAAAAGAAAACTTCCCTGGATTGTTATAGCTTAAGCAAAAGGCTTGGGCAATCCCAACGTGCTTGGTGACAAAGGAAAAAAAAACAGCTCTACTGTCAGGAAATCTGGCTATGTACATGCACATGACTTGGAGACCCAAGCACAGACTGTATTTCAGCCTCGACTCATCCCCTCTGCTGGGACTCTGGGGCAGCACCCGAGCTGTCTAACTATACACAGTGCCCTGTCCACCAGCTAGCATGGTTTCTCTAATGTTCATTTATTAAATTTCAAATGAATTCCTTAGCACCCAGCCCACATTTTACTCTTCTGTGATATCAGCCTTGATTACCGAACACCACTCTGTTTTCTAAAATTGTACAGAACATATATTTTGTGCCACTCATTTGAACTATGTCTTTCTTAGTAATGTCTTCATAGTGTTTTGCTTGGAGTGGGTTTGGGGACAGAAGCAGTACTGCACTTACATGTCTGCCAGGGTCAGGAGGAACAATCTTAAGTTTTTGGAAAGGTTTGTCTCCATGTATGTGAACTGAAGTCTGACAGCCAAGAGAAAATAAATTTGTTCCCAGAAAGAAATATAAACTAATACGGGGAGGTTAGTGACTATTGCAGTTGCAGGATTGTAAAACTAAACTATTTTGACTAATAATAGTAGAATTAACTTTTACTCAGCACTTACTACTTACCAGGTTTTTACCAATTTCTAACTGTTTTGAAATTAATAACTCATTTAAACATCAAACAACCTTATGAGGTAAGTACTGTCATTGTCCCCACTTTTTAGATTAGGAAAATGAGGTTAAAGAACTTGGCAAAAAATTTCACATCTCATCAGTGTTTGAACTAGGATTTGAACCCATGCGGTCTGGCTTTTGAATGTTCCCTCTTAACCTTCATGCTAACCTGCACACTTAACTTGCATTAAGTTTGTAGCATATGTCTGGTTTGATCATTTGGTGTGTGGTATATATTCCTACAGCAATTTTAGTCATTAAGAGGAGTATTCAAGTTAGACTTGGCACTCACTTCTGCATCTAGATAAAGAATAACCAGCAGACAGGAAGAACACTATTATGAGAATGCTTCTAATCACAAAGGACCCCTAAACAGCCCTTACAGATCTGAATAGAAGTAGTAATAACCACTGGTATCACAATCTCAGCACAACAAAGGTCTGAGCATCATCTGACCTGGTGAGGACCAACAATAACATTTTATGAATTATTTCTTAGGAGAATTAAGAATTATTTATTAGGCAGCATTGCATAATCCTACAGAGCACTGGAGTAGGCTTTAGAACTTACGGTGTTGGCAAGTAAATGAATCTCCCTGTGTTTGCTCATTTATCACAAGGAGATACTGTAAGCTGTCTTATAAAGATTCTGTGAGTGTTAGTGCAATAATGTTTGTAAATAAGGTATGTAAAATAATTAGCATATTGCCCCAGATAGAGTGCCCACTATAGACTGCATGTCTAACTTATTGTTTCGGATACTAGCTCTTACAAATAGGCAGGAATTTCAAAAGGTTCTATGAATGTTTGGCATTTTGGATGAGTTCTGTTACCTCTTCACCCCAATGCTGGCGCAACATGAATTTCCTTTATTGAATCAATTTGACAGATTTAACATTCTATTCGAACTCCATTTCCATAAAGCACAGGCCTCATCTAATTATCCCCAGGTCTGCATTCTACGGTGATTGTGCTCATTCTGCCTTTCTTTTTTTTACCAAAGCAAATCTCTTCATTTAAAAAAGCTTCCTTTTGTTTGTTTCGCCTCTAACCACAAAATGCACTCTCGTCCAAGTCCTCTGCCAACCTGAGGAATAAAAATAATAAATGAGAGAACTGAAGACTCTACTTGGACCTTTAAAATGCTCCAGCGAAGGTGACCCTGAAAAATTATTATGGCATGTTATCAATTAGGTGACACTATCTAGAAAAATGAAAGCGAAATATTCCTTTTTTCTGTCTGATTTTATATCTCATAAATCCTGCTAAAATACTTCATTGGAAATGCATATGGTAATATCTAGACGGGCTTATGTTAGATATATTCTTTTTGGATTCTCAGTGGACATTTTACATATTAGGGCCACCAATATAGATAATATGCCCAAGATGACAAATTACTTCAATAATACATGAGGAAAGTCTGTCTCAACTTTGCGGGGAGGGGTAAACTCAGCTGCTTTTTAACACAGTTAAATTCATAAAGCTAAAAACAAAACAGACTTTAAAATGTTTAAAAGTCTGTCTTTGAGAAATATTCTACCCATGAGGCTAAATTCGACACAAAATATTCATCATCATAATTTAAATTTTAATATATGGCCTATTTAAAGGCTTCATACTTAAAAAGGTTTTTACATTTATTTTGTCATTCTGTCTTAATTAAGAACCAACTCCAGTATTAGATTAAGTTACACCTTTGGATTGTTAGAAAAATTAGGTTGCTATTCTTCTGGAATAAGTCTACTTTTCTAATAAACACATGAACATGTCAAAATTTTTTTTAACAACAAATGCATTTGACTTACAATTACACAAAGGCATTATGTTTAATTATTTTTTTCTGAAATGTTATATAGAATTGAGTAACAGGTATTTTTAGGTGGAAACCATTTCTAAACTCTTATTTCAAAAAAAAAAATTATAGAATGAGAGTTCCAAATACCTTTCATTCAGCTTTCCTCCTGTTAATAATTAAATAACCATTAGGCAGTTATCAAAACCAAGAAAGTAACATTGATAATAAACTGTTGACTAAAGTATAGACTTTATTTGGTTTTACCAGTTTTCAACTAATGTCCTTTTTCTATTGCAGGATCTAACCCAGCTCCCACATTGCATTAAACTGCCACGTTTCCTTTGTCCCTTCAGATCTGTCTTTTTTTGTAATTCGTGTAGTTGACACTTTTGAAGAATACTGGCCATTTTGTAAAATGTCCCTCAATTTTGGTTTGTCGTAGTTAGATAGAACTTATGGATTTTTGTTGAGAATATGAATACCAAAGAAGTGAAGAGCCTTTCTTAGCATGAAGGTTCATGAAGTCAATATTTTTTATTACTGGTGACATTTAACTTGATCACTTAAGGTGATCTGCTGAGTTTTTCTGAAGAAAGTTACTACTTTTACTTGGAGGAAATATTTTTAGACTACATAAATTACTAATCTCTACTGAAAACTTTTTCGCACTTATTTTGGCATCTATTAGGGAATCCCGACTTCAACAATTTTTACATTGGGATTCTAACGATGATTTCCTATTTCCATCATCCTTCTACATTATTAATTGTAATTTTTCTGTATGGGTGAGCTGTCCCTGCTTCCCTATTTATCTATCTGTATATCTATCTTTCTATCTGTTCAGTTACTTGTTTATATCACTATGGGTTCATAGATGTTTCTTTTACTCTTTTGGTTATAATCCAATGACATATCTACTAGTTTTGTTGCTCAATTTGATCTAGTTCTGGCCATTGGAAGTTTTTTTGGATTAGTTTTTACGCTCCTTTGTCATGCTTCTCTCTCAGGGGTCAATAAAGTATGCCCTACAGGTAAAATGTGTCTACTACTATCTATCTAATATTGTAAATAAAGATTTATGGGATCACAGCCACACCCATTCATTTTCCTACTAGCTATTGTTGCTTTTGAGCTATAATGGCAGAATTGAGTAATTGTGAAAGAGACCATGTGGTTCTCAAAGCCAAAGATATTTAATATTTGGCCTTCTATGATGAAAATTTGTTGATCTTTGCTCTAGATGAATTTTCTTTTTTTAAATTATGAACTTTGAATAGTGCCCAAAATGTATTTAATTGTTATATCTGAGGTACTTTAGAATTCAGATTCTTGAATGTATATTTTTCCTATATTCTCCTAACTTCATTAGTTGTAATAATTTTGATGCTAGACATTTATTATTTTGTTTGAAGAAAACAAAATGGATTATCAGTATTCTACTGAGTTTAAAATACTAAATCATACAGAATAAGAAAATAATGGTGAGACAAAGGTGTTCTTCCATTAAAGTCAGCTATTTATAAACTATAAACTATATGATAAAACAAAGATACTTTTAGGTAATAGTCAAATTATAAAAGTGACTGTTATAAAATATAAATATTAAAATCAACCAAATACTTGTAAATACCATCTGAAGTTTCCTAAAAACCTAATACTCTTTAATATGTCATTTTTTCTGGCCTTCAGTGCTTAGCTATTCTTATAACTTGTTTCCACCTCATTTCCTAAAAGCTAGATTTCTGCATTGTAGTGACAATTAATTTTTTATATCTGACATGATTAATTCATTTTTTGTAACCAATAGTTAGATTCATTAACCTGATCACCCGTATCTTGGGTGAAAAGTCCTTCAAGACACTCTCAGCCAATATCTTTAGCCACACTTATTTAAAATCATGATAATGCTATTCTCTGTTTAACGTGACTACTTTTCAAGAGTGAGACCAGTATATCCCTTTATTATGATAAGAACTTAAATTGCTAAACAAATTGTATGTTGGAAACAATAATGGCAGACAAGAAGTTAAAGGGGGAAATTTTATTAAATTTTGTGAACGGCTGCTATTTGTATATTACAACATAAGATATACTTGGCTAAAGTTCTTAAACACAGTAATGATTAATAAACATTTCTCAATTTGATTTGATGGGTTGGTTTCTAAGTAATTTGTTCTCAGAATCTGAGAACTTTTAAAAGTAAAAAGTTCATTAAAAACTCGCAAAACAGAATAAATTTTTATTGATTAAATGTTTCAAAATATATTTAATTCATTTTTAAATAAGCTTAAGTTTAGCTTCAAATACGTAGGAAACTCATGAGTTGCTATCCTACTTTATTGAGCTCTTGGTTTCTGATAGTGATAATAAAGGCACCTATCCTCCCCACACAGTTGCAAATAGGATTAACTTAAGTGAGAGGCAAAAAAGTACTAGGAGAAATCGGGAAAGAAGAGGTTTGACTTACATGTCTCTATGTCATTCCCAATAGTATCCAAATAGCAGATATCCAACACATATCTGAAGAAACTAATTTCTCAGATTATTTCAATTTTGTCAGCAATAAACATTTAATAATGCATTTGTTTTGGGGGCAAAAAATCAGCATATTCTGAAAGCAGAAAAAAAGGGCCTGTTTGGGTTTCACTGAGCTTTCAGAATTGTCTGGACAATTATTAAATTGGACCTGTGATATTCTGTATGTTAGCTTCTACTACAAGAGAATTTTATGAAAGTCACTGATAGGTCTCATTGACAAGTTTCCTGGGATGGAACAAAGAACATTTCCATAAATACATAGCAATAATGGAACAAAAATGGCAACTTACAGACAAACTACAAGATTTCAATTTAAGGAATGAAGCAGTTAAGCCTAGTTGATATAATATCCTTTACTTCTGTTTTACCACAACTCTTAGAAAACATCTGCATTATCTGTTTGCCAACCTGTGTAGTTTAAATGATGCCAAAACGCATCAAAGCATCAGAGAATCTTGCTCTCTCTTTTAACAGAAAATAAAAAAATGCTAACATGGTTGTGTGTCCAGAATTGGTGGGTTCTTAGTCTCACTGACTTCAAGAATGAAGCCTTGGACCCTAGCGCCGAGTGTTACAGTTCTTAAAGGCAGTGTGGACCCAAAGAGTGAGCAGCAGCAAGATTTATTGCAAACAGCAAAAGAACAAGGTTTCCACAACATGCAAGAAGACCCCAGCAGATTGCCAGGGCTGGCTTGGGCAGACTGCTTTTATTCTCTTATCTGGCCCCACCCACATCCTGCTGATTGGTCCATTTTACAGAGAGCCAATTGGTCTGTTTTTCAGAGAGCTGATTGGTCCCTTTTGACAGGGTGCTGATTGGTACGTTTACAATCCCTGAGCTAGACACAAAAGTTCTCCACCTCCCCACTAGATTAGCTAGATACAGAGTGCTGACTGGTATATTTACAAACCCTGAGCTAGATACAGAGTGCTGATTGGTGTATTCACAATCCCTTAGCTAGACATAAAGGTTCTCCAAGTCACCACCAGATCAGCTAGACACAGACCACAGATTGGTGCATGAGCTAGACACAGAGTGCTGATTGGTGCATTTACAAACCTTGAGCTAGATAGAGTGCCGATTGGTGTATTCACAATCCCTTAGCTAGACATAAAGATTCTCCAAGTCCCCACCAGATTAGTTAGATACAGAGTGCGGATTGGTGCATCCACAAACCCCGAGCTAGACACAGGGTGCTGATTGGTGTGTTTACAATCCCTTAGCTAGACATAAAGGTTCTCCAAGTCCCCACCAAACTCAGGAGCCCAGCTGGCTTCACCCAGTGTATCCCGCACTGGGCGGCAGGTGGAGCTGCCTGCCAGTCGGGCGCCATGTGCACCGGCACTCCTCAGCCCTTGCGCGGTGGATGAGACTGGGTGCCGCGGGGCAGGGGGCCACGCAGGAGCCCGCAGCGGGGGGACCGGGGGGGAGGGGAGGCTCAGGCATGGCGGACTGCAGGTCCAGAGCCCTGCCCCGCAGGGAGGCAGCTAAGGCCTGGTGAGAAATCGAGCGCAGCGCCGGTGGGCCGGCACTGATGGGGGACCCTGCGCACTCTCTGCAGCTGCTGGCCCTGGTGCTAAGCCCGTCACTGCCCGGGCCCACAGGGCCGGCCGGCCGCTCCAAGTGCAGGGCCCGCCAAGCCCACGCCCACCCGGAACTCTAGCTGGCCTGCAAGCGTGGCACGCAGCCCCAGTTCCCGCCCGTGCCTCTCCCTCCACACCCCCTGCTTGCTGAGGGAACCGGCTTCGGCCTTGGCCATCCCAGGAAGGGGCTCCCACAGTGCAGTGGCGGGCTCAAGGGCTCCTCAAGCGTGGCTGAATGGGCGCCGAGGCCGAGGAGGCACCGAGAGCGAGGGAGGGCTGCTAGCACGCTGTCACCTTTCAGTTGCCTTACAGTAACTGTAAAAATTCTGATATTTAAAAAATCCAAGTCATTGATAAAGTAAGAACAAGTGAGAAGTCTGATAATATATCATTTCTTTCCATCTCCTTGGACACAATTTCTCAGAAGCTAAGCTTAGAATTTTAGGAAGATACATTCAATATAATACTTAATAAAAAAGTTCATTATGTTTCATCATTTGGAATAACCTCAAATTCCCAGCAAAATTGAACACTGTGAAAAAAGATAATTAAACAGGAAAAGTCAGAGTTTTAGACACTTGTTTAATCTAACACAGCTACTGTATTTGTGGCTTCAGATTTCTCAGAGTAAGATTTACTACAGAAAATTAGTGTTAGTAAACATTTAACGATTTCCAATGGAAACCAAATATTTATATATTGAAATAAATATTCGTCTATGCATGTAAGTATATTTTGGCTAAAAACCACCAGAAAAAAAATGCTTTGACCTAGAAGTTTAATGAGGGATGTAGATTTATTCAACAACTATTTATTAAGCACCTTCTGTGTGTCACACCCTGATTATTACGTCTTTTGTTAGACTCTACTCAAAATTGGTTATTAATTTAAACAATAATTCAGATATTCCCTATGGTTTATCAGTTTCCATAAGACTTATATTTTCACTATTTTACTTTTAGAGGAAGGAAAAAAATTAGTCAAACATTTCCCATATCTATACATTTAATGAGAACATGGGCAAGTCTTCTTTTAACAAACTTTTTCTCCCAAATGATTCTTAAGTATTCTAATGTTCTAATGGTCCATAATGATTTACTTAATTTGCTAATAAAGTTTCTCTAGTAAAGTTATAAAATAATTAGTGCTTACTAACGAGTATTATTGATTCAAAACTTTAGTGAAAACAAAATATGATTATAAGATAAATTATAATTTATCGTATAAATTATAAATAACTATGGTTATTATAAGAAAATCTTTTTTTATGTGTTACTATGTTTAAATACCCATAAGATAGTCTTGTGTGTATATGTGTTTGTGTGGGTCAGCAGAAGTAGCAGACTGTGACATCGACTGATACAGTTAGGATCAATCATGTAAGTAATAACATTTAGTTACGAAGAACAGGCTATGCTATGTTTAAAAATGCATCTAATGATCTTTGTATATTTTACTTTATGTTTCCCAGACTTTATAAAGGAAGGTGCATAGCTTGTAGACAGCAGTCCCCAAGTGTAGCTTTTACTCTGCCACTAACGAGCATTGTGATCTTGAGCAAACCAGTTGGTCTCTTCAAGGTTCCATTTTGTTGTTTGATAAATGAAGGACGTGGAATAGAAGAACGTTGAAGTTCCTTCCCTCCTTCAACAGTAATGATCATGTAAGGTAGATTTCTTTAATTACATGATACTTTGAAAAATTAAATTAAACAAATATAAAAAAATCATTAAATTAACCAACACTTCTGTACCAACCCTGCAATCTCTAAATAATAGAGTGACTTAAATAAATAATAAATTACTGATGACTTGAATTAAAAATAAACTAATCTTAGATTAAGCTACACTAAAGGTTTGAAATTTAGGGTAATAATATGACTTCCTGAGCCCTGAAATATTTTACCAGCTCTCATGGATGAAAACAGAGTTAAGGTTTAGATCTAATACTCATAAGCTCTTCCAGACAAATTGCATGATCATGAGAAAAGATTTACACCATCTCTATGGAGTCTTAGAGCATTTCTCTCTTTCTCTCAGATCCTCTTATCCCTAAAGGATCTCTTTATCTTACCACTCCAGACCACCATTTTCTACTTTCCTTAAACTTAACAGCAATCAAACTCGGCATTTTGAAAGTTAATACATTTTATCTGACATGTTTAGGTTTTCTGGATCCTCCTTATCTCCCAATCAGACTAATCTGTTGGCAAACAGGAATAATAATGTCTTTCACTTCTTTGTTCCTTCCTACAACTGGTTTCCATTTCATTGGTACCTAATGCCGTCTGGTGACACACAGCAGCATTAGAACATTGAATAATTGCTGGTTAAAAGAGAGAGAGGGGGAGAGGCAGACAAGAATGAGAGAGAGAGAGAGAGAGAGAGAGAGCCGAAAATGCGGGCATGTCTCTCCTTCTATTAAGTTGTTCATTAGGTTTTACAGTGTATTTTGCATTCATCTTGTTTATTTTCTCACATTCTACTTTAGTACTTTATCTTTTGATACCTGGATTGGTTAGTAGTTTCCTAAATAATTTGTCTGTCTCTATCATTTCCTGCTAATCCTTCCTAAATGAATGCATGCTTGAAAAGACCTAAATCTAATTTGCTATTGATTTCACAGTCTTACTACACCACTCACTTCAAAATGGTCTCTTCTTCCTTGGAACGAGTTTTCCTTTTATATCTTATTCAGAAATTAGCCAAATATGATATGATAACTCTAGCACTTTCTCACATTTTATATTTCTAATCTTGAACTTTTTTTTGCCTATCTCTGTAACCAGACTGTAAATTTAGTATGTTACTTTTATGTAGCATATATCCTTTAAATATTTGTTGATTTAATATGTTAACTTGAGTATAAAACGAACATTTGACCTTGTGTAGAGTGTAAAAGAAATCTTTTGACACACTGTGATAGGAAAACAAATTCAAAAGTTTATTATCAAAGATAACTGTGATTTATCTGAAGCAATCTTTAGTCGGGGTAAGCAAGATGATGTTAGGCTTTGTGAATTAATGTTATGAGAAAGAAAGTCTATTTTTGTGGGGAGAGAAAATTTTCCTGCATAATTGTAATTAGGGACAAATCAGAGATTAATGATGCATTATATTCTAGAGCTTTAACTGATAAGCACCAAGAAATGGCTTTCTCAACTTTAAATGGTTTGTAAAATATTATCTCTGTACTTTGCTCTATATATAGAAAATAATGGATACTAGGTCTGCTATTCAGAAAATTCAATATTTATTCTAAAATGTAAACTGTTGAGTTACAGGAAGATTTCATATACTCAAAAAGAGCATAAAATCTACCTCTACTAATTAGTTTCTCTATGAAAGCCTTCCAGGCAATTACAGGGCAGTACCATTGGTCAATGCTTTGGTTGCTTTTCATTAAAGGTATAGTGTTGCTACCATATAAAAGCACTTACCACAAAGACCTATAATGGAGGTTAAGTGCTATACTAATTACTAATTTCAATCCTTATTACCTATATTTTGCAGTACAGGCACTTTAAAGGAACCAAATATAGTCTGCTGGTTCCCGCTTCTCTGATTATAAGATTTGGTGGTAAAAGCTTTAATTTAGCTGTTCTTCTAATAAAAATAACCCCCAAAATTAATAAAAAGAGCCATACCGCAAACTGACATAAAATACATATACTAGACTTTGCTACTGAACTCGTATTTACAATCACCATGTCACAAAAACTTTAATCGAGGTGACACACTCTTCAAAATTTGTATTCAGCCATTATGGCACCGTTGCAGATGAAGCTCCAAGAGAAAAAGGTATTTGAAATTTTCATGGCTAATTTCCTACCTCAGCATCACACTGAAATGAACACAGAGCAGATGATTAATAAAACATCTGATGACAATGGTGACTCCCCTGAGTTCTTTATATATTGATCATTAACTTTTTATATGTATATATTGAAATTCTTCATATGTGCTTTATTTTCTTGAGGGCCGACTCTGTGTTTTACCTTGTGTATATCCTTCAGAATAATTGCAACTTTGCCCACTCTTGGTTTATTTATATTTTCTAAAATACATCTTGGTAAAAGGGCATTTAAAATCTGATTAAATGTTGAAAGTTGTATCTGAAATAACTATATGTAAAGATTTGCTTCTTATTACAATACTGCTCATTTCTATTTTTAAACATCTTTTACATTGTGTTTCTTATTCTGAACAATTATTTAATTGGCAAATAAGGTACTATATGTGTTAAACAAATATTAATCTAGAAAAATATGTACAAATATTTTTTTCAAATAATTAATAAGTACTGCCTCAATCTCAGCTACCAGATTCAAATTGAACATTAGTCTGCTACAAGAACACAGGAACCATATCTTTTTTGAACTATATTCAGTACATGGCATCTGGTATGTGCACAGTCAAATAAAATATAGTAAAATTGGGGCATATAGACCTTTTTGAAAACATAAAATATTTACTAAAATGCAATGATGTTTGGCTAATATATCCTATATTTATTTTATATCATCTATGCTTGGGTAAAGCATCCTGTATTTCTCTTTTACAGATACATTATGCATGTTAATAAAGTCCAAGTATAGATATTTTAACTTAGCTTAACCCAGAATTTCCCAAACTAATGGGACTTTCCCTTTCTCACCATAAGTAGTAATAAGCTCTAGGTAAAGATACCAGTTTGGAAATTGCTGATTAAGTGTTAAAAGTTACTAAATAAAGAAATTTTAAAGAATTAACTATGAACACAAAACCATGCCTCAAGAGGCAAATGCCACACTGCAATAGTAACAGGATTTATCATTTTGCACGTTCAGGTCCACTGTTCACAGCTGACAACATCCCATGAGCAAAGCCTAGACCTTACCCTACTATATATTTTCATGGCATCCAGTGTGATGACTTTCTCTCAGCAAATAGGCAGTGATTAATCCCTATTTTAGGAAAATTACCAATACACCTTTCTGTAATTTTATTAAGGTTTTAGCTATTACTTTTAAAAGCATATTTTTTAGGCTGGGCATGGTGGCTCATGCCTGTAATCCCAGCATTTTAGGAGGCCGAGGCAGGAGGATCACTTAAGGTCAGGTGTTCAAGACCAGCCTGAGCAACATAGCGAGACCCCCATCTCTACAAAAAAATTTTAAAAATTAGCCAGGCATGGTGGTGTGCACCTGTAGTCCTAGCTACTAGAGAGGCCGAGGAAAGAGGATCCTGTGAGCCCGCGAGTTTGAGGTTACAGTGAGCTATGACTTTGCCACTACATCCAGTCTGGGCAAAAGAGTGAGACCTTGCTTCAAAAAAAAAAGTTAAATTGATAAAATAAAGAATAAAAATTGAAATTGCACGTTTATACTAGGATTTCAGATAATGCAATAATCTGGTATTAGCAGGGGCTATGTAACATTGCATGCATATTAAGTTACTTGGCTTCCAAATCTTCCATTACTTCACCTTATTGTATATGGTTCACATAATTGTAGTGTAAAATTGTGGTAATTCCCAAGACATCGATTCAGCAAATATTTACTGAGTGCCTACTATTTGCCAGTATTATAACAGGCACTGGACATATTAATTTCCTTGCTTCCTAACTTTGTCATAGAGCAGTTTTTTTTATTACATTTAATTCAGCAAATATTGGCAGAGTACTAGGCTTATGGAATAGGTTTGAACTAGGGCATGAAGATTTAGAATTCTATAAACCAGAAAAGGTCCAGAAGGGTATTACAGACATTCCATTCCACAATTGTGAGTCAGTACTTGGGATATTTGATATCAATTGAATACATTGGTTATGTCATTAAATTACTTCTTTCAAGAACCAAATAAGTCTGATAGAGGAATTTAAATATATATTTTGATTATTATTTTTATTGGGTAAAATAGAAATGTATTTTTATACTTTTTCTTTATACTGTGTTATAAATTGTGTGCTTTGCAGAAAACATAGTTATATCTAAAAGGGGAAGAGAGAAATGAGACTGATGCTTTTAGTAATAGAGATGATAATGATTGCAGTAAAATATCTTTATACTTTTAATTTATATTTTACTTAAAAAGCATATTTGTTTTAAAATTGAGGATATATACAACCACAAATAATACTGTTTAAATTTTCTAATCTACCACCTTTGTTTCAATAACATAATATTGATAAAACTCATTCACAATAAACAAGATAATTTTTATTTTATCAATAACGGCTTGACATTTATTTTATAGACTTAAAATGAGTAGTGCTAGTGTCAAAGAATCCTCATGAAACTCCATGGTTATATGAAAGTGAAAACAAACTTCTTTTATGTACATGTTCTTATAACTGCTGATTTATGCCACTATTGTTTTCTCACTAGTTCTCTACTTATTTCACGGGATCCCTACACTTTAATGTGTTTCAGCTGTGCACTACCATCTGCGGAAGCGTTAGGTCTTATTTTCTCTCAGAAAAAAAAAGTGTTATCATATTCTTTCCCTTAGTTTTAAATTTTAACTTTGTTACTTTTGACAAAGCCTTTCCTTTGTTTAAATGCAAGGATCCAGTAAAAAGAGCTTTGATATGTGTGCTTTTTATGTGTGCATTTTTCTGATTTCATTGATGTCCTGAATTCTGAAAACGATAATGTACACCTTCACGTTCTCCTATAAAATGGCATTTGTACACTGTAGCAAGAACAGTTTAGGACAGCATTACATTCACGTGACTCTAAAGTCCAATAAATAGTTGATGGTTTCTCAGAAAACCACAATTTGGTGAAACGGACGCAAAACAATGCTTTTTCTTCCAGATTGTTTTTCATAAAATCTTCCCCCGATACATATTCACTTGCTTACCTGCAGGGTAGCGCTCGATCACTGGCCAGCTGTCCACCTGCAACGTGGCATTGCCACCACTCCTCGTGAAACGAACTACATGGTATTTCCCATCATTAATGATTGCATTGGACTCTTCAATGGCGATGTCATCTGTCCCAACATTAAACTTAACTCCAATTTTTCCCTGGTGCTGTAAGAGAGGAGGGGAAAAAAGAGTTGAATTAAGTTGACTAGTCACCATTTAATAAAGATTACACACAAGGTATTGTTTTAAAATGTGCTTTGGACAACAGCTGCTTTCCTCCAATTTTACTTCTGAAAAACTACATGTAGTAGAAGCAAGATTCTTGACATCTGGGTAAATTTAAGACATCTCTTTCATGGATAATTGATATTCCAAAAGGCACACTTTCAAGGGAATTGAGCTGCCTTCTTCCCAGAGGTTGTCACAGAGAAGATGCACAGCTGCCTGCACAAAGGACATCCTTTCATGTCCTTTAACACAGCCCCTTTAATCCACTCTCCCCATTTCACAAGAAAAACGGGGCTCCAAATTCTTACTTTTAATAACTGGTGAAATCAGAGCAATGATGTCTGTTTAGAGCCCATTGACAAATACTCACAATAGGGGAAATCATTCTAAAGGGTATGGGGCATTTAATGAGTGCAGTCCCTTAGTCAGTATTCACAAAATCATCAAATACTAACAGCTTGAAAGTTATTCAATGTTTTTATTTTATTGATGATGAAACATCAACATTTTATCGATGATAACACAGGAAGGTACAAGACTTGTTCAAGGACACATAACTTAATAGAGACGTACAAAAACTAAAATTCATTTCCCTTATTCTTAGATTATATCTAAGCTAAGTTGAAGCAAAGATACCGTTATCCAAAATGAACGCCCTCTTCACTTCTTCATATGCAAAGCCTCATTATGAATCATTCTAACTATAAAGTTGTTGCTGTTAACTTTAGAATTTCGTAATATAAGGTGGCAAAGAGAAACATGTGCTATGTCCTCTGCCTCTGAGAAGCATTCTTTAACAGGACTGTCAACTCTACCATGAATTCAGTTGATTTCTAAAGCATGTGGATTTGTCCTTAATCAGTTGCACAGAATACCTGTGCTGTAGGCCCTTGTCAGAACACATAACCTCAAACTGTCTGTGGTTCACCCTTCTTCAAACCTCAGTTGAGAGAAATGACACGGAGGAAGAAGGGTTTAAAGTACACACAGTCCATCCTTTCCTGTAGAAGTTTTAAATCAGAATGTTAGAAACCTGAGGATTTGGGCCACATTTTCTCTTGACTCTTTGTGGGGTTCTCATCAATATTTGAACTAGGCAGCAGGAGTATGGAATCAGCTTACACTAAGAATCCTTATGGAAAATCTTTTTCAAAATTGTATTAATCAAAGGAAAATATTTGAGGATGTTATTTTGCAGTATTGCTCATTATCTCCTTCATGTAGAGATCCTAAAGGTTTCTGTTGGTTTTCTTCCCCCTGGGTTCTTATTGTACATAAAGATCTCTTTCTTATAAGTTAGCATGCTTACAATTTTTTTTGGTTTGATTAGCTTTAGGCTTGACGGATGGTTTAACTTTTTTAAAAAATCACATTTTAACACTATATACATGTTTGTTAAATAAAGATAACTTATTATGTCTCTTAAATGAGATTCTTTAAAATTTTCCTGTAGAGTTATATCACATGTGTTAAAAATGTATGTACTAAATTAATTACTGAAAATGAGCAAAAAGTAATTCTGTTAAAATAAGAAAATAATGCACGCTTACAAAAAGGTCTGAGCTAAAAACAATCTTTTAAAAAAATCTCCATAGGTCTTTGAATAACGTTTGAATTTTCATTGGACTTTTGCTGTTTGTTTATTAGCTGAGTCAGTCTACACAATACTAAAACGCCTTACTAAATGACATGTATTTAAAAGTAAGGGTCATGAGAAATATGGTGGAAAATAATAAGTCCAGGGGAAAATATATACTAAAGTCCCTGCAGCTATTAAAATTACCCAGCCAGAAGTGATGGCACACATGTATAATTCCAGCAGTTTGGGAGGCCAAGGTGAAGTGGATTGTTCAATCCCAGGAGTTGGAGACCAGCCTGGGAAACATAGCAAGATTTCGTCTTTACTATTAAAAAAAAAAAAAAAGAAAAAAAAAAAAAAGAAAATCTGGGCATGGTGGCACACACCTGTATTCCCAACTACTCAGGAGGCTGAGGTGGGAAGATCACTTGAGCCCAGGAGGTTGAGGCTGCAGTGAGCCATGATTGTGCACTGAACTCCTGCCTGGTTGACAGCATAAGACCCTGTCTCAAAATAAATAAATATTTTAAAAATTACCCTATCTACATGGACCCTGAGTTTCCTAACAACCAAACACACACGTAGGGCTCTACGCATTTTATAAACACTAACTCTGGTATTCTTCATAACAGTTCCATGAGGGAGATGCTATTTTATCTTCATTTTACAGATGAGAAAATTAAGGTACAGGGTGATTAAGCAATTTGGCTAAGGTCGCACAGCTGGAAAGAGAAAAGCTATGGTTCAGATCCACACAGTCAGGCTCCAGAGTCTGGTCCTTAATCATTACACCAGGCTGAATTTAGGACTGTTGTGCCATCCTATAGCTTTAGCTAGCAGATTTGGTAAATCTAGCTGTTTTTACTACCTGTTTTATCTCTCCTGCTAGAATAGCATCACTAAGGGGACTTGTATTGTTCTTTGAAGTTAGTAGATATGTATCAATCAATGTATGTTTAAAATAATTTTGGAATAAATTGTAAGCAACTGATATGTGGATATAATAGAATATTAAAATGATTCTTTTTGTTTCAGTTTCAGCTGAGATGTTAACATGATAACATAATAAGTCAAAAACAGATTACTGTTTCCATCTTACAAAATGAAGTATAAAGTTACTTAAGCCAGTCTTGCAAAGGAGAACACTAAGAACTGCTTTTAGGGTCCTGAATTAATTACCTACTTCTAGTCCATCAAAATGCAGAAAAAGGCAAGAGGAGACTGACAATTAGAAGAGGATTTTTGGAGACAGCTGAGATGTGATGTGATTTCCACATACTGCAGGGTGGAAGTCTGCTTTTCCCTATCTCAAGTGCAGGAGAAAGGGACATTAGTGGAACATCTAAGAAAATTTGATATGTGTCTTCTGGGACTTGGTGGGTGGCAGTGGTCAAGGTAGTGAGCAAAGTAGTATTTGACTATACCTGAGAAATCTTCAAGGGAAGAGACTGTGGCTGGCTGATGCCCAGTGGCCAAGCAAAGAGACATTGATGTACCAGGAGCCACTTGTGCATTAGGGTTTTTTAGGACAAAGGACACTTGTGGACCCTAGGTTAGAGTCTGTGTAGAATTGTATTGTATCCTGTTTAGCAGGGTTACTAAAGGGATTGGGCTGAGTGGTGAAGAAAACTCAGAAAAGAAAAGAAAAGAAAAAAAAAAAACTTGGAGTTGCAGTGATAGATGACCAGAGGCTGAGGTGGGAATCCTAAATGACCATCTGAAGGAAGTGCATTTACTACCTCAATGGAATTGCAGGTAAATTCTAATAATGGGGTTAAGGTCTGTAAAGAACCAAATGCTTCCGAAAAGTGCCTCCTTAAGAACTTTAAGTATAGGCTAAGCTCAACTGGATGGCTACAATAATACTAGCCAAGTAAGGTCATTTCTGCCCTTTATGTCTTCTTTCTTCTCCTGCTTCATCCCTGGAGGAATAAGAGAGGGAGAGGAATAGTGAAAGCCATGGAAACAATCGTGTTCCTCCCAGTGCAAGTGGGGGCTCCATTGTGGCTGAAGCAGGGATAATGAAGAGGCTTTAACTGACTTCTACTATTACAGAGGAGTAAGCTGATTTTACTTTTTATGTCTAAAAGTGAACGGATGACCTTTTTACTATCCAAGAGGGAGCAAAGCACTGTTGAGACTCCCTGTGGACTTCCCTGGTGGTTAGAAAGAAATATTTTTACAGAACAAGTTTAATTCTTGTTACACCTTGGGAAGTACTTTCAACACAACAAGTACAGGAAGATATCTGTTACTCTAGGGTTGCCCATTGTTTTAGGGTCTCATCTATTATAGACCTGGTTCTTATCCAGGATGCACTGGAAAAAATTCTTGAAGTTTCCTACTTATTATGAAACTTATCATGGAAGTAGGCCGTAAGAGCCTATTTTCATCAGAGTATTAATTTTAAGAAGGTCTAGATTCAGTGAATAGAAGCATTGCAATGTTAAAGGTGAAAAATGCACTAAACTCTGAAATAAGTCCCTTTAACTTAACCTTAAAAGTTTCTGCAATATGAAATGCAAAATGCTCATTTTCTAGGTGCAGAAATCTCCAGATTTCATAGGATTTGTTTTTTTTTGCAACACAATAAAATAAACAATTTAGAAACAATGAGCATCCGTGATGCTTGGAGAACATCTGACTTTTTTTTTTTAATTTTACATATATATTTTTTATTATACTTTAATTTCTAGGGTACATGTGCACAACGTGCAGGTTTGTTACATATGTATACATGTGCCACGTTGGTGTGCTGCACCCATTAACTCGTCATTGACATTAGGTGTATCTCCTAAAGCTATCCCTCCCCCCTCCCCCCACCCCACAACAGGCCCCGGTGTGTGATGTTCCCCTTCCTGTGTCCAAGTGTTCTCATATCATTTGACTTTTAAATGACGCCCATCTCTTCTTGGAGATGTTCAGTTGTTGCCTCAACTTCAAATGTCTTTGACATCTCATGGATTTAAACTCTAGAGTTAGCTAGAATGGAACTGAAGGCTATCAAAATAAGGGTTCAAACAACAGGCCTGACCCTAATTCAGACATTATCTACTTCACCCCAAGTTGCATCAGGCTTTGAAAAACAGTTTAATTATAAATGATCGCCAAAGAGTTTTCCCTGAAAACAATAAATTTAAAATACACATAAAGCACAAAATACTAATATCAAGCGTATTTATAAGACCGGTATTTACTATTTCATTCAGAAACTATAGATATTCTTACAACACAACCATCTCATGTTTATAGGATAGCAAGTCATTTAAATTATATAAACAATAAAACGTGCTAAACTTTCTTGCCAATGCATAATTACAATTTAAAAGAATTCATTTCAAACTCTTATTCTCTGGAATTAAATATGATTGTCTTGGCAAATTCTCATGAATATTGCATTAGCAAAACCAGAAGTCATTTCACTGGACATGTACTGATCTCCCTGTACTGTATATTCCTTGAAATAGATAACTGGCTCAAATCATAATTTCAAAAATCTCTTATAAGAATATCAGTAACGAGGCATTTATAATTTAATGAAGACTTTCCATGGATTCATTAAATAAACAGTGACAATGGTAATTATTGATTTTTTTACAAAAGCTCATTTCTGAATAAAGATTATATTATTAAACCAAGTTAAAGGGAAACATCATGAAATATGACACTGGGAAGGTCCCTGAAATTTCTAGCAAGTGGCACCATAGTTTAATGCACTGTCTAATTCCATATGAAATAACATATGCACTTGTAAGTTTTATGTTTTAACTAAGATTAAGATTTAATGGTGTAATCAATATCTTGGGTATACTTCAAGCAAGATGTCTGCATGTTACAGATGCATATATAATATGTGCCTATGAAATGGATAAAGCAGAATACACATAAGTAAAGATTTTGGTCTACATGTGGCATACAGACATGTTACATAAGATTTTAGCGCACTGTTTCCCCTCACCCCATTCTTGGATTGTTATATAGAAATGTTTGGCTCAACTATGCTCAGGAACAGAGACCAGTAACAAATAAAAATGTCTCTCTCTGTGTATGTTTACTATACTCCTAGAGAGAAGGACCAAACATTGTGAGCAAGTGTGCAACTCAGGAGGGCATGTAGATTAGCAGGGAGCTCTGTTTACGTTCTGTAAACTTCTGTCATGCACCATGGTACAGTCCAGTACTCCAGGGCCCCACTTTGGACAGAACTCAACAATGTCTTTAAATGCTCTCTCTGTGTTTGTACTCATTTTAGAATACAGAAAGACTCCCATAGTCCAAATCTACATTGTTGATTGAAACCAGAGTTGGGTCAATGGAATGTTTTGCTTCTCCAGAGACTAATCCTCACCAGGGAGCAAAGGTTTTAAGGCATGAAGGGGAGTCTGGAGTCTATAGTCACAGTTGTTGGACTATGCAACACTGCAGACAGTATCAGAGAGCCATCTGTTATCTCACCTAAAAACAAACACACTCAGATAATTGCTAATTTAGCCCAAATACTTTTTTTTTTTTTTTTTGAGATGGAGTTTCACTCTTATTGCCCAGGCTGGAGTGCAATGGCACGATCTCAGCTCTCTGCAACCTTTGCTTCCTGCGTTCAAGTGATTCTCCTGCCTCAGCCTCCGAAGTAGCTGGGATTACAGGTGCATGCCACCACGCCCAGCTAATAATGTATTTTTGGTAGAGGCAGGGTTTTTCCATGTTGGTCAGGCTGGTCTCGAAATCCTGACCTCAGGTGATCTGCCCACCTTGGCCTCTCAAACTGCTGGGATTAAAGGTGTGAGCCACTGCCCCCAGCCACCCAAATACATTTCTAAGTGAATTACTTAGAGGCCCTCTTGGCTGGTAGAGACTCTGTTTACCAATTTAGATGGCCTATAATGGTAAGAAGTGGTTTTAATCTAGTTGTTTTAACCTGGCACTGAGATATACATGCCATCCTTTAACCCCCAAAAAGCAACACCACCACATCAAAAACAAGAAGTTCCTGCTGCCCTGTCTCCTATTTTCTCCATTAAATAGCGTCTGTTTAAAATTCATTCAGGTAACTAATAAAAAGTATGTAATATGCACCCAGCATTTTCCTACTACTGGGAGGAGAATAAAAACAGGTAAAGTCTGTTTTCTGCTCCTGGGAAAACTTTCAATCAAATTGGGAAGGTAAATCGTGCATGCAAATACTCATACCCACAAAAGAGTTGAGGGAGTGGCGGGGAAAAGCACAGGTGCATTAGGGGAAGCATCTGAAGGATCTCTGCAAGCCTCAAACTGCCATGGGAGCAAACCAGCATTTGGACAGCTCTAACACTACCAGCAGGTTCTAATGCAACACCCAGGGACATAGAAGTTATGTTCTCTCTACCTTCTATCTCTCCTTTCAGGCCCCACATACCAGACTACTCACTATGTGCCAGGCTCTATACATTGTATCTCATCTAAAACTCCCAGCAGACCTGAAAGGTAAGTGCCATTGTCTCTATCTTCTTGGAAACTTTAATCTTGCTGAAATCACACAGCCAATAATTATGGGTACTGAAATATGACCAATTTGGTGGGGCATTCTAAAACTGAATAATGTCAGTTGTGTCAGCGTTCCAGGAAAATGTCTGGAAACTAAGGCACCCTTAGAGGATGAGTCAAGAGGAGGGTTACTACAGAGTGCATGGTTTTGTTTTTGGTTTTAGTTTTTTTTTTTTTTTTTTTTTTTTTTGGCTAGTTACATTTTGTAGCACTACACAATAAGGAATCAAAAGTGGGCAAGATATGTGGGCACTACCACCTCAGAAACATCTCCTTTAGGAGTAATACATTTTTTAAAAACAGCCTTTTCATTTCCCCATCAAATCTTCATTAAGGATAGTGTATCTTTTCTAATATGTCTCCATCCTACAGGATGCTGTAGCTCCTTCAATGAGACTATATTCTGGCAGCGATATTAACTTCCTGGAGGCTTAAATTCATCTCTTGGTCCTAAGAATGTCTAATAAAATTTTCTAAGCTTGTGCCAGTCCTCCTCCACACACTGCCTTAGGTGTTAGTTTTTATATGCCCATTTCAACCCCTCAAACCTATTAAAAACAACTTTAGGGTAGGAAAAAAGCCTGGTGTATTCCTCATTGTATCCTTCACCACACTTCCCAGAATACCTTTACTTTTGCAAATTTCCAATATTCTTTCACATCGATTTTCTTTTTTTTAATTGAGATATAATTCACATGTCATAACATTTGCCCTTTTAAAGTATATGGTTCAGTGGTTTTAGTATATTCACAAGGTTGTGCAACCATCACCGTTATTTAATTTCAGAACATTTGCATCATGCTCCAATTTTCTTTTGATGAGATAATGCATAGAAAATTCTTAGCACATTTAATGGCTACACAGTTCCTGTTAGCTATTAGCATTATTATTATTATTGCTACAATTATTGTTGTTATTCATCCCTTTGAAAAACAATGTTTAGCTTCACCATAGTTTGATGGAAGTTAATTAAAATATTGCTTGAATTATATAGACATTTCGGTTTTGCTAGAGGATACATTTTTAATGTTTACAACTTGTGAAGCAGGGTATCTATTTTGTAAATGGGAAAGCTAAAGCTCAGAAAGGCTGAGACTTGGCCAAAGTCAGAGCATCTATCTATGACTTGGATCAAGAGAGGATATTCTAAAATCTAGCTGTGCTCAACTGTAAGATAAGTGGTTCTCCCGTTGATTATGCTGAGGCAGAGCATGCTTGATTAGACAACATCCATGTCCCCTCCCATCTCAATATTATGGTTCTAGGGAAATCCTAAATGTAAGGCAAAGCAGTTCTCACGGAAAAAACTTAGATATTACTAGTTGAGTTTTTTGAAACACATTGAAGGTGCCTAAGTTTGAATTTGAGTCTCTCTTAGATTTCCTTCAAAATTTAAAAAAATAGAAAAACTCTAAGATTTTATTATGTTTTTAAATCAGAGATTCTCCACTTTAGGAGGAGAAAGAGGACTTTGCATTAGGTTGAAGTATCAGTAATCTGTGAAGCCTTTTGTGAATCATGTATGTTTCTTCCCAAGAAAGTATAATCTCTGATGGAAGCGCTTGCCATTATTGGGAAGAGCCCCTGCCTTGTCAAGTATGTAGGATTTAGTGGTCGTAAAGTGAGAAAAAGGATGGACAGATCTTGAGCTCCAGTAATAACATCAAAACACTTCAGTGCTTCTATTTCCTCATTGTCTCTCCTTAGATGAAATTAAATAAAAAATCAAAACAATGTCAAGATGAATTTAGTCCACTAAGTGACTGGCTGCTGGATCTTTGAATGGGGTAATAATCTTGATATCGGTATTTTAAGATATTCTCCATTTTGTTTCACTAATAAAGCCAATACTGGATTACTCTTTACACAGTATTTGAGAAGACATTCTCAAACCATTATGAAGTTCTCCAGTGTGGCCATGGGTACAGACATATCATCAAGCCTTTTCGTGATACTTCCCCCTTCCAAATAGCATACGTTTGCATGATATCACGATAGCTGTAGAATAAAATAAAGCTACCTTAGCCTCTTGTGAATTAGAGTCATCTCATTGAGATAATTAATTCTGTATCTCCATCCACTGAGACAACAACTACTATGAAGTTGAAATAGTTGCCTTTAAATGTGTCCTTATGTGTAAAGAATGTCTTTTATTATTTTTCTCCCTGAATAATCAATGAGCAGAAATCAAATAGAACAAGAAATAGGCATTGACTTGGTGGCCTATGTAACCTTCTTAATTTTTCACAGGTAATACTTTCCATTTGGATAGTTAGCCTAGTGGTCTGGCATCATAACAAATACTTTAGGTTGCTGTATGAAAATCTCAGCGTCACACTGAATTAAGTTAAGCCTTTCCCAAAGTGTAATGAGCTGATCAGATGTGTATTACTTGTTTTTGTTCATTTTTTTATATTTAAAAATTATTGTTGCTTTAAAGACCCTTGTTGGAATGTTAAATTACTTTTTCTTGTACAGTCACATTGTACAGTAATTCAGGAAACTATGGGCAATAAACATTGTGTTTCAGGTGCTGATTAAAACCACAATCTTTGTTTATTCTGCATCTGCCTGAATCCTTGTCTCTAGGCCATTGCACTCTTTGATATTACCACCACCAGGAACTGAACAGGAAAGGGGCATTCTATCAATTCTGCTAATTGTTGACATTTTTTATGTAAAAAGGTTTTCCTATAAAAGAGCTTTGGGATTATTTGTGGATTTCATTTACTTGTTATATCCCAGGATCATCATTTTCCAGGAGACCTGACTATATAATTACAATCTAACTCTAATGTTCCAAATTTCCGTAGCACAAAGCCCAACATTTTTCAGACAAATAGACAGAACATCCTTGGATTGTAATTTTAGTCCTCTGCATGGCAAATGTAACCTTAGTAACTCGGTCATAGGTAAAACAAAATGAACCTTCGTATTTTAGAAAATCCTTAAAAGACGTGAAAACATATCAAGAGATTAATGTAACTATTTTCAGTGCTTCCATTGATATAAGCCATAAGCTACATACAGTAAACTGGGAATGGAAAGATCAGTTTGGAAGGAGCACTATTTTTTTAAATTCTATTTGTGAATCATGACTTGCAACCTAAAAACAAGAGTGAGGAAATGTTTTCAAGTGTGTTTGATGGACTGACTTCCTAATGATGCTATGTTAGTTTTCACAAGCCTCAAGAAGAGCCCTACCTTGAAATGCATCTCAAGAGAAAAGCTGACAGTGCTAACTTTTTCCTTTTCGTTTTCTCTTTCTTATTGACTTCTAGTCCAGGACTAGCTGTCCGACATCCTTAGGAAGAAAATGTGTGTATATGGGCATAGAAATGCATTTACCAATGAATATTTTCTAAAGAATCAGCAAAACTCTGTTATCCCTGAAGTGATAAGTAATAATTCCTACAGCCATCAAAAATAAATCTATGTTCATGTGTGTGATTGTGGCACAACAGAGGAGAATATGGAATCTCTAAGGCTGAAATTCCTAATGATTATGACTTTTTCCATCTTCACAAAACAGTAATACCTCCACAAAAATGAAGTAATGCAGAAAAATATTTATCAAGTGTCTTTTAGCTGCAGTGAATTTTGTAAAACACCATACCACTCATCCCATGACTCAAAATTGATAAAATGTGTGTTGCTGGTTATATTTATATACATTTATTTTCCTCAATTGCATGGTTTTCTGGCATAAATGACACTAAAATTTTGGAACTACCATAACACATGAAGTTCAGTATTCACCAATATTTATGTACTTATTCAAAAACCACAGACTTTTTACTATACTCCTGGCACTCTGTTAAGTTCTGGATAAATACGGTTAACAAACCAGATGGTGCTGCTGTCATTATGAAGCTTAAGTCTCACATTATTCGTTACACATTAAAACTTACTGTAGCATATACAGCATGCTAAGTTTCAAGAAGGCAAAGAGTAAGGATAGCATGAGAGGAACTGAATAATTAAGCAAAGTCTCCTTGAGAAGCTGAAGATGAGAAGAAATCAATAATGAACATTTAGCATTTTCCAGGCAGAGAAAACAGCATGTGCACATGGCCCAGGGAGGGATTGTACAAAGACAGATCATTTTATGAACAAATGCAGACACAGATATAAATATGTGGACTCTTTATAGCTATTAAGATGTGCAAATTATATGTGAACATGTACAGGTATTCAAAATATTTGTATAAGATATAAAACTAGGTTATGGAATAATGTGTAACAAAAGTAAAATATATTATTTGCACAAATAGAGCAATTGAAAAATAGATGGTGAAGCACATTTAAAAAATTTTCCAATCGGAGAACAGAAAATTGTTGAATATATGTAGAACCTAACAGTATGCAACCTGACATTCATCTAATTGTTTATTCCTAAGTGTCATTCATCAATGTGCATTATGAAATGCAATATATAAAAGACTTCTTGAATCAACAGGGACTCACATCTTTTTCAAAAGTCACTTACTTCTACAATGTCAAAAAAGATTCATCATTCTACGCTCATATTTCTAAACTAATGTAACATGTTTAGTTTCTTTGTGTGGTGGAATGTCTTGTTAACTTATTTATCCAGAGAGCCCTTTTATCTCAAGATGTAGTAAAGAGTTATCCATAAAATTTCTGCCTTAAAATTTATGTTTGAAATCACTTGACTGGTTTTTCAAGTACCCTCCTTAAATTGGTAGAAGAATGCAAAGTTTTCACCCTTGACCCTTTCACCTTCCTGTTCACTCAGAAGAGCAGATGAACAGGGTTTAATGACTGTGTCCCAAAATGCAGTCTTCCAGGCAGTCAACCAATCACTTCAAATGAGATGAAGGATTCTTTATCCAATTCTACTTCCAGAAAAATTTTAAATAAATGAAGTTAAATGAGCATTTGCCCTGAAATTTGGCCAGGAATTGTGAAGCCAAAAACACGCGAAGTGCTCAAATTCAAGTAACTCATGGACATTTTGAACTTGAGATAAAAGTTCACTTGTAACTTCTCCAGAGCAGTAACCACTGGAGGCTCTTTGAGGTCATCCCTTCCCATTGTTTGCCTGGAAAAGCAAGAGAATATTTTGAAGACAGTTGTGGACGTTTAGCTCAGTAAAGACAGCCGAAGGAATAAATACCTGGAGCAATGTCAACTTAGCAGCCATTGACCAAACAAACAAACAAACAAACAAACACACTTTCTCTCTTTCTTTCTTACTGCTCCATCACACTAGCTTTTCATTTCCATAAATGTCTCATGTTCTGACCCATCTCAGGCCCATTGCTCTTCCTTCTGCCTGGTTAGCTGTTTCCTTGACTTCCCCATCCCAAAATAATTGATACCCTATATTGTTTGGAGATAATTTTGAGAACTTAAGGATAGATTTGGGCATTGAATCTGCTGAATAAGGGATAGTGTTTGTGAAATATCATTTCGTGAAGCAAAAACTCATTAGTGGTCATCTACTGGAGTACAAAAGACATCTACTTAAAAGTCTGGGCTGACAATAGTTGAAAAGCAAGAGACATACTGGGAGGCCATTTCTCTTCTGATTAGCAGAATTATTTGGTGGACTCTGACTATTTCTGATAAATCTTTAAGTACTAAATATCATAGCAATAAATATACTGTTGTGATCTTGCATTCCATTTATACACTTCCCCTGCCAAACATGTCCACTGTTTTAAAATAAACATGAACAAAACCTAATAGAGAAGGTAAAAATGCACTGAGAGATTAATCAGAAACATCATTCTAAGGCCAAGTGGAAACCATATGTAACTTATTCAGTGTTTGGTAATACCTGTATCAGAGCTCTGAAATGAGTGTGGATATTCCAGAAGGGCAGGATTTGGCAGCAGATGCGTGATGATGATAATGATGATGATAGCCATCCTTCTTGCCATGTGTCAGACACTCCTTCTAAGCACTTTACAGTCAATAATACGTATGAATATATATGATTATTTTCATTTAAATGACGAGGAAGCTGAGCCTCAAAAGCTTGTCCTAAATCACATGGCTAATAAGTATCACAGCTGTGATTTTTCAAGCAGTCCAATTCCAGATTTTGTGTGCTAAACTATACCATTGCTCCTCTGAGGAAGTCCAACATGCTTACAAGAGGTTGCGGCTTGTTTAGCTGTGGTATTAGTAAGGCTCTTTGAAAAAGAGAGACACTAACATCCTCATTATTGTATATATCAAGTAAAACATCAAGTACTTTTCAGACCTCCACTCCTTTAATTCTCACAATAACTCATTTTGCCAGCCTACCAATCTCCATGTTGAGGATGTTTAAAACTCAAAGCAAGGAGGTACTTTTCTGAAGTCACACAGCTAAAACATCAATCTAGTTACATTCAATCCAGGTCTATCTGGTTCCAAACTAAGAGCTTTCAACCACATCATGCTACTCCTTCTGCAGAGTCTTCACGATCCCCTAGAAGTAGTAGGGGCCAGATGAGAGTATCCTAGAGCTCTAGACGCTTACCATTTTAGGAGGTTTGTATACTGATAAGTTTTCCAAGATGGGGGTGGACAGACGCAGCAATTCCTCTTTCATGAGCATTAAATTAGTCCAGTTGTTTAGAACTGCTAGTAAGTGAAATATTAATCTCCATTAGGGCCAGAGCAGACTTTGTCATACTTCAAGAGCCAGAAATGGAAGTACTATCTTTTAGGTTTAATTGAGATTCTGGAGTGTCAGCCTATTTTCAGAGTCTGTAAGAGAGGAACACTCAGAGAAATAGCCAGTGTCTTTCCTCTACCCAACCCCTTCCCACCTTGTTTACATCCAGTTTTTCTCTAGTATGTTTTTTGTTTATAGCCAACAGATTTATTTAAATCATATTTAGCATTGCTTGCTATTTTGAAAGATGTGCCTCAAGCTTCCAATCAAATCCAAAAGAATACATAATCATCAAAACAAGGTTAGTCATGGAGTTTTCTACTAAATAACATTTGTGACTGAAATAGGCAAGGAAATGAGAGATTTAGTTGTAGTTTCCCAAAGGTAATAAACCTAATATTTAAAAAGAAATAGTAATAACTTACCAGCAGCTCAGGTGTTCCATGTGTCATGATCAATAACCAAGTAAATATAGATCTGAATTTTGTAGCCACTTTGGTTGTATCAAAAAAGCCACTGCATAGTACTATTACATACATAGTTTATATGGTTTAGAAGAACCATATAAACCACCATTAACTATTCCTTTTATCATAATAAAAATAATAGGTGGAGTTGCTGATATATAAAATATGAATTGATCCATTAGAAGTAATTTTCTATTATAATTTTTCAACTTTCTTAGTCAATTTCAGATTATGCTTAGAAATGTTAATGTTAATCTTGTTTCTCTCCCATTTAACCCCTCTCTTAAAAATATAATGACCACTTCTTAGACCCTTTTCTACTCTCCTTCCATGTATATTTCAAGTTTTCTACTTATAATTTGTAATTATTTAAATTGTTTTATTTTTATCTTAGTTATTTGAAATCAACCTCTACATTATTACCATCTTTTCTTCCTCCCCAAGCTTATAAGCATTGGTCTAGCATTTAATGATAACTTTTAATTTGGGAGGATTATATCCAAGATGCTGCCCCAGAATGACAGTTTTATGAATGCTTAATGCAAGGAATCATAAAGCTTATACCAGTGCTGCCCTGAAAAATTAACCAAAGAAAACCCCAAAACTCTTTCTCCTTAATCAAAGAATATGCTTTGATGTGAACAAAAGAGAGAAGAATATTTAATATCAGCTTTGGTTGCACTGCAATTAGCAATTAACAAGTAATAACCTATGATTAGTTCACAAACTCCAACAAATACACTTAATGACAGGTGACTAAGAGATGTGGGAAACATTTAAGTTAGGGCCAAGATGAACAAATGTGAACCTAGCACAATTTGGTTTGGTAACATTAAGCTTTTGATAAGCTTTCCTAGTCAAAATTAAATTATTCCATATTACTTTGAAGTAATTATAATACAATTTTCTACTTTAATCAGCTGTCTCAAACTTTGCGATCACAATTTATTTTATGCAAAAAAACCCCTAAAAGAAATTATGAAAGATTTTTCAAGAAAGATTTATAAACTTAATCTTTCAAAGTATCTCATAAATTTAAATGCATGCTTAGCATTTTTAATGGATTATTTACTCATCATTTAGCTGAAACATCATAATGTTTCCAATCTATGTTACAAGAGCTAAGCCATTTCAATGCTTTTTGAACAAGTTACTCTGTTGACATTGGCACAGACCACCAAAATGCACTGATTATGGAAGATATACGGTTAATGCATACAGTATCTGAGCATTGATAGAGCATCAAGGCAAAAGCAGGCAATACTCAAGTTCTCCAAATAAATACACAAAAAAGAGAGCTTGATGACCACCTAAAATAACTTTTCAACATGGAAAGGTGAGCCTTGCGGCATTCCACATACAGATTAGCTGAGCCTTTCAAAGGTATTGTTGAATTTATCTATTTCTGGGCATATCTTACTTTTAACCCAACTTAATTCTTTGGAAGGACACGCATTACTTTTGATACATTAAAAAAAAAAAAGACCCTTTTCATGCTCTTGCTTGCTAAAACTCTACTAGAACTTTCAACGACACCATATTGCCTCTCAGACTATTCAACTGGAAATTGTATCAGGTAAACTCTCATTCATTATTGCACTACCCATCTTTTAAATTTTTAAAGAGATTATTAGGGGCTGTTTAAAATTATTACTATTCTTCCACTTCTTACTTTTTTTAGGTTTACTCTCCCATCACAATTTTTGTCACATGCTACATTCCAGACTATATATATATATATATTTTTTTTACCCAAGTACTACAATAGAAATGTGATACATCAATGGATTGTAAGAAAAAAAAAACCTACCCAGCTATGTACCTGGTTATATTCACACATTGTTACAGAGCTGAAACGGATTAATTAGGCAGTTAATAAAACTATTACAACAATAATTGCAGAAATTACTAATGTAAAAGTATCTTGGCCTAGATAGTTTATGTCTCAGTTAATAATAATGTTGATAGTAATACTAATAAGTTCTAATTATCAATGACCATTTGCTATGTTCCCAGTTTAGTCTTTTAAATATACCTCTGAACAGTATTTGGCTCACAATGGTCACAAAACAAGTGTTTGCTAAATATTGACTAAATTCTTATATTAACTCTGTGTGAGACAGATGCCATTATTACCTTCACTTAATAGGTAAGGAAACTGAGTCATAAAAATGTCACTTGCCCACAGTCACTCCACTAACATTTGAAGGATCAGGATTTGAATCCAGATCTGTCTATCTCCAAAGTATGTGTTCTTAACCACTACTGTTTTATGTTGCCTTTGGAAAAATATCCAAGAACTAGATAATTACCAGTGATGAAATCTGTTTCAGAATATAGAAAAGTATAACTCCCCTCTAACTTCATAAAATTAAAACAAAATTATAATCCCTCCTAAATGTATAAAATTAGAACTTCCTTATACAAAAGCCAATTAAATGTAGCACACACACACAAATCCATTGACCAATGTATATTTTAATCATAACTCACTATAATAAAGATGGCTGCTGCATATATTGCCATTTACCATGAGTCAGTCCTTTTGTGGTGCTTATATAATAACCGATTTTAGCTTTACAACTCTGAGGTAACCATTATTAAGATCATTTTACAGAGAAAAAGAAGTGGCACAAATTTGCACAGTCACTGTGTTAACCTAAGGACTCAAACTTGGTCCTTTTTTACTTCAAATGCTACATAAAGCCAGATAAAGTGTATGTCAAAAACTCTGAGATGTTTCAAAATTGAGAAATCTATTAACATGCATCATTAGGACAAATGAGGAAAAAGCAAAATACAATATTAAGATAGATTCTATAAAGGTATTTGTTAAGTTCACTATGCGTTTTTGAGATATTTTTAAAAATCACTTAGTAAACTAGAACAATGCGTTGCATGATAAAACTATTTCTACCTCAAATCAACTGCCAACATCATGCTTAACACTAAGAGTTCCCAATGAAGTAAAACAGTTTTACATTGTCACCAATAGGTCTTAGCACTGGTTTAAATATGTCAATCAATGAAATATGACAGGAAATAAAAATAACAGTTTAAATTATTGATAGAGAAGAAAACAAAAACACACTACTTGCTGTAAACCAAAACCACACTGTTGGATGCAAATATAGCCATTTAAAATAAAATGAGAGAGCTAGCCTTCAGAAAACCATTCTAAAAATGAGATAAACATAAATGCATACATTCTCATAAGGAGTGGCAAAGATATTGAGCAAAATGTTTTGGAATAAAGAATTAAAATGTGAGTTTAATGAAACTATATAATTTTTTGGCAAGTGTTTCTAAATATAGACTCTGTGTGATGGATACATTAAAAATTATTATGTTATTTTCTTTGTGTTAGAAAATGTCCATAATGGAAAGAATGAACAATGGCAGTCTGAGAAACAAGAGTACTGCAATTTTTGTCTCTAACTATATTTGTAATCTTGAACAAATTACATAACTCCTCTCTCTTGCTTTAGTTTCCTCATTTAGTTCATCTTTTTCTAGATCATCCTTTCTGGTTCTGTAATTCTATTTTATTTTCAGTTGCCTTCTCAATTTTCTATATTGCAATATATTTTAATTCATAATGGTTCAATTTGTGATAATCACTGCTCAGCCACAAATTGAAAATTTAGCCAAAAAAAACCCCACAGAAATGGCATTGCTATGACTTTAAAATAGCATACTCTTCTCGTCTTTTTTGAAATCTAAAATTGTTTATCAGTTTGCGGGGTTCTCTTGGGTTTATTGTACTATTAGACACTGACACGTTTTAAAGGATCCTTAAAAAAAAGAGAAACAAATGAAAAGAAAAAGGAAACAACCAAATCTGGCTTGTTCTGGGATGCTGAGATGTCTTGACAGCAATTACTGCAGTAGAGACTGGTGAATACCCTATTTTCACAGCTGATGTTTTCCTTCGAAATTGCAGCTACCTTCACTTTGGTTGAGGCCAGGGGACTATATTTAGATAGTATAAATGTATCCAGAGAGCAATCTTCCACGTTTATTTGTAGAGTGGGTTTATTTTTATTTATTGATGTCACACAAAATGATGTTTCCTCGGTTTCTGCTGTATATAACGTATTAAAAAATAAAGACGGTCTAGAACACAAAGTAAGAATATATTCTCTGTGATTATATTGACAATGGTTTCGATTTTTATGCAATTATACTTCCATAATGTTGAAATTGTTAACACAAGTCTATGTTTACTATGTAAGAGGAAATTTTATTATGCATATTGAAGATGGCATGGGAATAAGGGAGTCTCTTATCCTTCCTGTCAACCTAAGGCCAATGTGTAATGCAAGAAACAAGTAGGACACAGGGAAAAGCAATAGTCAAAACCAAGAGAACATCAGCTATCCCTCCCTCCTCACTTAGAAATAAAGGATGTTGGCCGGGCGCGGTGGCTCAGGCCTGTAATCCCAGCACTTTGGGTGGCTGAGGTGGGCAGATCACGAGGCCAGGAAATCGAGACCATCCTGGCTAACACAGTGAAACCGCGTCTCTACTAAAAATACAAAAAAAATAGCCGGGTGTGGTGGCAGGTGCCTGTAGTCCCAGCTGCTCGGGAGGCTGAGGCAAGAGAATGGCGTGAAGCCGGGAGGCGGAGCTTGCAGTCAGCTGAGATCGCGCCACCGCACTCCAGCCTGGGCGACAGAGTGAGACTCTGTCTCAAAAAAAAAAAAAAAAAAAAAAAAAAAAAGAAATAAAGAATGTTGAGAAAGCAAAGCATTAGTTTATACAATCTTCAAAATAAAAAATAATTTCAAGTCAAATTCTTTTTCCAACTTTATATGTGGGGTGTGTGTGTGTATGTGCGTGCAAATTAATAAGTCCTAGACAATAAAACATTGATAGCACATAAATGGAGGGGCCAATTCTAGCACTTCTTTTTGTCTTTTTTATCCATTATTGGATAATAGTGGTTACCAAACAGAATTCAACAACAGAACTGATTAAATATTTTCCCCCTAGGTTTTAATTTAGACTACACAACGTGTATTTCAGTACTTCACATTATTAGTTATAAAATTTTTCTATTGTTCCCCTATTGAAAGTTTAAGAGAATGCCCATAAACTGAGTTTCCTTTTAGAAAAAAATCAGATAATGTCAACATCCTTTGCATCTCATTTCTTCTCTTTCAGACTTATGACTTAATCCTCATTAGTTATAATACTTTATTTTCATCTTTTTGATTTGATTATTTAAAACTTTAAGTTGCAAATGGGTTCATTTTGGAGATGATAAACAGGAAATTTTAAGATTTCTCTTGGCCCGTTATTTTAGATTGTCCCGTGATACACTGGGGGCAACTAGTGAAAGAAATGATAATTTGCCAATGACTCTTAAAATACTGAATAGTAAAATAACAAAATTCTTAGAATTGGGAAGTGATCTTAGGCCCAAACTCTCATGTGATACAGAAGCCCTTCTAAAAATATCTCTGACAAAGTGTCACTTAAGTTCAACTTGAAACATGCCAGTGATGTTATTAGTTCTCAAAGCAGCCTATTCATTATTAAAATCCTTTTGAATTGAAAGTTACTCTCATGGGGCATGGTGGTCACTCCCGTAATCCCAGCACTTTTGGAGGTTGAGGCGGGCAGATCACTTGAGGTCAGGAGTGAGACCGCCTGGCCAACACGGCGAAACCCCTTCTCTACTAAAAATACTAAAATTAGCAGGGCCTGGTGGTATGCACCTGTAATTCCAGCTACTCTGGGGACTGAAGCAGGAGAATAGCTGTAGCCTGTGAGGCAGAGGTTGCAGTGAGCCAAGATCGCCCCACTGAATTCCAGCCTGGGTGACAGAGTGAGACTCTGTCTCAAAAAAAAAAAAAAAAAAAAAGAAAAGTTACTCTCATGGGTCTGCACTACGGATCATTTTAGTGTAATCTGCACCCTTTTCCCAAATGATAGCCCTTTGAATATTTAAAAACAGTTATTAGGCCACATTTTCCCCACAGTCAGCCCAGGTTTTCTGCTGGAAAAATCACCTTCCATTCTTTAACTATCAATCCTTAAAGTTTTGATAACCATTCACCTTTCAGCTATCTAGTTTGTTAATAAGCTTAGATGCTAATGGACCTTAGCACAATACACTAACTTCAATGCAACATGTAAGATGGGTACCAAACAGTAAGATGTAAAATGGGTACTCAACAGTGTAATATGTTTCTTAATTAGGGCACCATTTTTCCATCAAAATTGTCTGAGTTTTTTTTTTCCTTTAATAGCTGCACTCACTAGTTGATGATCTCAGCTTTTAGCAAACTAAAATTCTCAGACCTTTGCACATTATGTATTAGCTAGATATCTCCCTGTACTTATTCTTGTGGATTTGAAAATGCAATTATAGGACTTTAACCACCCCCTCCAGATCTCCCATCTGTGTTGCCTTTGCTTAAACCTTTTTCTTCATCCAAAATACTCCTACCTCTGCTGTGCAAAACACTTTATCTTGGGCTTAAACTTCCTTGGGTCCTTATTACCCCTGCTACTGTATCACTATGCTTAATGGAGAAGATGAAATTTACATAGGAGGCAAACAATCCAGGTTTCTCTCTTCATCTATCATTACACCATCTTACTGAAGCTGGTCCCTTCGTTGTTCAGCCTTCTCCGGTAGACAGAAACAAATCCGTGTTACACAAGACTGCTTATTCCGACTTTAGTCTTGATGAGTCCACATTTACTGGCTCAGTGCATTCTCACTCTCTCTCACTCAAATTATTTTTGGTTTTGCAGGCATCCTTTGAAATACACTTTTAAAATATTTTGAGTTGTGAACTGTTAGATGGAGATAGGATTCCATGAGGGTGCAAGGGCTGTGTCATGGCTTTGGTATGCAGTGTAAGACTCAGAGTCAAATGTGTCTGGGGGTGTGTCCCAGGCCCATGTGGGGCAAGCCACTGTTTCCTTTACTAAAATGCAGCATAAAATTCATACCTGCCTCAGAGGTCAAGGAAGAACTACATAAGATTAAAAAAAATAAAATGTTTAAAATAATATCTTTATCAAATTAAGTACTTAATAAACATAATCTATTAATATATTAATTATACTATTCTAGATATAAAATGATCATCAAAAGAAATCAGAAAATGACAAACTCTTTGCTTTTTGGAACATAAGACATCTGGTGCCTATGCCATTTCTGTTGCCAACATTTGGAATGTGCCTCCCCTCTCATTGCTCATTATTTCCAAATATCCAAACCCTACCTTCCCTTTGATGACAAGTCAAAATGTGACCTCTTCTTCTGAAGCCCTCATTACCCCTAGATTTGACTCCTGCTCAGTGACGATCTTGAAGGTATGGCATTTTTGCAACACGTCCTTCAATCCCTATCATCTGGCATAAACTTGGATCACAGTAGGTACTTAATAAATGTCTGTTATATGAATCAATGACTACCTTTCCCACAGCCATCATTAATTTCTTCCTCTCCTGATTTTGTATATCCTTATTGCACATAAATATTTACCATGCATCATAATTATTTGTGCATATGTCTCTTCTGCCTTGCAGGACTATAAAGCTTTTTGAGCACTCCATGTCAAATTGACCTCTGGCTACCCTGCAATTCCTTAACACATACTAGACACTGAAAAATACTTTTGAATGAATTAATATCTGCTTTTCTCTATTGCTACAGTATTTTTTGTCCATGGAAGTTTTGTAATTTGTACCAGGAAAATAATTAACCATAACTCGCCTTTGTAGGAAAAGGATTAACCATAAATTGCCTTTTTCTGAGACATCTGTTCCATAATCTAATGACCAACGCTATTTACACAGTTGATCTACCTACAACCCCTTCAACTGTAAAAAGCCTATGGAAAATGTATGTCCAATTCTAGAGGTGGAATATTTTGGCTATCCTTTTGTGACTCCCTTTATCTTTGATGCTCACGTATAATCCACCTTAAAAGGCTGTGAGTGAGGCAGAAGGAGGATCACATCACTTAGATGAGATCTTGCCTGACACCACTAGATTTGGGCCTCCCTATGGAACTCCTAAGTTTCAGATATTATTATATCAAAATGACTTCTATTGAACACTAATCATTCAATGGTCAGTTAATTTTTATTGAGTATCTCTATGTACACAGGAGACTACGTGGGATGCTATAGAAGAGACAAAACAAACTAAGGGTCTGTTCCCTGTTTGGAAGGTAAGATCTGTATATAAAAGTATATACACACCAGTGAAAAGTAATATACAAACTGAACCCTAAAATTACAGATGTAAAAAAATATGTACCACAGAGTGGGAGAAACTACTTGCAAAAGATATATCTGATAAAGGGCTGTGATCCAGAATAGTTGTGAGATCCACACAAAGAACTCGTGAAACTCAACAAAAAGAAAACAAGATAGATTTAAAAATGGGCAAAATATCTGAAATTACCAAAAGGAGATATACAAATGGCAAATACATACATGAAAGATACATAGCATCATATATCATTAAGGAATTGCAAGTTAAAACTACAGTGATACACCACTATAAACCTAGTAGAATGGCCAAAACCTGGGACACTGACAACACCAAAGGCTGGTGAGAATGTAGAGCAACAGGAACTCATTCATTGTCAGTGGAAATGCAAAGCAATACAGTTACTTTGGAAGACATTTTAGTAGTTTCTTACTAAATCAAACATACTCTTACTACATGATTCAGCAATTGAACTCCTTGGTATTTAACCAGAAGAGCTGAGAATTCATGTCCACACAATAATCTGTACATGGATGTTTATAGCAGCTTTATTCAAAATTGCCAAAACTTGTAGGCAACCAAGATGTCCTTCAGTAGGTGAATGAATAAATAAACTGTGGTACATCCAAGCAATGGAATATCATTCAGTGCTAAAAAGAAATGGGCTATCAAGCCATGAAAAAACATGGGGAAGTCTTAAATGCATATTATTATACTAAGCTAAAGAAACTAATCTGAGAAGCCTACACACTGTATGATTTCAACTGTGTGACATTCTGGAAAAGGATAAACTATAGAGACATAAAAGAATACATGGTTGCCAGGATCTAGTGGGGAGAGAGGGATGAATAGGTAGAGCACAGAGGATTTTTAGGGCAATGAATGTACTCCGTGTGATATTATAATGGTTAGTACTAGTCATTATACATTTGCCAAAACCCACAGAATGAACAACACCAGGAGTAAACCCTAACGTAAACTATGGACTTTGTGTGATAATGATGCGCCAATGTAGGTTCATCGATTATAACAAATTACCACTCTAGTGAGGGATGTTGATGGTGGGGAGACCGTGCATGTGTAGGAGCAGAGAGTATTTGGAAAATCTTTGTAATTTTGCTCAATTTTTTTTTGTGAACCTAAAACTACTCTAAAGAATAAAACTTACAAAAAAAAATATGTTATGTATATATATATACACACACACATATATAATAATACATATTTTATATACCAAAGAAAGCTGATTAAAACTTTGTTTAGAAGTACAGTAGGACCACAGAAGAAACAAATTTCTGGGGGTACTCAGGAGTTTACCCGAGATTAGGTAATACCAACAGGAATCAATGTTTCTTCAGCACAAACTGATTTTGGAATGATCTAAACAATGTATATGTACTTTCTCATTTAATATCCACAACAAACTAATAAGGGAAATACTATTATTATCTCTATTTTGTAAATGGCTTGAAACTTATTATGGTGAATAACTTCCTCAAGGTCACAGAACCAGTGAGGGGTATAAGTGAGATACAAACCCAGTCCTGTCCAATTGCACAGCTGAGGTTCACCAATATCCTATACTTCCAGTCTTGGGAAAAGAAAAAAAATAAAAATTCAGTTGGACAAAAGCAACAGAAAGAGAATTCCAGGTGGGAGAAGTCTGATTAACTTCTGGAAACTTTGCAATCTATGACAGTTTTATGATTCACTTATTTTTATTTAATATTTCTTCAACACTACTAGTCTATCTCCAATGTGAAGAGAGGCAACAGTCTTTCTGTTACATAAGAATTACGTACATATGTATGTTTATATTCAATTTATAAGCAGTCTGTCTTTTTAAGAAGACTTATTAAGGAGAAGTAATTTTTCATAGGATCAGTCTTGGGGCTAAACAATTATATTTGCTATCTTTTTAATACTAGTAGTCATATTTCTTCCCTAATTGATTATTGAACCTTTCTAAATACGTCTGAAGACATAGATTGAAATTATCCTAAGGCTCAACCTCTTTTTTTAATTGTGACTACCAATTTTTAATACAAGGCAAACGGCAAAAGCATGGCAGGCTGAAGGAGTAATTTCTTGCACCTATAGCCGGAGTTTTTTTAAAGAGCTACGCAATTTTTGTTGATCTTCCACTGGCTTGTCTACAGCAATTGAAGCTTATCAGAAAGATTTATGACATGGTATTGCAGGCCCTAATAAATGATTTTGGGAAGCTGGGAAAACTCACTAAAGTTAAAGTTATTATCTGAACCTCATAGGGCTAATTAGAGATACAACCTGAAGTGTTAAGTCAGCAGTAAGAAACACAACACGTTATCAATTAAAGCCTCTGTCTAGGCTTGGAGAAGAGGTGGGGAAAAGAAAATATTTGCAATGAAAATGAATCATATGTTTAAACACCAGAGCCAAAAATTAGTCCTCAAAAGCATTTCCTGAACTTTCTGGAAATGTTGGTGGGGTCAGCTCTCTGCTTAAAAAGGGACCCTTTCAAGGCATTCTCAAAGTAAGTTACCAAAGTTGCTTTGCATATGTATAACAGGAAGATCTGAACATATACAGATGTGGGGGTTCCAGAAAGCAAGAAAAAACTCTACCTCTTCCCCACATCTCTTCTTCTGAGGAACAGGCAAAATCTTCCTTCCCCAACCCAGCTCTGTGACACTGTCAATTTAAAATATTTTCATGCAAATCAAGTTAACATTTAAAAAACAAACAAACAAAACTTGCAGTATGAATGAGGTAACCCCTTCTCAAATACTGGACTTTAACTACTCCATTGAAAACAGGGTGGTTTTTCTTAAGTATTTCTGACTTGATGCTGCTCTTTTCCTGAGATGCGACCAACTAAAAATGACTTAAAAATCCCTGCACCTTCCTGGTATTAATGGAAAGAGGTAGTGGGGTGTTACAGGGAGCTAACTTTTTTCATGGTTTTCTTAACTGAGTTACAAAAATAACAGAAAATTGCCTCTGTGCACATGTGTTTAATGTGTCTATGCATGAAAAGCCTTGGGGATAAAGGGAGAAGTAGATATTTTCAGAATGTTTGATTATAATTGTTTTTATCAGAATCTGTTTAGACAAGAAAATCAGAACTGAAAGTAGACATATGTTAAAACATTTTCAGCCCATATCCTTCTGCTTTCATGTTGAAAATTGAGAGCCATAAAATAATAAACATGTATTAGATTTATTGAGTTCCTTTTAGTCAGCAAGATCCCCAGAGTGTTGTGCAAAATAACAGCAACTTTTGAATTACAAAATTATTACATGTTCCCATGAAGATTATTTAACCCAGAGATAAGGAGAATGGGTAATAAAGAGACCTGAGAGGGATTTTCCACACCCTTCTCCTCAATCCATAATTTAAATACAGTCATAAACTGTGAGTAAGCAATATAAGCATTTGTGTGCAGCACATATTTGAGCCTGAAAGGTAGAAGGCAGTGTTTAAAAATATGTTTTTAATAAAGCCTATAATACAGAATAGACAAACACCAAGGTAAAGATGGATTAGAAGAGCAAGCATTCAATGAATACACCTTCTTGCAAAAATCATTTCTTGTTATGTGCCTCAAAAAAGAACAATCTTCTTTAGATAGTATTTTAAGCAACTGACTAGTATGTATGTCTTTACACAGCCATAGAAGAGTTTCAATGAGTACTTCTCACCGATTCAGTGAGCCAAATCATAAAGCCTCAGGCTGTCAGAAAAAAAAAAAAAACAACTGTAAATTTTGACAAGAATGTGACAAAAATATGTAAGATAGATTCACTAGCATTTCTAGAGTGAAAAATTACTAGAATTGGCCCACGGCCTCTATTGCTGAAAAATTTAATGTAATTACTTTTTTATGATATTGTCTAGACTCTCCAGCATTGGCAGAATTTTTGTTCTAAGTCTTTGCTGGAAATAAATTAAATAAAGACCTAGGTTTTCTTCCTTCTATTCTAAGAACTATGTCCTCTTCGAGATGAATGTGATTATGGTTTAGCAAATGAACGTGAAGGTAAAGGTGTTTAGGAGAAAACACAAAAGTAAGATCTTAACGTTGTACTTAACAGAATGTGTCCCTTAGTGAGAATACTAAAAAGCAGGATTGTAAGGAAGAAATTCTCCAACGTAAAACAGCTTGCATGTCTTCTGGGAATCTTGTAAAAATATAGAATCTGATTCAGTAGATCTGGAGTGGGCCTAAGAGTCTGCATTCCTCACAAGCTCCCAAGTGATGCTGATACCGCCAGTCTGCAGGTTAACACCGTAAGTAGCAAGGTTACAACGTACAGGGAAGGTTCATGGATAGGGTCAGTCTTTTAAAAATCTTTAAATAATTTGAATGTAAATTATATGAAATTTCTCTGTCTCCTGGTTTCATGAGTGTTTTCTTTTTTTTTCTTTAGACAAAATTGGAATAGCAGTTTGACTATGACATTCTAATTGGTGTGTGTTTCAGCTAGAGGAAGATTATAACAAAAGAGTATTTCTCCAAAATAAAGTTTTCCTTTATTTTGCTTTGTAAGTAGCTCAACAAAAAAGAGAGTGTGGCTCTGTGTTTGATTTTACTTCCTTTAAATTCAAAAGCAGGCACTATAAATAGCTTTAAAAACTATAGTAATGAACTACTGCGGTACTAGGCTCAAGAAATCTGGGGCGTTCCTATGGACTTAGTGGCTATTGAGTCAGTCAGATTTTCAGATTTAGCTGCCATCAGCTGTGGATTGGACAGTGACATAGTCTAGGACAGATGTCAATTTTAGCCTTCTTCTAACATAAGTCTGGAATACATTTTAATTCACCAGCAGGAAGGATTTTGTTGCATTTAAGTTAGAGTTTAAAGCCAGGTTTATTTTTGTTTGGGAAAAATTCTGTGCATCTCAAAAGGCACAATACCTGTGTGTTAACCTGTCTTTTTTTTTTTTTTTTTCAGTTGGTATTACAGAATTGCTGATAAAGCTTTACATTTACATTGGCCAGTAGACTAGAACAGATTCCTCACATCTCTGTAAGAGCTTTGTGCTGCTCACTTGATCCAAGTTAAAATCTCTCCACATCTTAAGTTGAAAATTAACATACGGGAATTTAATCCTGACATAGCCACTGCATCAACTTTTGTCTAGTTTATGCTTTGCCAGAATGTCTTACCATTATGTGTCTTTATCTTTTGGAAGGCTAGGTATATTGAAAATCTTTTAAAAATAATTTTAAGAAAAGAATGTAAACAATAGAAATTTATTCACTTTCTTATGGGACACATTTCCTGCTAAATGCTCCCCACTAAGTAAACACCTTAGGGTCTTTTTTATTTGGAAAATGTAAGGAGATATGTAAGTGTGGATATAGATTCTTTTAAAATGTCCTAAAAGAAATAAAATTGCAAGTTTTCCTTTGTCTTTCATCAGAGCTTTCTCTGTCATGTCTAAAGCCCCGCGGCAGGGATTAGGGAGATGCAAAACCTTACTGTAAACAGGGAAGGGTTGAAAGAAAAGGTTCATTAAAAAAGAAAAAAAAAAAAACTATCATTTGAACGTAATATGTGAAAAATGTTTCTTCCAGGTTGAGTGAAAAATATACTAAAAAAGTGTAATCCTAGCTTAAGAGATTTTGTTTTAAAATCCTAATTCTGCTAACAAGGCAAAAGGAACTTAAGATACGGATGTATATAAAGCCTCCTGGTTCACCCATCAGTCTTTGAAACTGCCACACCTAAACTATGTGTTTTAGTGTCATTCTCCTATATTTACTCCAGTCATTTTTATATTTCAGTTTTGCTCTTAATTTTTTTTTCCAACAGTATTCAAGAAGAAGGATACCAAAAAAAGCATTCCCATAAGTATTGTAAAAAGTCTCTCTCATGGGTTTGTTTTTAGAAAAATGTTAAGCCATGTTTTTGGTTCAGTGGAAGAAGGAGCCTGTGATAGTTTTAACACGTGTACCCAATTAGTTGTTCTGGACTTCAGCAAATGTTCTGCTTGGAGCAGCTGCTAACAGATTCTTGCTCTATTGTTAATCAAAAAGCCAATAATAAAAAGGCAAATTAAAAGGCAATTTAATATTATACTTGTAATTATTCACTTTGTTTCTCATATAAGTGCAATCTCAGTTCAATGCAATGCTTTCAAAGAAGATATATATAAGGTAGAGGAAAACATCAATATAAAATTAAAATTTTAAAAAACAGTACTATATACACCTTTATAAAATATGACTAGGGAACTCCAAAAAATGTTCATGGACTAAGTTCCAAATACATACGTATGCACACACACCAACATGCACACATGCACACACACATAAATGAATGCATATATTCTCAGGCAAAAAGTAGACCTTAGGCCCAGAAACAAGATATTTGCAAAGTATTGATCAGAATACTATTTATAGTTTATTTTTAGGAATAAACACATTAATGTAACTTCATCTTCAAAACTTTTTAAAAATAATTACTTTTCAAAATAGGCAATGTGCTATGTAACGGAGACGCATCTATCTACAACAGGAAATGAAAGTACAAACATCCATTCCCACAGTCTTAGATTGTTGTTTAAATATAGATATATATTTCATTAAAATATAAAAATTAAGTCATTGACCTTTACTGATTTGATAATAGTACTTAGTCTCTATTTATTAAATATTGTCATCTTTCTGGAATTTACTATAATATATACAGGTTAAGTTATTAAAATTTAATCTTACTATTAAACAAAACCTCTCACTTATTCTGTGCTTACTGTGGCAACAACTGATGCCACAAAAGTTATATTTCCACTAAAGCATTTTAAGGGAATTTTGAGTAAGTTACTTACTGATCGTTTGATGAGATCTGTTGACTAAATGTGGCTTTAATTGCTGATACTTGAACTTAGAGTGTGATACTAACAGGATTTATTATTCACTAAGCACTTACAATATGCCAGACAATGTTTTAAGCACTTTAGTTATCTCGTCTGTTTTTTTGTTTATTTTTTGAGACCGAGTCCTACTCTGTCACTGAGGCTGGAGTGCAGTGGCACGATGTCAGCTCACTGCAACCTCTGCCTCCGGGTTCAAGTGATTCTCCTGCCTCAGCCTCTCAAGTAGCTGGGATTAGAGGTGTGCCACCAAGCCTAGCTAATTTTTTGTATTTTTAGTGGACACCGGGTTTTACCATGTTGGCCAGGCTGGTCTCGAACTCCTGACCTCAAGATCCGCCTGCCTCGGCCTCCCAAAGTGCTGGGATTACAGGCATGAGCCACTGCCCACTGTGCCCAGCCTTATTTCACCTCATTTAATTCTTACAGTTACTTTAAAAAGTAGGTAGCATAATAAACTCCATTTTACATACGATGAAACTAAGGCACAAAGAACAAAGATCACACAGCTAGTCAGTGGTAGAACTCTGTAATCTGTGGGTTCCACATCTGCCAGAGGATGTATGTAAGTGATGTGCAAACACTACTCCATTCTATATAAGGGACTTAAACATCAACACTATGGATTTTGTTGTGTGTCTGTGTGCAGGGGAATGTTTCTGGAACCAATCCTTGGAGGAACAACTGTACCTTATACACTACATTGAAGGCTCACAGTAAAAGTCTTTCAACCAGGAGACCATAGAGTAAGATACAAAACTGTGGGATACAGACTATGACTCTTTTGATTAGTATGGAAGAAAACATCCTAGTATTTTGTTATTGGAAGAAAACATCCTGGTACTTTGTTATTAAGGATTAGCGAGATTGAATCATTGATGTACTTACAGCAAATCTAAAGTAAACCGTACAAAATAGAACTTTCCTCAAGATTACTAGAGGTCAATAAAGCTATGGGTTATTTACAGTGTAATATGAAACAGCATACAACCGCAAGGGAGAAGGACATACTAAATAAACAAAACCTGCAAAGGCAATTTTCTTCAGAGAATCTCCTCATGTACAAAAATATATTTCAAGAGAAAGTAGTATAGTTACTGCGTTTTCATAAAAAGTCTGTTTGGTGATAACATATGCTGAACACAACTAAAGGCAGTTCTTCAAGTCTAGGCAGCCAAGCTGCAGTACAGCAGATACACTTGCTGTTTAAATATCCCTTCAAAAAAAAATGCCGTTTGTTTACCAAAATCTATTCACACTTGTTGAAAAGCATCTTTCTTCACTTATCTGAATGTGACAATGAATCAAAAGTACCTTCTCTTCTGTTACCAGAGGTGATAATGGAGAAACTGAGATCCTCACCAGAGGCTGAAAGATGTCTTTTCAGTGCTCTTGAAAGCAAAGGCTAATTTTTCCAAACAAAAATTTCTCCCTAAGGAGCTGTATTAATGAGGTCCAAAGTAATGCTTAACCCTTGACTACTCTAATTAACTCAAGCTGACTGGCCAGAAGCCCTCTTTCCTGTGGCCTATATGGGAGAGATCAGGAAAGTGCATGGTAACCCCATCCCCACTTGCCGTTTTCACAAAACCTGGGGCTTTGTTCTTTGTTTGGCGGTTGTGAAGACATTTCAATCTCATCTGACATCACCTCCTCACATGGAAGAAGTGTGCATAGAAACACCTAGCAGCAGGCTGCTTGTCTCAGTGTGTTCCATAACCCTTGCTAGCACAAAGACTCATTTCCAGCTCCCAGAGGTAGCATCCATTAACACATGTTCCTTGAGAAATCTGACTTTTCTTTTCAAAAATGGGAACGAGTGTATTCTTGCTATACTTTTTTCCAAATGCTCCAAATACACAATAAATTATCAAGTAATCAGGCCTAGTTATGCGATTCCCAGCTTTCAATGCAGGTATATTAGAGGAATTCATTTATTCACTCATTTGTCTAGCACATCTATTGAAAACCTTCTACATGGTAGATACAAGGCCAATTTGGTTTCATTGAATCTTTCCTAAGCAATTAAGCCCAGAAAAATTTGTCTTCTCTCTGTTTGCTAGAGCGACAGATACTAAAGTATCTATAATACTCAATTTATTAGTAGTAAATTTAAAATGTAATTACATTTATTTCAACTTACATTTACCAATGAGTACCTCTGATATGCCAGGCACTTTTCTAAATGCCAGGGATACAGTAGTGAAACAAACAGACAAAAACCTCTGCCCTCCTGTAGCTTTAATCTACAGCGGAGGAACAGAAAATAACTTCAATAAGTGAATGAAATATATAATGTGAGAGAGAGGTAAAAGAAGTGAGCAGGTGGCACTGAAAGAGTGGACAGAGAAAGCCTCACTAGAAAGGTGAACTTGTAAAGATGAAAGGAGGTAATGAACCATGTTAATGTCTGGGAAAAAAGCATTCAGGGCAAGGAAGGACTACATAGAAAGGCTTGGAGGTGAAAGCAAACATGGTATTTGGTTGGAGGAAACGGGTCATGTGGTTGGAGGAAAGTAAATAAGGGTTAAAGTGTGTGAGGGGTGCAGTCAATGGAAAACTTTTGGATTTTACTCTGGGGAAGATAGGTACTCATTAGAAGGTTTTGAACAGATAATTGACACAGTCTGATTTAGGGTTTTAAAAAGCTCATTCTCAGAGTCTTTGGGAATAGGTTGAAAAGCGTCTAAAACACAAGTTCAGAGAACAATTAGCAGACTATTGAAATACTATGAAGTGATTAAATTTTATTGAATTTTAATTATAATCAAGCACATTATGGTAGAGGCAATGAGAGTTACTGATAGATTGGAGGTGAGATGCAGGATGAAGGAACTGCACCTTGAACTCAAGATGATTTCAAGGTTTTTGGAAAAGGCAACAGGCAGTATGAATTGCTATCCCTTCAGATGGATATTGTGGAAGGAGTAAATTTTGAAAGGAATATCAGATTAATCGTTGACAACCAAAATTTGTATAAAATCAGGTAATAAAAAGGGGATGTGAGTTTAGAATATAAAAGTAAAATGTGGACGTATCACATACAGATGGTATTAAAAGCCGTGAGAGAGAATGGGATCTCCAGGGGAGTGGATATAAATAGAAAAAAGAAGAGGCCCAGACCTGAGCTCTCAGGGTGTTGAGGAAGAACCAGAGAAGGAGACCAAGGAGAAAGAACAGGAAAAACAGAAGAAAACCCAGGAAAGTGTATAGCTCTAGAAATCAAGTGAACAAGTGTTTTGCTGAGGAGGGAATGATCAACGATGTAAAATGCTGCTTGTAGTCCATGAATATGAAGACTGAGAATTGACATTGATGGTTACTGTTCACCTTAATAAGAATATTGAATACATTATTTACCTAACTAAATTCTAGACTCCTGGTAGTCAGGACTTGTCTTAAGCAGGGAATTGAGACTGAGTCAAATTTGAAAGTTATTTTATACTTAAGTTGTCTAGAACTCTGAACACCATTTTTCATATCACATATGATATTTCATTATAGATTCCAGTGGCTTCTCAAGAAAGCCTACTTCTTCCCATTGTTAATACGTAGAACCAGACAAAAATAATAGAACCATAAAATGTTAAAGTATCCAGTTTGGTGATTATTACAAATGCATACGGTTGTATTCACCATATCAGCAACATATAAAATATTTCCATCACCCCAAAAACTTCCATTGTGCCCTGCTGTGCTCAGTTCCCTTCCTCCACACCAACCCCTGACAATCATTCATCAGACTTACCTCCCTGCAATTTTGACTTTTCTAGAATGCCTTAGAAGTAAAATCATTTAAGAATTTAACTTTTACACTATTATTTAAAAATAATTTCATCAGTAAATATATACCAACCATAACTTAAATGTTTAAAATATATCTTTTCTTCTCACTACCACATCTCTAGTCTTAAAATGGTCCTCAGAGATCCCAGTTCCTCCTGCTGTGACCTTAGCTTCTAGAAGTTCTTTAGCCCCTTTGAGTTTATAAATACATTGATTCATAATTCATCATATATTTATTAATAATTATTTCAAGGAATAGTCAGAACTCATTTGCATATGTATACAAACATATATGTACGTACATGAGCAACAACAGAAAATGAGTTCTGACTACTCCTTGAAATAGTAAATGATTAATTTATTGTTTTGGAACTGTCTCTAATCCTTTATATTCTGAACACTGAGCACAATAACAGTAACTGTAATGGTCCTATAATCAATTATTGATATGTAGAAAATGTTGCAGCTACATTACCTATGAAATCACAATGTTACTTCTCAGTAGTCCTAAATTTCAGAAGTAGCATTTGAATGTAAAAATTGGCACATTTGAATACAATCTATATAATCTTTGTCGTTGTTGCTGTTGTTGTTGTTTTAATTCAAAGTCTTTTAGTAACACAGAAATGTATTTCCAGAGTTTTCCCTCTTATGTGCCTTTAAGCATATAAGATTACACATCTGGCTTTGTACCAAAAACAGGGCCCAACAGGATATGAAATCCTGGGGATAACAGCAACCTAGCTATTTCTTTTTCAAGAATTTTTTTCAAACTGAGCCAGAAACTGAAAAGACAGATGAAAATGGCACAACCCGGTGACAAGAGAGCAAAGATAAATCACGTTTCCTTCCATAAAAACATTAAGATCTTGGCTTTAATATTAATATTTTTGGTTACAGTTAAGCTTTAAAGTTAATGGAATTCTCATTTGTATGCTGATCTTGGGACATGAATACCAAGTTGTAGATGGGATAGAGATTAGCAATAAAGAAAATTAAGGAAAAGAAAATGAAAAATTCCCATAGAGTTTAACATGCATACACATATGCCCACACTCATATGTGGGTAATATGAGAGAACCTGCATATTTTTTGGAGGTTGCCTTTTTTGCAGGAGTTGAAACTATTCATCATTTTGCTGCACTTTCCTGTGGTATAACCTAACTAAGATTTTTGAGCAAAAGATAGTTTTTGTTTTTGGAAAATTATGAGTAACTTATACGTGACCTGTTTACTCCATTAGGAAATATGCTGTTTTATTCAGTGGATCATAGGAACAGAACCAAGCAGAACAATAGCAGGAAAGAAAAAAATTACAGTCTTAGAAATAAAAATGTATTTCATCCATTTTGGCACCAAGACTGAATTAAAATGCTGCCACTAGGCAGGATTTTAAACATACGCCCTTTTCGGCATACAATTTTAATACAGAAATTGAGATATTAGGCATGCAGTGCATATTAGAACATTGCTCTTTCTGCTGCAGGTGTGTTTGACTGACCCTGAATAAATGTCAAGAAAAACACCTTTCCTATCTTTTTTTTCTGGCTATAATTCACCTTCTCTTAATATTTAACTATTGCTCCATCATTATAACAGGCACTCTGTTTAAGTCGTGGGTACAGGTAAAATTCAGCAGATAAAAAATAATCATATTGGAACATACTAAATGTAATGGAGATTTTTGGTTGAGAAAAATAATTGGTACTGCTAATATAACTGATATAGTCATCATATTTCCTATGGATTTACAAAAAAAAATTTTAAAAAAGCAAGTAAGATATAATAGAAGCAAAAATAGGAGGTGAATAATTTTCCATCTTTGGAATCAGTGTACTTTATTATTACACATTCATTCTAAGCCTACGTCAGAAAATACTTGAAGCAAATAAATAGAGAACAGTTTTCTTTTCTTTTTTCGTCCCTTTTCTTCAAGAGAACATCTCACTAACATTAATAGAAACTGTGCCCAGAAAAAGCCATTAACATTAATGGAAACTATGCATAGAAAAACCCCTAGATTAGTTTTTGGTCTTTTAAGGAGCTTATGCATTGCTGCCTGTCCCAAAAAGACAGGATGGGAAGATAGTAATCACATTTTTGCCCCATCTTTTTAAATTATATATTTCTTTAAATTATATTTAATAAATCCTGAGTTGGAAACAGCACAAGGAAACTCAAGCTGCAATAATATTTACTCTCCCAATAAACCTGGAGCTTTCACAAACCATGTGTCTTACTGAAAGTCACTGAACAAGTTATATGACCATGATTCTCATGAACATCCTCTTTGTGCTTGCAATTAGGCTGCCTGCCAGGAGTTGAAATGATTAGCAATGAATATAAATTTAATAGCTTTGCTTTGCAGTTCCCCAGTCACTCTTGGTGCCTCCATTCACTAGGGAGATAATGTGAATCAGACCCTATCAACTAAACATATGACAATAGTTGAATCTGAATTAAATATGAGGGAATCTTAAAAGGTCAAGGTAAAATAAAAAGAAAAATTAAAATATGTTCTCTATTTAATAGCCACTTTACATTTACACCAAAACACTGCGCTATTTTTTATAAATATCAGCCAAACTCAAAGTATTAGTACATAAATCATATATAATCTATAATTTTTAAAAACCTGATAAAAAGAATGCTTGAAAAAGTATAGGTTTTCTTTTTTTGTCACTTGAAATAGAATTGTGAAAAATATTTACATTTCATATATCATTTTGCTTAGCTGTTAGAGTTCCTTAGAGTTCGGTTTTCTGAAATTTACCAATACTTTCTCATCCTCTTTCACATCATCATCAGGGCTCCACAGGAAACTGTCAATAGGTATCAATTTAATGTGCGTTCTTTACTAGGTGCTTTACTATATGTCTTATCACTTATCTCTCAATTTAAGAGACACAAAACTAGAAGACAGCAATGACCAGGAAGTCTTGTGGCTATGCTGTAGAATGATGATGACATATATAAAATACGGAAAGTCTTTATGCTTTGTTTTTGTTCTCATCAGAAATAGGCCCTAAGTCTTAAATTGTGATAAAATACTCCTTCACATTTTCTTTCAGGTACAATAAAGGTCAGATAAAGTAAGAAGCAAAAGAAAAAGAGTCAGGGAAGAGAAGAACAGTTTTCAGCTTAGCCTGATGGCAAAGGGCTTTTAAACACTCTTCAAGGAACATTAAGCAAAAATGAGCCTACTGAAAACAACTTTCCTTGATTTTACTCCCCAGTTACTTTCATTCTTCTCTGTAACTTCCCTTATCCTTTCATCATAGATGTCTTCCTTCATCACTATTCAATATTTAAAACGGCTGAAAGATTGGTTACTGGGTAAGAAAAAAAGATATGATAGCTACCAGGTTGAGCAGAGATATCTTTGAGCTCTACCATGATAGCTGAGATGTTTGTCCTCCTCAGCACTGCCTGGCACATGGTAGGAGCTATAGGTGAAAACATATCTCTGAGAAGATATGAGTTTGTTGGTACTAGGGCAAAGCATGGAGGAAAAAAGAAAAAAGAGATGGAGAAAGACCATGAGTCATAATGACATCTTTCGTACAACTTTTCTTGAGTCCACAGTATTATATGCTCTGATGCTTTAGCCAATTAAGTTAAATCCATCCTTATGCATTTTAAGTATTCGAACTAAAATAATATCATCAGGAAATATGTGAGTAAAAGAAGGGCCACCTCATTACCTTTTGGCAATAAAAGGCAGAATTTAAATTATAAATATTTACAGAAATATATACACCAATGGATTTCCAAGAAAATGTGAATGATATGCCACTTAGGAAAATAAAACGGATCTCACGATATAAAATTAATCTCACTGGAATTGCTGAATACACATCTGATGCTCAAAAAGAATACTCCAAGAAAATATAAATTGTTTAAATATAAAGAGTCTTAATAAGCAGGATGTTAAAAACTAAATAAAGTGACAGGGGATGCGGTGGCTCAAGCCTGCAATTCCAGCACTTTGGGGGGGCTGAGGGGGGCGGATCGCCTGAGATCAGGAGTTTGAGACCAGCCTGGCCAACATGGCGAAACCACATCTCTATTAAAACTACAAAAATTAACCGGGCATGGTGGCGGGCGCCTGTAATCCCAGCTACTCAGGGGGCGGAGGCAGGAGAATCACTTGAACCTGGGAGGTGGAGGTTGCAGTGAGCCGAGATCACACCACTGCACTCCATCATGAGCGACAAGAGTGAGACTCCATCTCAATAAATAAATAAATAAATAAATAAATAAATAAATAAATAAATAAAGTTATGATGAACAACAAATCAAACGGAAGCAAACTGATCCTCAAGGTGGTAAAACTCAAGAAAAACCCTATGATTTTGCTGATCTCTTAGCTGATGCCACAGAAAGCCAAACACAAACAAACAAGAGAAATTATCCGATCTGAATACATCAGTTTTATGATATTTATGTAACTACTAAAGCATTTTTTTAAGTATAACTGATGCAAAACTGGAGGAATGCAAAGTCAGCTTTCTTTGATCAAAGCTCCTATAACTTCTGCTTAAAATAATAAGTGGATATAGTTCGGACTACTCCACATACATTCTTTCACTGAAATTGGACATAATTTAGCAAAGCAAGATGCTGAGAAGTCTACTGCCTTTGCAGATTTCCACTGAAATATGTTTAAAAGCATAGTTTTTCTCCACATGGAAAATAACTTGTAGAAAATTAAATGTGAGTTTATATAGGATTACTTTTTTTAATAAAATAATTATCAGATATCCAAAAAGGGAGAATTAGCAAGTTAAAGAAATTTTATTTTGCTTGAACAACAACTAAGTTTCATAAACCATGCTCCATGTGTCCTGATATAAAAACAAAACTATTAATTTTAATGTACAGGGCTATGAAATGGAATTTGGAAATTATGTTGCTAGACCAATTTGGTTCCTTTAAAAAAGGCAATCTTTATAGATGCCCAGCAAAAAGAAAGGAGGGCCTATTTAGAGCCATGTTAGAATCATGTACTGTCCAGGTATTAAGAAAGCCACTTTGGCCACTCCAAAAAACAACAATAAAATTATTTACTTTAATGCAAGGCAGAAACTCTCCACATTAAATTTTTGAATTTTTACTTGAATTGACTCCAAAACAAATCAAACTGAATTACAGTTGAAAGTTAAGTGACGCTAAATATAATTTATATTGTCTATATCCTATTCCAAAACAAATATTTTCTATGTAATACTCCAAACTATAAACGCCAGACACTATGATCAGCACATATGTTATCTCATTTTTTCTTCCATAACAAATATATAAGCAGCTTATTATTCCCGTTTTACAGATAAGAAAACCTAGAGACTGTAATTAAGTTTTCAAAGGCCTCTCACAGTTTTGTCGCTTCTTTCCACTGATGTCCTCCCTAGTCTTGTTCTGATGTGTGCAGCAGTAAAGATTTCTATTTTTCCATCTGGAGGAATTTCTTAGTGGCACACTCCCTTTAATCTGTGTAGAGAGCTCAAAATTTCCCTCAATTCTCTTGATCCACTCCAAAATAAGGATGTTCTGAAGATGGCCACAGACAAACAAGCAGGGGGCAGCTTTTAGTAGAAGGAGCAATAATGTCCTTCTTAGGCATCCTCTTCTCAGAAGGAATCAACATGTAGCCCATAAAAAACAGAACCCCCATCTCCACGGCTGCTTCCCAGAGCTCAGAGAACCAATCCACCTCCTCAAGTACAAGAGAAGCAAAAGAATTGGGGTTAAAATCTTAACTAGAAATTAAGGAGGTATCCTCTACTTAAGCAGATTTCAAACCATGCTCCAAGGAATGCTGTTACACAATATATTCTATATTCTGCCTCTATTGGAAAGAAAAACATGCAAACAAACAAACAACATCCCAAGTAACCAATACCAAAAGAAAGTACTCTGCATGTGAGCAAGTTTGGAAACTCTACATTAAATAAAGTTCAGCTTTTATACTGTTTTCATTATTAACCATTTATATGTTAATCAGCATTATGATCTCTGAAAAGGCTTTAAGTTCATTTATCATCTGCTGAAGTAGTTTGGAAATCCTGCTTCATATATCCTCCAGGTGAAGACTTGAAAAGAGCAGCTGTAGCCCAAGGCATTTGGTTGAGGATTCAGGGACTTGGAAGGCCAATTCTTTTCCAGATGTAATGACTAATAATATTTAATATACAATTTTGAACAAAAATATTTTTGCATGAACATGGCCTAATGTATTTTACTTAAGTATATCTTTATTGGTACCATATTAAGAAAAGCTTATTCCTTCTTGAAACCATGTTTAGGCATCAGTTGAGCACCTCTGAAACTCATTTTAATTTTGCAGGACTCTCAGATTATTAGGAAGCAAATATTCAATGGGGTCAACTTAGACAAGATTTCCAAAAATGTGTTCCTCAGCTTGGGTTGAAAGCTGTAAACATGTTCATTATTAATCTTCAAGAGAATAATATTTATGCAGCCCTTTTCCACTTAATTAATCATTAACACCTTTGTCCCAGAGCATCTTAAAAGGCTAGTGTTTCAAGGACTATCCATCTGTTTGAACACCATTGATAAAACCTTACTGTTTAAGTTTATTCAATTATCATGAATAATGAATTAGAGTTTTCTTTGGTCAGTTTATCTCTTCAAGATATCACTAAGCTCATTCTTGTAAACCCTAACAAGGTCCAGTTTTGAACTAGTTACAATTTAGGAGGTTTAGCTGTCATTAAGATGCGAATGACTCTTCCAGAGGACATGGACCCTGTCTTGTACATCTCTGTGATCTCCAAAGAGCTGTGCACAGAATTGACACTAAGTTCAATAAATGTTTCTTCAATATACGAAGAAATGCTCTGTTGCCACTTAAAGTGCAGAGTAGTTTTCATCTTCAAAGCACTTTATTCACATTAATTCAGCTATTTACATTTTGCTGATGGGTAAACGGCTGGAGAGGCTAAATGGGCTGTTTTAAAGGCTAGAGAGAGAAAATCCCGCCTGTCAGGAATAAAAATTTGCAATTACTGATTACCAGTCATATGTCCCTGGATTTTTGTAGGAAAAAAACAGAGGGACAAACAAAGGCCACCTAGGTAGTGGTTATTCTACTGTCAGGACAAGTCAATAGCAGGTAAAGAAACAAGTACACTAGACGGTCCCAACAGCTCTATTGAACAAGTATGGGGGAAAAAAAGTTATTTTTGTTGTGGTTTTCAGTGAGTGTGTGCGTGTGTATGTGTGTGTAAGCAGTGTTGATACACACTGTGATGCAGAATTACCTTTTTCCATTTGCAATTCTAAAACAACTTCCAGGTGCCATGTGCTGTTTACAAAGGAATTGAAATACATTTGACCTCAAGCGTATTTTGCTCTGGCAAAGTGTGCTAATTGTATAGATCTAAAGGCAGCAGCAACATCATCATTTCAAAATAGACATTAAGACAATTAAAAACCCCATGTAACTCTACTGCAAAGTAAAGTTCTCATGGAGACTGTGAGGTGTGTACAGATATGCTACGTCATATGTTTCTTTATGCGATAGTTTATGTCCCAAAACTCTTTTTTTTTTTTTTTTTTTTTTGAGATGGAGTCTCGCTCTGTCGCCCAGGCTGGAGTACAGTGGCACAATCTCAGCTCACTGCAACCTCCGCCTCCTGTGTTCACGCCATTCTCCTGCCTCAGCCTTCCGAGTAGCTGGGACTACAAGGGCCCACCACCACACCTGGCTAATTTTTTATATTTTTAGTAGAGACAGGGTTTCATCGTGTTAGCCAGGATGGTCTTGATCTCTTGACTTTGTGATCTGCCCGCCTCGGCCTCCCAAAGTGCTGAGATTACAGGCATGAGCCACCGCGCCCGGCCCAGCTCTTATCTTTTTAAAATGACTTTTTTGATGTGAATTGGGGGAGGACAGAGACAAGACTTCTTGGCCATGTATTGCTTCAGTTCTCAGTTGTGTTTCTCTCTATTCCTTGGAAACCTTGACTTTCTTCCAGTAGCTTCCTGGAAGGAAAATTTGAGGAAAGGTCTAATGTACATAGATACTGTGTGTATAGAGAATAGTCCAGTTAGGAAAGTACTCTATGTAAGTTCTGAAAGTCTGGATTTAGGGTCTTTTTTTTTTTTTTTTTTTTTTTTTTTACCTTGCCATCTACTTCTCTCCACCCTGCTAAAATCTTAGTAATTAAGTCATAAGAGACATCTTCCTTTTATACTCAAAAAACCACTTGATGAGATAGAAAGGAGCTGCGTAACATTATACTTCGTTTGGGTGTGTCTTAGGAAGAGATCCTGTTCCCTTAGGAAGTGCAAGGGAGGTGGTGAGGACATAGGCAATCAGGACCAAAAGTGTAGGTGCTATTCTAAAAGCAGTAATTTAGTAGTCAGGTGTCAGATGAAGACAGCAAAAAATGCTGTTTTGAGTAACTGGAGATGGCAAATCCCCATGTAGCTGGCTTAAGCTTGAACTGGCAGGTACCTGACATTCAATGCTTGAAGATATAGGGAAAGTGGCTGAGGCAGAGTGCTGGGTAAGGGCAGGACTGAGGTCCCCAGGGAGCCTTTGTTCCTAGATTAAAGAGGTTGGTTGGAAATGGGCGTAAGTACAGCCTCCAGTGTGGAGGTTGCTGACAACTCAGCAATCTGGTTTCAGAGGAGGTCTGAAGAAAAGTTAATGCAAGATAGTTTGTTAGATCAGAACAACCACTGAAAATTGTCCAGAGGAAATAATTGTGCTTATAACATAGGTGGAGTAGATATGCCACACCCATATGACACCCAAATCTTCATCAGCTTGGATAGTACCAGACAGACTCTTCTTTAGGTCCACAGGGATTTTTTTAATTTCTGACAATTTCTAGATTCTAATCCAACGTGACAACTCAAGAAAAAAATTAGTAAACTAGTTGTGTTCTGGAAAAGAAAAATAAATTAAAGCCACAGACAAGGGAGAAGAAAAACTTCTATGCTTAGCCAGGTAAAGGCAAGCTTTCTCTAGGAAGTACTTATAGCCACATAAATACTCAAGAAATCATAGACTTCTGGAGCAAGAAGGGTCTTGGTTATTGTCTGGACTAACAGTTGCTATTAACAGATTAAAAAACTAAAGCCATGAGGAATTATTTTATGAAATCATACATCTAACTGACAAAATGAAGACTAGGATACATTTATTTGCTTGTGTCTAATACTCCTCTTCAATTTGGAAACTTCCAATGAAGCAGAACACCTAATAAAAGTTAATTAGGAACAGGTACTGCTGAGACCTTCTCTAAACCCCAGGAGCAGATGCATCTCTTTCACTTGCCTGGTTACTTGAATGTAACTAAACATGCCATCTGATTGAACAAACAAACCTGTTCTTGTATTTCCTGGGAAGATGAGCCCCTGGATATGCAAATCTCACACTTTTAAGGCAAAGGACTTCAAAGCAGTCCAAGGGTAAGTCAATCAGTAAAGGAATATAACTATAGACATGCACTGTGTGATCTGGTGTTAATCTAGAACTACGACATTTTTTGAAAAGCAACAAAAAGGGTGTTGAGGTATAGCTGCCAAAACCAATTAAAAGTAACCAGAAAAAAAAAAAAAAAGAGAACACTAAGCAAACAGGTTTTCCCTCACCATATTTCTAACAGAAATGCATGGCCATCATTAAGGATATTCTGCAGAACCTATTCAAGAAACATTGCACGTGGTGGATAACCAAATAAAATTTCCTTGTACAGTCAATGTCTTGGCTTGCAATGGGTCCCTAGGCATAAATGCAAACCATTAACAAAGCTTTATTAAGAAAGCCTTCACCATGCTTTGGGAAGATGTTTGATACAATTCAGGTTAAGTGCTGATCAATAACCTGGAAATCCAAAGAACCGATCACAGAAGCAAAAAAAGCAGATTTAGGCAGAGTCCCAGCCCCATCCCAAATGTGAGATACTGACACCAAGCATAAGAAATCATCGCTTTTTCTCTCCCCTCCTTCCCCCATCACACATGCCAATGCCTTTTCCTCTTAAGTCTCCTAGCTGCAAATATTTCTTAGTGAAGTCTATTTTACCCCTTTTACATCCACAAACTGAGTCGCAGGTTGTACATTTTGTGATACCATCATTGATGAAATTGATGAAAGCCTCTAATGGCATTAGAAAATCCTGAAATAGCACGGCTGATATATACCTGGCAGGTAATTGCTTAAAACACCAGCAGAGATGGATGTCTAATCTATTCTTAAAAATATGAGCAGACAGATAGCAGTTCACCCCTCCACTGCCTCTTTCTCGTTCTTCCCCAACAATTCTGCTAGTTCATTTGAGTGTTTCAGACAAGAAAGCAAGAATATTATGCACCAGAATATAATGTGGCCTTTCTTGCACAGCTTCTCTTTGCAACCCCAGAGCTGCCATTTGCAGCTTCAAGCAACAGAAAAGCATGCTTACTGTTACTTAAGATTAAATTCTTGATCATAAGCAGATTTATTGACTCATGTTTTGAATACATATTTATTGAGGCACTCTACTAGATGCTGGGCAAAGTGATAACCAGAAATAGCCAGCCAGAAACACTTTCCACAAGTCATTACAAGAGATTTAAGTCACAGTAAAAAGGTAGATGAGAATAGACGAAAGGTTTTAGGGGGAACCCCATACTCAAACTCTCCCTCAGAAAAACAATTATTAAGTCTTTTCTTACAAACTGTAGAGTAAAAGAAGCTGCCCAATCGTGGTGGCTCACGCCTGTAATCCCAGCACTTTGGGAGGCCGAGGCAGGTGGATCACGAGGTCAGGAGATCCAGACCATCCTGGCTAACACAGTGAAACCCATCTCTACTAAAAATACAAAAAATTAGCCAGGCGTGGTGGCGGGCGCCTGTAGACCCAGCTACTCAGGAGGCTGAGGCAGGAGACTGGCGTGAACCTGGGAGTCAGAGCTTGCAGTGAGCTGAGATTGCATCATTGCACTCCAGCCTGGGCGACAGAGCGAGACTCCATCTCAAAAAACAAAAAAACGAAAAACAAAACAAAACAAAACAAAAAAAGAAGCTGCCCAACAATGTCTGAGCAAAATGGAGGCCATGATTATTTTGGTTGTAGTGTTTTAGACTTTCATGTGGGAGAGAAGGATTCGCTAATTGGTTTTCAGTGAAATAATTCTACTGAGGAAAAAGAAGTATTCCTGAAAGAAAATTGAGACATAACATGGATAATGTAAAGCCTATGTTTAATCTTGGTCAATTCCATTGTCTCATTTTTGTGTAGATGTCAAACATACCAGCAAGGAGAAAATGTTTCAAAAATGCAACCCAGGGAATTGCCCTACTTTTCCTACTTGCCCAGTCTTCAATACAATAGATCTTTATTCTGTTCTCATTTTCTCTAACAAAATCTCCTTGTTCGGAAGAGTCAAAGGAATAAATGGTTGGAAGGTTAATCTCCTAATTAATTTCTCCCTTCATAAAATAATTTATTTAATTGTGGAAATTATTATGCAGCTATATAGGGAGAGCATATTCATTTTTTTCAGGAAGTAGTTGAGCAAGCCTGACTTACGCCAAGAGAAAAAATAAAAATTCCTGAGAAAAATAACAAATAGTTCAAAATGAGCTGGGTAAAGTATCCAAACCAAGGAACAAGTTCATTTAAATGGTTACTCAAGAAATCTTGATGGTGATCTAAATTCAAAGTTGCTTTTGTTTTTCTAGGAGGCCTGGCTTACAGAAAGAACATGATAGGTTCCTAGGATATATCTTAATTTTGTACTTCATTTAATATTGTTAAAATAATTTTGTCTCTAATATCACAGCTTGTAATATCTCAAACAACACTGATTACTGATTGGTAATGCACCATACTCTAACAGATATTTAATCTCTATCCTCTCCTTCCCTAGAAAAGGGGTCATGGACCCCGGGATGTATTATACATTGCTTATAGCATTTTGCTGCAACTTTAAGGCAAAAAGAAAAAAAGGTCTCTGTCCTAATCAGGCATAACAGCCATGAAATCCTATGTGCAAATTGAATATCAAACTAATACTGTTTTTACTAACCAAAATCCATTATCTAAAAGTTTGAACAAATGAAAAATAATTTATTTATTTGTTATGGTCCCAATTAATAAAATGAGCAACTTAACAGAATAAACATAGGACTATCCATGTGTACACATCTAGGAATGGAAAAATGACCCACTTTAAGTACAAAAAAATGAGAATAATCTATAAAAACTAATGAATCAGTCCCTTTAACTTTGCTTATTGGAATTACAATAACAAAGCATTTCTAATTTGGGTTAAGTAAAACATACACCAAAGAATCTATAGACAGTACTTACAACACTGTCAGTTGAGTATTTGCCTTTGATATAGCTTTGAAAGGTAAAAGACAAACCAAGTAGATTTTTTTTTACTTGGGGAAGAATGTGAGAATGTGTTAAGTAGCTCAGAGTAATCATTCCATAATGTGAACAGATACCAAAACATCACAATCTACCCCATAAACATATAATATATAAAAATATTATTTGTCAATTATAAAAAGCCTATGTTAATTAAACTCAGCTGAACCCTGATATATACAAACTAGTGATGCAAATGGTGTTCACCAAGCGCATACTCTTAGTTGGTGAGCATCTGTAAACATGCTCGTTCTCAGCCTACAGCTACTACCGTTTGGAGATCACGGTCAGTAATGATGACCAGTCTAGGGAAAGTTCATGGATAGATTAAGTCACTGGGCTAGTATGGATTTGCATTAAAATTCCAAGCAAAGCCTCTTTCATTTAGTCAAAATCTTGTTCTACTTGACTGCGGCTAGATTTCCCAATAGGGTCTGTCAATCAAAATTAAAAAGAAGAAATATAATAACTTTAATTCCTTTCTAAATCTAGAGTCAGGACAAAACTTCTAAGTCATTATTAACTGGTACTCTACCAAGAATATAGCTCTCAATTATTCAATTCAGTTCTTCTTAATTATTCCCTGTTTCAAAAAATAGCCTGCCTGCCGCTCATAAAATCATTAGCTGGAGAGAAAAGTGGGTTCAATTTTGATTGGAAGTAAAAGATATGGTAGGATGTTTGTGAAATAATGCTTGAAAAGTAATGTTTTAAAAAGAAAAAAAATAAAAACTTTGTTTTGTTGTACTTCTTGTTTATAGCTTTCATGTAAAACAAACTATGGTTGTTTCAAGACGGAGCCTCACGTTCTTAGATTTGGTATGTACAAATAATTACTCCTTTGACGGAAAATGAGACATTTTACTTTGCCAGTTACTTTGGTTTACTTGACTGGGCTTCTATAATTTTAATGCAAGCTAAGCCAATTGTTTTCTAACAAAAGCTGTCATAAAAAATTTATGCAGCCTTGGAAATGTAAACGCAAAAAAGAAATGTAAAAAAGTAAAACGTATTCATCATTTTCCTGCAAATTAAAGCTAATTACACTTAGAATTACTTGCCCTTCCACATATTTCATTTACAACCCATATGATCTTCTCAGAGTCTCATACTTAAGTTAATAAATTCAGTTGGAATTTTTAAACACATTTATAAGTATGTATATATTGGAAATAGCACCACATGTAAGGCATCTCTGAATTTTGATGAGTTGGGGGTTAGGTGGGGACATTACACAATTATTCTGGTTTCTAAGATTAAAAAAAAAATCTTCCTACAAGAAAACAATGCAAACTGAAGAGAGAGAGATTCTCTACCACTCTTGAAGAAAACTTTGGGCCTTGGGGCTGAGAAGGAAAAGTAACTCAATGAGCCATTTGTAACACATTAACACTAATTCTTAAATGCTATTTGTGGTTAAAAAGAGATGAAATAGACAAATAACCTGGAAAAATCTGTGACAATAGAATTCAAATGTAAATTATCATGTCTCACTGCCCCCTGTTAGCTATCCAAAGGCAAAACCCCATTATTTCATTCCCCTTCTCACATCTATTACTTATTCTCCTTTCTCAATTAGTTTTAATTAATTGTTTCTTAAAGTGTACTTACACATTTAACAATGGTTACTGTGGGCTGTGCCGCCCTCTGATTATTAGGCTTGAAGCCATCTTATGTTATTGTTCCATTCCTCACACTCAAAAGGTCCCCAAAGAACAACCTTCTGAAGTTAGGGCCAATGGTCCCTTTAGTTTGTCATAAAACCAAAGTGATACATGTGTTTAATAACACAGAATGTGTGCCGTAAAACCCTGATTTGAATAGTTCTTGGAAATGTAGGCCAGAGACGTCAGATGAAACGTGCCAAGTTGAGAGGTGCAGATAAAAGGTAAAGGGTTTATTTTGTAAATGTGTAATATTTTGATAGTCACCAGAGAAGAAATAATGTTACTGCATGCGGACGGGCAAGGTGTCTCATACCTGTAATCCCAGCACTTTGGGAGGCCGAGGTGGGCAGATCACCTGAGGTCAGGCATTTGAGACTAGCCTAACCAACACGGTGAAACCCCATCTCTACTAAAAATACAAAAATTAGCCGGGCGCGGTGGCGTGCGCAGTAATCCCAGCTACTTGGGAGGCCGAGACAGGAGACTTGCTTGATCCCGGGAGGCAGAGGTTGCAGTGATCTGAGATTGTGCCACTGCACTCCAGCCAGGCAACAGAGCGAGACTTGGTATCAAAAAAAAAAAAAAAAAAAAGTACTGCATGGGCCATCATGTGAACCTGAACTAATGTTATTCCATCATATAGGATGATGGCAGTCACATCATTAATCTAAAATACTCACTAGTTTCTTGCAAGGACATTAAGTAGACAGATTCAACAATTACTTTTGCTAGATAAAGTTAGGGCAAAAGTATGACGGACAGCTGAAAAGTTCCATTCTTTTCAATGTCCCAGCAGATAAATTAGTAGCTTACCAGTAACATCAAGCATTTTAAAAAGAGAGGAAAAAACAAAACAAAAACACCACCAGTAATGACCCAGTTTAATAACCTCATATATTTGGCTTGGGGTAAATATCAAGTGGTGCTGATCAGTGGAATTACAGATGTAATTGGAAATGTTAAATTTTCTTCTTACTCGACTAGTCACATAGACTATTCTATCTATACTAAGGAAACATTTATAAGATTTTTTGCAAATCGACAGAAAAGAGTCATCAAGGAAAAAATATAATTTATAATTCTATTTGTTTTAATGAGAAATAATATATGTGGGAGCTGAAAATGTTAAAATATATCAAATATTTCAAATATAACAAAATATTTAACCAAAGCAAAAATTAGTTTTTTTTAAAGACTGATACATTCTTTCACCTCCATTTCAATATATATTAACTCTCCTAAAGCAAATTAGTTAATACACAGAACATTTTTAAATGAATTATAAGGATAGCCATTCAAGAATTGTTTATCCTGGAAAAATATCAGTCACAAATTAAATGTAAAATAGTGAGCATATGGATTAAAATATATACAGCATGAAAGATTGTTTTGTCTCTTAGGACTTCATACTTTAAAATGATTATTATTAATATTGAAATGATTTATATCAGTGAAGGCAGACATACACCTGACTTCAGGGACCAATCCAATAGGGAGTATTTTTGAAAAATGTAGATTCTCTAGACTTGCTGATTTAAACCTCAGCTTCTGACCAAGAATTTTCATTTTTCAGAACCTGACCATGTTACTCTTCTTATCACTGAAATCTGATAACCACTGCAGTACCAACTTCAGGATGTTACTAGATACCTTTGGATATGTTAAAGGAATCCTAAGATGGTTGAGGGCACTCCACATTTATCCAAGCCTTTAGAACAACAATCACAAAGTCCAGTGCCTATGGAGGCCAGACTTTAAAAAGGAATAGGGAGAAATAAAGTATTGCCGACAGGAGAGATCCTTCCCTGTTTCAAGGCAGTAGCAACTATTCACTTCCACTCGATACTCTCCTACAGAAATGTAGACCACTTTGTTCGATATTCTGAGCTTTTTTCTCTCTTTTTTTTTTTAATAGTAGAGATGTTGATGTTTATGTGAAACATTCTGATTTTCAAATGCTGGCAACCAGTTTCGAATATTTTCAGTGTGCAACCAAGCACTATGCTTGCAAATAAAACACAGGTATGGGAAGGCTCTGACTGAAGGACAATTAATTTACAATATCTGATTTTGGTAAACTATCTGAAAGATATAGAATATTATGTTCTGCATATATATGTGTTCGTGTGTGTGTGTGTGTATATATATATATAAAACAACTACAAAAAATTATATTCATATGTATATACGTATAATTTTCTTCTTTCTGTGTTTACATATATAAAGCACAGATTGACAAGCTGGTTTATTAATCCTAGGTGTAGATATTTTGAAAGAGATAAACAAATAGTATTGAACGTATCTAAACAGACAGCCAAATCAACAAGTTGAATGGCAACAAGTAAGACGTACACTCTATGACAGTGACTAAATTAACCAAGAGTTACAGATAAGAGAGTGATTAGCATGCGATAAGAACATTATAGAGGACTACCTAGAGAAGGTAAGGTTTAAATTGGGCCATGTGCTGGGAAACCTGGATATCTATATGCAGAAGAATTATATTAGATCCCTATCTCTCATCATATACAAAATTCAACTCTAAATACAATAAAGACTTAAAGGCAAGACCTGAAAGTATGAAACTACTAGAAAAAAACATAGGGAAAACACTCTAGGACATTGGTCTAGGCAAAGATTTTATGGCTAAGTCCTCAGAAACACAGGGAACAAAACAAAAAGAGATAACTGAGACTGTATTAAACTAAAAGCTTCTGTATAGCAAAGGAAAAAATCAACAGAGTGAGGAGACAACCTGCTGAATGGAAGAAAATATTTGCAAACTATTCATCCAAGGGACTAATATCCAGAATAAACAAGGAGCTCAAACAATTCAATAGCAAAAAGCCAAATAAACACGTTAAAGAGTGGACAAAGACTCTGAAAAGACATTTACTTAAAGAAGACATACAAACAGCCAACAGGTATATGAAAAAGTGTTCAATATAACTAATCATCAGGGAAATATGCAAATCCAAACCTCCATGAGATATCATCTTACCCCCGTTAGAATGTCTACCATCTAAAAGACAAAACAGATGCTGGTGAGGATGTGGAGAAAAGGCAATTCTTACACATTGTTGGTGGGGATGTAAATTAGTACAGCCATTATGGAAAACAATACGTAGATTTCTCAAACACTAAAAAGAGAGCTATTACATGATTCAGCAATCCCACTACTGGGTATTTATCCAAAGGAAAGGAAATCAGTTCAAAGGAATACCTGTCCCCCTACCACCATGTTTACTGCAGTAATATTCACAATAGCAAAGACATGGAATCAATCAAAGTATCCATCAACAGGTGAATGGATAAAGAAGTGGTGGTATATGTACACAATGGAATACTCTTGGGTCATAAAAAAGAATCAAAACCTGTCTTTTGCAGCAACATGAATGAAACTGGAGGGCATTATGTTAGGTGAAATAAGCTAGGCACAGATAGACAAATATCACATGTTCTCACACATATGTGGGAGCTAAAAAAGTTGATCTCATGGAGGTGGAGAGTATAATGATAGATACCAGAGGCTGAGAAGGGTGTTCATGTGTAGAAAGGGGGTGAAGAGAGGTAGGACAGGGAGTATAAACATACAGTTCGATGGAAGAAATATGTTCTAATGTTTGATGATAGCACAGTAGGGTGACTATAGTTAACAAAATTGCATTTTATATTTCAAAATAGCTAGAAGAGAGGATTTGAAATATTCCCAACACATAAAAATGATAAAAGCTCAAGGTGATGAATATCCTAAATCCCCCTGACTTGATCATTACACATTGTATACATATAACAAAATACCACATGTACCCAGTAAATATGTATAAAAATGTATATCAATTAAAAAAATCAAACCATGAAAGCTATTAAGTTTAAAAAATGGTTTCATATAACTTTAGTAAGAAATACTTTAAAATTCCTTAATGCTAAAAAATTTATCAGACCAGTTAATATATAAATTTTAGTTATATAAGCATTTAAAAATTTAGAAATATTAAAAACTGGAAATAATTAAAAATTCAAGATAGGTTGGACTTAAGAGGTGTGGCATTAAGGGAGATCAGGTAAAACAGACTGAGCAAAAGCAAGAAGGTGAGAATAAAGCGAAACCCAGGCATAGAACCTACAAAGAATACAGTAAGAAGCCACCAGAAATGTCAAGCAGACTGTTTGCCACTCTGAACTATCACCCTATCCCTGTAACAGAATGCCATGAAAAACTAAGAAAAAATAATATGACAAAATATATGTTTTATTTTCTTCTTTATGAGCCTGGTTGGTTAACATTTTATACCATGCAATGTTAGGTTGAGAACTAAACCAAGAAATATGAACACAGGAATGGAAAATAGAAAGAAGGAAAGAGAGAGAAGGAAAGAAGGAAAGGAGAGGAAGAGAAAGGTAGTAAGGAGGGAAGGAAGGAATGAAGAAATAAAAAGAAAAGAGAATGAGGAAATAAAGTAGAAAAATGTAATGTACCATGAAAAGGAGATATATATACAAATATGCAAAGGGACCTGCAGAAAAGAAACACTGACCAATTAATCTCATTAATGGGTACAGCTCAAAAACTAATGTGCTTAAGTACAGAGGGAACAATTTAGGATAAATAATATGAAAGAACTTTATAGTTATGTAAGAACACTCAGGCAATGGATCATGCTATCAAGGGAATTTAGAGACACTCTTGGCTGGAAGACACTAATTTATTATGTGCTGATTTAAGTATAATTAAAATCAACCTAGATACTAAACAAGGGAAACGATATGTAACTTTTAGAAATCCATTTATTACCTAAGGACAGAGAGAGCAGCAAATGTGCAAATGTTCTACAGCCAGATTAATCTTCCTTTAAAAAGCTCCCATTCATAATATCACTCCCTTTTGAAAATACTTTAATTGACTCTACATGATCCATCCAAATTCATAAGTGGAGTATTCAATATCCACAGTCTGGCTTTACCCTACTGTTTCAATCATGCCTCCCACTTCTTCTAGACGCAGGCCATCTACACTCATTAGGTTGATCTACTCCCCATACTTTAGGGTGCACAATGTTTGCCCAGAGTAATTGCTCAGTGATTTTTTAATGCATTTACTGATTAACCTTCAAAGGCATTTCCAACTCCACAGAATGTATGCTAATTCTAACGTTACCCGTATAGAATACTACAAAAAATATTTTAACATTCTCCAAAACTATGGCTATATTTTTCTCCTCTTCCATTTTCATCCTTAGGATGGTTTTCCAAAGTAAAACACTGGCCTGTGAAAGCTACTGACATAATCTTGGTTTCTTCAGTAAGAAATAAATTATTCACTATCATCCCCACTCCAATGCAATCACAGCAGAATTATCTTTCAAATTATAGCCACATGGTTTCTGAAGACTAATGAAGAGGCTCAGCCCAGGAGACAGTTTTGGGATCCAAAAAATACCTTTCAGTTTCTGCTCTTTCTAATTCGGACAGTAGCAATGAGGCCACACTGATTCAACTGGTAAGCTTCCTTCATGTTTTTCATTGTTGTTTTTTCCCTTAATTTCAAGCCCTACCTGAGCCTTGCCCACCCTACCACCACTCTGTCTGAATCTTTGCTCCTTTATTTCATCCAGGTTGATACTCATAGCCCCTGAGTTTTCCCGACTGTCTAAGACAACAGTCTAAAAGCGAAACCAGAAAGCTAGGGGGGAGAAACAGTGTCACACAAAAATTCTGGCAGATACTGCCACCTACAGGGATTATAAGGTCATCCCCAACTCAATCTCCTAAAAAATCACTCATTTATAATAGAGGGGGAAACTGGGCATATTTGAACTACACGGATAAAGAAGAAGCCAATTTCATCAAATGATAACCTTTGATTTAGAGTATGGAATAATTATATATGTATATATGTATGTATATATATACATATGTAAATCAATCATTAAACAGGGCCAATAAAAATAGGGCTGTAAGAAAGAAAATTAAGGGAGAAATATCAGGTTGTACCAGTCGATAATTTCTGTTATTAGAAAAATAATTTTTAAAAATCATATTGGACGAGTTGATTACCTATTTTTGGTTCTATATGCTCTTGAAAAGTTTATGTAACACTGTATACAACATGATAGAATATTTACCTATAACCAAGGTGTCTAGGGGTTGACATTTTTATCCTATAATATTTGAAACTTAAAATTATATTTTAGTTATTCACAAATAATTCATTAAAATTCATAAACTAAATGATAAATTATATCATTCCTGAAATAACTAATATAAATGTAGCTATTTAAAATATGAGATGCTGGCTATTTCTGTGATGATTTAATGCCATGTTAACAAATATAGAGAAGAAAATAGTATAAAAGCATATTTTTAGTATTTACTGTTTAAAAAACCTTTACATCTATGATTTTTAAAAACTGCATTTGAAAATAATTACAAACATATAGAAAAGGTGCAAAAAGGCACAAAACATCCCTTTACCCAAGTTCACCTATTACTAAAATTTAACATTAAGATTTTTCTCAATTTATTTAATTTTTTTCTCTCTCTGTCCACACAAATACACACACACACAGAAACTGGTTTTTTTCCTGAACCATTTGATGGTGAATTACATACATCATGGTGCTTTACCTCTTAAATATTGTGTATTTCCTGATAATAATATTGTCTTGCATAATCATAATGTTACCAACCAAATAATCTAATCTAAAAAGTAGATTATTTGATCTAATGTACAATCTGTTTCCCCATTTCCTGTCAATTGATCCAGAAATATCTTCACACTATCTCCCCCTCCAGAACAAGACCCAGTCTAGGAAAGCTATAATCTTTGAATCTGCTTTTTTAGGGGAGAAGAAGGAAGAGATTCCTTATTTTTTAGCTGCGTAGGCTTTTAGCTGTGTCACCATTGCAACCAAATGGCTTGAGTGTGGCAACTCCCATTCATCTTTTTGGTCTACCTTTTCCTTTAATACATCTTGGAGTCAGAAGATGGATAATAAATTATTCTGGAATTATAGATGGGTAATATTTAATGCCCAATACAAGAAGGACTGAAGACTTCTATGGTTTGAGGGCAGATGATTTTTTTTGCATGTATTTGACAGCTCAATTGATTTTTACTTCTTCATAAGTTACCTAAGTGCTATGGATAGGTTATATGGTACTACTTTAGGTGTTGATAACTGAATTATGTCAGTAGTCTAGGGACAACAATAGCCAGAAAAAACAAAATTCATTAGTTTCCCCAAATTGGTAAACAGTTTTTGGGAAATTGGAAGAATAATATGAGTGTCATGGAGACACTATCGACTAAATTGACAATCAGTAAGAATTAGGTAACTGAAAAGGTAGCTCTTTAAGTGTGTATGAGAGGAGAGAAGGTGGGTTAAACTGGCAGTTATAATTATCATGATTCATTCAAAAGTATGAACTGCAGTAGTTACTATGCATTTCCAAGTAGATTTTCAAAACTCCTAAATTGTTGGGAGTCTAAATTCGTTCAACCATTGTGGAAGAGAGTGTGGTGATTCCTCAAGGATCTAGAACTAGAAATACCATTTGACCCAGCAATCCCATTACTGGGTATATACCCAAAGGATTACAAATCATTCTTCTATAAAGACACATGCACATGTATGTTTACTGCAGCACTATTCACAATAGCAAAGACTTGGAACCAATCCAATTGCCCATCAATGATAGACTGGATAAAGAAAATATGGCACACATATACCATGGAATACTTTGCAGCCATAAAAAAGGATGAGCTCATGTGCTTTGCAGGAACATGGATGAAGCTGGAAACCATCATTCTCAGCAAACTAACACATGAACAGAAAACCAAACACTGCATGTTCTCACTCATAAGTGGGAGTTGGACAATGAAAACACATGGACACAGGGAGGGGAACATCACACACCGGGGCTGTTGTGGGTGAGGAGCTAGGGGAGGGATAGCGTTAGGAGAAATACCTAATGTAGATGACAGGATGATGGATGCAACAAACCACCATGGCACGTGTATAGCTATGTAACAAACCTGCACGTTCTGCACATGTATCTCAGAACTTAAAGTGTAATTTAAAAAAACCAATTTTTAAAAAATTGTAAAACAGTTTGAGATAATGTTTCAGACATATTAAGCCTGGTATTGTGCAGTATACCACTGCATTATGTCAATTTCCTTAAGGGAAACATTTCCAATGAGATTTCTTTTTTTCTATGTTCATCCAATACTTGGGCAGTCCAGTGCAAAGATAGAATATTCAGTGGTTACTGAGTGGATTCAACAGTGTCATAGGATCAAATCAGAAAGCCTATGTAAGAACAATAAAAAAAAAGTTCAGTTGGCTATAACCCAAATGTCCAAAACTTCTGTTAGCTGATTTTTTTTCTAATCTGTATTTTTTTTAAAGAAAAAAACCCCACAAATTTCAGCTGCAATATATTACAATTTATTTATATGTTAAGTATACTACATTCTGTCTACTTAGAGGTCAACATCTATGCAATAGCTATCGGTGACAGAATGGAATTCTAAAGTGTCCTAAATTAACAAAAGCAATGTCAAAATATTTGAAAGGACAATAAATACAAAAATTATGTAATTCTATATTATAATATGTTCCAACCATGCAAGTATTTTTAAGACATGCTGCTTAACCATTAATTAAATAAAATAGCATCTATCATAGTATTTTGATTAAATTACATTCTATTGTACCTACTAATCTTTTCAATACTATTTCCTAATGGCAAATTTCAAATGGAGTATATATACCCTTGAGGTGAAATAGATCCTAGATTATTGTAAGAGGAAAACATGTTCTAGGACACATTGACAGAGAGAAAAAAAGGTATTTCCCTGGGCAAATAAATCAGACTGCTTATCTGCTAATGTTGAAGTTAAGCCAGCATGATTTTTTTTTTTTTTTTTTTTTTTTTTGAGACGGAGTCTCAGTCCCCCATGCTGGAGTGCAGTGGCGCGATCTCAGCTCGCTGCAAGCTCTGCCTCCTGGGTTCACGCCATTCTCCTGCCTCAGCCTCCCGCGTAGCTGGGACTACAGGCACCCGCCACCACGTTTGGCTAATTTTTTGTATTTTTAGTACAGACAGGGTTTCACCATGTTGGCCAGGCTAAGCCAGCATGATTTTTAATGAGATTTCTCAGTGTTCCATATGGGCAAACACATTCCTACCTTCCGCAAGTGCACTTGAGTTTTCCCAAGCTCATTTGATCATAGAACACTTGTTCTTGAAAAGTAGATTACATTTTCCCAAGCTAGCATTTTTTTGAATGATGAACGATCAGGTTAGAGAAAACTGATCTAACCTAAGGGTGGATTGTCCTTTTCCTTCAAATTACCAAATACACTAATAATACCTGGAGCCCAACTTTTTACAATGCCATTACTAATGTTATTAATAGAATCTAGTTAGTAACCACAAATGAGATACTCCAAAGATATATTAGAAAGGATATGTACCAAGATGAGATTCATTGAATCTTACCATGTCAGCATTCTTCCACATTATTCTAATTTTTTGATCTGTATATCAAAACTTTGTTTAAGTTAAATGTGGAAACAAAAATGATGCCTATAACTAAAATTACTTTACCTAATAGTTAATTTTCATGCTAAACAGACAGATAACCAGCCTGTAAAAGATACAGGGGACTAGATATAAACTGAATAAAGCCCTTGGAATGGAAAAATCATCTCACATATATATATATATATGTAGCTATGATTATTAATTAGATATTAAATGTATAAAGTATCAATGATGTAAATAATAATATTCTTATATAATTAAGTAATAACATTATACTAATATATTAATATAAAATAAATGTATAATGTATAAAATATATAATATAGTTTGTTATCATATGATCATAGCATTGAGTTTGACAGCTTCTCTAATAGAGTCAGCCCTATAGCAGCTTTTAGCAAGACTTCACTGACCTCCCACACTACAATATGTTTCCCACACGTTCCTATGAAACTTAATATTTTCTTTACTTCTCTTTTGGAGATCGTGCTTAAAATGCAAATACCAAAAAAAAAAAAAAAAGGAGGTACAGTGTCATAAACTCACACTAGGTTTAAAAAAAAGAAAAAAAGACTAGTTAGACTTTTTTTTGAATCTGGTCTTATTCAGCCATCCATCAAGAAGGGTGCAGCAGATTATAAAAACATAATTTAAAGGAATTTTCTTTTAGAGACAGGGTCTCACTATGTTGCACAGACTGGAATGCAGTGGCTATTCACAGGTGCTATCAAACTATATTGCAGGCTCAAACTCCTGGGCTCAAGCGATCCTCCCACCTCAGCCTCCAGAGTAACTGGCAGGATAACTGGAGTAACTGGGATAACTCCAGAGCACATGTCACCATACCCACTCGAAACATTTTTTGATTGCATAATTTTGATGACAGCCTGCCATGTCTATTGAGTAATCTACACTATAAGGTAAGCATTTTTACATTTTAGTAAGCTTCCAGTAACAAAACTAATATATATATATATGTATATAAAATTAGTTTTATTAGTTTTATATATATATTAGTTTTGTTACTGGAAGCTTATTAAAATGCAAAAATGCAAGGTTCCTCTCTCTCACATGTGTATGTGTGTACATATATATATATATATTATATATATATAGTTATTTCCCATTGAAATGGGTGGATGAGGTAGATGCTGTGTTCCAGAAGAATAAAAGTATAAAAGGCTTCAATCATTTGGTAGATCGGAGTAGATTTGAGAAATAAAACCAAAGAGGAAAAACGTCCTCCTCTTTACTATAAGAAATTTAAAATACAGGGATGGCTGTGGTCCCATTGAAAGTATAACAATACCCTTTTTAAAATATCTTTCCTCTGACAACTTTTAATTTAATGTTACAAGTCAGAAATCTGATTTTAAATGAAGGTATTTTCAATTTACTAGTGGTTCAGGTTTCATATTCTGTAACAGCATTACGTCCTGATGTCCACTTTGCAAGAAAAAAATGGTTGCCTGTTTAGGGAAGCAAAGATATGCAGCAGGAGGACGAGATATATGGAAACAAAATAAAATAAAGGGGGTTAAACTATAAAGTTAACACAGGGAGTATTTTCTTTTAAAACAAAAATAATCTGGAAGACTTACATTTGTTACATTATATAGAGTAATGCTAAATATTTAAATCAGCAAATCATCTGTTCCATTATAGTTTTTTAAATGATTATTTTGCCGCTACCCAAGGATGCTGTGAAAATAAATGATAAGATATTCTATCAACAAACAATGAGGCTTTCAATTAAAACTTAAAGTATTGAGCAGATCAATCCTACTTGTAAGAGCGAAGCATTATTCCTTTTCTGATTGGTATTGTAATAAAGCTTCCTGGTTCCTCATTCTTTACTACACATCTCTTTAATCATTAGTTGTTTTACTCAGATGCAGTTTGCTTTATTCCATAAAGGTATCATAAAACCCTTAGAACAGATTTTTCTCTCATCCTTATATTTATTCCTTTCCTTGATTTACTTTTCTTCCACTGAGATCTCACCCAATACTCTGTTATGAGTCTTTCATTTTTCTGCCAATACCTTATCATGAGGCTCTTTCCAAAAATGCCATCATCTCCAAAAATACAATTTTATTTTCTCTGAGTTGTAAGGAAGCTCAGACATATTAAAATTAAATATAGAAATGTTTCCTTCTAAAATTACACTTTAGAATTACTTAGCATATCTGATTTAGACAAAGTAATTTCGTTTGGATGTGCCATGAGATATTTGGTAGAGTGACATATCTTTAACTTAAATTGGTGGTCAAAGGCAAATTTATCTGTAATATGTCTTGGTAAACATTTGTGCGTAAAGAAAAAATTGCAATATACTGAAAAAATACATGAATATGCTGAATTGAAGTTTAAGAAGACCTGTGCAAACTTTAGGTTGATTTAAGGACCTGAACCGGAGGGAGAGTAGGTCTAAGAACTGAAAAAACGTCCATTTGTACAACCAGTTTTTAAACCCACTCACCAGAACCATGTAACCTCATTGCTTTATAAGCGAACCACATCTAGTATGCTTATGTCAGTTATTTTACCCTTCAGGGCTTTCCTTAATATCAAGCACATAGCACAAGGCCTGACACAGTATTGAATAAATTAATACAATACAGAATGAAAGAATGTGAGAAAGAAATCTAATTTCCCCATTTGTATGAACCCAAATACTAACACCAACATGTTATCAAGTAAAAAAAAAACAAGCTGATTATATCTTACTTTTAATGTATATTGCTATTATACTTAGGCTAAAAAACCAGTTTACATTAAAATAGATTTTATGTTAGGCTAAACATCAATATACACAGGCCAAGTTTTCTTTGAATAATCTTCTTTTGTTAATGAATGTTCCAAACCTTTACCCCACCTAAAATTCCTTTCTTTGTGTTTTTTACCCATTGAAATTCTGTATCGTCATACTTACGTCAGTCTTCCGGGCAGTCTTTTCTGAAGGTTTCAATTTATTCCTCTTAAGAATTTATTTTGCATTTACGCATTCTAACACTCATTTTCACATTACCACTTCATGTTGTAAAATTTTCAAGTAATTTTAGACCTTACATAAATAATTCCCTAAGAATAATTTTGTTAATTTTATCCTATTTTGTTTCCCCTGTAACACTCAGTACAAATGCTCTCTGATTGGTGGGTCCTCCATAATAGTTGGCTATTTCAGATGAATGGTAAAAGACCCCTCTCACATCTGGGATCGTCAGGAGGTCAGAGTTTCAGCAAGCATTGCAGTTATGCAAATTTCTATTTGTTACTATTACAATAATTGCTAGCAGCTAGAAGAAGCTAGAGTAATGATGTATTTTTTCAAATAAGTGCCTTAGAAGATTCCTAGGAAAAGCTAATCGCAAACACCTAGGAGAGAAGGCATATGCCTTATCTTTATCTGTATAGCCAGAGTCCTACTAGTTACAGAGTGGCAAAGAAGCAGCATCCAAATAACTTGTCTTAGGTATTTGTGAATAACTAAAAATTTAGATAATTGCATTTGAAAATACCATATTTTAATGCATTCTATATGTGGGGTCCACCTCTGAACACTTGCATCCCTAGAGTTAAAGAGAGCTAGAAAGGACAAATGGACAACAGACAGCGTCTCTGCAGACGAGGTGGTTCTTTGAGCTGTTATTAAAATGAGTGCTGTTCAACTACGTGATTGACTGTAATATGAAGTCACATGTGGAAAAAACAAACCTCCACCCTACATCATAAACACCATTCTAGTCATAAGACATCCTCTAACCCACTTGTAAAATTAAGAAGATAAAAACCACTTAGTTAGCTTTGGCTTAACCATAGTTAAAACAAGTTTCTAACATGAAGTAAACCTTAACCACAGGCTTCTTCTTTCAGAAAAGCAAATACAAAACAGTTATAGCTAGAAATCCCATGGTGTCTTTTAAAGTACTGAAAGTTTTCCGACTATATTGCTGAAGCCTGTTGCATGTAGCCTATGCATGTAGCTGCTTGTCTCCTTTCGGAATCCTAGCTTACAAAGTCTAGATGTGAAATAGATCCTGGGTTGAGTGGGGCATCTATAAGTTAAAAATATTTTCAACTGTGTAGAGTTCTACAGGTTCTTCAGTCTTATGATTGGGAGAATGGTGCTTGCTGACTGTCAGATGCTTCTATTCTCACATCCATCTTAATAATATATTCACACAAGCATATGCTGTTAAATAAACAAAAGCAGTACTGATGATAATCTGGTATCTGTGAGTGTGAAACTAATATTTTTTTTTAAGTTGTAAGTCATTTGCAACCTAGACACTTACAGAGATTATTGGGATAAAATTGTGGACTCTAGAGGCAACAGCTCCACCATCTATTGACTACATGACTAGCAAGTTACTTAACCTCTGTTTATGTCAGTTTCCTCATTTATAAATCCAAAGCTAATATTAGCTTGTACTTCATGAAGTCTCTATAAGGAGTATGCTTTTTATTCAAGCAGAGCACTTGCTACATTGCTCAATCAATATTAGCTTGTCTTAATACCATTACACAAATACATGAAGGGCAAAAAAAAAAAAACAAAGTCTAATTTCTCCAATAAACAAATTGCTCATGTCATCATTCTAATCACCATTTGATTGAGTTTAGTTGTTTTTCTTTTCCTGAACACAGGTACATTGTTAGACATGCACTTGCTTATCCAGAGGGCCAATCAGATTTCTGAAAAAGTTCCAAGTTTTGGCATATTCCTCTCCTTCTCTTTGACTGACTGACCCATGATTCAGAATTGCAATCACAAAGTGCCCCTGATGCTACTGTTCACACTGTCAGAGGATAGAAACACACAAAGTTTAATCAGATTCTCAGTAGCAATGTGATGTCAATCGGGATGATTAAATACCAGCCATTCTAAGCCTGCCTTGCAATTGCTGTCTGAGAATTCACCTGAGTCCTAAGGAATGTGATAATCCTAGGTCTGCAGAGTGCACTGACCCAGAGAAAGACCACTGACAACATCTACATCTACCTTTCTTTTGGTATGGGGGTGCCAGAGAGGGTTAAATTTACAGTGTGTATAATCATCTCTGGGTTGAAAGTCTATTTGCCAGGTTCATATTAACAATATGTTTTCTCTAAGAGCATAGCACAAAGTAGTGAAAATAGAGGTCTTTCAGCAATGCATGGCTTTTGCCTACAGCAGCAGAGAGGGAAGGTGGAAAGTCATTGCTATGAAAGAGGCTATTTGTTGTTTATAAAGCATAATTTTTAAAGACAAATTGCTGGAAACATCGATGCCATGAACATAAATAGACATTGTTCACTCTATGGAATCCATTTTATATCCATTTGCGCTGCCTGCTTATGAAAGGAATAAAGGAAGAATTTCAGAAATGGCTAAGCAAAAAAGACAAAGGGTGGCCATTTTGTTAAAGTTTTACCATCAAAGAAAGTGCTGGCAAAGAAGTGGAGATATATCCACACCAACTTGTCACCACTACTGATAAATAACTCAGAGAACTGATCTATATAGGTGACAAATCAAAATGGATATTTGCATACAAAGAGAAGCAAATGATATGGAATACCATATCATATCCTCATGACCTAGTGTCAATGTGACTATGATGGAAGCCATAAGTGACACCCTCAGCAAAATAATTCTAATTCATTCTAGTGCTCCTGGGCTCCCATAGCACCTTGTATATACCTCTTTGATAAAACTTACTATGTTTTACTCTTCCTCCTTACCCAGCTAGCTTTTACACTAAAATGTAAGCTATTTGGGAATAGGATTTTACTTTCCTTATCTTTATATATACATACTTTTATCTCAGTGCCAAGCACATAATAAACACCAAAAATGTTGAATATTGATTGGATTCTGTGCTTTCATCTTTGGTGACTAGTTTAATTGAAAAAAAAAAAAGCAGTAGTTCTGACTCAAGAGAAGACTTGAGCCCCCAGAAATAGGCTTTTTTTCATTATTATCTGTAAGTATTCCAGTATATTAACCATGCCATTTAACTCACTGCCTGTATATAGCCATATGCATATCAGCTGAACTATTGATGCCAAATGAAAGTGGGATATATAATTCAAACCACCCCTTGGGTTTAAATTTCGTCCAAGACTTGCACTCTTTATATTTCTTATTTTTTTCCTTCTATTAGTGAATTTCTCTGTTACTCCTGGGGAAATAGATAATTCTCCTTTAAGTAGATTCAATTACTGTGAAGAAATCACACTTGATCACTTTGAGGAGATCTAAGCTTTGCTCAAACTACAATTCAATGAGCTGACCTAGAGTTAATCACCTTTTACTCGTTCATTTATCAAAGAGACAAGCACAACAATGGATGGATTTTGGCATGCAGTCTTCATGCATGCACCATATTAACTAATTCCTATTAAGGAGGTTTTACCAGCACTTGCAATGAACACTAACACTTATAAAGACAACACAGTCCACATTCTTGCTGTTCTGTCTACACTTAGACATCAGAACTAGCAAAGGATGTATTGTCTATTTTTTTCTACATAAAATAAAGCTTACTACTTTGTGCAAACCACTTACCTACTGATAAGTCCATACTCTGCTAGTTTCAGTGTTCTCCTAAAGAAGCAAAGGTATATTACTGCTAAATGTTCCTGTAAGGACTAATTTCCAGTGAGGTGTATCTGTCATTTTGTACATCTTTACAATTTCTGAACTGCAGAAAGATAACAGGTTTTGTAGAATAAAGAAGAATCATTTAGGAATAAGGTGTTAGATACCTATCTATATTTTTTTGTTTCTACTCTGTATCACATTTATCTTCTGGGATTTATAAAACTACACCTCCTTTTACAGGAACATGATGCTTCCCATACCACATCCAAATGGAGCCCATAGGGATTGCTATGTTCTTACATGACCATACACCCCTGGCCAGAGTTGGTAGATTGAGGAGTAGGCTCAAATTGGGCCAAACACAGTACCTTACCTCCCTGAACACATTTGATTGGTCCAGGAGTGGGTACCTCACTTAGCCCACTGCATCTAGAGCCAAGTGTCTATTCCCATCTTTATCCTGGGATATTTGGATTTTAGATGGTATCTTCAAAAAACTCAGATTTGTTTCCCACAGGGGCTAAAGATTTATGCAATAAAACTTAAGAGTTCTCAGAAACTAAGTTTTTCACCTCAAGGAAAAGCCTAGTCTGCAGTGAAACCAAATGAAGCTGACAAGCTGAGAGAGGCAAAGAGGAAAACCAGATTGATTTCTGACAGTGCCTGAATCCCGAGGGCTGGACTTCACCACTCTTCTTTCCTCAGCTTTGTTATTTAAGGTTTCTTTCCATTCTGGGAGCCAATACATCTCCCCCTTTGCTTAAATACTTCAGGCAGCCTTTCTGACAGTTACAAACCAAACAATTCTAATCATATTCATTAATAGTTCACACTAAAACACACTGTCAAAGACACAGTTACATTTCAGACTCTTCAAAAAAAAAATCAATGAAAGTGACAGAAGTTTAAAATAGGATATCAGTATGCACCAGTATAGCATTCTTATTTCCCCGTGTTTCTTCTCTAATCACCCTACTAGATTTTCATAGAGTGTTTAATATGAGGGAAACAGGGGAAGTTAGGCCTCAGGCTTCTAGTCTCTAATGTACTTATAGGGAAAGAAACAATTGTAAACTAGTACAAAAAGCTCCAAAGCTTTAAAACAAGCAAATAAAAAAAAATCAATAAATAATATGGGATAGAAACAGAAAGTATATTAGTGGCTGCCTGGGACTGGGTGTGGGAACTGAGAATGACTAAAAATGGGTATGAGGTTTCTTTTTGCCTGATGGATACATTCTAAAGTTGGATTGTGGCAATGGTTGCAATTACTTAGTAAGTTTACTAAAAATTAGATAACTGTATATACTTTAAAAATTAGTGAGTTTTATGGTATGAAAACTATACTTCAATGCAGCTGTAAAATAGGCAAATAAAGCAAACAAAAATAGAAATAAAGAGTATGGGCAATTCTACAGATTTTAAGCAGCTAGAGAAAATGATTAACAATAATAATCATTAGGAATTAAAATTAACACCAATAGAAGCAGCATGCTGTAAATGTAAATATAGTTGAATATTTCATTTTTAATTTTTTCTTATTGTGGTATAATATACATAACATAAAATATACTTTCTTAACCATTTTAAGTATACAGTTCAGTGGTACTAAGTGCACTCATATTGTTGTACAACGGTCACCACCATGCATCTCAATAACTCTATCTGGCAAAACTCTATTCCCACTAAAGAATAACTACCCATTTCCTCTCTCTCCAGCCTCTGGCAATCATCATTCTACTTTCTGTTTCTATAATTTTCACTACTCTAGGTACATTATATAAGTGGAATCATACAGTATTTGTCTTTTCATGACTAGATTATTTTACTTATGACAATGTTCTCAAGGTTCATCCATGAACCCTGCATATGTCAGAATTTCTTTCCTTTTAAAGGCTGAATAATGTTCCATTGTATGTATACAGTAGTCCCTCCTTAACCACAGGGAATATGTTCCAAGACCCCCAGTGGATACCTGAAATAAGGCATAGTAACAAACCCTACTTATACTATATTTCCCGCAGCTTTTATTTATCTGGGAATATCTTAATTTCTCCTTCACTTTCAAAGAACAGTTTTGCCAGATATAGGATTCTTGGTTCACAGTTTTGTTTTGCTTTATTTTTTTATTTTGGCACTTTGAATATATCAGCCCATTGCCTTCTGGCCTTCAAAGTTTCTGAAGAGAAATCTCAGCTAATCTTATTAAGGATGACATGTATGAATGACTTGCTTCTCTCTCACTACTTTTAAGATCCTCTCTTTGTCTTTTGACGGTTTGATTCTAATATGACTCAGTGGTTTCCCTTTGAATTCATCCTACTTTACGTTTTTTGAATTTCTTGGAGTTTTATATTTATGTTTTCATTGAACTTGGGAAATTTTCAGGTATTATTTTTTTCAAATAATCTCTGTCCCTTTCTCCTTCTCTTCTCTCTCTGAGACTTCCAAAATGTGTGTGTTCATTTGTTTGATGGTGTCCTATAGGTTCCTTAGGCACTATTTACTTTTCACCAATCATTTTTTACTTTCTGTTCCTCAGACTCAGTAATTTCAATAGGTAAAAAGCTTGACCTATCTTCAAGCTCAGTAGTTCTTCCTCCTGTCTGCTCAGTTCTGTATTTTATTCCCTCTAGTAAATTTTTCATGTTAGTTATTTTATTTTTCAGCTCTAGAATTTGTTTGCAATTTTTAAGATTTTCTATGTCTTTGTTGCTATTTCCATTTTGTTCATTCATAGTTTTTTTTCTTAATTTCTTCCTTTATTCTTAGAGCATTTTTAAGACAATTGTTTTAAAGTCTTTGTCTAGTAAGTTTGCCATCTGGTTTTTCTCTGGCACAGTTTCTATTTTTTTTTCCTTTAAATGAGTCATACTTTTTCCCAATTCTTTATATGTAATTTTTTTTGTTGAAAAATGGACATTTGAATTTAATGATATGGCAACTCCAGAAATCAGATTACCTCCCTTCCTAAGGTTTGCTGTTTTTTGGTTAGACTTTTCATTTTTGTTCTTTTGGGTTCTTCTGATTGTTGCAGCCTGTCTTTGAGCCAGGGATCAGCGTGAGCTATAAATTTGAGGTCTTCTCAAGTTTATTCTGGGCTCATGCCTTTCCCTGAGTATGCACACTGACTTTCTAATTTCCTCTGCATATGCAGTTGCTTTTGAATGTCTAAATCTTTATTTTCTGGCTCCAAAAAAAAAAAAAGAAGAAAAGAAAAGAAGAAAAATAAAGCATGTGTGGGAAAGGTACCAGGCCTTTAAATCCTCCTCTTAGCTGGAGGGAAGAAGGGTTTGCAACAATGAGGAGGGGGTGAAATGATGAGTCCCCACCTCTGTATCTGCACCTACATGGTCAGAGACAGTAGTCAGAAATCAAAACACAGGTCTCTGGTATTTGACACTTTGAGTCTTATTTGTCCATCATGGCTTCTAAAAGCTGCATGCAAGCCTAATACAGGATGGGGAGTAGAGAAGATAGATAGTTGCTGCTAAACTAAAACTGACTAAAATTAACCATAATTTATCATCCAAGTCTTCCCTTAGAAGTTATACACCTTCAATAGACTCCAGAGATTAAAAATAGTTACTTCAGACAGATTATATCAGTGCAATTATTGTCTATATAAAAAGACAGATTCCTGGTGCTTCCTTTTTTTAGATCTTCCCAGACTCCTCTTTGAAGATTATTTTTTATCCTAATCTACATATAGTTTCTTCAGATAAAGATCTGAATAAAAAAAAAAGACTATGCATTGAGTACAATGTATACTGCTTGGGTGATGAGTGCACCAAAATCTCAGAAATCATCACTAAATCATTATTAAGAACTTATTCATGTAACCAAATATCACCTGCTCCCTAAAAACCTATTGAAATTAAATAAAAAAAAAACAGTGTGGAAAAAATTAAGAAGCATGGGAATTGTAAATAATCAAGGATGTATAATATCTATGAATTTTATAAGATACAATGAGATAAATAGAAAATCTTAGACAGCTTTCTATCCTGTAAAAACAAATGGAATTGACCATCTATTGTTAAAAAAAGGACAGTTCTAAAGATCAGAGGTCAATTTTGAGTGATGTGAGAATATAATTAGCCACAGAATATTACAGTACTTCGATAAAGAAAGGCTCCTATAGTTAAAAACATACAAGTCAGACAAAGGAAGAACAATACATCTATGATCCATAAAGAATTAATAAAGCAGAACAAAAAGATATTCTGCAGATATAATTTGCCTGGATGTTTTGCAAAAACTTTTATGAAGAATTTTTCAAAAGAAAGTCATGGAAAATAAAGACCAAGGAGGATTTTGAATACAAATTAAAACTTCATTGTTTGAGATCAAAGAGTATACCTCTAATAAGCATTAAGGAAAAAAAAGCATTTAAATGTAAGCATTTTAATGTATTGAAAGTATTAAGATCACTGTTGCCCAATAGATTATATTAAACAACCTTACCTTAAAATGAAAAAATCGAATAAAAGTATAAGCTCATTCAAAATTGTATCTATAGTGGAATTTCATCAAAGCTGTAAAATAACTCTAATTACCAAAATTATATCTATTTTTTAAACCTGTTTTCCTATTTAAGTTGATTACTCCGTGAGGTAATTTTTACTGCCCCAGGAATGCAATTCAAGTTTTTAACATCTTTCCACAGATTCTTTTATTATGGAAAGAAGACACTATCCAGTTGAAAATGCAATTCCTTTCTTAATATATCCCAGGTTATTTTTGTTAGTAAGTGAAGTATTCAGGGAAAATATCTCTAGCATCCCCAAGTCTATAGAGTAGTGTGGGTAATGACCAATAAGGAAATATTTTGGGGTACATTCATTTATTATTTTGCTTGGGGCCCTCAGGCATACATATACACTTCCCTATCCCTAAAATACAAAATCTGCTACCCAAGAACAATTAAGAAAAAAAAAGAAGAAAGGAGGGACGAATTATGATAATTTAATTACAATGCTGACAAATGTATACATGAAGTTCAAAGGTTATTCTCATATGCTCCTTCTAAGAGTACAAATTGTTATATAATTTGGTAAGATCCTTCTCTAGAATAAAAAACAATACATGTTTAAAGCTTTAAGATTGGATAGTATTTTTGATCCTGTTTTTTTCCACCCTGACATTTATTTTAATAAATACATGATGCATATGTAGAATATTTTATCTAAAAAGATGTTAGCCACCTTTTTCCTTATAACAGTGAAAAACGGAAACCTCTGCCTATAAGTAAGAGATGCATAAAATAAATATGGTGTATTCATATAAACTATATGCAACTAATAAAAATGATGGCCAAAGTTTTCACAGTAGACTGAGCAAAAAACTATGAGACAGTACACATATTTCTACTGTTTAAAAAAAGTAGACATTTGTAAATTTGTATAAAAAGTAGAATTTTCTTAAAAAAGTAGAAATTTATTTGCATATTTAAGTTGACAAATTTGTTAACTTAAAAATCTAAGTTAATTCACATGCAAATAAATACATCTAGAATTATACATATATCAATATGTTTTTAGCATTTATCTCTGGATGGTGAGATTATAAATTATTTTACTTTGTTCTTTGTTTCTCTTTGTATTCTATAAAGTTCCTACAATAAATACATATTACTTTTCAAAAAAAAGGGAATAAAGGTTATTTCTAAAGTTAAAGTAAAAAAATTAACAGTCATATAACGTAAAATGAATGTGAAGATACCCTGAAAATACCGAGTAAAGGGATCTCTCTCTAGGTAGTAAAACCAAGGGCTAAGTCTTTTTAGAGGCCCCATTAAATAAGTAGGATAGCAAGTAATACAATGTATGAGAAAGGGCAAAGGTCTCAGCACTAGAGTGCCTGTGTTTTAGGTCGGGTTTTACCATTTAGTGGTTAAAGACTTTGGGTAATCATTGTTTGACTTTTCTTACTTTATTTTTTGTCCACCTATAAAAAATTATGTAAATGGTTCCTTGCCTTTTATCTTATGGGTTACCTCAATGTTCAAACATGTGCATGAATGTGGACACATTTTATAACTATAAAGCAATAATGTAAGTTTATTAAAAAGTTGTTAAAATAACATTAAGGAGAAAAGCAGACAACCAAATAATAGCACAATTCAGTGAAAAAAGAAAAAAATAAACCAATACAATGTAAAGTTTCACACCCCATGTTTTAATCCTTATCTAGTTCCTTCATTGAAAGGAAATTATATGAGTATGTAAGATAACTATCAAATCCTACCCTTTTCCTAAAACATCCCCTTTCAAGTCAGTTGCGAGTAAACTCTTACAGCAACAATTACCTGCAACATGTAAAGCATATATGCGATTCACAAGCCACTAAAGTGCTATAAGAAAACGTCCTTTTGGTTGTCTCTTATGTACCACACAAATGCTAAAAGAACAATAACAACTAATATTTTCATTGAAAGTCTATTATGTCCCTGAGGCTGTACTAAGTACTTTGTATTATCTTAGTTAAACCATTTAACCATCTTATTAAGTAGGTGTTATTAAGTAGCCAATTCAAAGACACATAGAGGTACACAGGTGGGGCAGGCATTAAAGCCTATCTGCTTAATCACTACATAAAATGCCTTCTGTTTTGCAATATGAATGGATATTGTGGTGAATAAGATATGGGCTCTGTCTCTAAGGCTACTGACATTTAACAGTGGAGGTAAGATATGCATGCATTCCCAAACAAAATTCAAGTTGAGATCATTTGGACTTCTCTCTAAGAGTAGTTGGCATTGTACCTGTGTCTTAAATTTAAGCGTTTTCACCAGTCATTCAGGCACAGAAAGTTATATATGTAAAGACAGAATATAAAAAAGATAAGCATAGGCGTTTATAATATTTACATATGAAATTATGTATGCAATATACACATTATATATTATTTCAGGAATACGTATTTTATTAATGAGCCAACATTATGCTACTTGAGAGCAGAATGTGACCAATTCTTATTGCAAGACTTTCACATAACATAGGACTTACACACTCAGAGGCAGATGCTGAATAAATGCTCTGAGCTGTGTTTTTAAGAATATTTGTTTCAAGGTACGAACATGACAGATTTGGCCATAGGGAAGGTGAAGCAGGGGAAAGCCTAGTAAGATAGACAAAATGTTGTCCAGCAGCAGAAATGGACGCAGTAAGAATGGAGAGGAAGAAACAATGCAAATAAAGTCCACCAGCGTTGGGCAGTCTGTAGTGAGGGAAGTTTAAAGATCTCTTTTAAAGTGGCACTCTGGATTTCCAAGGAAAACACTCTATTGTCAAGTAAAGTGAATGTGTTGCTTGGTAGGATGATCTTCTGAACACGTTGAATTTGAGGTATTAAGGGGCCATTTCATGACTGGGATTAGAGCTGGGGATATGGATTTAGGAGTAATCCCCCGAGAGTGGATAGATGAAACCTTGGGAGTAGCTAGCAGGGGAGAGAAACAAGGAGGGCAATTATAAAAAAAAAAAGAAATGAAGCTACTGGAGAAAGATCCTTCAGGAATATTTATAAGAAGTTGAGTGTGTGTGTGTGTGTGTGTGTGTGTGTGTGTCTGTGTGTGTGTAGGAGGAGTCAAATTAGAGGAAGGAATTAAAGGGTCACAAGAATCTATCCATTTTCCACCACATCTGATCCATAATTTCTAAAAGCTTAAATAGAATCCACATCATTGATAGATTTGTCTTTCTATAAGTCTGTGGAGCGTTCATCAGAGCCCACAGGATGCAAAAGTAGTACAAAATGCCCATCTAAATATTCTCCAGCTTCAATCCATTTAACATAATTTAACTAAGGTAACATACCTTAGTTAAGACAATCATCACTATTTGCTGACATTCATAGACAGTACATTTTCTTACAAGCATTTACTTCATAAAACACCAAGAAAAATTAAACTATGTTGGAACAGAGTGATGTCTAACACAACTGGAAAAGGAAAAAAAGCGTTCTCGACATTGTTATCCCAATGTTAATGCCCTAATCTTGATTTTTCTTACACAGCAAATGGTTTTCTTTGAAGTGTCTAATTGATGAATACAATTAAAAACTAAAGTTCTTTGTGAAGGAAAAAAAAAACATTATCTTCAGAAACCAGGAAGCTGAGTGTTAAGCCATTGCTTTGTTTCAAATGCAGCTGTATCTTGCTGCATGATAGCATTTATGGCACCACCAGTGGAATATTGTTTTTAATAAGTGCAAAACTGGTGAAGACATTGGTCTCCTTTAGAAAGAAAAAGTTAATAATTTCTTCTCCACCACATATTGGCTACCCTGTTTACTAAAAGATAGACATTTTTGACATTTGGAAAACAATAATCGATTCTACAATATTATTAGGAGTCCATATAGATAGTGAACCTTTCCTGTCAGGATACGACAAAAAACGCGTAAGATAGGGACATCCAAGGATAACCTACCATTCATCACACACAAGGTAACTGCTTTCCCCTAAGTTCACTCAAGCAGAAAATGAACAGTTGCCAATGGTGATCAGAGAGATAGAAAATGCTGCTTCCAGGAATGAAAGTCTCTTTGTTGTTGTTGTTGTTGTTGTTTTAAAGTTAAACCAATATTCTATATACTTTTACTGAAATAGCAAGAGGGCCAGATTTGATAAGATCACAGTCCTGGAACTGATCAGTTGCTCCTTGATGTGTTTACAGAATTTTACAATCATATAACCAACAGATGCTCAAAAGTAGCCTCAAAACCAACAAAGACAAACATTCTGTTTTCAATCTTTGGTGAATTATTTTGAAGTTTCAAAGCATATTGCTCAGAATGGAATTTTACAAAGATAATCTTTAGATCTTAGTTATTTGGAGGATTATAATCTATACCAATTTACTGTTCTATCACTGGAAGAACTGCAAGTATTTTTTGCTCCCCACAAAACTAAATCTCCTCTGAAAATAGAAAACTATTTCAATAATTCAATTTGTATTGCAATCAATACAAATTGATCGGGTGCAATAAAAAGTACAGCTAATTCTTAGAAATAAGCATGCTTATGTCATTAAGGCTAAAATTGCTAGCATGAGAAGCTCAAGTGAAATAAATAAAGTGTATTCTTATAATAAGCATCTCCAAGCCATTGGTAGTTGAAGATGCTATTCAAAGATGCAACCTTGTCTTTCATTGGTGTTCTCTGTCTGCATAGAAAGGGCTGTGAAAGGGGAGATGCAAAAGAGGCAAACAAATAGGAAAAATGCCTTGGGAGAAGGAAGGATGTTCCAATGATATGGAATAACAACAAAAAAGTTAACTTGGGACAAGTTATTATTTAATAATACTGGAGATAATTCCAAAAATATTTTGAATCACATAATTATGCTGTGGAAGAAAAAAAAATTATTCAACGTCCAAGACTTTGTGTTTGTGAAAAAACTGTCCTCTTTATTTTATAGCCCCTATATTCTAAATGTTTACAAAGATAAAAAGCATTGTTTTCGTGACCATTAAAATATGATATGTGAGGAAGTATGCAGGGCTTGGGACTTGAAGATTCTGCATCAAATTCAGAATAAATAACCTGTGATTTAGCTACAATTCGGGCCAAACCTTCATGGCTTTTTGACATCAAGGACTAGTATATAGTGAGGGATCAAAGGATGCAAAATTGAGTGTAATCAAGGATATATGATTTTTCTTCTTTCAGGTAAGGTGCAACTGCTAGTATTGATGAAATGACAACTTAAAAAAAGGCTTTCTGGGCTAGACGCGGTGGCTCACGTCTGTAATCCCAGCACTTTGGGAGGCCGAGGTGGGCAGATCACCTTAGGTCAGGAGTGCGAAACCAGCCTGACCAACATGGTGAAAACCCGTCTCTACTAAAAATACTAAAATTAGCTGGGCATGGTGATGCATGCCTGTAATCCCAGCTACTCAGGAGGGTGAGGCAGGAAAATTGCTTGAACCCAGGAGGTGGAAGTTGCAGTGAGCTGAGATTGCGCCATTGCACTCCAGTCTGGGCAACAAGAGTGAAATTCCGTCTCAAAAAAAAAAAAAAAAAAAAACGGCTTTCTGTTACAAAAATGACAGGTCAGTAATCTGTTACAGAAAAATTTATAATAAGAAAATGTGAGTAGGTAAACACACCTAAATATACCTTAAAGATTGCTCAAAAAAGATTCAAGTGGATTAAGGACTTCCCAAAGTATTCTTAGTGGTGCTTGTCAAACACTACCCAGAAAGCCCTCGGTCAGGTTTGTAATCTTTTTGGTAGTGTTCGTTTGTTGCAATAAAATAAGTCAGCAGTTTTAACAAAGAAAAAAATTCTATAATGTTTACTGTTTAATACTAAACACAACAGTGTGAGATTATTTCCTGGGCTTTTAAAAATTATACATATCTTTTTTTTGGAAACCTTTACAAGGAATAGTAGCATACTATGAAAAGTTGGCTTAATATTTGATTATATATGGTGTGTATGATTATCTCTATAATTTGGGACATTAGGCTATTGGTCAGAAATGTGATCTCCACTGTAACAGCATTTTAGGGGAACAATTATATTTGATATTTCTCTTTTCAATTTATAGTGTCTATTCTAGAAATATAATCTGCCATAATCTGTCAAAACTGCCAAGACTGTTTGTAGCACTTCAGTGGTACTTTACAGCTAATATCACCACCACCCACCACCCATCTGCATAATGCATTTAACCTTACAAAGAATACTTTTATCTATTATATTACTTCATTTTCAAAATGGTCTTATAAAGCAGGTAGAGCAGGGATTTGAAATGAATTTCCATTATGAGGAAAATTAGGTAACAACCCATTCCTGGCAAAATCTGGACTAGAATTCAAATCATTTGGCTCCAAACTAACACATGCTTCTCCAAAGAGCAGCCCAGTATTTCCAGCGGCTTAATTCAATGAATTAAGATTCAAGTCATGGGTTAAAAATGTTGAGGATGTCAGGCTGACTGTCACTGAGTATACTTCTTGGGTAAGGGGCATCCTTACTCCTGTTAAGATGATCTTACTAACAGCTAAAGCAGACTGGGAGAATTTTGACAGGAGAACTACTATTCTTTTCAGACACAGATAGTTCCCTTTTGGTGAAACTTGTTGCAATGTTCCACAAAGTGTTACCGCATCTGGAAAGTCCATAATAATTTTGATTTATCTGCACTGACAGTCAGCAGTGTGTTATATTCACTGTTGTATAATATTATTATCTGTTGATCTTCCCAGTAGATAATATGTTCCTCAAAGGAAGAACCTTGCTTATTTTTTAACTCTGTTTAGTGCCAGCCATGTTGAAGTTGCTCAGTAAAATTTGTGGGAGGAATGAAGGTAGGAAGGCAGGCAGGCAGAAAGGAAAGGAAAGAACGGAGGGGATGATGAAGTTTTGGAACTTCCTTTTGCAAACCACTCTGCTAATTGAATTTATGTCACAAAAGAGTTCCGGGACAACAACAACAAAAATGTTTGAAGTCATTGTAGCAAAAGAGCATCTCGAAAACAAGTCAGAGAATGACTTAATCCAACCACTTGATATGAAAATTACCAGTAATTAGCCTGTGTTAAAGAGATCAACTTTTTTACACAACTCAGCAGCAAATTGGTTAACTTAACCAAAGTTATGCCCAAATTGCTCCTCATCCAAACTGATTTCTATGTTTTGGTTTCATGAAACTGATCTATCATTCAGGACAATAAACTGAATAAGAACTAGGCGTTTTGTATAGTGTTAAGGAAAAAACATCATTACTGGCACTAGTATCAAATAATATTGCTTTCTTTGGCAAGCTAACTCAAACTAGGAAAATGAATTTATTAAAGCTCTTCGTGGACCTTATATCAAGTCTGCAATCTCCTAAATGTAAAACTCTGCTTATAAACATTGTCAGGGTAAAATTTTGCCTTAAAACAGAGTAATTGCTTCTATTTCCTGTGATGTTTACACAGCAACTCCTTCAGAATTACTCTTAAAACGAAATAGAAAAGAAAATCAATAGCAACACTGCACTATGAAATAAACTTTGTGGCAGAAATGGAACCAGAAGATTAAGATAAAACCATAAAAGTATGAAATAATGAAAAGGGCACCAAATTCACTCCATAAAAAAACTAAACATGATTTCAAATGTATATTACACATACACACAATGGAATATAGACATTTTGTATTTCACAAGAATATTTTTATAAAAAATAATTTGCAAAAATTATTCCAGTAGCAATTAATACTATTCTGCCTAACCTCATGGTATTGACAAACCTTAATGAGATATTATTTGTAAAAATATACTTTACAGCATTATTACAAATGTTTCATTTTCTGAATAAATTATTTTTGAAATATTTTTACTTTGTATAAATTTTTTAAAATTCAAGAATCATATATTCTCTCTTGTTAAAAATGTCAACTGCTAATTACACAACTTACTACAACTGCTTTTACTATTTGTATGCAACATTCTTCTTCATTATTTGTGTTCTATTTTGCTTGTTTTCCAAAGACTCTGGAGATATTCTTGTAAGACAAATTTAAAACATTTATCAATTTTTATCTTAAATATTAATTTGAGTTGAAAATTAGACATGTTTACCTTAAATACTGAGCAAAAATAATTTCAACTATATATAACAGTTATAGATATATCAATACAAAATGTATAAATATATATAAAAAACAATACTAAATGTAGTATCGTAAGTAATTTTGAAACTGACATGAATTTCCATATGCTTCTTTAGCCTAGCAGACCTCCAGTGATACATGGTTGAAGGTAACTGCTTCAATGGCAATCAATCATTAACCATCAAATCCACTCAAGACTAGAATCAAACTTTATTCTATTAAATTACCCGCACAAAACAACTGAGTTTTCCCATCCAAACCATTGGCCTCTGCAACTTGTAAGAGAAGAGGGAAAACAGACAGATCTACTTGATAATCAATTTAAAGGTTATCAAGACTCTCTTTACTTTTGCTAACACATTTTCTTTTTTGAGCCTTCTTGGCCAATGTGCTTCTGCCTAAGTGTCACAATCTGTTTTAGGTCTTAGCTAAGAAAATGTCTTATATGGTTTTTACAGTTAAGAATTGACAACTGCCTTTTGCTTTTGTTGGTAAGCACTCCTCTAAAGTTCTCTTGCCTGATCAAACCTCACAAAAATAGAAATTGGTCATTATTCTGAATGTTTAAAAGTCCAGTAAGCATTTACTTTTTCTTGATGTGTGTTAACATATACACGTTTTGATCTACTCTTGAAGTAATTAATTTAGGAAAGTGAATTACCGATACTGTACAAACACATGATGCCATATGGATTTTCAGGGCTGAACCACGTTCATAAGCAAGATGGCAATTAGGAGACATCTATACTTCATCTTATTGCAACTACCACTTTGAGCTAAGTACACAGAGCTTGAAGGAGAAATCATTACTTGCTTCTTTTGAAACCAAATCCATCCTCTCAAACCCTATGGTTTTCCCTTCCCTTTGTTAGGCCATACTGATTTACATTGTATTTCAGTATTGAAATTCACATCAGACCAATTTCACATTGTTTAGTAACTTGTGATTTATCTAGTATTAAGATTAATTCCATTATGACCAATATCCTGTCATATCATTTAATTACATTGACATTTATTGTAATTACATCTAATAAATTAGACACGTTTAAATACATTCCAGCTAAGAATTTAAACAAATGAGAGCCACCTGGCACAATGAGAAAAACTGTTTCAGTACAGAAACGGCAAAGACACTCTCTACTCTCCAAGTTAAAATGATTTAGTTTGACACAACCTGGAGGAATTTATTCTGTGATCAGGATATTTTCTCTTTTGCATAAGATACACAAAGTTTGAGATGGAATTTGGTGGTAATTAGAAGGCAGAGAAGAGCATAAGAAATATGGGAGGTCATGCTTTTCTCTTTTCATTAAAAAGTTATCTAAAATGATAGTATAATCCTTGATAGTCATTTTTAATTGGCAATTATTGAGTACACACAGTGCAGCCAGAATTGAACTGAAGTGTCACATTGTCAAATGTGACTTTTCCTGTTGCATTTGCTTTGGCAGCTTGAACATAACTATTAGGACCAAGAAGAAATAAATACTTCACATTCTAAAGAATATGGGGCCAGATCCTCTTTCCAGGGCTATGATCAATAGCAACCCCCACCGCCTAATCCTCCTTCCCTAACACACTTTCTAATCTACATAAGGTGATCTGAGGATCAGAAAAGAGAAAGAGACAATGCATTCTTAGTGGAGAATACAGAGGTTGTGTTCTCCGTTCTCCATCAAAACACCCAATTTAACTGCGATTGAACTCCAAAATAAATAAAGACAGGGACACTGGCATGTCACTTCCAGGGCTCTGTACTTACTGTCAGTGGAGTGAAGCAAAGAACTTTTAACTCAATTTAATACATGATCCCTGTGGCTTGAGGCTATACATGAGGAGAGAGAGGTGTCTACTCCTCACCTGGAGGTTTCTGAAAGCAAGAGACTCTCCAAACAATCTATCCTATGGGTGAAAGAACCTAAAAAGCCAAGCAGAAAAGCCCTCTCTGATCCTCACAACCCCCTGAGGTTGCTGAAGAAGACCTCAATGGGTAACTGACCTCAGTGGGTAACTGAGCTTCATGTGGAGAAGTATGAAGTAGAAGGTGGAAGAAGAACTACAAGGTGGTCTAGATAACAGTCATATTAACGGATCCTCATGGAGGAGTGAGGGACATTAGCTGCTTATAGAAAGTACGGTAGCAGGAGTAACAGCATGTTGTGTTTACACACTTTGACATCATATATTTCTGGATGAAGCCTCAGCACTATTTTTTTTTTCTTTTTCTTTAGACACAGTCTCACTCTGTCACCCAGGCTGGAGTGCAGTGGCGCAATCTCAGCTCACCGCAACCTCCACCTCCCGAGTTCAAGCGATTCTCCTGCCTCAGCCTCCCGACTAGGTGGGATTATAGGTATGCACCACCACGTCTGACTAATTTTTGTATTTTTAGTAGAAACAAGGTTTCACCATGTTGGCCAGGCTGGTCTCCAACTTCTGACCTCAGGTGATACACCCACCTCAGCCTCCCGAAGTGCTGGGATTACAGGCGTGAGCCACCCACCACGCCCAGCCAGCACTGTCAATTCATCTAAGGTCTCTGAGCCTTACTTTCCTCCTCTGCAAAATGAGAACAATGTGCTCTACCTCACAGGGCTTTTATGAAGAACAAATGGGACAATGCTTTTAGAAATAATGTCAAATGATTACACTATGCAAACAACGATATTATTACTTAACCTATATATTACATTCACCTTCACTGCTTGCTCATATTATCTTACTATATTATATATATTCTTAGGACAGCTAGAGTCTTGTACTACTTTATGTCTTGTGTATTCTCCAGGTGTGCTATATTTAGCATAATCTAAGAATGATTTGCAATGACCCTTATCTTTGTATAATTCTCTTCCCTTTGAGTGCGTGTGTAACCTGTAAATATGACAATATATCTCACCAATGATACAGGTTGAGCAAGCCAAATCTAAAAATTTGAAATCCAAAATGCTCCAAAATCTGAAACTTTGCAGCCAATAGGATACTCAAAAGAAATGCTCATTGAAACATTTTGGATTTTGGATTTTCAGATTTGGGATGCTCAACTTGGTAAGTGCAATGCAAATATTTCAAAACCTGAAGAAAATCCAAAATCTGAAACATTTCTGGTCCTAGGCATTTTGGATAGGAGTACTCAACCTATGTGTGTGTGTGTGTGTGTGTTTGTGTGTGTGTGTGTGTGTGTGTGTGTGTGTGTTCAAGAATGGAAAAGCCACTAAGAATGCCCTCCAGCTGACAACCAGCAAGAAACTGGGACCTCAGTCCTACAGCCTCACAGAACTGAATACTGGTAACATTCTGAAGAAGCTTGGAAGCAGTTTCATCTTCAAATCCTCAAGATAAAGAGCCCAGTCAACTGGCTCCTTAATATTAGCCTTCTTGAGACCCTAAGCAGAGAAGCAAGTTGAGCTCCCCCAGACATGTGATCTACAGAAATGTAAGCTAAAAAAATAGATGTGGTTTTTGGCTACTAACTTTGTAGTAATCTATTATTTAGTGATTGAAAACTGATACAGATGCTAAAACCTATTTATTAAATGAATACTATTTATTAAATGAAAGTCATTGATTGAATGTTCATGAAGCAATTAATATATAATATCTGAGAATATTTCATGTGAGGTCTTGTCTGAAAATTCTTCTGAAGAATTTTGAATCCTTATTAGAATCTGAAAAAAAATCTCAGAGGCTAATCAAAACTAGGATTAATTGGAAGACAAGAATAAGCACCCCTGGTGATGTTTAAAACATTTGTTGAGGGTAGAGTGGTAGAGTTTAGCAAAACCTGTAGTCAAGTAGGACGGAGGCTCGGCACCAATATAATTTGGCCATAAACTTCCATGGTTTACTCATAGGCTGATGGCATGTAGATTACATACAATGAAATGATAATTTTTATGTTAAGGAGTGAATTCTCAAAATATTTGTAAAAATGGGCAGTTTGGGATGGCTTTATGGAAAAGTGGGGCTCATGTTAAGTCTCAACACCGAGTACTAATGACTAAAGTAAAAGAACACGGATGAGGAACTAAAAGAAAACTACAGAGATAATCAAATCTGCTCCCCTGCCTCACCCCTTAAGCATTATAATATGTCATCATTCCCTGACAAAAATAGAATTCCTTTTATTTTAGTATATCTCTAGGGAATATACTCTAGGGATCGAAGAACACTCTCCTAGGAATTTAATTATCCTTCGTTGGAGGAAATCCTCTCGCTCAACATGAAGGCAAAAAGTAAAGCCCATTTCATCTTGTCCTGCCTCCACCCCTGCCTGTTAATTTTAAAACACATGTTTAGATACTAGAATATTTTAAGAAAACAGCTACCATACTGGCATCTGGTGCTATTGGCAACCAGTGCAAGGATAAGCTCCAGTGAGAATTTAAAAATGCCTTTTCCTAAGGAGAAACTGTTAAAAAAAAAAAAACCTGATTATCAACTGTTCCCCAATTCATGAGGAAAAAGAACAAGTATTATCAAAGAGCTAATTTATAAATACCTGGATTTATAACTCTTTTCCACTAAGTATTTCCAAAATAATTGTTCTCAAAGTTAACTGTACACTAGAGTTAACTAGGGACCTTTAACAAATTTTGATGCCTAGTTTCTATGCCTTTAAAAATTCTGAACTAATTGGTCTGGAGTTCAGTTTGTTTATTGTGATAATTTAAGAGCTCCAAGGTAATTCTAATATATGGCCTCTGAGCTATGGTCCAGGATTACATGCATAGTAGACTTCTGAAGAAAGACAACCATGAGTTCAGTTTATTTCTCCACTAGAAGGACTGGATTCTAGAGATCTCTGAAATAAAATATCCATACATATTTGCTCTGAAATAAAAATGTTACAGAACAATGCTTTTATTTCAAGGTTTGCATTTTTCCAAAGGTTTTTTTTTTCAATTCCTCTGTTTGCAATGCAGCAATATCTTGTTTGAATGCAAATTAAATCTTCCTCTTAATAAGAAGGATGTGTCTCTGCCTCAGGACCATGTACAAACAGTCTGGTGATGGCACGCAGTGACCCAGGGATGTTCATGATGGACTGAGAGAGACATGGCAAACATTACAAGCCTGCATTGCAAATACTGGACTGTGGAAAATTAATAGTTTTAACCCTTAAGCCAACTTCACCTGGCACAATAGCAAATTTTAGCAATAATTTATCTACCTTTTATACTAGCTTGGGGGAATTACAGACACAAAGTTGGAAATAAACCATACTGAAGGTAGCATTATACTTTACCTTGGCTGAAACTTGGGAAGCAACACAATTTGGCCTTTATATTTAAAAATCACGGTTCATTTGACGTCACATAAATGTAGAGAGAAGAGTGGAAATTTGAGTGAGAAAAGCTATTAAGAAGTATATTTACTAGAGAAAGAATAGAATTAATAGAACTTAGTTTTTTTCATCTTACATTTTCTTTTGTTGATAACGAATCAATTGGAACATTTTTGAGGTTGCCAGAATCTTCTGATTCTGGAGCCTAAATAAGGTTTTTTTACTGGCAGGTTGACTGAATAATAGAAATTTCATGGCCAGAGGCCAAACCAACACTTTACAAAAGGCCTCTGGACCAGGTGGTTGACAAGCCCAGGACTTACATGAATGCAACCCCAGAAGAAAAACTTGCAAGTGCCTCTTCAATAGCCATCCAAGACTCTTGCTTGAAATTCAAGGCAGCTGATGGTGATTTCGTCTTCCATTTACAACTTCTTTATTCTTATAAAAAGAATGCTGTATCCTTTTCTTTCCTCCCCAACACCAACAGTTCACTCGTTCAAAAACTCTAAGGCATTCAGTTAAAAGTAGATGAAAATATTGTTTGCCAGAAACATCTTCAAACAGAATACGAGTTTTCACACACGGAATGCTCATTAGAAGCAGAAGCAAACGTATCACTGTAACATAATAATAGCTCATATTGAGCAAGTACTCTGGGCTGTGTGCCTAACATACAATAGCTCATTTAATTAACCATAATGTTGGGTGGAAGCTATTATTTTCATTTCACAAATTAGGAATCTCAGACACATAGAACTTAAATCACTTGCTGAAAGCCGTACAGAAAGCAGTAAAAGATCCAGTATTCAAAAGTAGGTAATTTGGCCAAAAGTGTCCACTCTTAATTATATGTAGTTATTGTGTAAAGTGGCCCGTGAGAACAAGCAATGGGTACCTTGCCCCAGTGGAGAAAGATAAATTCAGGGAAGTTTCTTGGGTAAGTTTATTTCCGCACTAAGTGAAAATGTTAAATAAAAAAATATATGGATGAGGTAGGCAGGGCCTAGTGGCTCATGCTAGTAATCCCAGCACTTTGGGAGGCCAAGGAGGGCGGATTACGAGGTCAGGAGTTCGAGACCAGTCTGGCCAACACAGTGAAACCCCATCTCTACTAAAAATACGAAAATTAGCTGGTCATGGTAGTGGGCACCTGTAATCCCAGCTACTGGGGAGGCTGAGGAAGAAGAATTGCTTGAACCAAGGAGCGGAGGTTGCAGTGAGCGGAGAATGCGCCACTGCACTCCAGGCTGGGCAACAGAGCAAGCTTCCATCTCAAAAAAAAAAAAGAAAAAAGAAATTATATGGATGAGGTAGACGGAGGAAGGGGGATGGAATTCCTGGCAGAGGGGATAGCATAACTGAAATCAAAAAGGTTGAAACAAAGCAAAACAAAAAAACAAACTTACATTGTGTGTTGGGCAGTTTGGTACAGTAAAGAGATAATATAAAAATCAAGGAGATGGCACTGGAGAGGTGAACTAGGAGAAGATCATGGCAGTCTTAGTATCACACCAAGAACTTTGACTTTGTTCTACAGGTCAGAAAATCTCAAATATTTCTGATCATGACCCACAGAAAAAAATATATTTTACATGGTGACAAGTACTTTTTTAAGCATGTATTTTACTTCTATATAATAAAAGTTTATATATCTTTATTATACATGTTATTTATAATACATCATATCATAGATAATATCACACACACACACACACACATATGTACACTCAAACTGGTTGAGCACCCTAAATCCAAAAATTTGAAGTCTGAAATGCTCCAAAATCCAAAATTTTTTGAACACCAGAATGATGCTCAAGGAAATACTCATTAGAACATTTTGTTTTGTTTTGTTTTGTTTTGTTTTGTTTTGTTTGAGACAGTCTCACTCTATTGCCCAGTCTGGAGTGCAGTGGCACGATCTCAGCTCACTGCAACCTCCGCCTCCTGGATTCAAGCAATTCTCCTACCTCAGCTTCCTGAGTAGCTGGGACTACAGGTGTGCACCACCACATCCAGATAATTTTTTGTAGTTTTACTAGAGACAGGGTTTCACCATGTTGACCATGCTGGTCTCATACTCCTGTCCTCAAGTGATTCGCCCACCTTGGCCTCCCAAAATTCTGGGATTACAGGAGTAAGCCACGATGCATGGCCATCATTAGAGCTGGGCTCTAATCATCATTCATATTTCATATTTTCATATTTGGGATGCTCAAATAGTGCAAATATTCCACAAACAAAAAAACCCTGAAATCCGAAACACTTCCAGTTCCAAGCATTTTGGATAAGGGACATTCAATCTCTCTCTCTCTCTCTGTCGTGTGTGTGTGTGTGTGTGTGTGTGTGTGTGTGTGTGTATGCATCTGTATAGTTGGCCCTTGAACAATGTGGGGGTTGGGGTACCCATACACTCTCAGTTGAAAATCTGTGCATAACTTTTGGCACCCCCAAATTTTAACAACCAGTAGCCTACTGTTGACCAGAAGCCTTACTAATAACAATAAGCAGTTGATCACACATATTTTGTGTGTTATATGTAGTATATACTGCATTCTTACAATAAAGTAAGCTAGACAAAAGAAAATGTTATTTAGAAAATCATAAAGAAAATACATTGACTTCATTAAGTGGAAATTAATCATCATAACAGTTTCATCCTTGTCAACTTCACATTCAGTAGGCTGAGGAAGAGAAGGAAGAGGAGGGGTTGATCTTGCTGTCTCATGGGTGGCAGAGGCAGAAGAAACTCTATTTATAAGTGGACCTGTACAGTTCAATCCTGTATTGTTCAAGAGTCAAGTGTGTGTGTGTGTGTGTGTGTGTGTAAGAGAGAGCATTTTATATATATATATATATATTTGCAATTGAATGAAAATTTTCAAGAAAATTAATGAATCTTACTATTCAAATATTCATATTTTCTATTCTATTTCATATCAGTTCTAGACTATTTAGGAAATGAGTAGGCCTCTCAATTCATTTTTAGGCCCCATTAATGAGCTATAATACTGTTTAAATAACACTGTTATGGGTGTTGGAAATATATGGGCTATCATCAAAGGATTTTGATTACAGGAGACATAGTTTAGAGTGTTACTTCAACTGGGTCACTCTGATAGCAGTCATTAGCTGTCTGAAGATGATTTTGAGCCATTTGCCAAGCTCAGGCAAAAGAGAAAACGGAAGACAAAATCAAGTGTACTTAGATGCCACAAAAAATAAATTGAATAACTTAGAGTCTCCACTAAAATGATAATTCTTTATTAGAAGAATGTTAAAGAAATGATCCGAGGACCACTATTCTTGAATATCCTTAAAAGTACAATACAAAACCAGTTAGATTAGCAGGGTTACTGACATACCCGCCTGAAGGAAAGGAAACAAACAGGCGACCACTGGTGCCCTCCAGCTCTAGATTTATTTCCCTGGTCACTGACTATCTGAAAACTAATTTTGGTTGCCTGAGAATAAAAAGTCAAAAGTACATGAGATTGCTCTGAAGAGGAGTCTACAGAAATGTATTAGAAACAGATGAATAGTCATGACCCTCTTTACTCAATCCACTCTTACACAAATGTCTATGCAACTACAGAAGAGAATTCAGTATCTATTTATCAATAAAAGAATATGAGAATGTTTCTGCCGGCTCCTAAAAAAAACCTTTCCTATGAACAGAAGATAATGGGGTTATTATAGACAAGGCAACAGTGCCTTCTGAAATATGGCAAACTAATTAAGAGTAATTATTAATAACATTTTTGGTGGTATTGTCTTATGTTTGACTAATTTGTAAATATTCTGGTATATTTGAACTTTCACTATTTTAGCCTGTACCCTATTTTTTAGCACAGATTTTAATTAGAAAAATAGAAGTAATAACAAGGGAAATCACATGTTAACTAATGAACTGAGCCTAACAACAAAAAAGACACAGGGAGGCCCCTGAAGGACTCTCTAGCTTGATGTTCTTCCTGGAATCTAGGGCAGGGCAAAAGTCCTAACATCACTCTATGGACAACAGAGATGAACCACATGAGCCAGGTGCTAGAACTGAGATATTTATCTCTGTTTCCCTGTGTGTACCACCACCCCACAACTCCAAAAAAGAAAAAAATTATAAACACATCCACTAAAATTGGCAATTCTAGAGAAACTGGGTGGCCTGTTAACATCTGGCTTTCCCAAAACTCAGTTTTTCTGTAACTCATTCATTTTTTAGCCTTTGATTCTGAAGAAATTACTTGCCTCCTGGCCAGCCACAGAGGCTGACGCCTGTAGTCCCAGCACTTTATGGGGCAAGGCAGGTGGATAACCTGAGGTCAGGAGTTGGAGACCAGCCTGACCAATATAGTGAAACCCCGTCTCTACTAAAAATACAAAAATTAGCCAGGCGTGGTGGTGGGCACCTGTAGTCCCAGCCACTTGGGAGGCTGAGACAGGAGAATTGCTTGAACTTGGGAGGTGGAGGTTACAGTGAGCTGAGATTGTGCCACTGCACTCCAGCCTGGGCAACAGAGGGAGACTCCGTCTCAAAAAAAATAAAAATAAAAATAAACGAAATTATTTGCCTCCTTCCAGCTTGCTATAGATAAATAAACATATAAGCACAATCTATATTTCTCCATTACACTGCAATCATTTCCTTGTCACTAGAATTGTATCTTGTAGTCCAAGAGATAACTAATCAGAACTGTCAGGACAAACTCTTGGGACTGTAAATGTGCTATCTGGAGCATAACTATCCTAAGAACACTGATCATAAAATCCAAAAGCAAAAACTCATCAGAAAAGATTTGAAACTCATTTCAGACAAGATGCAGACTATAAACAAATAAATACACAATATGAAAGCAACTTAAGTCTCATGATGGAAAGATTTTGATCCAACTGATTATTATTTTTCCTAGTTCAAAATATTTTAGGCGTTATCAATGGCAATGCATAACAGGAATGACTAAGGTTAGCTTTTCAGTGAATCATCAGAGTAGTGATTAAACTGATGACATACAAGACTCCTAACTGGATTTTGAAGATTGAATACAGTATCCAAAACTAGCACTGGAACAAGACAACAACGTTCATTCAGCCCACAAGAAAACCAGTTTAAAACTCTGAAACAATGACACCATGAGTATATTTGTGATAATTATTTGCCATGCCAATTATATTAAATCATTAGGAGGTAGTACACATCTACATGCATAACGAGCCCATTTTTATGTTAGCATATCTCAAAGGACTTTCCTGCTGTGTATTTTATACTGCTACTGCCTTATATTTTATGTTAGCATTAATGTTTTAATTTTCATATACATGTCCTTAGGCCATTTTATGAAGGGCATGGCTTTAAAAATTCAGTTGATATATTAAATTAATGTTAAAAAAGGTCAGGTAACAAGAAGTCCTAAATCAGTTCTTTGTGTTCCCTCTGTACATTCAAACCTTCTAATATGGTTTATTTATTATGGGTAATACAGAAGTAAGATCTGGGCTCTAAACTGTGACCATCTGTCAGGTTAACATGCATAGGCACTAAGTGTCTTTCTTCAGATGATGGATCCTACCACAAGTCCTCCCTAAAACAATATATCAATCCCCTTCCCCACAAAAATAAAAAAAATTGATTCATATCAAAATGAATACATAAAATAGAGCTTCTCTCTAAATTGGCCTTCTGGTTAGAATACTACTTCATCACCTCAGAAAACCTGTCTTAATATTATACAGGTAGAATAATTTACCAAGGTGTAAAGAATTTTTTAAAAAATACAAAAAAGAGACAAAATAGTGTAGTGATTAGGAATAAAAGTTCTAGAACCAGACGATCTCTATCAGACCCAGTTCGGCCACTGACTCTCTTGTGAGTCTGGCCCAGTTATTTCACCTTTTAGAGCTTTAGTTTTCTCAATTCAAATAAGAGTACTTACCACAAGGTTTATTTAAAAAAAATAAAAGATCCACGTAAAGCATTTGTATCTTATTCAACATATTTATTAATATTACTATTGTTACTAATACACAGATGACTTCAAAAGCTGCTATTAAAAACCAAGTAAGGATGTGGGTGGCGTGCTGTATTTTAGATTCAGATTCAACAGCCACTATACTAGTTATATTCATATGACATTCATATCACATTAACGTCATAGCACAGCACAGCAATTAAGAATAAGGGTCTGTCTGGTTTTAAATCTTAGTTCTATCACTTATTAGCTGTATTTAATTCACTAATCTTCTTAACAGTTCTATAAAACAGATAATAGTATTACATACCTTATAATGTTGTTGGAAGGATTAAGTAAATTACTATATGTGTCAAGCGCTTAGAAAAAAAAATTGCTGTTGTAATTACAGATTTTATTTCAGAAGGGAAAATGTCCAAATATTTAAAAACCCAGAAGAACAACAGAACCAGTCTTGTAGTCACTGAAGTAATGATAATTTAAAAAATCATAATAATAACCATTAAAACAGTAAAATGCTATACTTAGCTCAAGCGTAGCATGCTATCATTTGCCTACGATTTCACTATATTACCCACATGACCTCTCAACAAGCCTGTAATGTGGGTAGGCTATAGATTATTGCCTTCAAATTATATTTCATGAACTTGAGGTTCAGAAATCAGTGACTTGCTAAGCCACATAATAGTAGGTGTTTGAGCCAGTGCTAGCATCTAAGTATGGGCCTCATGATCCAATGCCCTTTCCACTTCACTCCTTCACAATGGCCGAAGAACCAAATTCAAGGCAAGGCCATCCAACAGGCCATCCTGATAAGAACCCCTCCTGAAATAAGACAACATGGTCACACAAATCAAGTGCACATGCTTTCTAACTCAATAGTTATACAGAAGTTATAGGTAACAACTGATACATCTGCACAAACCATAAGGCCATTAACACAAAGATGCATTTTAAAGCTAACCAGTTCCAGCAGATTATATTCATGTAAAGAGAATTTGGTTTTCCTTTCCTTCTGACACTTCATTTTCCCTTTGTCTCCCAAATCTGTTAATAACTATTTTTAGGCAGATCGAGCATTTCATGAATGGGTCACTCTTAAAAATCTCATTTGGTTTCCAATTTTTCTTCAAGCATTAAGACTTACCACTTTTAGATTTTTTGGTTATTATACACAAAAGAATATATGTGGATAGAATATACACACATTTATGCAAATATATATATATAGCATGCATATATATGCACACGCATGTCTATCTATACATATACATTTACAACAAAGAAAAACTGCTTAATTTTATGTATAAGAGATTCAGAGAACTAGACCAGGTAACACTCAGAATACACACATTATTAAGGAGAAAGAAAAATCAGTAAACACACAAATCTTCCCATTGACAAGGTTCCCTTTCTGAGCTTCCTTTCACTTTACTTCTGATTTTCTTCTCATATTATGTGCTTCAGGTAATTCTGCACATTTTCTTCTCCTGAAGAGAAGCCATCACCAGAAGAAAAAGACATGAGGTCTTTTTAGAGAGAAGCAATTCACAAATACTGTTAGGCAGGGAGGCAGTCAACAAGCATTTACTGAATCCCTAGCCCCCTAAGCACTGTACTAGCTGCTTAGAACTGAGTCCCTCCTGCTATTCAGTTAGAAGGATGGAAAAGCTATGACTTCTAGTATTAGCACTGACCTAGTTAAGCCATGAATAAAGAATTAAAAGGTTTTCATCTTCCATCACACAAGTTAAGAAAACAAAACCAGAAACCTTGATATATGTTTTTCAGCCCAATGCATTATGGTTTCATATATGTTTCAGCTCTTACTGAAATTTTTTAGCTCAATTTCTTTTGGTCTAGAAAGTTAAAAAATGTCCAAGTCAACAACTCAGTAATTTAGAAAGTTTCCAAACAACTCAGTTTTGGAAACTTTTTAGTTCAGCATTTCCCAAACTCTTTGCTATTGACATTTTAGGCTAGAAAATTCTTTCTTGGAAGGAGCAGGGGCCTTTCCTGTGAATTTTAAGGGTTTAATGGCATGCCTGGCCTCGACTCATTAGATGCCTGTTATCACCTCTCCAACTGAGTGGTGACAACCAAAAATGTCTTCAGACATTGTCAAACACACCCTGGGAGCAACATAATTCCTGATTGAAAACTATTTAGGCCAAAACTTCACCTAACACGTAACTGTATTAGATGGATAGCATGAAAGGATGGCATATAAAGGTCTGGAAATACAATGACATTAAACTTAAAATAATAAGCCTTTTTCCTAAAGGTATTTTTATTCACCTGGTACATAACATTGAGAAAACATCACTTGTCCAATATCAAAAATTCGGGACCTTAAAGCAATACACCCCTGGTCTTCCCAAATCACTGCTCTGGCTTGCTTTAGTCTGTAACATTAAGGCTCTGTTTCCCAGAAAGTCCAGAGCTAAGACATACAGGTTGCTTTTAGTTCTTCAGAGGCAAGGAAACTAAGAAAAGTGGTAATCATAAGAACACCACACATAAAAAGAAAGGAAAGAGTAAACTGAGTTTCTGTTCTTAAAAGAAACAGTGGGAAAAAAGAGAAGACATACATTATCATTTCAAAGCAATTTATGTTAACAATAATTGGGCAAAATACATTGTTTTTAGTTGTGTTCTCGCAGAAGTAATGTCAAATTTACTTGAAAGTTAGATTTTTAGAAAATTTTAGATTCAGGGAGTACATGCGCTTGTTACATGGATATTACTTGTGTAATGGCGGGGATTGGGTTTCTTGTGCACCCATCACCCAAATGTTGAACATTATACCCAATAGGTAATTTTTCAATTCTCATTCCCCTCCCACCATCCTCCCTTTTGGAGTTTCCAGTGTCTGCCATCTCCAGAAAATCAGATAACTTAAAAGGTTTCATGCACGTTAAATAGTTAAAAGTTGTTTTACTACACCAAAGGAAAAATGAAAAACTGTTTTTCCCAAAACAGCATAAATGTTTATTTTCTGTATGATTTACTTTGCTGTCCTATTTCTATAATATAGAAAAGTATATTATTTGAATAGCTAAATATATTTATAATAAATATATTAGATTTATATAAATATAGTAAATATATCTTTTACTTTGGGATGTAAAGAGAACTAAAATATTATATTCTCAAAAGCCCCAAAATAGTCCTTAAAAATCATTGAATTAATGTGGTTATTTAATCTTGCTCAGCAATTTGATGCAAACGCCTAAATACAAAAAGTGGTTTAGTAGGTACTACAAAGGAAGGAAGAAGGAAGGAAAAGACTTAATACTCTAGAATGTTTCCTGAAAATCAGAAAACAAGTAGCATTCAATTGTAGCTAAACTAACTCTCTCTCTCTCTCTCCTCCTCTCCCTCCCTCCCTCCCTCTCTGTCACACACAAAAACACACACCACAACCCTGATTAAATACCTGTTGGAAGAAAGGAAGGAAGCATATGAGGCAGCATGGAAGAGAGAAAGAGAGAGACAACCTCAAGAGACATCATTAACTTGAGTTCTAGTCCTATGATGGATTTCAGAAAGTTGTCATAATCTCTTTAAGCCTCAGTTTCTCATATGTAAAATTTGAGGGTTTACTAGAAGATACATGTATTCTCTTCAATTTAAACAGTCCCTGATTCATAGTGTGTTTCAGATTAGGGTAGTAGGAAGAAGATTCAGAGTTTCAGAATCTAAGAAAAATTAAATGATCTAAGTTACATTCTAAAATCGATATGAGCTGCAATTCTGAGAACAACTTGGCCAGCTAGACCGAATATTTTTGGCAATGCCAGCAACAGATTGGCTGGATGGCACTGCACAAGAGAATCTTTTTAACACAGTCTGCTCAATCTGGTCTATCCAATGTTCTGCTTGAGATAACTTTAAATTTGGGTTGACTTAGAACTTGTCCTTGGTATCTCACTGGCTGTTAAGAGGACAGTCCATGATAAATGTCATCTTCATTAAAAGTCAATTCTTGCCAACTTTTTCATGCTACTTTTGTTCTACAATACCACATATAATTTGAGACATACTGCCCACAAAACAGAACCTACAGAAGGTTGGAAACAATATTCTATTCTCTCTTTCAGAGACATGTAACATTAAACAGGGTTCAAAGGGAATGCATTAGAAGTTTACAGAGGAATTTGGATTACAAATGGTTCACAGGAACAGTAAGTACCTTTTTTTGGCTTACTAGCTAGAAGTGGGACATAAGGTAAACAAGCTATGAGTAGATTTCTATAGAGGTAAAACACCTCATGTTACATATCACCACACCCCTGCTGTATAATACATACCATAAAGTATTATCACAAGATTTAAATATTTACATCAATGTTTGCCAATGAAAAGAGCTTTGAGAACCATGTTAGCTTGTAGCTGCCAAAGACACAAGTAACAGCAGTAGTTGGAATCAGGCAGTAGTCTGGGGAAAATGGGGAATCCAAGAACAAAGCCATGTATGAATTTCTCCCTGTCTTCCATTTCAAAGTGCTCTTTGTAAAGAGAAATACCTAACAATGCTTGAGAACAGTTTATATTTATAATTGTAATAAAAAAGAAAATACTGAAGGCTGTATTTTTAGGTGTCTTAGTTCAAAGGAGCAAAACACATTGTCATCCTAATCAGAAAAGACATTTAAGATAACAACTGGAGAAAAGTAGCTTTAGAAATAAGTAGGAAACATGTCATAAGATATTTTAATAATGTCAAGCAGCTATTTGCACAAAAATATGGAGCTGCTCCACATTTCAGTACATCTTCCAGGGAGGCGGTAGTAGATATGAGTAGGTAAACATCCCTAACCTGTCTAGTCACATCAGCATATTAGCCACAGAGAAACAAGACACAAAAATTCTGGGACCACCTAAAGTGATTTGTTGATCAGCTCTGTGCATAATTACTGCTTTTGTTTAATTACTTTTAATTACCTGTTTTTCTTTTGTCCTTATGCCCTGAGGTGAGTTTTTCATCAGTAATGGGCATGATTTTATCAATATCACATGCAAACAAGCAAATTAGACCCACTGAACTTGGGAAACCATTTTTCCCCTTCCCTTCTCTAAAGGTTAGCTGCTATTTTCTGAAAATGATATTGATTCTATGGTAACATGCACAAAGGCACTAATCAGGAGAACAGGAGCTTTTGTGAATTCAGTAAAGCTTATAAAGTACCTCATTATAACATGCTACCAATCTATGACCTCAATAATAGCAGTCCCAAAATTATAAATAAATTAGATGTTTAAATTGTTACCCTTTTTTTATACTACATAGTGTAACACTCATTATAATTTCCAGAAGAGCTCTTAAAGAAAAAAAACGTGCAGAATGAAAATTGAAAAGCAGCAGCTGCTTAGGGGTGCTTAACCTAGAGCTAGACGTCCAGGCAGATCGAAACTGCCTGCTGCTCCTCCTTCCCTTTTCCTATACTGCCTACAAATAATCGGTTTGATTTTTCATACCACGATTTTAATTAAGCACTGTGTCATTATTTCTGGGTAATAAACAGTTTTTATTATTTTCAGTTTAAAGCAATTATTGCCAAAAGGAATTTTTAATTTTAATATTTATTTATTTAGAGACAGGCTCTCACTCTGTTGTCCAGGCTGGCTGGAGTGCAGTGGTTCAATCAGACCTCACTGTAGCCTTGAACTCCTGGGCTCAAGCAATCCTCCTGCCTCAGCCTCCTGAGTAGCTAAGAATACAGGGTGGTGCCCCCACATCTGGCTAATTAAAATTTAAAAAAAAAATTTGTAGAGACACGGTCTTGCTGTGCTGCCCAGGCTAGTCTTGAACTCCTGACTTCAAGGAATTCTCCTGCCTCAGCCTCCCAAAGTTCTGGGATTACAGGGGTGAGCCACTGTGCCAGGCTCAATTTTTGTTTTTAATGATAATAGCTAATTCTGGTGAATTCAAATTTGTCCACATAAATTTGACCTCCTAATGCTACACGTTGTTATTGGATTTCTGTTGTTTCTCTTTTAAGTGGCCCTGGTTGTCTTAAAACCTGCTCATTCCTTCTTCGAGCTGTCGCCATCCTCTACACATGCTGGAAATTCACAATCATGAATATTATACAGGGAGATACAATAAAAATCTATGTCTTTATAATAGAGTCAACAGGTATAAAAAGAAAGTTATTTCAAATAAAAAGTTTAATATTCTACATTTCATAATTTTTGGGAAGCTTTGAGAGTCGATCCCAGGAATGCTCTTATCACATTATTCATTGTGGAGAAAAAGTTCAGTAAAGTAAATATAGTAATTAGAGCTCATGCAAGACCATCAGATGGTAAAATATCTAAATGATCTCACTAGAAGGCTGTTTATAGCAAGGGAAACTAAAATATCGTTCTAACAATGTATACATACCATAGAGAGAATGATATTGAGTCTAAACCTCCAATTAAGTATAGGCATTAAGGATTCACATCATTAGAAATATGCTGTGACTTTTGTTTCAGCCAATTATAGAAGGAAGTTAGAGCTAAGAATTTCTTGAAAGGTGATTTTAGATGTGAGTGAAGAGGAAAAGACAGGAAATAAAGCTATCATTTATTTTTTGTCTTAGGACAAAACTGAAAATTTGTCAGAAGCATCTGCTCCTTAAATAACATAATTGAATAAAAATTGGCATCTGAGGTTTGAAAGTTAATTTCAAAGGTTTATTATACCACAGGGTTCATATTTAGCAGCTGTCAATTTGTTACCGACAACTGTAATAAAATTCAGCAAAACTTGAAATCTTCCCTTGCCAAAGAGACAGCTGTTTCTGAATGTTGGAGATTTGGGGAGTTTTTTTTAAAGCCAACCTCTATTTGAAAAAGACCTCACTTTTATTTATCAAAAAAGTCATTTGATGATAAAATATTGATATTCTTTAACTGTGTTTGTAAAAAATATATATATTTTTAAATGTGGGATTTTGTTGTTCTTGCTGATTCAATATTTGTAGACAGTGTTTCAACCTGGGTAATGTGGACCCTCTATGGGATATCTGGCAATATCTAAAAGTGTGTCTGTTTGTCACAACTAGATACTACTGGCATCTAGTGTGCAAAGACCAGGGATGCTGCTAAACATTCAATAAAATGCAGGACAGCTCCCACAACAAAGGATTATTTGGCTCAACATGTAAATTGTAACAACCTTGAGAAAATTTGTTTTAAGGAAACTGATACAATGGATTTAGATTAAAGATTAGTTTGCATTTACAGACTTTCTAAACCATGGTTTTCACCTGGTGGGGAGCTGCAGGCAGGCACCGGCTGTGCTTTAAGTAAGTGTTATTTGAACAACAGAGTAAAACTCCTTAGCTCGAAATTATAGCAAGTACATTTGCACTGATGTAATTAAGTTTGTGTCAGTTACACTGAATATATTTCTATGTACAACATTTTGTAACTGTGCTATAAAAATAAATCTGTAAAAAGTTCGACAGGAAGTTTCTTTAGGTAGTAATTGTTTTCTACAAATGCATTAGCTAATATTCTACACAGACTCCATAATTCATATTAAACAAAAAACTTGAATATTGTTTTACTCCTACCTTTTACCCCATTATTTTCTCAACTTGACAATACTAATAAGCAAATCTATACTTTCAAACAATATCTCTAGATCACACATTCCTTAAATAACTATTTTAAGTATGCTACATAACCAAAACAGACATTTTCAGGGCCGAAATAAGGACAAGGGATCCACATTTTGTTGAATGTCTACTCTCTTTCAGTCATTGAGAAAAGTACTTTTTATTTAATATCAATTTACTTCAATAAAAATGTCACCTAACGTAAAAATACTTAAAGAGAGAGTACTATTTAACCCATGAAAAATAAAAGAACAGAATGAGACAGCTGCAAAATCAAATGTATTTAGGTGTTTTAGCTAAAAGTATACATTATTCCAATAAAATTACCTTTTGCAAATAATATTACTAAGAAGAAATTTAAAGAAAACATACTCCACTATCATAATGGTGATTTTCATTTAAATTAGAAACACATTTCAAAATTCATGACCTTGGAAACTCTCATTTCATTTGAGCCTCCAGAATAGTGTGCTGTCTCTCTCTGTCTCTCTGTCTCTCTCAATCTTTTAATTTAACAAATATTTATATAGCATTTACAATATACTTGATAATTGTAGAAATATTTTACAACTATTAACTCCTGATGACCCTATAATGTAGGCACACATATTATCGACATTTTGCTAACAGTGGAACTGAGTCATGCAGGGATTAAGTAATTGGCCAAGGTCCCATAGCTAGTAAGTGACAGAGGTAGGATTTGAATTAAGGAAGTCTGGTTCCAAAAGCCTTCCTCTGTAGCTCCACGTAGGTGGCCTCCCCTCTTCATTACATAGTATTACACCTTTTATTTATCTCGAACTTGCCCAGGTAGTGTGACCTTGGAGGAGACATATGTGAAAGGTTTCAAGTCAAGTCAAAGCCTGTGGGAAAGTGATGGGGAGAATGAGAGAAACTGAATGATCTCACCAGCTAATCCATCCATGGAGGTGCTTTGTTCAGAAATCTCTTAGAATTAGAAGTACAAACATAGTTAGATCTGAGTTGAATGCATCTGATCTATAACTTCCATTTGTTTATGGCACACATTTTATATCACTGACAGAGTCACAATATGGGAGGAGTCTGCATCCTTGAATCATCACAGGGATTAAAGCCTCCACCCTGATACTGAACTATATTTGACTGTACAATAAACATTTATACTAACTCACTGAAATTTTGCGTTATTTCTTACAACAACTAGCTTTTATTATACTACTATGACTGCACATCATTCATGTGGCCAAAATGGTCACTCTTTTAAACTTCAAATTACCTTGGTTTAAAATAGTTTTACTCAGTGTGTGTTCCTCTTCAAAAGAGCTTTGATAAGCCTCATTACCTATAAATATTTTTCTGTATAGTTCCAAATGTTAAAATAACTTAGTAGAGATGCAAATATTTATAGCAGTTAAATACTGATTTATAAAACCACACAATACTAGTACAATTGATGGAAAAACTCATAAACTAAGTAAAATATATTGAAACTATCTGCCAGAAAACCTGCATTTTCCACGATTTGAATGGGCCACTTTAATGAACAAACAAATAAAATGGCTCTTGTGGCCATAACTCTCACAAAGAAAATTATTTCTGATAACAATACCATCCTTTTCTGTAAATGTATACTACACTCAACTAACAAGGGAATCTTTACTTTGCTACATCATTACCAAATTGGTAAATAAATCTAAGTCTTCATGTCAACATTTCAAGAAGGGCTCCCTAAAGCTTGTAAATTGTCAAAGATATCAGATTTTAAAGGATATGAACCTCTTAAAAAGTACTTGGATGAAATGTTATGTTCAGAATCTCAAATATGAATTCATTGTGTTCTTGTTAGAAGTTACATCATCAGGGTCCTGAGCTGGTGCTGGTTCAGTCCCAAGGAAAAGAGGAAACTTGTGTATTACTCAGCCCTGGCAGATGAGTAGATTCTTCTATAACCTTTTCATCACCAAATGTCTCAACGAATTTAAAAACTAAAGATTATTTCTTGATTTGGCCAGGTTCCTTGTAATCTTGACAGTAAGAAGCTCAGAAAAATTTCCTTTGCTGTCCATCATGTATGCTTTACTCAAAGGCCGAAAAGACATAGAATGCTTCTTCTGAACTTTCATTTAACCAGCGGAATTTGTAAGGGTATAATATTCATATATTTTATTGAGGAGATATAAGCAATATCTCTTAACATGTAGTTTTTAATTGACTATTAAGATACACAATCTTTTAAAAATTTCAAAATGACTCAACCCAAATTATTTAGAATATGATTTATTTCAAAACATTTTTAAAATTCCTTCCTTCCACAACTGTTTGTTTTGTATATCCAGTTTTGTAATAAATGCTATATATATAAAGATGGTTCCTGGCATTAAACAACATCTGCAAAACAGTGAGCAAGAATGAGATATTTCTAGAGATAAGTAAGGTCCACTAAAACAACATAAAATCATAGTTAATAACATCATAAAGTCAATGGCTGATTCTATGTTTTAAAATTAGACAAACAAACCAATAAAGATCACACCTAAAACATGTGCCACTGTATAGCATGAAGGAGTTCAGAATGAGACTCAACCAAATTATTGAGATCATGAATATTACACATCCTGAGAAACAGGAACTGTCACAGCAGTCTTGACCACATGTTCACATACTCAGGTTGGATAAAAGGAAAAGTCTAAAATCTTGGCACACCAAGGTCAAAAGGTGGATATATATTTAATTAACATTTAAAACAAATTTTCCCATTTCTCCACAAAGAGCTCATTTTTTAAATCTTAAGGCTTAGTGAAGAAGAGATTTCAAGCCCACTGCAAAATGAATAACATTCTTTTATTATGCTGTTGATCTCCAAATATGCAAATGCCTTTTTCTTTAAAAAAAAAATAGTGATAGTTTGAAATCAGGTAGCCTGATGCCTCCAGCTTTGTTCTTTTTGTTTAGGGTTGTCTTGGATATAAGGAGCTCTTTTTTGGATCCATATGAAATTTAAAGCAGAGTTTTTTTCTAATTCTGTGAAGAAAGTCAATGGTAGCTTCATGGGGATGGCACTGAATCTATACATTACTTTGGGCAGTATGGCCATTTTCGCAATATTGATTCTTCTTATCCATGAGCATGGATCCATTTGTGTCCTCTCTTATTTCCTTGAGCAGTGGTTTGTAGTTCTCCTTGAAGAGGTCCTTCACATCCCTTGTAAGTTGGATTCCTAGGTATTTTATTCTCTTTGTGGCAATTGTGAATGGGAGTTCACTCATGATTTGGCACTTTGTCTATTGCTGGTGTATTAGAATGCTCGTGATTTTTGCACATTGATTTTGTATCTTGAGACTTTGCTGAAGTTGCTTATTAACTTAAGGAGATTTTGAGCTGAGATGATGGGGTTTTCTAAATATACAAACATGTCATCTGCAAACAGAGAAAATTTGACTTCCTCTCTTCCTATTTGAATACCCTATGTTTCTTTCTCTTGCCTGACTGCCCTGGCCAGAAGTTCCAACACTATATTGAGTAAGAGTACAAGGCTACAGTAACAAAACCAGCTTGATACTGATACCAAAACAGATATATAGACCAATGGAACAGAATGGAGGCCTCAGAAATAACACTGCACATCTACAACCATTTGATCTTTGACAAACCTGACAGAAACAAGCAACGGGGAAAGGATTCCCTATTTAGTAAATGGTGTTGGGAAAACTGGCTAGCCATATGCATAAAACTGAAACTGTATCCCTTCCTTATACCTTATACAAAAATTAACTCAAGATGGATTAAAGACTTAAATGTAAGACCTAAAACCATAAAAACCCCACAAGAAAACCTAGGCAACACCATTCAGGACATAAGCATGGGCAAAAACTTCATAACTAAAACACTAAAAGCAATGGCAACAAATGCCAAAATTGACAAATGGGATCTAATTAAACTAAACAGCTTCTGCATAGCAAAATAAACTATCATTAGATTGAATAGGTAACCTACAGAATGGGAGAAAATTTTTGCAAGCTATCCAGCTGACAAATAGCTAATATCCAGAATCTACAAGGAACTTAAATTTACAAGAAAAAAAAAATCAAAAAGTGGAGGAAGAATATGAACAGACACTTCTCAAAAGAAGGTATTTATGTGGCCAGCAAACATATTTTAAAAAGCTCATCATCACTGGTCATTAGAAAAATGCAAATCAACACCACAATGAGATACCATCTCATGCCAGTCAGAACAGTGATCATTGAAAAGTCAGCAAACAACAGATGCTGGAGAGGATGTGGAGAAATAGGATTGCTCTTACACTGTTTTTGGGAGTGTAAATTAGTTCAACCATTGTGGAAGACAGTGTGGCGATTCCTCAGGGATCTAGAGCCAGAAATATCATTTGACCCAGCAATCCCATTACTGGGTATATACCGAAAGGATTATAAATCTTTCTACTATAAAGATACATGCACACGTATGTTTATTGCAGCACTGTTCACAATAGCAAAGACTTGGAACCAACCCAAATGATCATCAGTGATAGAGTGGATAAAGAAAATGTGGCACATATAAACAATGGAATACTATGAAGTCATAAAAAAAATTAGTTCATGTCCTTTCCAGGGACATGGATGAAGCTGGAAACCATCATTCTCAGCAAACTAACACAGGGACAGAAAACCAAACACTCCATGTTCTCACTCATAAGTGGGAGTTGAACAATGAGAACACATGGACACAGGGAGGGGAATATCACACACCTGAGCCTGCTGGGGGTTGGGGGGTAGGGGAGGGATAGCATTAGGAAAAATACCTAATGTAGATGACAGGTTAATGGGTGCAGCAAACCACCATGGCGCATGTACACTTATGTAACAAACCTGCATGTTCTGTGCATGTATCCAAGAACTTAAAGTATAATAATTAAAAAAGTGGTAAAATAAAATGAAAATCAAAGTATTTCTTAGCTAGTATAATTTCATATTATGTGTAAGGCCATAGCAAAATAAATCAGTATATCTTGGTGGCAAATGATCAATTGACAAAGCCTTCTAGAATGAGTCATCTCAAAACTGGTAAGAAGGAAGTCACTCAGTATAAGCAGAAAGGGAATATGGATTTGACAGAGTATTCAAACTACACCGAAGCTTAAACGCCACTTTACTGTTCATTTTATATACAATAGATCTGAACTCTAAGAGGCCTGCAATCATTTAAAGTTATTGAATTAGTTTATCAATAGATTTTAAGCAATAATTTGGTTGAGTCTCATTCTGAACTCCTTCATGCTATACAGTTTGCACATGGATGATACTCAGATGAAGTGTTCTGACTGACTTTTCTACATTTCACAAATCAAACTCAAACAATATACAATCATCTTGAATGAAGTGGTATGAGATTAGTAGGAAAAGGCTGAAAGAATCAGAAATGAGTTCTAATACTATGTCATTGATAAACAATGGACCTTTTAACTTCAGGATACTAATTTTGAAAATGGAGACACTACATTCTGTTCAACTATTGGGACTATAAAGAAACTAGAGTAAGATCATGAAAATGGTAAATACTATAAGTTATTATCTCCAATTATCACAGGAAAGTTTGCAATTAAATACCATTTTCCTTAAAAGAGTAAGAATATATTTCAACTATGAAAAGTTTTTTTCTATATATGTATTTTTTTCTTAAAGTGGAGGTACAATTACACTACATAAATTAGTTGAGAATGCCACACCAAATATTGTATATGCTTTTCTCAGGGATGCATAAAAGTTTCTTCTTGGGTGTGTTCTAACTTCAAAGAGAATTTTGTCTGAAACATATAGGACACTTTTACATCTCAAGCATATAGGCAATCATCATAAAAAAGTTATTTAGTTTCTAGTATTAACTAAGCCTTTATTTGATAGCTTAATGGTATCTTTAAAAAAAAACAAAACATTGCCATTTTCTGTTGATTTAGCCTCTCTTCTTTGAAAGTCTCCAAGCCCCATTATTACACTTTCTAACTTTTTTTTTCTTTTCTTTTTTTTTTTTTTTGAGACGGAGTTTCACTCTTGTTGCCTAGGCTAGAGTGCAATGGCGTGATCTTGGCTCATGGCAACCTCCACCTCCCAAGTTCAAGCGATTCTCCTGCCTCAGCCTTCTGAGTAGCTGGGATTACAGGCACACGCCACCATGGCCGGCTAATTTTGTATTTTTAGTAGAGACGGGGTTTTTTCCATGTTGGTCAGGCTGGTCTCAAACTCCCAACTGCAGGTGATCCACCTGCCTTGGCCTCCCAAAGTGCTGGGATTACAGGCATGAGCCACCACACCCGGCCTACACCTCCTAACATTTTAAAGTGTTAACACAATTCTTTTATTTACAAACCTTTTATTTTGAAATACAGAATCACAGAAAGTTGTGAAAATGTACCAGAAATTCTTGTGTGTCCTTCACTCAGTTTCTTTCTTTGAGACGGAGTCTCACTCTGCGACCCAGGCTGGAGTGCACTGGCGCGATCTCAGCTCACTGTAACCTCCGCCTCCCAGGTTCAAGCTTTTCTCCTGCCTCAGCCTCCTAGGTAGCTGGGATTACAGGCACATGCCATCATGCTCAGCTAATTGTTGGTTCTTTTTTTTTTTTTTTTAGTAGAGACGGGGTTTCACTATGTTGGCCAGGCTGATCTCTAACTCCTGACCTCAAATGATCCACCTGCCTCAGCCTCCCAAAGTTTTGGGAACACAGGTGTGAGCCACCATGACCGGCCAATTTCTTACAATGATAATATCCTGTCTAGCTATAGTACAATATCTAAATTAGGAAATTGACTTTGGTCTAGAGATTATTCCGACTTCACTGGTTTTACATGTACTCATTTGTGTGTTTGTATAGTTATAGGTAGTTTTATCGTATGTGTAGATATATGTGGCCACCACCACAATTAAAATACAGAACTGATTCCATCATCATAAGGATCCCTCTTGCTACCTCTCTTTGGCTTACACAACCCCTCTCCCCACTCCATCCTTCAGACTTGTCAAATCAATAATCTATTCTCCATCTCTATAATTTTGCCATTTCGATAATGTCTTGTAACTGGAATCATATTTATGTAACTTTTTCTGTTGGACTTTTTCATTCAGCATAGTTCCCCTGAGATCCATCTAAGTTGTTGTGTGTATCAATAGTTTATTCCTTTTTATTGTTGCATAGTATTCCATGGCATACCATGTAATATGTTATACACTGTGCATAACACATTTTAATACATGTATTAACTTAATACAGTGTTATTAACTCTGGAAACAAATTTTTGTTTGTGTTTCTTCAAACATACAGCTTCTAAAACTGAAAATACTGGCTAGGAAGACATATCTAAATTATAAAGAACCAATTGTTCATATGCTGTATAAAGATGTTTGGAATAAGAGGGCATACTTTTATAAAGTTTTTTTTTTAAGTCCTAAAAAGAGGATTTTATCTAAAATAGAATGAAGTTTCTAAGTTCTAAAAATACTACATATCCTATTGAGTAGCTCAGTTTGTAGCTGGAAGAATTGTGCCTGTATCCCAGAAGGTCTCATAAATAATTTATTCAATTTCAGTATTTAATTTAATTCATTTACAAATGAGATGAGGTTAGATTATTCAGTGTAATAAGAAATCTGTTAGAGAGAATAGTATTTTTCATAGTTGATTATTATAGTATCATTTTCTTTAAAGCACGAAATGCATCTTTTAAAATATTGAGTACAGACTATAATGTAACTTTGCTGTAATTACAATACTTGTCTTTCAGATACACCCTGAAAATAGTTTGATTAAGCAAATTAGTGAACATCCATTCAATAAAATACTATATAGCAATTTATAATGATGATAAAGATATACAATTTAATGACTTGGGGATATATTCCTTAGATGTTAGTAATTTGCATAGCAGGTTACAAAATAGTTTACATAATATATTTTTGTAAAATGATACCTATATATTCACACAGGCATACAAATCGGAAGAATATATACTTTTTTGGGGGCGGGTGGGGGACAGAGTCCTGCCCTGTCACCCAGGCTAGAGTGTAGTGGTGCAATCTCTGCTCACTGCAACCTCCTCCTCCCAGGTTCAAATGATTCTTGTGCCTCAGCCTCCTGAGTAGCTGGGATTACAGACATGCACCACCACTCCCGGCTAATTTTTTTGTATTTTTTAGTAGAGACAAGGTTTCGCCATGTTGGCCAGACTGGTCTCAAAATCTTGGCCTCAAGTCATCCACTCCCATCGGCAGGCTGGGATTAGAGGTGCTGGGATTACAGGCGTGAGCCACCCACCCAACAGGAAGAATACGTACTAATTGTGTAGTAAAATACATATTTTTAAAGGGGCATTCTGGGCTATGTTGTGTATATTACTCTTTAAACCCTTTAAAATAGTCTTGAACTCAATCTGACAAGATTACTGTTCTCATGTAAGAACAGTATTTTCCTTTTACTACAGGGTCAATATTCTTGCACAATAATATTGCATTCCTTTACTTATTCAGCTGTACCTAATTAGTTAACATGTTCACTTTATTTTCATAAAAATAATCCCATTTTTGATGATCCTTCCATATCCTCATCATCAATAAAAGCAGCAGTCACATAGCACTGATTAAGAAATTACTTCAAAATTAAAACTACAAAAATAAAGGCTTCAATATCATAGTTTCTCTAAATGTATCAAATTCAGCTGTTAAATATATTTAGAGCCTACGAGTGTTCTGGTATTGTCCCACTCACATCTTATGATTTCTTTTTCCTTTACTTTTTACCAAACAAAGCTGCTGTGTTATCATTTAGGCATTTATAATTTATTCCTGCTTCTTATTTTACAACAACTTTCAGTGATATTTATAAACTGTGGCATATTAGTGATTGATATTATGTATAACCTTGGGTAGACTTCTGGCAGGGCTTCTCTTCTGCTCTCTCTCCTGCCACTACTGGCAGCATATACAAATTGTTAAATGGCCCTGAGTAAAGCTTTATTGTGCCACTAATATCTAATTTTCTTTTGAATTAAAAACTACCTTTCATATATTAAGCATCAGGATTAGTACTTCAAAGATATCCATTATAAAATTTCTCAATTAATAAGATACTCATAGAAAAATGGGGTCAATTATTGGCATAATTATATTCTTTTAATATTTTATATCCATTACCATTCTGTGGTCACAAATCTATTCCAAAGACATACTGTCTTTTAATTTGGAAAAAAAAAAAAAAAGTTGAGCAATTTGAAAGTGGTTGTATGAACTACTTACAGAAAACAAATGTGAATCCTACACTGTTGATAATGACCATTACACTACTATTACTCCTTACAGTAACAGCTCATGCTTGTGTAGTAGTAATTACCATCAATTACCGTCTATCTGTTATGCAATTTAACTCCTTTTGTCTTAACTACAACCCTATGAGTTAAGTGACTTGCCCACCAATTTACTGGCTTACCCTTTGGTCATCAGATAGGGGAACTACAACTCAGACCCAGGTGGTCTGGTTCTGATTACATAATGGTAAAATGGTTATTACAGAAATTTATCTGAATATGGACTACTTTGTGACTAATATTCACTTGAATTTTGTGTCCCCAATGCTTCCTTCATATTCAATCTTACCCGTGCCTATACTAATATCAACAGTTTAGCTTGAGAGCTGCAGTAGTTGACTAGTTTTCCAATAGCTAAACAGAAGATTCTGGCTATTTATATGAGCATTCTCTTAATGCTTTACTATATTATGAACTGACACTAAGGGCTAAATATTATTTACAAATCAAAGAATACAAATTCATAAATTCTAGCTATTTTTATGCCAACGTGGACTGCGAATTTGCTTTGAATTATATTAAAAGTTCAAAAACTTTAAAGTTCTTTACCCCCCCGATTCCCCAACTTCAAAATGTATTAGCTGTTACAATTCATACATGGAATAGCATTCTGAAGATGTGACAGTTCCCTTTGAAAGATAATGTTTGGAAGTCTCAAGACTTGAATTCCAGTGTCATCTTTGCTCTATGATGCTGGATAAGTTACTTAAACTCTCTGGGTTTTATTTAATTCCTCTGGAAATTTAAACATAATTTCTATGAGAATGGACTTTTCTAAGATATTTTTACAAGAATCTAAGATGAATTAGAGATTCACTTAATGATGACTGTCTGAAGGAACATGCATGAACTGGTCTAATTTAAAGAGATTTCTTTGAGTGATCTGTCATTTTTCTCTCCTCTTTGTTCAAATTAAAGAACAACAACAGATAACTTTAAGTATTTTTATACTTCCTAAAAACAACTTTAACTGACAGAGTGAAAGGTATAAAACTTCACCCTGTAATCAATTTGAGGCCATCTTTAGACAGAACAAAATTAATATGGCCCTGTAGATGAGAGATTTACACAGATCGATTTTCTGTGCCCATTGACAGAGCAACTGGATAATCTGTGGTAGTCTTTTACACTTGAGCAGTTAAAACCTCAGATATATCCTGGACTGAAGATTGGTCAGCAGTTCTTTTCTAGTCCATGAATAATTAAAATCATTCTTATTCTGTATTCTATAAATATGCAGAGAATGCAAGATTTGAACCATATACATTCCCCTGGAGAAGCTGCTTGGGTCCAAGCGAACCTCATCAGCGATCACTTCAAAGATCAATTCTTCATGTCCACAGCATCATGTTTAAATGATTGTGTGTGATACAGCTGCTTCTTGTCTCCTTGTTGCTTCATGCATGATCTTTACTCATGATCTAACAAACTATAGTGCTTCAATAGTAATTCTGCATTTTGTGCTAAATTTTAACATTGATTGCCATTTTATAGGCTAATAGGCTGTTATTGTGCATATTTATTATAACACTTTTTTTCTTTTCCTATCAATAACAGTGCTTTGCTTAGATAATGAGAAGCAATAATCTCTTTAAAATATTTACAAGTCTATTCATCATGGGAAAAAAATAATCTTACAAAGACAGCCTTCTCCACTGGCATTACTTTTGATTGTCACTCTCCTCCCTCTTCCCAAGCCAGGCATTTCCATAATTGCATCTTATCTTGTTGTATAAACTGAGAAACTGGCAATAACTATGCCTGGGCAACTGTTTTTTGAGGAAACACACAAATACTACCTGATAATGTGATTATATGCAATGATCTAACTTGCTCTTACTTTTAGGACTATTAATAATATTAATGATTTTAAAATATAATATTATCATAGTTTCTTATTCTGATTGTAGAGTGAGAAGAAAGAAATGTAAAGGTAGAATATAATAATAGTAATATTGTCTGTACTTAATTCCTTGGATGGCCTTTCTTTTTTTGTTTGTTTTATTTTTTATTTTTTAATTTTACTTTAAGTTCTGGGGTACATGCACAGGATGTGCAGGTTTGTTACATATGTAAACGTGTGCCATGGTGATTTGCTGCACCTATCAACCTATCACCTAGGTATTAGGCCCAACATGCATAAACTATTTTTCCTGATGGTCTCCCTACCCCTGACCACCCCCACAGGTCTCAGGGTGTGTTGTTCCCCTCCCTATGTCCATGTGCTGTCATTGTTCAGCTCCCACTTATAAGTGCATGTTCTTAGATATCCTCTCTTACTAATCTGTGTAGGGTAGATTCACTCCCTGAAGTCACTCACGGGGTTCTAATTTCTATAGCTGAGAAATGCCTTTTAGATGCCCTTGTTCTATCATGCAAAAACACTGTTACTTATTAGAATTCCAGAAAAGTTTCCTAAACACCATCAAAAATTGTATGGCAAAGAACATGTTTGTACCTCATCAAATTTTATTTATGTTTTGATTATCTAATGTGCTAGTCATGTTTGTGACTCTCTACACCAAATGATTTCCCATGTTTTCTTTCTACCATGCACCATCCTTATCATTAAGGAACACAAATACATTTAATATCAATGCAATCAGTGTAGAAGTGAGGCAATATGACACACAGTATAATACAGGCAGATATACAGTTATATATTTATCAACATGTTCCATAGATAACATATATCTATATTCCTTCAACTAATAAGATTTGTTTAATATTGCCATTTATTATCCCATATTTCTATTTTAAAATGTTATGCAGCCATAAAAACAAATGAGATCATGTCTTTTGCAGGAATATGGATGGAGCTGGAGGCCATTTTTCTCAGCAAACTAATGCAGGAGCAGAAAACCAAATACTGCATGTTCTCACTTATTAGTGGGAGCTAAATGATGAGAACTGATGAACACAAAGAAGGAAACAACAGACACTGAGATCTACTTGAGGGTGGAGGGTGGGAGGAAGGAGTAGAGAAAACAGACAACTGTCGGGTACTGGGCTTAACAGCTTGGTGATTAAATGATCTGTCCAAGAAACCCCCATGGCTTGAGTTTACCTATGTAACAAATCTTCACATGAACCCCCAAAACTAAAATAAAAGTTTAAAAATATATCAAATGTTGGGATAATATGTACAGAGTCTCCTAGCAAACTTTTTTTCAGAAAATTATAGTCCACTTTTTGATGAAGGTGATTTCAAAGGAAACTATACTTGAGTTCAGCTGCCAAATCTTTGTTTTTTTTAGACGCATAACAGTTCAAGTACCATTCTCTCTTATTTTGTCACCTGGGAAACAGGTCAAAAACACAGTGGGACACTTTACGGGGAACCTGAGAGTCTAAGACCCATTCTTACATGCCATTAGCATATCAACTGATCATGAACATCTAAATTTGGTAGTTTTAGGAACTTAGTTTCCTTTTCCTAAAATGAAGACTTTGGATTAGTCTCTGAAGCAACTTTCTGCTCGAAATGTTGATGAATCCGAATCACCTTTTCATTCGCTTGAAATGTAATGATGTTTTTGATGTCTACGTTACAGAGATTGAAGTAATGCATCTTTCCCCTTTTACACTATTATATTTTGTGATGTTTTGCTTTAAAAAGTTTTATTTTTTATTAATCTTCAAATTTCATATTTTTATCCTTGATAACTTCCTTCTAGAGATGAGGGCAGTGATAAGCAGTATCTTAATTCTCTTCTGTAAGTTTTTTTTCCTTTTGCATATGTTCTCCCATTCAGTACAGATATCAATTTAGCTATTTCTTTATTCCAGACACAATTCTCCTCTGAGATTTTCATCAATAAATAAAGAGACATGCTAATATCATAGCTACTTGACACCTACCAAACCCCTCATTAACTAGTGGACTACAACATAAGAGAATGAACATATTTTTTAAAGGCCTTATTGCAAGTCAAGTCACAAAGTTAATACTTCCACATGTATTTGCCACTCTTTTCCTTCAACAGAAAAAGAAATTCCAGTTGGTTGTAAAGTCAAACCTCTTGTCTTTTCAGTTTAACCAGCTGCACTCTAAGTCTCAAGACAACTCCCTCCTTATTCTATGTTTAATTGCCTACCTTCCCTATGCCATTATCCATCTGCATCTTTATGAACATAATCAAACCTCCAACCCTTCAGATCATCTGTGGGGCATTGCTATCACCAAATAGCAATTTAATGCTGAGCTTTAGCTTTCCTGGGGATTTTATAAAGCCTCGAAAGAATAAAGAATCTAGCAGTTGGAACACTCACTTGCATGCAAACTTAGATTGTTAGGAAAAGAAAAAACCATTTAGATAATTAAATAGGATCATTTAATAGTTCACTCATTTCATAGGATGAGTGAGGCACCAGGGGAAAAGTGGATTGTTCGAGATAACACAGCTGGCCATGATCCCATGCAGGAGAATAAGACTGCTCTAATATTTCACTCTAGCACTATCCCTATTACATCACACAACTTCCCACACTTCCTTCGCATTTTCCCATGATAAATTATACCTTCTTATTTTTCCCCAACCTCTTGAATGCCCATAATGTAACTGAAGAAATATAGTTCCTTAAAAGTAGCTATAGTTTCTAAAGGCAACTCAATGATTTTTAAAATACAATACAAATTGTTTTTTAACTGTTTTGCTTTCCAGCTTCAAGCAGAACCATCGATGTGACAATTGAAGACACCAAAGAAGCAGTCCTTTATTATTCAAGATGTCATTAAAGTGCAGGGATCCTAAAACCCCATTCTAGATTATCCCTTAGAATGGATCAGGCTAAAATATTTGCTTCATGTGAGGCCCTAGGTCTTGAATATTGCATGGTTTCTTGTACTCTGGAAATTTCTTCTGAAGAACCCCCTTGGGTGAGTGACTGTTGTCAGTATTTATATTAATGAACTTTTGGAGCACAGGTATATCTCCAAAGAGGAAAGGCCTAATTTTGTCCCCAGAGCTACAAAGGTGTATGGCATGGCTGACACTCCCCAGTAGCTGCCCAAGGATAGCATGGTGGCAGATGCATTATCAGAACAAAAAGCCAAGAGTGCCCAGAGTTGAGGACCTGATCAAGTGAAACAATCACTCCTCTCTGTGCTACTTTGCAAATGGTTCATATAATTTTCAATTAGCACCTGTCATATGGATGCACCAATTTTCGCAGAAATATTTTGAAAGGACAATTTTATTTCACGTTAGCTGGATTAAAATAAAACCAAATTCCTTCTAGTCAGAAATATGTTTGGAAAGATTGAATCCAAAGGTTCATATATCCATCATTGGCTCCAGATTTCATTATAATGACTGCAGGTCAAGGATTCCTGCAAAGATTTTTTTTAAAAATAGTATTTTAGAAATCATATTTTGAAACCAGGTTTGCTTCTGTTTAGTTAACTCCCAGAGAAATATACTCTTTTTGGAACTCCCACCCCACCCCACCAAAATATAATTTGCATTTAAGAATGTAAAAGGATTATGGTTTACACAAGAAACTAAAACAAATATAAGAAGAAAGTGCATGTATGCCAAAGTAATCGCTCTCTCTCTTACTCATTCTCTCTCTCTTATACACACACACACACACACACACACACACACCACACACACACACGCACACTGACATTAATAAGTCAGTAATGAGTATGTTAGTGTCTCTATTTAAGTTTCCTGGTGGAAACCAAACTCTTAATGCTATTTTAATGAAGGATTTGTCAGTGTATTGTTTCCAAGAGTGGTAAGGGAGCATGCAATCACATTTTTATAATGTATGGCATCATTTTGGGGTGTAGGAACAAGCAGATTAACTAACCAAATGATACAAAATGGTCCACTCCTCTTCTCTTAAAAAGACACATTGCTCCCTGCAAGGCTGCATGAAATACAATTTATTCTTTTTGGACAATTTCATAAAACAAAAGTGGAAAATTCCTCCTAGAAAATCAGATATATAGAACACTACAATTTTATTATTATTTCTGGACAAATTTTCCTAACATCCTTGCAGCTTTCTATTATGATTCACAATGTCTGCAATGAGAGATTAGATGAGAGAGTAACCTATTAAGAAACAGTTACTATGCTGCTGGATGCAGCTAATAATTCCTTTATTTTTCATTTTTATTACTTTATAGTTTATGAATGTACAATCTACTCATTACCTATTATCAATATTTTGATTCAGCAATGGAGATATACACCAATAAACAAAACCTACTTGAAGCTTTATGTATTACATACCCACCCATAAATGTATATCATAGCATTTGCTGCCTACTAGACTTATTTCTTAAGAATCTAGATGAACTCCTAATCTCAGCTGTAATAACTGCCTGCCAACTTAGTATCATCTCTGCTGCTTTCACTGTTTTATCTACTGTCTAGAGTCATAATTAATCGGCCTCATTACTGTTTCTACTATGAAATACAGTCTTCTAAGACATTAATATTTTATCAGAGATACTAGTCTTGACCTAAAACAGAGAAGAATAAAAACATAATTGTGAGTCGGAAATTTTTTTAACAATAACATAAAATAATCGATGTTTTGGCAAAAATTATGACAAGGCTGCAGATGGCGACACACAGCTCACTGAGTGTAAATGGAGAGAACTAAACAGGCTCTCATTGGTGTAACACTTCTAAAACTCTCTAGCTAACATTCATGCCAAAATATCCAATATATCAAAGACTTTGTAGCAATCTGGAATAATATCATTTGGTTTCCTCTAGACTGTTTCTGCAAGAAGTAAATATAACCCAGATACAATGAATGAAATGAAATTTTAGTGCACTGAGTTATGGTTTTCAAAAGTAAGAGCAACTTTAGAACACTAAATTTAAAGTCATTCCTAAGAACCTTCTGGAACCTATGAAAATTGTATTAGGTTGGCAAAACCTTCTCTCGTCTTCCTATTTTTTTTTTCATTTTTCTTGTTCTTTTTATCCGTCAATACTAAATAACAATGTGCTGCCCAAAAAGTGAAGCTGTAAATCGACTTCTGAAAAGCTTCCCTTTTTCTCCATGGGTCTCTATTTCATTAGGTCTTCTTTTATTTTACTTCTGTTGCCCACTGTTTAATTTCTGAGGCCAGTATTTTAATATCCTTTCAAGTATTGTTTTCAAGATGTACTGTGTAGCAGATCAGTAAACAAATAGTTATTTGCCTCTTACTCTATCCAAGGCACCGTACTAAATGCTATGCAGAGGTGAAAAGTATGCTTACTGCTATGCAATAAATTACAATCTAATGAGGAGCATAAAAAACACAATAATAATAAAATAGTTCAAGTGATTTTCAACCTTGGTTGAACGACAGAATCACACATAGAGTTCTAAAAAGCCTTGACACTAAGACCTTACCTCAAAATCCATTAAACTAGAAACTACTGTTGTCGATGTTTAAAAACTGAATGATAGGGACAATAGTATGGTTAGGATCCAGTGGAAGATGTTCTAAATGAGTACTCGTTGTAAACAGCACATCAAGCGTCCCTCAAGGGCAAGGATCCAGTGGAGCTTTAAATCTACGTAACATGAGGGAAAGTAATGCATTAGTACTGTTCTAAAGTTATTCATGGAATTCTCTCTTCTGATAGCTTATTATCTTCTGAGTTCACAGTAGATATTCCATATCTCAATGAACTGGTTTTATTAGGAAAAGAAGGTGTACTGGTTATCTGTTGCTGAATAATAAATTACCACAAAACTAAATGGCTTAAAACAACCATACACATGCATTATCCTCACTGTTTTTAAGAGTCAGTAATTCAGGGGTACTTAACTAAGCAGTTCAAGCTCATGGTCTCATGTGATTGCCCCCAAGTTTCTGACCCTGGCTATAGACAGCCAAAGGCTTGAGTAGGGCTGGAACATTAGCTTCCAAGGTAGTGCACTTACAGAGCTAGCATCACACTGTTCTTAGTCCGTTGGTTTTGTATTTCTCCTTTTCCTTACCTGTATTTAAAAGTTTTCCTTAAGTTCTATTTTCCCCACTGTGATACCTAGGACTATCAAGTCTACTTTTATTCAATACATTGTTACTGAGTATCTCTCCTAATCAAGACATTATGCCTTCTATCTTTCCAAGCTTGAATACATCACAAGTTAAAGGGGAAAACACATTTGTTCACATGCAGCTACTATGCCTACTGTACTGTTTTAATGTACCATAATGGACACCACAAACAAAGGGCTACAGCAAATGAAAGGAGGAATGATTAGTTACACAGGAGTGGTGTATAGGAAGAACTAAAAAAGTAAGCTGGGGCCGGGCGCGGTGGCTCACGCCTGTAATCCCATCACTTTTGGAGGCAGAGGCAGGAGGATCACAAGGTCAGGAGATTGAGGCCACCCTGGCTAACACGGTGAAACCGGTCTCTACTAAAAATACAAAAAATTAGCCGGGTGTGGTGCTGGGCACCTGTAGTCCCAGCTACTCTAAGGCAGGAGACTTGCTTGAACATGGGAGGTGGAGCTTGCAGTGAGCTGAGATCATGCCACTACACTCCAGTCTGGGCAACAGAGTGAGAATCCATCTCACAAAAACAAAACAAAACAACAACAACAAAAAAATGAAACAAAAAAAAAAGGAGGCAATGGACTTGAGCAGTAATGATAAATGTGAGTTTTGAGAGGCAAGAAAAGGAACTATTGACTTAAGCCTCTTTTCTGGGACCACTGGTACTTTGTTATCCTGTCTGACGCTTATAGCAAAATTAACATATGTCTAGGCTAAATAAACATATTAAGGAGGAGATGATATATGAATATAAAGTATATTAGGGGAGGCAGACCAAATAGCTTCAACATTTACAGTAAAACAAAATACAACATCATTGGTAGCAAGTGAGAGAGGAGGGTTTGAAAATTCTTAAGATGTGAAAATGCATGAATTTTACTTGGAACTGATCAACATTTTTTTTGTTTAGACTTTTAAAATAACTCTATAGCAACATTCAATAACTTGGGATTGTACTGGAAAAAGTAAACAGTGAAAGGGACACAGACCAGAAAATTAAAAATGGCTAGATGTCAATGGGAGAAGAAATTGAAGGTCCCAGAGAGGGCAGCCTGAAAAATGGTAAAAAAGATCTCCTGAAGTCTGAGAGGGTATAATGAATGGCAAAACTGTGAAGAGCCTGGAGAATCAAGGTCGTACTGCAGGTGAAGAGCTAGCAAACCTATTGCCAGGTCTTCTGATAACTGAATTAAAGTCATAATTCAGTTCTTGGGGTCAAAGATTGAAAACTCAGTATCTTTAGCCTGAAGTCAAAGAGGAATAGCTATTTTCCTAAAGTTTTACAAAGCTAACAACAGCAAGGTACATTGGTCTAACTTTTTCTTAACAACCTAGTGTAGGAAACAAACTCTGAAAAACCAAGTCAAATGAGCTCTACAGTTTGTGACATGGGTCTTTACATTCTTGAATGTGTTTCTGTTATTGCTGAACCTTATGTTTGTACAAGCGTCCATGTTTGAAGCATGTGAAAGACTTGAAATGTTGGAATTCCATTTTTAGCTGACTTTTTTATATACCGAGTTTTCTAGGCATTACTTTGGACAACAGGTTAATGCTTGCCTTGCTCTCTTTGGATGATGTCTGTTCCACACAGGTATAATCATACATACATTTCTATCTAGACATCATGAAGATTCCACTTCTGATTCACAAGAGCTATCACAATGTTGTACAAGTCCATATTCTTAGGATAAAAAGGTTAACTCCGTTTCTCAGCTTTGTGGGCAGAAGAAAAGAGAAGACATATGCCCTATTATTTGTGTTATATTACATGCATTATATTATCGAAATGGCATTTCAAAGAAATAGCTACAAAATCAATAGTTCTTTTCTTCTTCATTTTTTTCTTAGAGCTGGAAACTGTTCAACAGCTTTATCATATTAAATTAGGCTTTCTTAATCTTAAGCAGTGACTGGGTGAGTTTTCCTGGGGAAAAACAATTCTGAGTTCCACAGTGTTTAGGAAATAATACAATCCAAATCTGAGAGAAAAATTTAAAGCCAATACTGTGTAAATATTTCACAAAATATTTGTTCTCAAATATTCAACTTTCTATGTATACGTTATACAGTTTTGACCCAAAGATCACTAAAAGGAACCTAAAATAAACCCACCATGGAATAGTAACTTCCAATAATCAGTCTTTCACCTTAAGTGAATAAGGATCACAATAACATAAAATGCTGAGGCTATAAAGTAAAAAGCAGCACTCAAATTGTAGAGCTGGGATAATACAACTATGTGAAGTTAAAATTTGAAAGAAATAAATGGGTTGGTTTTGAGTGATGGTACTGCCCATGATTTTTTCCTTTAAATTTTTTGTCACTATTAACAAAAAATAAAGTTATTTGAAATAAAACTATAAGAAATACCGTGTGTGAGTGTGTGTGTGTTTGTGTGTGTATGTTTGTATGTAAGACATAGAGGAAAAGACCTAAAAGATACAAAATGCTACCTTCCAATTCAACTGTAGCTATTGGCTCTGTCAGTTTTAGCCTTCCAAGTTGTTTATTTCCATGAGCTCAGACAAATTATACCACTGACTCATGTGCTGCTCCCTGGGTGCAGTGAGAATATTAACCTTTAGAAGGGGCCTTAAAAATGACAAGTGTTATATGAATTGATATTTTAGTTGTGTGTGTGTATAAACTTTTCTGGATATGGCTTGCCATTTGGTGGGGTGCTTATTTTTGGCCACTCAATGTGCATACCAATGTGTGTGACTTCATATATGGGAATAAATGTTGGCATTTGGATTATTTTTGGCCAAAGAGTGGGTGAGAAATTAGACACACTCAGGGACCAAAAATAACCAAATGGCAAGCCAATTACATAAATGTTTTCTGGCATACCAAAAAAAATCTGGATTAGTTATCATAAAACCAGATTTTTAGTTCCAGTTATTATTACTATTACTACTACTATTACTCCTGGTGTTATTCCTACTAAAGCCACTAATCTCTGTTAGACACTTATGCTTGTTAAATTTATAAAGTTTAACATGAATCATTCCATTTACACCAAACACTAATCCTATATATGAAGTGAATATCAGTACTATAAATACATGGATATCAGTCCCACACAAAGACAAGAAAAATTATGCTTAGAAAGGTTAAGCATCTTAGTAGACTCACACACAAATAAGTGACAGAGTTGATGAGAACCCAGACATACTGAAATTAAGAATCAGACAATTCAACTGCATGGAAATTCTGCTACTAATATATCATGTGGCCTTGAGCACTCATGAACAACTTTGCATTTTAGTTTTATCATCTGCAAAATGAAAATGAGTATATGTGCTCTAGAACATGAGTGAAAGTGCTACAAAAGTAGAAACTGATGGAATGTGTAAAGTGGATGATTACTGAAATATTTTCCCTTTCCTATAAACCTAATAGATCATTTATTCTTGCATCTGAGAAAAAATACTAATGATCAATAGAAGACTACATGAAGGCAGTAACTCTAATATTTTCACGGTATTCTTCAAAGTTTGAATATACATTATAGTTCATTTGAATTCTTTCAAGAATGCCAAGAAATAGGACCTTCAAAGTGCAACATACAGAATATGTGTTATAAAATTCTATGTTGTATAAGTCACACAGATGTGGAGAATGGAAGAAAACTGGACAGCAAGTAGCTAAGCACTTTCCACACAAAATCTTGTACGTGATTGCTTATAATAGCATTACTCATGATTACCAAAAAGTGGAAATAACCCAAATATCCATGAACTGATGAATGGATAAATAATTGCAGTATATTCATACAATGGAATATTATTCAGTATTTAAAATAAATGAAATACTGATACATGTTACAACATGGATGAACCTTGAAAACATTATACAAATGAAAAAAGCCTAGTCACAAAAGATCACATATTATATTATTCTATTTATATGACATGTCCAGAATTAGCAAAGGAATATGGAGAAAAAGTAGTAGTTGTCTAGGGCTTGGGAGAAGGAGAGAGAAGGGATGTCTTTCAGGGGGTTCCAAATTTGATTATGGTGATGGTTGCACAACTCCGTGAATATACTAAAAATCATTAAATTGTACACATTGAGTAAATCACATTGTGTATGAATTATATCCTCATAAAACAAATGAAAAGTTCACCACCACCTCCCAAAAAATACTAGAAAACTTATTTATTTGCAAAATTTTCAACTGCAAAAATTATATGTGTGAATTCATTAAACACTTATACAGTACAATAAGTTATACATGCATACACACACACACACACACACACACACAACAAGTTTTTTCCTAACTAGACATTTTGAAAACCAGTTTTAGGACAGGTTGTTGTAAACAAAAGTATTCACGAGGTGGTCAGACCAATTTGAAATTATCCAATTGGCATTTTCACCATGTCTCATGCGAATGTATGTCAGAACATAATAAGATCTCAGAGGACATTTTTTTCTTTCTAGTCAGCTGCATCTACCCAGGCTTAATTTCAATCTATTGCTCCTTATTATATCCCTTTGGAGAGCCTAATTCCATTCCCCACTTGATGGCCATACCCTCTGTCTAAACCTGAGCATCAGTATACCACATCCTCTGCAGTAATCACACCTCGGGACAGCACGTTAAAAATTACCTGGAACTCACAAGGAGCTGACATTATGGACCCTCAGGTTGACAATCTGAAACAATGTCTGGAAGGTTTTGTTTTGTTTTGTTTTCAGCTTTGTTCTACTATTGAAGTAATGTTTGAAAATGTCATTTGTTAAAATGTTAACAAAGCAAAGTTATATATAACATATGTAGTATATATTTAAATTACATACGCAAATGTAATATATATTTTATTTATTATGAATTACATAAACAATGTGTGTGTATATACATACACACACAGAAATGGGCAGTACACACACACACACACACACATATACACACACATACCAACCCAGTGAATCCGAATCTGAGTACTGCCCATTTTAATATATGTCATAATTTTGAAATTAATATACTAAGTGTACACTAGGTTAAAAACAGCTGCTCTTCTAGCACTCTTCTTCAAGAGAAAACACATAGAAGAAATTCAAAAAAGTATGTTAGATGCTAAAATCTAAAATTCAGCAGGGACTTACTGATGGGGTATAAACAAGATTAATCAATACGATGTGCTAGATTTCAGGAGAGGTAAGACACATTCACCAAACTATCTTCACATTGTATCTACCTGATTTAAAATACAAAATCTTTCCATGTTAGAACAGGTGTATGAATTTACTAAGAGTATAAGTAGAAACTGCTATTAAATTGCTGTTGAAATACTTTTCATATTTACCTACCTTGTCACAAGATGAATTTTTTAAAAGAATAACTCTGTAACTCACCTCTTGAATAATCCCTTGTGGTCACAATGGAAAAAATATTTTTTTGTTTTGATATTTACTGATACATGTTATGCCTTATTATAGTAACTTAATATATATAATTAAGAAATATATATTTATATATCTTCCCCTTAATCTTCTTAAAGGAATTTGGTATTATTAATCTACTCTTACCAATAAGGAAACAGAAGGTTGCAGATGTTAGATAATTTGCTTATGATTCCGTAGCTACTATGTGATGGAACTTGACTTTGAATGAAATATTATACTTCAAAGGCCATCTATGTTCTTTCAAGCATAGCAGTTGTCTCCACAAAAGCATTCTGATCATTGAAGAGTCTAAACTCAAGAAACAAAATATGATCGGCTTTAATTCTTCTAATAATTGTTCTAATCCATACTATTCTGAATCAGCTATCATTTAGTGAAGTTCTCTTAATATCTTGGCCCAAAGTTTACAGCTTTTTGGCCATTTCAAATCTCTTCCCTGCTATTCAGTACCACAAGTTAGGGCCTTTGTTGTTTCCATGTAGAGTAGGAGGGACACAAGCCTAGGTTGGGATATGGTTTGAAGACCTGCTTTTCCCCTTTCTTCTAGGCCCAGCCTCTTCTTAGCCCTTGGGCGAAGAAGAGGAGAAAAAGGCAAACCTTCCCTTCCTGGACTTGGTGAGCTGCTGTGCTCCACTAGTTAGTTGTGGCTGGCTTACAGCCTGCAACGGTTGGCAGGAGAACCCACTGTCTGGTGTCCAAATGATGGTGTTCTGAAACGCACTGCTCATTTCCCTCCTGTGGAAGACTGAATTTCCACTCAACCACTTTCGCACCTTCTCAGCCAGTAACTCACACTACCAGGGTACCCTCATCCAGTGGGCAGACCTCTTATGTACTAGCACAATGAACTCATGCCCAGCAACTTTCTGAGATGTCCAATGTATCAATGAGAGATACAGACATCTTCATCTCACAAACAGTGCGTGTACAGGTTACTGCACTGCTGCTACCTTTTTGTCAGCCCTTTACTGACCAAGCAGGCATCAAATGAAGGAAATACAGTTCCGGTCTCCCTCCTCTGACCATTCTTGCAAATCTTTGTAAATCTTTCTCACAGGGTATCCCTTTCCAGTTTTGAAAAGGGGATATAGCTTTTCTTCCAGCATATGACATTCACTAAAATGCTATTTGCCCCATTTCTTGGATTATTTTGATTTAGAGACGAGGTGGTGGTGGAGGGTCTTGGCTCCTGTCCATGAGCCTGCAGGGGCTGTACTCCACCCTGCTTCCCAGAAGCTCTTAGAAAATGCAGCTCCCGAACATCCACTGTCCTCAGTTTGGGGTCTGAGCTAACATTCAGGGACAGCAAGCAAAAGCTCATCCCACATTTAATTACACTTGAAAATAACACGAGTCCTTTAAGTTGTAGCCCAAATTTTAAAAAATCAAGCTATCTTTCAAAATGTGCTAACATTCTTGTGTTAACACATTTGATGTTAAAACATTTGGGTCTTGTTCATTGTCTCTTTGAATAAGCTTTAATAGATTTCTCACACAAACTACATATAATATAGAGACTGTATATAATTTCCATTTCATATTTGCAGCAAATGTGACATTTTCCTTTATTGCACACCTCTTATTTCTTCATTCTCAACTCTTTGAACTCTGAAAGCCCAAGCCTTAAGTCAAAAAAGTATGAGAATCCATGTCCGCACTTTAAAAAGGACGAAGAACACAAGGTTGTGAACTACTCTAAACACTGAAAGAACAATTTAAGTATTTCTATAGCCTTCACCCCTGGAGTACTCCATTTCTTTGATAAAGCGACTATTTTTGCAAAAAGTCTAGTGAAGTTCATGAGTTTCACTTCTCTCAGGTTGAGAGAATGAGTTAACTTGGACCCTAGCGTTCATTATAAACACCAGAGATTTAATATACGGGCAAATGCCAGAGAGTCTAATTCAAGGCATTAACATAAAATAATAACAGTTACCATTTATGCAATACTTGTGGTGCACTAGCACTATGCTAGGCCCTTCACAGGCCTAGTTTCAGGATTACAGTCTAACTCCATGACGTGGGTAGTACTGGAGCCTTCATTTTACAAACAAGAAGACTGAGGTTGAGGAATTAAGTAGCCCAAAACTGTAAAGGTGGAAATAATTGGGGCCAAAATTCAAGTTTATCAGTTCAAAATAGTTTTTGACAATCTACCATATCCATGGCATAGGTACTTAAATAAAACAAACAAAATTATACCCTTTGAGAATTTCTATTTGGTTCTGTCACAACACAGTGCCTACATTCTTACAACTAAAGTATTTATGTAAATAAGACATGTTTCAATAAAAACATGGAAAACATTTAACAGATATTTGATTTATTTTCATTAAACAAATAATAGATATAACTTGGTGTTTCCAAATTATTTACATTTGTTGCAATAAAAAATAAAATGAGAAATGTCATAGATTTAAATCTTAGTTGTACTTAAAGCCTCTGCAATAATTCACTTGTAACTATTGTATATATTTATTAACGAAGTATTACAAAATAATTATGCTATATTATATATGTACTGCTCTATGTATTAATGATAATGCTGTATTAGTGATCTTATTAATGCTGTTTATCTTTCAACTCTCTAACAGTATATTTTCCATTCAAAACCAAAATTATAATTACTTGGGTAAATATTATCATTTACAGGTAAATAATAAGAATTTGAAGAAAATCAAAATAGAATTGGTCCAGTCAAGCCCAGGCAATGAGACCCAATCACAAATTCGTGCATAAACTTTTGCCTAAAGAATAGCCTTGTTTTGTTTTCTCCCTGTATCCAATCTTAAAAGTGTTTTAATGAAGATTTGAATATTAAGAATTCATTATAAAAATAACATCTCATCATCACACTGTTTGGTTTATTCAAAAAACTCTAAAGTTATTAATTTCAGCTTCCTAATTAGAATAATCCAATTTTAATCTACTGGCATTTTTGGAGATGAATGGATTGGTGGTGCATTATTCTAAAAGTTAAATCTCATTAATATTTAATTGCACCCATATTCACAGGTATTAATTAGAAGTGTTTTATGAGTCATAGCTATTATTGGAAAATCAGGTACAATTTTATAATTAGCAAAAAATGAACTGTAATTTTGAATAATCACTGATAGTGATCATTTAGTAGACCTTGTGAGATTATTAAACTTGTTGATCCATATAATAATTTATATGTAGACTGCATATCAACATTATAGTGATACTTTTGAGACAATTAAAAATAACATTCCCTTTCAGCCAAGTAGGAACACGTATTTCATTGTTGTTTTGACTATGAATAAAAACCCTTTCTGCTGAGTACATTTTAAAGCAGTAGTAGAAAATAGATAATGTACTAGTTATGAAATTGAATAAAGCACAATCAAAACTCTAATTTTATTGATATTTATATATTATTGTATGTTTATATTAAGATCTGTCAAATAAAAGATATTTAGCTTTTAAAAAATAGAATTACTTTCAGATACATAAGACTTGCACTTTGCTCAAACACACACTATTTAAGTGGTTTAATCAAGTCTAAATAATGGATAGTTACTAGAAATTCCCAAACAACAAAATGACACAGTGATATATAAGTTAAGTTCTATTAAAGAGAAAGCTTTTGAATAATCTCTATCCATTTTTCTGGCTTTCATAATAAAATGTGGACATACCAAACTGACTTGAAAAAAATTTAAAAGTGGCCTCTAGATTCAAGGGAAATTTTATTTTAGGAGAAAACTTGTTGAGGGAAGTTCCTCTTACACCTTATGTAAGAAAGCCCAATATCTGAATTAACCATAGGAACTGCTGAAAATCCTCCCCTTATATGGGTAGATGGGTTCAGTGAAAAACACACATGCACACATACACATGCACACACATACATATACACACACATATGTTATATTTATATCATCTTGATATCATGCTTAGAGTATCTGTATCCTAAATTTAATAGAACATTGAAAATAAGAATCCAAAATAGTACTTAATAATCAACGATTTGTTCTTAAGATGAAAATATTCATAGTCCCTAAAAGATGATTAAATTCCTATATCAACAGAGTATTAATTTGAATTATAAACCTTGTAATTTTCATATTAAATGATAATAAGACAAATATAATATGCCTGTGATTTCCATTATAACAGCAAAAGAAATGTGATGATTCAATAATCAAATATTTTCATATATACTGGAGTCTATAAAGCATTTTGTATTGGTAAACTTGAATGAAACCTAATATTATATACTAAATACTAAGGAAATATCGTCATAATGAAGGTTAAAGTTTAGAGATAACTAAAAACAACAGTATAGCATATTCTGTAGGCAAATGTCTAATGTATCAGTTATACATATTACACTCTTAGTTATAAATACTAAATATCTCTTAGTCAACCAGACTCCATTTGATGTGTAATAATTTTGCCTCATCAAGAAGAAGAAAGGGTAAAAAAAGAACAGGTAATACGTGTTCTTCGTTCATTTAATACATATAATTGACAATTTCAGGAATATGCTGTAATGTACTCTATATAAATCTTGCATTTCCTTTGGCTCATTCATGGGAGCAAATCAATATGAATTCCTAATACATCTTAAGAACTACACTAGACAGAAAATTTTTGCTTATTGGCAAACTAAATCCACTATATATTCACTATTAAAGTTTCCTGTCCTTAAAACTATCCCCTCAGGATTTAATTTAAAAGCCTGGGATTCACTGAATATGAAGTATACTTTTCCAAATTTATAATTGAAAAAGAAAGTTTGTGAGTCATCTTTTTTCAGTATTAAATTCTACCAACTTCTTTATGAATGTCACAGAAACTCTCAGAAGTAGAAAATCAACAAGATAAGCAGTTTCATGGTAGTGAAAAAAATATGCTTTGAATTTGCAAAAAAAAAAAAATGGGTTTGCCTAGAAAAGATATCAACACTTTAATTCCACAGATTATTTCACCCATTAAGTTAGCATTCCCTCTTCACCTATATGGCTAATATTAAAGGCCTGTGTGTGACCCTACAACTTAAGTCTTGTAAGAGCATCGATTTGAGTCTGTTTTTTTCTTTCTCTCTTCTATACGCAGCCTCTAGGAAAGTGCCCAAACTTAGAAGTTTTTGATAAATAACTGTTAACTGAATAAACGGCAAAGTTTGTCATTTATATGTTTATTTAAATCTGTGGCCTCAAAATTGGTAAAAGAGGTTGAAGGTGGTTTGGGACATTACAGTTCCTTTATTTGAGTGAACGAGGCAGAGGAGGAGCATTCTTAGGAAACAAATAAACCAAAAATATTACTCAGGTCAGCTTGAAAGAAAAACCAAGGGAAAGGAATAAGATGCCTTTGTCAATCACACACAGCCCCTTTAACCTTTCACAGTTTGCTTGCATTATATGAAACTTCAAGGTTAAATGCAAGACAAATGTGAACTGATATTTCTGCAAGGGTCAGGCAGGTACCAGTTGCAAGTCATTACGATTGCAAAGTGGTTCTTCATCATGAGAATTTCCAAACTGCAAGAATATGCCTGCAGGCTTTAGTATGGGAAACACTCATTAAAGTGGTAATAAAAATATCACCTTTGAAATTGTTTCCCAGTTTCTAATTCCCCTAAGATGTGTTCTGTCTTTATAATTGCTCATAGAAATTAACATCGGTACCATGGCAGACAGGAGCTGGTTGTTGTCTTTGACATTAGGAGGGTGCTGCACATTCTGGAGATCCCAAGAGCTTTAATTTGAGAAACACTGGTCAAGTGAACGAGGTGAGATAATATCTTTATTCATTCAACAAATATAAAATGAACATTTACAATAAGCTAGGCACGGTTTTAGGTGCTGGATATACAGAAGTGAACCAGACAGACATAATAACTTCCTCACTTATACAGTTTGCATTCTAATGATACTTTAAATATTGCATTTGCTCAATACATTTTATAGAATGAAGGAATAAAAGCTATGTGACTAAGGATATAAGAAAAGACAGGAAAGAAAAAATTGGGATGAATATATTGTTTGTAAAAACAATGGCACTATGGATTGTATGTGAACTTCAGCTTGTGAATTTCTGCTATAATTGATTTTCCTATACAACATAATAGAATGATAAGACTGTATAACGGATCTGGAAGTTTCGTTAGTCCAGGCAGCCCTCTGATGCTTAATCTTTCCAGACTGTACACAAAGGAACTTGTAATACTCATGACCTCTTGAGGTAGCCCATTCCATTTCTAACCCACCGAAATTTTTAGGTATTTCTAGTCAATTAATTATAATGCCTCCTCGAGTCATTAGCTACTGGTTCGAAGAATCTTGTTCGGACTCCTAACCAAGAATTCTAATCACTTTTAATTTCCTTGATGATTTTATAATTTAACTTGGTTTCAACTTTTTTCATCATCTTCTTGTTCAACTCTGAAGGTATTCCATTTAAAAAGTGTGACAAGCAGAGCACTCCACAAACCCCAGCAGAGTCACCACTGCAGCTAAGAGGAATTCACCACATCCATCTTTCTAAATATTAATGTATCCTAAAATTGATTAGTTTTACTTGGCAACCTCGTAAAACTATTGACTTACATTAAGCTTATGCTGATTACTAAATTGTAACAGTTTATTTAGTTGTTGTTTATTTTGTGCTTTACTTAAATGTGTCCCTCAGTTTTAGAGTTGTCAGTCTTATGTTCTTGGATTTGATACTTCATTCTAGCTTGGGATACTCATATTAGTCATAACTTTGATTTTCAGCTTATCTACAAACTGAGTAACAATATCTTCTTTTATTTTAATTCAAGATATTGGATAATTTTCATCAGGCCAGGGCAAGGACAAAGTCCTGCAGGAAGAACTAGCAATCTCACTCTTTGATCACAATTCCTGAACATATCCAGTAATTGTCCCTAAATGGGAAAGTCTTTAGCATACGTCTTTCTCTTTTTCAAGTAGATTGCATAAAATATGTATCAGCAAATCTCTAATGCTAAATATTTTCAGTTCTTTCTAATCCAATCAGCAACTCTATATTCCATACTTTCAGCATTTAATGAGTAAATTACCAAATAATTTGGGTCATTTTTGTCTAGGTAGAGACTGATGTCAATATTAGTATGACTAATGTAAGCAATAGAAACAATATTAATTCCAGCAGATACAGAAAAAAATCTACTGCCTAGTTGTAAAACAGAATTTTAAGATAATTCAAATATAGTCTGTATTCTAGCTACTTTCAACTCTTAAATAGAGAGCTTGACTTCTGATTTTTCTAAGGAGTTTACTGAGAATTTCTCTCTAGATTTCATGCAGAAGTCATAACATATCCTACATTTTATTTTTTAAGTGACTATAAGATAATGAAACTGCTTTCTTGTATGATTTTTGGAAACCACATAGCTCTGTATTGCACCATGATGACTTCAATGTTTCAAAGTACATTCACATCCTGTTTCATTCGATCTTCAGAATAATTCTATAAGGTGGATAGGAAAGTATTATTATCTCGACTTTATAAACTGATGCAGGGTAAAATAAAATATGTAGCATCTCTAGGACTCAGCTCACTTTAATATAGCTAGGTCCCTGATTTGCAGCCACATTATTACCTGAATTGTACATATCACAGAAATGAGACAGATGGTGGCAACCCTCACAAAATTCATTTTAGATAATATGTTATTTATCTAATTACCTTCCTATTCCTCTGAGAGTTGAATTATTTTATCTGATACAGACTTCCTTTATGTTTTCTTATAATGGCATTACTGCCCCTTTACATTCCACCTCCATTCTAATCCTACTCCCATTCTCCTGATTAATATGCTCCCCTCTTTCTTGTATTGCATTAAAAGAAAAAGGTTATTATAAGGCTCTGAAGGTAAAGAATGTTACATCCTTATTATATCCCTGGGGCACATTTTAAAATAAAGGACTATTATAAATAAATACTATATGTTACGTGTCAGTGTGATTCTTAAAGCTCAACAAATGAATCCAATTCATATTAACATGACCTGCCACCAAGTATAAATATTACAGCTTCCTGTGTCTAACACTGTCTCAATCAAATATTACTGGGTGAAAACATTTAATTTATAAATAAAAATACAGTAAAAAAGTAATGAGATTGAAATCAGAAAACCTAAATTCTGATCATTGCTTATCCTTTTATTAGTCATGCCATTTATCCACAGGGCTTAATTTTCTTATTCATGAAATATGCACAGTAAAAAGAATTTCTGTACCTTTTGAAGTTGTTGTAAAAAGATTATGTGTATAATGCTATTAACTATAAAACAATCTTTAAAATAAGACATCATATTAATAATAATATTAAAAAATCAGGACAATCTAAATTAAGGAATTATTGTTAAATAGTCAAACTTCTGCGGAGCAGGCAATTATTTTTATCCATTCTTCAGCTCAACAACATGTATCTCATGCTTTGCCCAACCATATAGCCTTATGCAAAGTGAATTCTCCAAAGAAAATTTTAGCAAGTACATAATTGGCATTTTTCAGCTGATTTCACAACTGAATGTGGTTAAACCTCACATTCAGTTGGTGAAATTGGTTAAATATTTCAAGGAACTAAATATGCTTATAAGTAGATAAAGAATGGAGGGAGTGAAGCAAAGAAAAGATGGTGTCAGAAAAGTTATTTTTAAAATACTTTAGGCCTGGTACAGTGGCTCATGTCTGTAATCCTAACACTTCGGGAGGCTGAGGCAGGAAGAATGCTGGATGCCAGGAGTTTGAGGCTGCAGTGAACTATGATCCCACCACTGCACCTCAGCCTGGGTGACAGAGCAGAACTCCATCTCAAAAATAAATAATTAAATTAAATTAAATACTTTAGTGTCAGATGAGTTAATTATCTCAAATGTTTATAAACATCTTAATGTTTATAATTTTAAGATACTTGTTATTGTTTTTTCAAACTTGATGCTCTACTTTGAAAGAGCAACACAGTAGGAGAAGAAGGGTTCAATTTAACATATTTGATTGTGAAGTTGAATGAGGATACTGTATTTAAAGGCATTGAGCCATACCTCTGAAGTATTTACCAATCGAATTTTGAAAACAGAATTATTACTTCCTTTGAACCACTTTTAATTTTCATTATACCAAATGAAGAGATTCTACAAGATCTACATTTTTCAAATAATGGAAGTGAGCAGAGACTGAGACGTGCCAACAGATAGAGTTTTTTCTTTCTTATTTTTCTGTTTTCAAGCCACTATTTAAAAAAATCAGAGTGCTTTATTGAGCTTAGAAAGACACAGCCTTAGGGAACAAAATGACTACACTAATTTTCTGCATATGCTAGTTGGGTGGAAAGTTCAACTCAAGTTTTAATGATCAATGATACCACGTTAGCACACTTTCAAAAAGTGGATTTCAGATTTGGGTGTGATTCCAAACATGAACCTGCCATCCTCAAAGCAGAGAATTCAGGTCCAGAATAATCACAAGTTCTAAATTACACACAGTGTGTTGTGAAATATCATTATTATTTTTAGAAAGTGAAAAAATATCTGTGACAGAACCTATTTAATGTTTTGTCAGCCTCCACAGATGTGGCTAAAAACAGCTTCCCAGCAATACTTTCAAGGGTCAAAAGCAATGACCTTGTCATGTTTCTGTGGTCGTCGTAAAACACCTGGGTCAAGACACTAGTGAAGATTAATAAGGTAATTATAAAGGAATCAGAAATGTTATTGTAGCAAAGCAGATATAGCAAAAACAGCACCTCCTAATACTATTGGTATTGTCCTCAACTTTTTTCTCAATCCTTGATTATGAGGACCAAAATAAATAAGTTTTACATAATAAAATTTGCTATTCTTAAGAATAACAAAGACTATTTAAAAAGCAGTAGACTTATTCTCAATCACATCTTTAAAAATCACCTTTGAACAGGATGTTCAACATGCATATCAGAGCTGTGGGAGAATATAAAGCATGACCCCATATACCATTGTTAATGTTGTATCTGTGCCCATTGACAGTTGAGAAACTAAGTGATTAGAAAAGACAAAGCCTAGAAAAACGTAAACTTATTGGACCTTCTTTTATCTGGCTGGATCTATAATTACATGTTTTAAAACTCTCTAGGTATGTAGTTTTTTTTTAACCCTGTAAGTAGGGGTTCAACTTTCAATTTAGATCATGTTTCAGAAATGTCTAAAGAGATGGACAGACTGAATTATAACAGGCGACCTAAAGAAACAGTCCTAGGAAAGCGTGCATTCTGTGGGTCTGTGCAGCAAGTTTGTCAACAGAACGCCTGGTTGAAGGTCATCTTTCCAACCCAGAGTCCTATGCAGAAAGAAACTTAACAGCAAAGCTTTAGACTCTTACTTGAAGTCTCTCTGCAGTATGACATCACTTGCATACTTATTAAAATATTTTTGCCACTTCTCTTTTCATCTAACTTATTGTTATTGAAAAACTAGATAAGATATTTCCCATTTAGCCATTCATCCAGAAAACATTTACTGATGCCTAGTAAGGGCTATGTTAAAGGGCACATAATTAGCCAGACACACCATGTTGTATCTCAATTTAGCTCATTATTTCTGATGGCCTCCTTTGTTTTCTTCTATTTGGCACACTCCTCTCCCATACATACCTGAACTACCTCCTCTGCAAAGGTGCTCCTGAGGCACCAAGGCAAAATTCACTCTTCTTTCTTATATGCTACTATTATAAATTTCAGTGCTTCCATTATTGTCTTTATATCATTTTATTAAAATTATTTCTTCAAAAGTCTGAATGGAGAGTTTTCACTATTCAAGTTTATTGAAGCATATGCAATATCTCATCCACATTTCTATCCTGAGAAGCTAACAAGGTTCTGTTCACGTTAAAGCCCTCAAGAAATGATTCATGAATGAATGAAACACTTTCCACCTTCAGTGGGAATTGGGTGACAGTTAGCTCCCAGACACATTTTTGAAGAGATCTACCAGCTCTTAGTATGAACACCATCCTTTCTGACAAATGGTGATGATTCTCTCAAAATGGAAGAATATCTCTCACATTCTACTGGAGATTTGAATGTGTTCTCCTTAAAGTTAGCACCTTCTTTTTTTTTTTTTTTTCCTCAGAATCTAAAGGTCTTTGGTAAACTTCATATTTAGCCACAGTGATTATAGCCCCCTCCCCACCACATACCCATGGTTTCGGAGAAAAATAAGTTTGTTTATCTTGGAGTCTAAGACAGAATCTAAACTTTCAGCAAGGCCATAGCTTATATAACAGCATTACTCATTTACTTTTTTAAATTAGAGTATCTTTAGTCTTTGATTAGGGGTTGGAATACAAGTGAGCCTCTAAGGGAAATAACTGCCTTTCCAGGTCCTGAAACTTATCTGGGATAGAAAAACTTCAACTTTGTACCCAGTGACATTTTAGTTAAATATAATTTAAGATTCTATGGATTCCTGTTATACATATGCAAAACAAAGTAAAGGTGTCCTTTCCAAAAATATTCACTTCTATTCCACATTGTTTAAATAGTTTTCGAGAGAGATATTCCAATAGCCTTTTTTTTTTTCTTCTCTATTGCCAGTGGATTTAAATGTTTGCTTCATTGTGGCATTCCAAACACACAGAACTCCAGTGGCTATGGGTTTTATTCCTTTGAGTGAATAGTTATCATACTTCAAAGACTGCTTTGGATTTTAAGTTAGGGTGACCTGTTTTCATTATATTCAAACAGGCTTTGATTCATTTCTCAATTAGGTATTGCAGATGACAAACAGGTATGTCTAGCTTTCCTGCCATCTAAATTACCCTAGAATTCTTTGAAGATGATAATTTGTTCTGTGAGTACACTACTTCTATGTGTTATCCACACAAATTTCATTATTTCAAGTATTGTCTTTTTATGTATCTCTTTTGTGGGGAGACTAATATTGCAATATAAAACTGTCTTCTGTTTTGGGGAAAAAAAAAAGAGCTCTTAGACAGTCAGAACATGAGAAGTTTACCAAAAATAATTTGGCCTCAAGTCTAGTTGATAAAAAAGGCCCTATGAGGTTAGATTTATACAATTTTATTGGCAATGACAAAATCTAGAATAAAATATATAATTATTGAGGTACTTACATTTTTAGTGTAAACTGGAAGAACAGACACATCAACTTTACAAACCTCTCATACTAGTGTCTCACTTTAAAGATATTCTTAGGTCAAATACAGTGGCTCACTCCTGTAGTTGCAACATTTTGGGAGCCCAAGGCGGGAGGATCGCTTGAGCCCAGGAGTTAGAGACCAACCTGGGCAACATGGTGAGACCCCATCTCTACAAAAAATTCAAAAAATTAGTTGGGCATGGTGGCACATGCCTGCAGTCCCAGCTACCTGAGAGGCTGAGGCGAGAAGATTGCTTGAGCCTCCGGAGTGTTGAGGCTTCAGTGAGCTATAACCACACTACTGTACTCTAATGAGACCTTGTGACTATATATACATATATATATATATATACACACATATATATATAAAATCTCTCTCTCTATATATATATAATATATATATATATATAAAGAAAATATTCCTTAAATTGTGGCTCATATTAAGTGGCTCTCATATGAGCCACAATTTAAGGAATATTTTCTTAAAGGCAGACTTAGAGAGAAATATGAGTCACACTAACACAAAGCATAATCAGCCTAACTCCTCAGTCAAACACCCTGAGGTTCACATTATCAAAGAGAGAGGTTTGAACATGAGGCAAACATATTATTTTCACTATACTGTGATGGAAAGAAATTAATTCTGCTTGTGCAAACCTAGAGCATTTCTCTGAATTCTCTGAACTAGGGTGGATTGTTAAGACCAAGACAGAATGTGCATAATAACCTTGATGCTGGGAAAAGACTATGCCGTGAGTGTTAAGACAGATTCTAGTTGATGATTATGCCAACCCTGCTGAAGAAATTCTGAAAAGATGCAGAATGCCTTGAAATACAAATGCTTTTTCTGGCCCAGATAATTGATATTGCATTAGAACATTCCATGGGATTTGAACCAGCCTCTTTCACACTTTAGATTTCAGGCTAGTATAATTCCCTCACCACACAAGGCAGAACCGAAATCCCTGAAGTTCAACAGGACGTATCCAGTTTCAACAACTTTACAATTTTCAATATCTGCACAGGATTTTTGCAAAAACCCATTTCAAATATCCCATTATCAGTTCCACGTCTTTTTGTGAATACCAAAATATATTAGCTAGACAGTCATCTTATTTTAGCTTTAGAATGTATATCAGATTTTTTTTTTCCAGACACAAGCAATTAAAGGATTGGAAAATAGCTCATGGAAAGCTCCAAAGAATTGATCTTCAGAGAGCAAATCTTGTAACACCAAACAACCCCAATTCCCCTTAGCCACTCTGCTGACAAAAGTTATTGCTAGTTATGCAAGGTAACTAGAAGATATGCACACAAATCATTGCAATTAAATATCCTGCCCACCATATAACTGATACTTGCCGAGAAGGTGGTTGGCAGAATTTTCTTGCTAATCTCGTGTTATCAGTGTCCACATTGGAGAGCATCCTTGAAGGTGCTCCTCTGTTTGTTTTGTATTGGATACACCTATTTGTATTGTTGTATAGTTATCTGTGCTGTGTGTCTTACCCAGTCTCACCCAGTTATTTTACTTTAGAATCTCATGGGCTGTGTATCGTGAAGCCAAACAACCTGTTGGAAATAAACAACTGAATCCCTCTTATCTGTCTGCTGCCTAACAAATCAAAACACACTGAAATCTGGGATTATTAGAGAAGTTTTGGGGATATAGAAATAAAATAAAAACCAACTTGTCAAATGGGGCTGCCTGCTGCTCAGTACCATGTGTTACCACAGCAAGTTGCATCTGTTCAGCTATTAAACCTGTTAGTGAATATAATATAGACAGCCATGGTATTAACAAATATTCTTAATGCTTATTAAACTCTATAGCTACACATTTTAATTTTTACATTGTATTAGTAAAATTCAAGACTATAGCACCTTAAGGACAATTTAAAAGTGCAATGAAAAACTATAATTTTGGTCATGTCTCACATGCTTAAATTATATTTAGCCACCATTTTAAGAATTGGCCATTTTAAAAAAATGTTCTTTAATTTTTAAATGTGGTTCTCACTACTAACTGTAATTTAGCTCACTATAGATGCAATAGGACTGAAGTAAATAATCACATGTAGAGTGTGAAAAACTCAACTAGGTACATCTTTTTTCCACTACTGAACATCTTACTTCCTTTCGATTTAATATTGGCTATTATCAAATGCCACAGAACATATGAGTTACTCCCTTGATATAATCCACCCTCTGAGCTCAGGCTCAGGAACTTCATCATTTAAATTGGCTATCAACAGCTAGGACATGTATGTTTTACTAAACACTTTATAGCAGAATACATCTGTTGCTACTCTGTTTGTTATATTAAGATTAAGCACAATGATGTTGACGGTATTAATACATTTAAAAGCCTGTCACGTTCCATGGTGTTCACGAGTCCTAGGGACTGCATGATTGAAATAAAAAGTGACTAGAGGCAAAATTAAGAATTATGGAATGTGTAGAAGGTGAAGAACACAGAGGTAGACTCTGAAATGAGTACTGCTACCCAGGAGGATATTAACCTCTTGCCTGCCTGGCTTTTCCCATAATATTGTGAAGCCACACTTTACTGAAAAGAGCCACATGCTTCATGAAATAGTTATCCAACCTCCTTGGCCTACTGCTGCCTCGTGAATGCTGCCAGAATAGGAGAAAGTTTGTGACTGAAGTTAAAGGGGGGTTGGTTTCACCGCGATACTAGTGTAATTATTAAAATGCGAACACACTCAAATTAAATACACCAGAAAGAAAATCATTCTATGGAGCTCAGTTTCCTAAGAAATAATGAGACCAATTTGCTTTTATATGAAAACACTCCAGTTTGTGATATCTTCATATACTGCTGGTGGGAGTGTTCAACAGTACAATGTTCTTAGAGGACAACTCAGCAATATATACATTGGTTCGGCTTGTATGAATTTGTACATAAAAATATGCTTTTACAGATGTGAAACGATATTTTTACAAGATTGTAAAATGTTATCCATTTGTAATACTTAAAATGCTGAAAAAATTAAAATACCCATCATTAGGGTCTGCTACCCTCATAACATGTAGCAGATACATGTTATGAGGTAAATATGACATCATATGCTCTAAAATGAAAAGATGTACAAAATATATTAAATAAAAATACTCAAGTTGCAGAATAGTATGCACCACATGATAATATTTCATCTTTTTAAAGAATGTTCAGGTATGTTAGCATATATACAAATACTTGTACCTGTACTATACACAAAAAAGAAATTGAATGTATATGCATAAGATTAAAGATTAGAGTTTTAGACACCACAGTAAAAAAGTGGGTATATTATATGCTGTTTTTACTTTTTACTCCCATCATTGTTGTATTATTTAAATTTTTCAGTACAAATTTTTATGATTTAAAAATTAAATTGATTTAAAATATGGGCTTTTCTGAAAAGTAAATACTTTCATCCATAGGCAACAAATAAAATTCAATTCCTTCTGAACAGCCTGTCATAAAATATTATTGGCCTTCAAGACCCTACAGTATGCCTCACTAGTCTATTGAATCTAGTTTATGTCTGGATGCTTAGAAGAATACCAAAAAAGTTAGTAAATTAAAAAAAAAACAGTTAAATAATATAAATACAGTCTACTGAAAAGGACAAAGTTCAGGAAAAACTAGTTAAATATGGAGTTGATGGTTATAGCATGTTCCTCACATAACAATTAACAATATCTACATAGCACTCTCAAGTTCCAGAAACATCCCCAGCCACTGCATTTATCCAACACCCTTCTCAATAACCAGTTACAAATAATCAAATAACCATCGGTCTTGATTTAGGTATTTGGAGGTGGAGCTAGAATTTACAACTTTTTCTTTCCACCTTATGAAATATCTTTGCAATGCCTGTTTTTTAAAGATCAAATGAACACAGTTCTGGAGCCTACACGAGTAGCTGTCTAACCTTACTCTGCGTAATAGGGCTAAAATTTCAACGCTATTTCTCTGCTGATGCTCTATGGGATTTGGAGCCCCCAAAGCCTGATTTTATTCCTAATTAACAGTAATGAACAGATGACATACTTTTCCTTTGAACACCTCTGTCGGGAAAATGTCCAATCAGCAAGAGCTACAAGCAATAGACAAATTCCCTTTCTTTGACCTCATTTACATGCTTAAGTACACAGAGACTCTCCCTGCCTTTAGTATGGGGTGCGGGGGGAAAGAAGTAGGTCAAGTCATTGAGGCTTTACGCATTACCTTTAGAATGTGGTGAAGGCTGAAAGTCATGGCTCCAACCAGAGTTTCCAGAGCAATGTGGGTTACTTTCATATTCATCACACATAAGGCCAATACCCTCCTAGCAGTATTAGTTTAGTTCTACATTTAGGCACAACTCACAAAACAGCAAAGATACCTATAATTGTACCCATTAAGAGACTTATAATAGAAAATACTATGTGCTATGTCATCACAATTTGTTGTTATTTAGTGCATTCACCTTGAGGGTCACAGAATCTCTGGAATTCCATGTTTAAGGAATATCATAAAATAATACACTACAAAGACTCACTGGTTTCACATCAGTAGTTGGGATTTTATAATCATTTGCAAAAGAAGCTGGGCCAGCCTGAAATTTTCCTTTGTACAAAGAAAAATGAAGCTTTGAAGTCATATACAACTGGTTCAAAGACAGGCAGTTATTTACTACCTGTATGATTTTGGTCAATTTATTTATAATGCAGTCTGCTCATTGGTAAAACTGAGATAAAATTCATACCTCAATGAATTATTGTGAATATTTAATAAAATCTAATTTTATGCAAAATGTTTAGATCAGTGTGTGTTCCACAGTAAGCAATCAGTACCCTCTAAAGAGTATTGTTTAGTTACCGTTCTTCTGACTAAGCCAAATAATAGGGTAAGCATGATTTCAGAGGGGGAATTTAACCCTACTTCAGATGATTCACTGATAGTACTTCCAAACATTTAATATATATTAATTAAAATAATTTTTACAACTCAACAAATGGAGAACCAATTTTACCTCCCTCAGCTAAGCCAAGTGTTAGAGGTTGGCACAGCAGAAGATTAAAGAGAGAGAGGGAGAAAGAGAGAGAGAGAGAGAGAGAGACAGAATGGTTAAATTGCCAGGGTAGTGGAGATTGATCATCTCTACATTCATAATCAACTAGGGAGGATTACTACAGGACGGTTTTTTGTTTGTTTTCATTCTCCTAGTGGATTCTTCTCTTCTCATCAAGGCAGGATGCAGGGAAATATATCACATAAGTTTTTGTGCAGATATTAGAAATAAAAATGATACAGAGAACAGACAAGAAGCATACCTAGACTCAGAGAAATGATCACCTGTGTGTAGTATTTGAATCTGAAGGTGGAGCTAGCCACTAACAAAAGAAAAGTCTTCCTTTCATAAGAAAATAACACAGGAAAAATGAATCCATTTCATGACAGGCCTCATTCCTCAGGCCTCTGACTTTTGTTTGCCTCAGGAGGTTGTAAATGGGAAGTCCCAGGAGAACATCACGTGCTTTCACGATTATCCTTTGGGACTGTACCTCATACTATGCTCCAAGGAGAGCACTTCTGGAGTGAGCTCCTGCATGACAATGGAAAACTACCAGCAGGAGGGCAAGAGAGGCCACAGTCAAAAGTAAAGCAGCAAGAGTTCACTTATTTCTCCATTCACTCAGGTATGCATTGCTTCCTCTGTAAACCATTACTATGCATCTACTAAGCACCATGCTAGAGTATGAAAATACGGACATGTAAAGATACATAGTATCATACATTGTCAGTGACCTTGAAGAGTTTACAATTTAATGGGCTATAAGGACATATAAAGACATAGTTATAACTACAGTAAGTAACACAATAGGATTAAGAACAAAGTATTATGATTGTACCAAGAAGGGCATAATTAGTCTTGCCCTAGGGGACAAAGGAAGGTTTCACAAATATATAAAATATATAATCCAGGCCTCAAAGATGAATAAAAAAGCACCAGACTAGGAAAAAGAGAAGGACAGGTAGGAATACGAGGAAGTAGGAGTACTTTAAAGAAAGGAACAGATATGAACAGCGGCACTCTGGAGGTCTCTTTTTGCTGACTGTCATTATTGGTACATTTTTTAAAACTGTGTTTCTCGGTCTTTAAAATTATTTATGCCCCAAACTTACAAATCAAACTAGTTGCAAACGCTAGCTAGCTAACCACAAAATCTTTGGGGTAACTGGCCAGTCAGATAACTTCCTATGTATTTATTTAACTAGAGAAAATGGTTTATGTAGCAGATATCTGAAATGCTCCATAATTTATGTGATATGTGGTATACTAAAGGGTAGGGTTGTTTGACTTCATAAAACTTCATTACACAGACCAAAAGGCAGAGTTATCTCGTTCAGCCCGATGAGGGATTGTCTCCTGAACTCTCACCTGCATCACAGAAGGCATAGTGGTTAAGCACATGGATTTAGCAGTCAGACTGACTGAGTTCAATACTGGTTTTGCAGCTCACTAGTTGTGTGACTTTCATTTCTTCATTAACTACCTGAGTATATATTTTTTCCTTTTGAAGTTTTAACGCATATTAGATGGACTTAACGTATGTAAACTTAGAACTGTTATGAGACTGTTGATTGCTTTTATAAAGGCCACACTTGTAGACTGCTTCATAGTTTAAAAACTTTTAAGTGTGCTTTTACAGTGTGAGGATTTGAAATATCAGCCTATTTTCTGTGGCTAATGTGCCAGTAGAAAAAGATTATGTAGTAAATTATAAGGTACTTGAGGTCAGAAGCCATGCCACATCTGACTGTATTTCTAGGGCTTTGGAAAGTGCTTAGCACTTAGAAGAAAAGGAGGTAGAAGAGAAAGAAGAAGGAGGAGAGGAGAAGGAGAAGGAGGAGGACGAGGTGGAGGACGAGGAGGAGGGGGAGAAAATTTTGTTAAGAACATGTATTAAAGAGTGAATGTGTGTGAGGTAGAATGTGGAGTAGCTGAAGATGAGGCTGGAAAATAAGTCTAGATTGTGCATACATCAGAGGTCCAGCTAAGGAAGTTGGCCTTTGAAGTATTTGCAGTAGACCACTGGTTCTCTATTAGAACTAGAATCTTGCTTCAAGATACCAATCTATAAATAGGTAACACATAAACTGGAAACATGCTGATAGTTAGCTCAGATTTGTATCTCTAACCCCCGCCAAAACACATTTCACATAAACTGGCTTCTGATATTGCCCTTAACCTGAGCAGCACCGACCTATTGTCATTGAACATTTTCAGAACACACATAGTTTAAGTTGGTAGAACTTCCAGAATGCAAAGATTATTTCAACAAATACTGATTGCTCACTTGCTAAATTCTAGGCTCATGCTGGGCTCTAGGAATACTAAAGTGCACAAAATAGATAACATTCCCTGCTTTCATGACACTTGCTGCTCGGCATCATGCTGTTCAGTATGGATGAAGATTTGCCATCAGAGTTTAAATACTTTAACCTAATTCCAAATTTTGTCTGCTTCATAAAATTGCCAACAAAAAATGGAAGAGTGCACAAAGACTGGGAAAAAAAAAAAGGAAGTTTGTTGTTGTTGTTGTTTTGCCAATTTTTTCCAGACATTTGACTCTGCTTTGTCCTGGAGAAGTAAATTACTAAGTGTCTGTGTCTATAATTTTAATAAATAAAAATTAGTTTCTCTTCATATGCTATTAAATACACATTGGGAAAAATACTTAAAGAATACTATGAGGGGGCTTCAAATTGACAGCTGAACAGGGAGCCCATGCCCATCTCTGACCAGCCTTACTACCAGGTGAGAGGTGGAAACACATCCTTGCAAAGAAGTGGGAGAAAATGGGTGAAAGGACTGATAGAGTACCAGGATTTGTGCTTTTTTTCCACTGATGAGCAGCTCATAAGTGAGCAAAATTACTGCTGAAAGTGGGTGAACATTATCAGTCAGGTATGTCTTGAACTAAAAGAGGTTGACACCCACTGTAACTGAACATTTGAAGCCAGAGGTTGAAACACCACAATTTTATTTTATAATAATCATTCTGGTAGCAGTGCAGAGGATGGATTAGAAAGGGAAGATGCTGGAGGCAGAGAGATTAGTTAGAAGGCTATTGCAACAGTTCAAGAAGAGGTTATTAAACTAAGGCAATAATAGTGGAATAAAAAGCAAGCAGATACCTTCTAAAAATTGCTGTTCGGTAGGCAAGCCAGTAGCCATATGTTGAGCATTTGAGATATGGCTAATGTGACCAAGGAACTGAATTTTAAAATGTATTTAATTTTAATTAAGTTTATTGTAAGTTTAAGAGATACTCAAACTTTTAAGTATGTTTAGAATAACTTGAGTACGTGAATCTACTTTTACAACTGTAGCTATAATAAAATATAAAATGCTTCCGATGGAAAATTTAGATTCTGAAATGAGAGGTGTTGTTAAGTGTACAAGAAGTGTACAAGAAGTTCCTTGTTTTGACAGCTTGGCATAAGAAACAGGGTTTGCTAAATGTTAAGTGTAAAACACACATTGGATTTGAAAAGCTTATTATGAAAAGATAATAGAAAACATTAATAATTTATATCATATATTAAAATGATAATATTCTGGGCATATTGAGTTAAAATATATTCTCAAAGTTAATTGTATTTAGTAAAACTAATTCCATCTTTTTTTCCTTTTATATGAGCAGTAGAAAATGAAAACTTACAAACATGGCTCATATATTTCTGTTGGATGGTATAGGTTGAGAGACACGGTAGCAATTTGGTGACAAACTGATTAGATTGTAAAGGCAAGCACGGAGTAAAAGATGTCAAAGATTTAGCCTGTGATTGTGTAGATGAGTGTGTGATTGGGAGATGATGAGTTCAGTTGTTAATGTGGTAAGTTTCAGTTGCCTACGAGACACCCAGGTAGAGATGCTGAGTAAGCAGTTGGAAATATTAGTATGGTAGTGAGAGAAATCTGGGATGGAGATGTGTCTTTGGGAGTGAGCAGCCAGCACTTATTTGATAGCTAAAATTCAGAGTAAAATTTTAAGTATATGAAGATAGTCTTTTTCATAGGCCAAAAGCCTTACTAATCAATTAAATTTGATCTTTCACCAAACTTTTTTGTCTGTCAATCACGAATTTCCATTCTTTTTTGGGCAGGAAGGATTTAAGAGCTAAAATTCCAGGAAGAGCCCACCATTAAAGCATTTACTTAGAAGCCTAGTTGCAGTGTGATCTTCCAGGGCAGTTGAGCATCCCCCATTCAGGGCTGTGCTCTGTTGGCAAAAAGGTTAGACAGTTTTCCAGTTTGTTTTGAGGAGGAGAGAGGCCTCCTCTGTGTTGTCGATATAAGAATCCCTAGTTCTGGTCTAGCACACCATCTCCTAAAGTAACTCCTAGAGACATCACAAATTGTTTTCATCAAAAGAATTTTCTCAGACCCCATAAAAATTATGTCTAGTCCTCTGATTCTAATTTATAATTTGGATTATTTAGGTCTACTATTAACTTGAGCACCCCCTATCTATGCACCTAGATTATTTCCTTCCATTGTTTAAATAAACTTGCCCATGTCTAGAGTGGGCCAGCATCAGCATTAATAGGATTCTAATGCCATAGAATCACCATCATCATCTTGTTTTCTGGTCTTTGGCTGACATATTTGCTATGCTGTTTCTATTTTTTAACCGCTACTGCCATGCATTTTGCTTATTGCTTTCAGTGCATTTTGTGTGTGTGTGTGTGTGTGTGTAATAAAAGTAATTTTCCTGATCATTGTGCAAATGACCCATATTCAGTATGTATTCCCCAAACTAGTTCTTAACCCTCAAGCAATGTCTTTGTTTCTTTTTTCTTCCATCAATCTATATTGTGTTTAGAGTTCTGCAAAGCCTCCTTAATAACGTGCTTGCATATAGTTTAAATTGTTGCTCATCATTTCTTCCCGAGACACACAGACTCTGTCTGGATCACAAGGGTAAACATATTGGATATGTTCTAAATACAGGAGTTCTTAACCATTACTTCTTCTAAAAATTCCAGAATAACTAAGATGCTCCTGGATTCCTAAGTCAGTGTAAGATTATAAATGTTTGCTCTTTTAAGCTTCTAAATTATGGAAAAATCGGTTACACAGCAACTAATCACACACATTATAAATTGCATTATAGGTGATCAAAAATAATGTGTTTATTTTGCCTAAAATGTTTCTTAAAGGTATGCTTTTGAAAAATAGTTAGTAGCTATAGAAGAAATTGTGGTATAGTCAGTAGTCAGAAAGAATTCAACAAGAAGTTCCTTGTTTTGACAGCTTGGCATAAGAAACAGGGTTTGCTAAAGCCACTCATCACTGGCTAACTTAAGAATAGATTTGAAGCCATTCTGTAAAATAGCCTGGGGCCCACCACAAAGCAGTGGGTCAAAAGGAGTAGTGATCACAGGATGGAGCAGAATCAATGGACATGATTTTCTCCAGCTAGGTAATGTCCTAGGAATTGTTTCTGCAACTCTTCCAAAGAGATTCCGGAGACCTACCTTCTTTCTGCTAGCTTAGGAGGTGAAAAGATCCAGGACCAACCCTGAAAACACTCACTATTTGAAAAAACTGTTCAATGACTGAGTCAAATCTATATAGTGAGAGAGAATGGGAAGAAATCTTTTGAACAGGAATTAGAAATAGAGAGACGACAAGAAGCTCATCTTTTAAAAAAAGTTAATATGTTTCACTGGAGTTGAAAGATAAGTAGAAAAATGGGAAAAATGGACATGAAAAGGGAAAGAGATCAAAATGCTGAAGACATTAAATTTTAGGTACAGAATTTGCCTTTACCCATATATAATTGTAGCGGCATCAATGTGTTTTAACAAAGGAATAATATGATCAAAGAACCAGATTAGCAAATTAATCTGCCATAAGTATACAAAATGGATAGAAAAGTACTCAGAATGGAGACAGAAGGATAGCTGAGAAAGTGAGGCAGCAGTACAAGCCTCTAAGTGGTAAGTATGTGAACCGAGAAGAAGCTAGAAATAGCTGTTTTGTTCTCATTTCTTAAATTTCACAGCAATAGAATTTCAGATGAGGAAATAACTCTAGAATTCTAGAAACCAAAAACATAGAGAGTAAATGACACACTAAAGATGATGACCAGTAATTTAGAAGTTGAGAAGTTGAATTAACTTCCAAGGGAAAAGGATGAAGGTAGGAATCTGTATTGATTCATTTGCCTCTCCTACCTCCCACATAATAAACTATTTAGCACTTAAGCCAATAGAAATGTGACCATCATTTCTCACATTTTCCCCAAAAATGACTTTTACACCTCAGAAGTTTGGACAGTAATTTTACAATACATGGCGAAAAGGCATTATTTGATCCATCTTTTGAAATTCTAGTCAAACAGGCCACATGTTCTCTAATTCATATAAGAATTAGGAAAGCTATCTCATGATACGGCAATAGAAAAAATAAATAAATGAATGTAAAAGAACTAGGAAAGCAAAACCAAGCAATATATGTACAACATATGATTTACAGGATTGAATCTGAATACTATATGACAAAGTTAAACCTCTACAAAATCAGTGAATCTGTTGATTAGAAAGAGTATTTCAAATGGAACATAATTTCTATTCAAGAAAAACCTGAGGGGAAATAATTGGGTTTACCTTGTTGATACAGGTGTGCATCTATGTATAATTACTGACTTTAAAAAGATATTTCTGAATCAAATCTTAATAGAGCAGTAAGATAAATAATGTATAATGGAGAGAAGCAGAGAAAGAAGAGAAAGACTTGACACGTCACCAATATTGGTGTTATTTTGGGACATGTAATATTTACTATAAATACACTGTTTCTAGTCTACACTAAAACCAATGATCAAAAGGCATATTTCTAAATCAAAATCAATTAAGAGCTTGGTTTCAAAATAAGGCTTCCGGCCCAGCAAAGTACAAAGAAGCAACACTTAAGGCAAAAATGTGCAACAATTCACTCATCAAATTTGCAATGCTCTTTTATGCTCCCAAGATGAAAGGATTTCAAAGCACACTCTTCACTCATCCCCTCCTCTATCCTCAGTGACATTTCCTCTGGTCAGAACCAACGCACATGTTAATATTTGTGGTAGTGAATGCATCCAGATTTATAGTGACTTTCTTCTGTCAGAGAGGCATTAAGTAATTTCCAAATGACATCACTAAACTGCTATATGAGGGCTTTTCTCTAGAAGTGACAACATTGGTAAAATTTCTAAATACATCTTATATAATATAAAAACGAGCTAAATTTTTCTTATTGCTTCTAAGAAATTATTTAAGTCATTATCAGTTAAATAATCCTCAACACATCGTAACTTAAACATGTCTTGTGTAACACTTCACAGTTTGCAAGTTATTTCTTTATATTCTTTATCTTAAAAATCTATTATTTGTTAACTATCCATACAAATACTATACAAGTAAGAAAGTTAAAACTGTAAGGAAGAGAGATGAAGAAATACCAAGACAGAAAAATACCAAGAAATACCAGTCACTTGGGGACAAAATGTTTGCTATAAATCATCTAAGTTAACTGGATCTCAGCTAGCTTGTTCATTCATTCATCCAACAAATATTTATTGAGGTAGTTACTAAACAACCAGCTCATTTATTTTTGTATCCACAGAGCCTAACATAGGCCTGGGTCATATTAGGTGCTAAATAAATATTTCTGGAGAGGCTTCCAGGATGTACTGAAGTAAATGATGAAAAGTCACATTACTGTATTATTTTTCTTTCTTTTTTTTTTTTTTTTTTTTTTTTTTTTTGAGACGGAGTGTCACTCTGTTGCCAGGCTGGAGTACAGTGGCGCAATCTCGGCTCACTGCAACCTCCACCTTCTGGGTTCAAACAATTCTCCTGCCCCAGACTCCCAAGTAGCTGGGACTACAGGCATGCGCCACCACACCCAGCTAATTTTTGTATTTTTAGTAGAGATGGGGTTTCACCATGTTGGCTAGGATAGTCTCCATCTCTTGACCTTGTGATCTGCCAGCCTTGGCCTCCCAAAGCGCTAGGATTACAGGCGTGAGCCACTGAGCCCAGCTATTTTTGTTATTAATCATCACCATTATTATAAATCATGTTCTCTGCCATCAGAAAGTTTATTTCTATTTGTAAATAATGGACAGATATAAAATAACTAGAGAATAATTCATGATAAAAGTGAACTACAATAAATAAGGCAATTATTAACAAAAAATAAACATTCATCCAACTAAAATTTCACCATAGACTTTCTTTAAACCACCAATCACCATAATCAATTCTTAGTTGAAGATTTCTGAAAACTACCTTTAAGATTTGAAGCTTCTCAATAATATGGCTGCTTATATCAAGTTCTATACTTTTTCTGTATTGTAATCAGGAAGCTGGAGGACTTTCTCAGAGTTATATAGAAATTAAAATGTCTGTCACTTTACTTGACTGTTAAATAATTGAACATCTACACTCATCCTAAGCCACAGTATTTTCAATGTATAATTTATTAAATCTATTAAATTCTTTCAGAAAATATTTATTGAGCACTCATATTCTAGGTACTATACTAATTAATTGCTCTTCACTTCATGTCTTATCTTCTCCTCACCCCTTCATAAAACCTTAACAATTTCAATAGTAATATTATATGACTTTGACGTTAACAGTGGTAGCATTAATATTAATATGACAAAAAAATCCATCTATCAAAACTGGGCCACCTGACTCAAAAACCATTTTATTCCAAGTTGTTATGTTTTTAAGAGTACAGTTAATCAAAATTTTTTAAAATCCAACATTTTTATTCTGAAAAATTGGATGACAAACCATGTCAAATATTCAAATCTTCATTAAAATTATATGCCAATCAGATTTTTTAAATTATCTAATTTAAATAGCATTATATATTTCAGCAATGATGGAGCATCTCTTAATGCAATCAACTTTCTAATTTATTGGCTTACTCTATCAAATAAGGATGAAAATATTAAATCTGATCAGTACATAGTATACTTCGCTGACTTTGAAAGCTTACACAAATTTTCCTTGAAGTTTAATGGATAATGAATAAGTCTAACTTTTACAGATAAAAATGTATCATTGATAGCATAGCACCAATTAGGTTAATTTTTAACTCAGTTATATTCACAAACCTAAATCATACAGCAATAATCTAGAATTTATAAATCTTACTTTTCCTTTTAAATTTCAATAAAGAAAGAAGTAGAACAATTTATTGAGCAGACCAAAATGGACTCAAAGATACCTAAATAATTTGATAAAACAGCCTTTGAATATTCTCAAATCTAAATATTAAGAACAGTTCTGCTTCTATCACCCCCAGGCATTATCTTGTGTTCCTTTGCACTTTCTTTGTTCCTTTCTTCCCTCCCTTTCTTTCTTTCTTCTTTCCTTCCTTCCTTTCTTCTTGGCTTCCTGTCTGGTTTTCATTTTTTCTTTTAATTTCTAATTCCTCTTTCTTTTATTATTCCATGCACCCAACATTTTCGGAAAGTGCTGGAGGTAAACTTAGGTAGTAAAAAGAAAACCACTGGCCTTGTGTTAATTTTTATCATATGCTTAAAACATGGAAAAAGGCCGGGCACGGTGGCTCATGCCTGTAATCCCAGCACTTTGGGAGGCAGAAGCAGTTGGATCACCTGAGGTCAGAAGTTCAAGACCAGCCTGGTCAACGTAGTGAAAACCCGTCTCTACCACATATACAAAAATTAGCTGGGCGCGGTGGTGGGCACCTGTAATCCTAGATATTTGGGAGGCTGAGGCAGGAGAATAGCTTGAACCCAGGAGGCAAAGGTTGCAGTGAACTGAGATTGCATCATTGCACTCCAGCCTGGGCAACAAGAGCGAAACTTCGTCTCAACAACAATGACAACAACAACAACAACATGGAAAGAAATGATTTATCTCCACATAAAAGACTTGTTGAGTCTGTAATGTCTAATCACCTCTTCTAGGCAATGGGAGAAAGAAAATTTAATTTGACCAGATTTGAACTAAGACTGAGTCCCATTAGTTGATAAGGAGTGGGTAGGGCTGACAAAAAACAGTATTTGAGAAGCCCAGGAGGACACGGTTTACGAGCAAGGGAGATTTTGAAGATATCAAGTCCAAGAGAAAGGGTGTGTAGAGACATGCACTGAATCCAAAGAGAACGACCAGGCAAGACCAAGATCGGAGATTCAGAAAGAAGAAGGCCTTCACAGTGCAGCTATCAGAAATCCATGCCTCGTAAAGGAGATATGGAGGGTATTACGCTAGAATGGACACCGAGAAAGTCAATTCTTTACTTACGACAGGACCCTAAGACCACATTTGACCAGAATTGGAAAGAAATACCTATTCTTGCAGTCTAAAACTCTTTGACCATAAAATAAACAACAGTGGTTTGAGTAATTAAATAACACAGCCCCTTGTGATTTGAGAGTGATCACTGTAGAACCTTTTCTCAGAGTAAAAGTGTAACTGGTTATGGATCAATAAGTAATTTATTTTAGAAGGAAAAGGCCCTTGTTTTCATTTTTATTTATTTATTTTTTGAAGTAGCAAGGCTCTTAAATCAGAACTGAGCAAATACATTTTGAAAGTTGAGATCACTCTAAACAGCAAGATTCCTTACTGTACAAGTAAAATTTATCTTAACTGATCATTTATTTATGATGCCATAAAAATCCAGATGCTCTTAATTTTGATTGTTAGAAATTTGCTAAAAGGCACCTGAAATTACTTTTCCAGAGTTCCCCTCTTGAGAACTACATTTATAAATTGAAATTTTACTATGGTTCAATAATGGCTGTGCTGAGGGGTTTTGTTGTGTTTTTCAAGCTTATCAATGAATTCAGCCCTTGTGGTCAGTGTAAACTCCTACACAGCTTATTGGAAATTCCAGAATTCTAACGCAAAATTAAGATTAAGAAAATAGTTTAACAAAAACAGAGAATTAAAAACTTGTAAAAGTTTGTGCTAATGTACTTTGGTGTTTCATGTTTTTCTTAATTATTTTAGAACCGGTACCCAACGACCACTTTCTAACAGGAAAGAACATGATGACCTAATCAAATGTCCTTTGGAGAGTGAGCACTGATAGAAGGAGAACTTATAGGGAAAGACAAAACAAAATAGAACAAACTTCCATGGTCGCTTAATGCATGGGAAATAAACTGAACCTCAAGGATAAAAAAGAGGATGGGGAGACTTACCAGTTTCTTCTGAAATCTTCCAAAAGATAGACTTTAGACCAAGAACTATGATAATAAGAACCCTTTAGAAAAGTTTTTGAATATGTGACACACTACGATTTTTTGGATATATCAATAAAATATTAATATCTCTTAACAATAAAAGACACTGTGCTTCTTTACAAATAATGCAAGAAAATGAAGATTTAAAGAGTTGCAAACATACTCATTAATAATTTTTAAAATGCAGAGAAATAAGTGCCCCTGAACCCTAAAGTTAATTATGGCAACTTTCAAAGGAAAATGAAGCTTTTCATTCCTGACTATTCTTTGCTATCTATTATATGCTGAGTAAATTACTGTCGGAGGCTTACAACTTTAGAGAAAAGAGAATGGGCCCAGGATGTAAGTGGTAATTACGAATTAAAATGTATTTTCCTGACACTTACGTATCAAAATGAGTACAAAATGGCACAGAAACAATCTTTTTGCCATCTTGTTTCACATCCCCAAGTATCCTTAAAGTATCCTTTCCTTCCTTTTATTTCATGTAGCTTCAGAAAAGTACTTTCTCTAGTGAGCAAAGAAATACAGACAGAATCCAGATCTTTGGATGTCACCAGTATTACAACCTCCTGCTTCCAGCCAGATGGTGTGGTATCTACTAGGCAATAACTTATTTTATTCATTTGGCAAGTCTGCCTAAAGACACTAAAATCACTCCAAAAATTTTTTAAAAATTATTTTGAACACAGAATTAAGAGGAATTCACACTCCAAAAAAAAAAAAAAAAAAAAAGTTTGCATTGTAAAGAACGTGATTAACTACAGCAATAGGTATATGGTCTTATTTCCTCTAGATTGTATTCATATTTCCTATAACAAAGTACTGGTTTCTGGGGGAAGGAAGCATCCAAGAAGCAAAATTATAAATTCTTTACAAAAAGTTAACAGTAAAAAGTAAAAGCTGAATCTTATTCAAAAAGTACTTACTATATGCAGTTCTAGGTAGTCACCCAAGCCTGAAGAACTGTCCACTCGCACCAATACAGCTTCTTTCTGAACAGTGCTAAACCCTATGGCCAGTCTGTCTGCTCGTGTACTGGGTCGGTCATTAGGAGGCCACTTATACGTGATTTGTCCACCACCTTTGCTAAAGATATATGTCGTCCCAGCTGGAAAACAAAAACCAAAACCAATTAGTCCAAATACATCAAGTCTGCACATTAGCAAGGCATGTTATATTGATATATCAGTAAAGTATCAACTCTACACACAAAACTATGGCAAAGTAAATTATAGATTTCAATCAAATGTGCTCAAGAAAGTGGACCAAGTTGTTTTAAAAGAAATGGAGAGGTAGCTCAGTTTTTAATACACTGATTAAATTTACCAGTAGGTGTTTCAGAACAAATAGTAGGTTACTGTGTTTTCCATTGAGTTGGACAAGAATGGAATGTAATGAGGCATTATCTCTTCCTGCCAGTTTTTAAGAAATAGTTTAGTAGAAAACATTGACTGGATGCTTCCAAAAAGCAACTGCAGCACATATCAACTTGATATTGAAATAGGAGCTGCATGCAGATGTGACAGGGTCATACAGCACAGTGGAGAAAGTCGCAACAAATGTGCTAGGAATCTAACTTTTATGGAAAAAGGATCTACTTACATGTGACAGATAACTAATGGATGAATAGCCACAAGCCCCAGTAGCCATGTCAAGAAAATACAGACAATAGATGTCATCCCTAGAAGTCAGGTTTTGTTTAACAAGCAACATCTAGTAGCTGTCAAACTATTCAGAATCATAAAAAGACCCACATCCTCTGCCACCCCAAGGTGAATACAAGCCTTATAGCACTGACAATAATGTCACGGACTCATTCTGTGAGTGTTCAAATTTTACCTTATGGTTGTCTGGTCAGTAAATTATCCAGCTTAAATGAAAAGAGTCTTTTTCAAACAAATTTATTCCGCATTTGATATGGTTTGGCTCTGTGTCCCCACTCAATTCTCATCTGAAATGGTAAACCCCATAAACCCCATATGCTGAGGGCAGGGCCTGGTGGAAGGTGATGGGATCATGGAGCGGCTTTGCCCATGCTGTTCTCATGATAGTGAGTTCTAACAAGATCTGATGGTATTATAAGTGTTTGACATTTCCTCCTACACACACTTCTGTCTCTCTTGCTGCCTTGTGAAGAAGGTGCCTGCTTCCCCTTCTACCATGATTGTAAGTTTCCTGAGGCCTCCTCAGCCACACAGAACTGTGAGTCAATTAAACCTCTTTTCTTTATCAATTACCCAGTCTCAGGGAAGCTCTTTATAGCAGTGTGAAAATGGACTAATAGAGCATTTGATGCACTAGTCTTACCTCAATGCATCATTCATTGGCCACCCATTTTGGTTCTATTATTTTGAGGGCCTGAATAGAACCAAAAAAGTAAGAAAAAAGATTGGATTTTCCCTCTGTCTTCTTCTGACTGCTTAAAATGGGACATTGTTGTTTTCCTGCCTTTGCAGCTTCTTGTTCTCATGCCTTCAAACCTGGACTAAAATCTACATCATTGTTTCTCCAGTTGTCAGTCCCATAATCGATACCACTAGCTTTTGTGATTCTCTAACTTGCAGACAGCAGATCATATATGATTTGATCATATATACATGATCATACATAATAAGAGAAAATATGAAAACTTAGGCCACAAAACATCTTGTATTTATAGAAAAATAGCTTGTACCAAGAGTAACATTTATGTGTAAAAGTTGTGTGTACAGCAGTATGTTTTCAAGAAAACTATACATTGAATTGCCATGATTACCAAGTTTACCAGTTAAATGGAGTTGACCTACTATCACATTTGTGTACATTTAATTAAACAGCTGACAATATTGATTTTGTGGCCGTTTTTGGAAGCAACTCTTCTTTGTTTTCTGTTACAGACATTTCCACAGGCCTTTGAGAAATTCCAAAGACCTCTGCAATATGCCTATTGTACCTGATGCTTAAATAGGCCTTGGTATATAGACCTCTTCCAAGAAACATGTTAGGAGAAAGTTGAATGCAAAAGTGATAAACATGAATACTGTTAAAATGCAAAGCTATAGAGGCTGTGCCCTTCTCTATTAATTTTGTGGATACCAATGCATGAAAACAGTTTATCTCTTTCAAGAGAGAAAAGATAAGCCATATTTCAAAAGCACCAGTCAATGCACAAAGAAAATTCAGAATATACAGAGCGTAGATCACAAATCCCAGGGCTTTCCTGAGCCACTTATGTTCTACATCCTCAGAAGCTTGTTCATCATAATCTTTATAGGCAAACACTATTTGAGAAATATTTTTCCGCCTGGTAACTTTTGCAAATGATTAAGTATTAACTTTTCTAGTGAAGCCCATTGTTGATAAAAATAGGACAAGAACATAAAAAAGTGGAGATGGCTTTAAAAGGAGGATGTAGTGGTTATCTCTGAGTGCTGATACTTAATAATTAATTTTTTTCCTTTTTTAAATTGGCTTTATTCTCTAATGACTATATACATTATGTGAAATAAGAAAAATATTCAAAACTAGAGATGCTATTTAATGATATAAAACAACACATATCTAAGAATTCAGATGGTTTAAGAATTATATAAGTGTGAGGTAAGCATTATAAAACAACATTGCATAGTAATTTTTAACTTTAAACATCACTTTCACAATTAAAAAAAACTTATCTACTTATTACGGAACATAGGGCAGACATTACTTCCATGCTATCTCTGAGGAAATTTAGTCATAAGGATTAACGTGCTATCTAAAGTTGCAAACTTGGTTAATTGGCAGAGTTGGTATAAAACCCATATCCTGATACCTATTCCAGTATATATATATATTTATGACAGAAATATTTCTGTTATCATAACCAGGCAGTCAAGGAAAAGTTAATTGGATGTCAGTCTGAATTTATCAAGGCCAACTGTTATCATATTCTAATGTCTTATATCCATAAAGTGACATTTGCTCTTCATTATCATATACTTTCTTCTCACCTCACAATACTTTTAAAAAGAGAAAAATAACATCTAAATGTAAAATGACAGAACATTTAATATATGTAGATTAACATTTAGTTGGGTTACACTTCCCAAACCTATGGAACTATGAAAGTTTCTAGCACAATTACAGAACTTGTGGGTAATAATTTGAAGTTTTACGCTTTCAGTAAGATAAGTGTCACAATACAAATACCATTACTCAAGATTTGATTTCATCTCAGATTTTAACCTTTTTCAATGAATCGAAAACTTGATGACTAGAATGAGATTAGCTAATCTGTCTTGCTTAGAATGACTTTACAGTTTTTTAGGTTTCACCAAAATAAAGCAAAAAAATCGCAACTACTCTTTGTCAAACATTGCCATTATTTCTAGTTTCCTTTTTTCCCACCAGATATATCCTGAGAGCAGTCTTTCTTAGTTTTTCTTCTGTATGCACGGTAGTGCATTGTATTGTACTCATCAGCACAATTTTATAATAAGCAAGACAATTAGATATCCAGTCCTTCCTCATCTCTCTTCTACATACTTCTATAAGCACTCTGGATTTTTTTTTAAAAAATTAACTTTGCATCAAACTTTATAAAATCTCCTATATTCTTAAAACCCTCTTTTCATTGAGCTAGAAAATTACTCTCATAATCAAATATAGTGGGTTAGATGGCTTAAAGTTTCAAAATCTACCTCCTTTAACACACATCTTTCTGAACCAAGGACATGATGTACTTACTGAAGCAGAATAGCTTAGAGATTAAGAACGTAAACTCTAGACTCAGAGAGATCTGGGTTCAAATTCCAATTGTGTCATTTACTAGCTATGTGACCTTGGTAGCCATTTATTCTGTATTGGGATTCCTATTTGAAAAAAGATGGGGATAGCAACACTATCTTATAGAGCTCTATCAGAATTAAATGAGATATTACAAAGTAACATTTAGTCCATTTCCTAGTATGTGATAAATGCCTAATAAATTTTAGAGAGAATAGGTGTCATGTGTGAGGGCAGTTGTGTGTGCTGTAAAAATATAAAATAATGAACACTGTAACATTGTTTTATTTTAATATGAAAGCCTTCAGAAAAGTTGGATGTATTTCAAAGTTATGTCCAAATCAAGTGACTTTCAAAAATGACATTCCTACCTTGTAATTTTTATTAATATTTTCAATATTTCATAGCATGGATTAGGACTTTTATGTAAACTCATTATATCATTATTTATGTTCAGTAATAGTTGACAATGGAAGGAATATTAAATTGTATCACATGGGAGCTTTCATGAGAAAAAGAATATTAGCTCATCACCATAAAACATCTAGCATAGTAAGATTTATAGCATAATGCAAAAAAAAAATCACCTGACCATTAAATAAAGACCAAACTTACCAAAAAACCCTGCCAGCTAGCTTTTTAAAAATTTTATCTTTACAGAAACATGTTTTATTTTACTATATAAGTGAGTTAAATATGCAGTGGCAGTACATCTTAATCACAGTTCCAATATAGAGAGGAACATAGAGGAATGTGTCACCTTTATTATTTATGCATGTTTCTATATGGCAAGCACTACCACATCAGTACCATGACTACTAATGGATTTACTGCAAATTAACCTTGACATCCGTCAGATCGCTGAATGTATGAATGACTGAAATTTAAAGTGGTTTTCAGCAATCTCCACATTTAAGCTGTGCAGCAAGCCTCTATTTCTCACTCTAAATTCATTAACAAAGCTGGCTCTATCAGACACAAATTTAGCAATGTCAACATACTTTACACTCCAATAAATGTTTGTAAAAAATATACATGGGCTCCCGTATCTCTTGTTTAAACTGTCTGTGATGTTATAATCAGGGAATATTTTTAGATCTTATTGAACATGCTATTTACATATAGGGCTCTCTCCCTTCTTGTTCTTTCTTGCCAACTGTCCCTTGCCTAAGTGTGCCCACTTCAGCCTCACGTCAATTCTGCAAAAGCTAACATATTCCCTTACATAGATTGAAACTTTCTGAAAAAGGAAACCAATCAGCATGTACAGGTCTGCTCAATTATTGATTGCTCTGGATCCTTGCTACATGAACAATAATATAATTAACTTCGGAGTAGATTAGCTTCTAACTCATAACATAAGTATATGAATAAAAGGTTACTTTTTGAAAGCCTATAATTCTTCAAATGTCATCTTGTAGCCAGCACGAAACATTCAGGCAATTATGTTTCTATTAATAAATGTAACAGGAATATAACACTTCCTTCAGTGAAAGTTTACAGTAAAAGCCAGGTACCCAGATGAATATTAAAAGTAAATCATTTGTAAGTAAGGGGAATCTTTATTCTTTCTACAACGTTTTCCAGATGCTGTTGTTAATTTGAAATTTTCTGGAGAATTTCTACCTATATGGAGGAATTCTTTGGCTTAAGGTTCATAAAAAGCAAAAGCACAGAGAAGACCACATTGTATGCAAAAAGAGTTTTAGATCAGGGCAACATTTCTAAACTGATGAAACAGAATCTTAACAATCACTAAAACGATAACAAGTAAATACACTTTATTTTCCTTCTGAATTATTGTAAGTTCTTTGTAGAATCATAAGGAATTATTTCATGAAGCTGAGCACTATAGGTTCCTAATTACTAAAATTTCATATAGGCATATTGAAAATTCAGAAAAAGTGAACATCTTAGGAGAAATTAATGGAATCAAGTAATGAGTTTCTACCTATAATATGTAACCACTTCTAGATTTAAAAATTAATTACAATAATTACTAATATTGAGAAGCAATACACAGCCCTCAATGTTACATATGCATGTAAGGGTGCAAAGACAAAGATGCTAGGAAAAGAAAAAGAAAATATGGACTATATATCATAAATTAAGACTTCTGGTGGGAGGGGCAGACAACAGAATTGGCAAATGTGTTATAACTAGCTAAAGAGATTGGAGAATTAGACAGATTTTTACTCACATCTTTGAGAAAGAGAATGGATATGCTTTTTATAAATGAAAGAAGGCAAGAAACATGACATGTCACAGAAATGGTTTAGGCACAGGTCCCGTATTCTCAATCAGGTCGAAACAAAAAATGTCCAGAAGAATTTAGATAATTCCCAAATAATGAAAGCTTTATGGAAATAGTTAAGGATGATATTCAAGACAGCAACATAGGTCAACAGATACAAAGTTACAGTCAGATAGGAAGAATGAGTTCTGGTGTTCTGTTGCACAGTAGGGTGACTACGGTTAATATTATTATACTGTAAATTTCAAAATAGCTAGGAGAGAGGATCTGAATGATCTAACAACAAGAAATGATAAATATATGAGATGATGAATATGCTAAACATACCGACTTGATTTTTACACAACATATATATGTATTAAAACATCACTATAAGTGTGTACAATTATAACATGTCAATAAAAACAAAACACAATAAATACATTTCAAAAAAGAGAACCATGGGAAGTTTGTCATATATAGCAAATTGTATGTTCTGTCAAAACTCTAGACTAAAGCATTTTTTAATTATTAATTTTTTTATTAAATAAAATTAAGTTATTAAATTTTAAAAAATACGTTGTTGACTACTTATTAAGTCAAATGCAAACTGAGCAAGACAGGGAGACTCAAACTTGTGAGCACACTAATTTCTTGCATCGGAATTTCATGAAAGTGATACTGTCTAGGATCACTGTCCACACACTATTCCACCAAACACCAATCATAAATTTGGTTCAAGTTAATCCAAAAGATTCTTGAACTCTTGCAAATCAGACACTGTCATACCTCCAGTATCCAGGAGGACTCATTAGGTGTTAACAATTAATGTTTTCCAAATTTTTAAGGGGATCAGAGGAGGGTGAACCAGCTAGACTCCACGGTAGACATGGGAAGTCTGAAAGCAGAAGAGTATTCCTCTTCAATAAGCCAGCCCATATGAGATTAGGCTCTAGCCCAGCCAAGATACCATTTAAAAAAAAATTGTGTGTGTTTACTCAACAAGAAATTTTAATCAAAATAAAACAATTGAGAAAATGAAATAACTAAAAGTTACTGTGATTCCAATGAGGTCAAGAATCATTTCTCTCAAATATAATTTCAATAGTAATTATGCACTTCAATAAAAAATGAATTTACCTCTACCTATTGGCCCAAAACTTTTCTCTAATAAAAATATTTTTCTAATAAATGTTCTATATTTTCTATATTCTCTAATAAAATTGCTATATCTTAGAATTATATATTCATAAATACATTTTATCACATTTTGATGTTTATAAAAAGAGTATGGTACATGAAAATAAAGTATTCATTCTTCTAAAAACAAGTGTATACCACTCTAATAAGTGAAATAATTATTTAAAATGTAAATAGATCCATGGCTGACCTATCTTGTCAATATCTTAGACATTCATTCAGAAACACCACCAATAGCAGCAAAGACTGCACACTGGACAATCAAATAGGCACCATTCATATAGAATGAGATGTTAATGATGTTCATTGGTGTGGTATAAAACTATGACTCTACATAATCAATGATCAATGATTGATAGAGATTGTGCTGATTTGAATAAGTTATTCTCTTTTTTTTCTGACATTATAAGGGCATTAACTAACATAGAAAACATTTCTAAGCCTTCCTATCTCTTGATTTGCTGATAAGTGCCAACTGTGTGAAAGGAGCTAAGAATATAAATTCAGAAACAGCCTTTTCTCTTCAGCAGATAGGATCTGTTCATTAAAGGTAAATATTAGGGCAAAATAGTTTGTGTGAGATGTCAGACAAATGGTGGTGTTCTGTTGCACAGTAGGGTTACTATGGTTAATATTATTGTATTGTAAATTTCAAAATGGCTAGAAGAGAGGATTTGAATTTTCTAACCATAAAGAAATGACAAATGTATGAGTATTTGTCAAATATGTGACAAATATATGGTATTAAACCATGTTATCATCTATTTTGGATTTTTAAACTGTTTTTTAAGAAGGTGATAATATTAAAAGCACTGATTAATGAAAACCTTAAGATTATCAGAAAAAAATGATAAGAAAAATCTATGTGTGTATATGTATTTTCTTTTAGGTCAAAGTCATGTAAATAGTTGAATAGTTTGAAATAATGTTCAACCCAATGAACACTACTTTTAAAAATGTATGCAATAAGTGGTCCACTTAGTGGTATCTTTGCAATATATTTTCTTTTACAATCTACTTATTATTTTCCTGGCAAATGTGTCATTTAGAAGTATCCCCTCCAGGAACAGTTGAGTTCAATAGTTTGAGCTGCCCAGAGAGACAAACTTGTTTTGAGATCAAATTCAAAGTCCTGGGAACTGCTTAAAAGGCTCTTGGTCCAGGTTACCTGGCTGAGTAGAAAAACAAGTAAGTAGTAGAACTTTTGCCAATCAGATTAGAAAAAAATTCCATAAAGACAGCAAAGTGATCTAGAATTAAAAATAAAACAAAGCAAAGTAATCCCACAACCAATAATCCTAAGAACATCAAATGCTTATGTCCTCCCTTCTGAAACTAGACTCCCTCCAGCAGTAGGTGAACTTTATTAAAAAGTCTCTGGCAAGTAACTCAGTAATCAATTTGTATTAAAGCTATAGGCAGCGGGGATAGGAAGAAAAAGAATCACATCATCAGGAACTTTAAGAAAAATCTATTTTGAAGAGCATAACCTAAGTGTGCATGTTCCCAGTAAACTCTTAAAATTATTAGCTGGTCGGTAGAAGTTGTAGTTGCCTAGCAATGTCCTTCAACTTACTTATTTCAAAGGTTAATTGTGAAAATGGCTTTCATTAGGATTCAAGAGTCAAGAATTTTCTTTACTATAATAATGGTCTAAAAAATGTCCAGTTTAAAAAAAAACTGACATAAACATAGACTTACTGCCGAAATACTCTTGGAGAAAAGTGAGTAAACTTTTCAATTTACAAATAACAAAACTGAGGTGCAGAGAAACCAAGTGTCTTCTCAATGTCAAACAGATGGGTGCAGGCTTGTACTTAACTCTATTCTTAGTGATTTTTTTTTTCTATACAACAAAAAGCTAAGCTCTAATGACTAATTCTTATTTAGAAAAATAAATTATAATTCACAAATCAAGGTCTCATTTCAATCATTTTAGAGTTTTTCTAATTATGCTTCCCTAGTCTGATTTGGGAAAAGTTTCTATAATGACACTTAACAGAAATGATTCACTCACATTCTGACATTTTTAGAGTCTATCCTGAATCTTTAAAAGGTGTGAGGTATCTGCAATGCTTTATTGTAAACAACCTCTCCAAGCAGCCATCCAAGCCTTTGGCTTATTCTGAAGCTTCTAAATTGTGGACCAAAGCTGCAGAAGACAAATTTTCCTTATTATTACCACAGTCACTTTTATTCTACACCAGAAAGGCTTTATGACTTTTTGGCAGTGACACTTCTTTTTGTCCTTAGCAATGGAATTAAATCCTTAATACAAAAGAATAGGTATTTATTTTGAATTATTTGCATCGCATAGTTAAATAGAAGGGACCATGCAAACAATAAAATTTGTAATAATTTTAGGCTAAAACCAGAACCTTACCTTTTGTTTATTTCCTAATCTTAGTTCTACTCATTTATCTTCTTCCTGCCTATCTGCTATACTTAAGTCATTCTTTACCTGACTAGGCCCTTGTCAAAACCATTTACTAATTATTTTGGACTGGAACAGAAGGGAATATTAGTTTTTGACTCAGAAATTATCTCAGACTAAGCTCTAACTTGATTACCTAGGCATTCACAAATGCAATACACTTTCTCCTCTCAAAGTCACTTTTACTTCTGCTGGTTTAGGCTTCTCTGCTGAACCTTGATTTCTTTTGTCATGCTTTCCACATTCATTCCAGCCAAGGCTAATTCTCGCCTTTCAACACCCACTAACTTATTTTTAATTTTTGAACTATTATAATATATGAGAAGTGTCTTTTATTGAAATATCCATTTTAAAAATTATGCATCCTGAAGAAAGGGATCTTGCTTTAATTCTAGGTATCCTTATAAAAAATTATGTGCTTTTATTCACTTACTAATTATTAATAATGTCCTAATACACTCCTCAAGCTAAGTCAGGACCACTGATTCAACGATGAATACCATAAGACTCCTGATTCTGAAACAAGTATAGGAAGGATTTATTTATGTGATCCATCCCATGCCTACATCCGTCAGCATGATGGAGTATCTGCAGCTATATAAGAAATTGGAATGATTTCACCTAACACAACAATCTCAGATAAGGACACAGATTGCCTAAATTATTCTGATAAGAAAAAACATTGTCGACTTAGTTATACCTGGGTGAGAAATAAGTATTATGAAGAGTCATGGGACTCCTCAACCTGGTAATGGTGATCACATGAAAAGGAGCACCAGATCTCACAGTTCGCTTGAATAACATAGCCCAAAATTCTGCATATTTTACAGGGAAAAGCTGGATATACCTTGCTAGTCCTCAGGCTTTAATGATTTATTAATACTCAGAGAAATCTGACAGACAGCACCTTAACCAGGTGATCAAAGCTAGCATCACCAGTAATGAGACATATCAAATTCAGATTCTCCAAATATGGCACACTGAGGACACTGCAACATTCTGTGCTATTTTTGGCAAAAATTCACAGTCTCAGTTTTAGTTTTCCAAAAATGCATAGTCTAAATCTAATCATAAGAAAACATCTAACAAACCCAAACTGAAGGACATTCTAGAAAATAACTGGCAGCACTCATCAAGAGTCGAGGGCAGGAAACAGAGAAAGACTAAAGAACTGTCCTAGATTAGAGAAAACTAAGAAGATATGACAACTTGATGAAATGCAAGATCCTGGCTTTGATAGTGGACCACAGAAGAGGGCATTAGTGGGACAACTGGCAAGGTTTGATTAAGGTCTGACTCTTACTTAATAATACTACATTAATGTTAATTTCCTGGTTTTAATCATTGTACTCTGGATATATGAGATGTTAACATTTGTGGGAGCTAACTGAAGACACACGGAGACTTTTAATTTTTTATAACTTTTTTGGAAATCTAAAATTTCAAAATAATTTTTAAAGATAAATATATTAGTCATGAAGAGCAATTTAGAATCTCTCTCTCTCTTTTTTATTGAGACAGAGTCTCATTCTGTCACATAGGCTGGAGTTCAGTGGCTCAATCATAGCTGATTTGCAGCCTCAAACACCTGGGCTCAAGCAATCCTCCCATCTCAGCCTCCTGAGTAGCTGGGGCTTCAGGCACATGGCCACCATGCTTGGTGAAGTTTTTAATATTTTCTTAGAGATAAGTCCTCACTATGTTCCCCAGGTTGGTTTCAAACTTCTGGCTTCAATAGATCTTTCTGCCTTGGCCTCTGAAGTGCTGGGATTCTGGGTGTGAGCTATAGTGTACAATTTAGAATCCTGAATAAGATTCTTGGCCATGGGAATTTATGCAAGAGAGGTAGCTTGAGAAACACCTACCTCTTGAAATGAAGTAGAGTTTGAGATTCTGCTTGGCTATAAAAACAGGAGAGCATTTAGAGGTGGGCAGAAGACATTTAACTTTTGTTCTACCTAATAAATTTGCTTAATGCAGAGCTCTTTGTAAATAAATCATTATTAAGTCTTTAAAATGAACATATTCTAAAAATGCAAGTTAAAATAGAAATTGCCTACATAGAGTAGTCAACTCTGGGATCAGTTCACCCAAAAAGACAGACAACTTATTCATTCATTTAATTCTTTTATCAGAATGGCATTGTAAATATCATTGAAATTCTTATGAAATGTTTTCCAGTCTTAAAACCATGTAGATACATAGTTTTAAGTCAGAATACATTTTTCTTGTCTTGTAATTAGAACTTCTTCACATTAGTGTGAACTAATTCCTTCCCTAAGTTTGGAATCTAAGAGGGAAACTAGTGTAAACAAATACTTGTATGTGTAGAAATTGGCATACGTTTTGGGCTGGGTATGGTGGCTCACACCTGTAATCCCAGCACTCTGGGAGGCCAAGGCAGAAGGATTCCTTGAGGCCAGGAGTTTGAGACTAGCCTGGGCAACATAGCAAGACCCTGTCTTTACAAACCTTTTTTTTTTTTTTTTTTTTTTTTTAATTAGCTGGGTGCGGTGGCACACATCTGTAGTCCTAGCTACTTGGGAGGCTGAAGTTGGAGGATCACTTGAGCCCAGGAGGTTAAGGCTGCAGTGAGTTGTGATCACATCACTGCATTCCACCCTGGGCAACAAAGTGAGACCCTTTCTTAAAAAAAAAAAAAGAATGAAATATTGTGGTTATGATGAAAAAGATGATTCAAAAGGCAGGGGATGGTGGTAATTATGGAGGAAGGACTCATATCTCTTCTAATAAAACAAGACAAAAAAATCCTATGATAGATCATTTTTAGATTTCTTGAAAGTTTAAAAACCAGATGGCTTAGAGAGGTGGCAGGGGAAAACTCTAACTCAAATTAATGAGTGGGGCATTTTGACACAAACAAACAAATCAACAAAAAACAATGCAGAGACAACAGCAGAAATATATTGCTGGAGACAGAATACAAAGGCAATAAAATAGTATAATTTAAGAATAAAAACATCTGTATACTCAATAAATACTAATTAAGCATTTACTATGTATAAAGCACCATGCTAGATCCTGATGATGACAAAAAGGTGTGACATAGCTCTGAAATCCAGCTTTTTCTCAACTATCATGACCCATCCAAACACATGTCATTTCTTTCCTTTCTTTTTTTTTTTTGAGATGGCGTCGCACTCTGTCGTCAAGGCTGGAGTGCAATGGTGTGATCTCGGCTCACTGCAAACTCTGCCTCCCGGGTTCAAGCAATTCTCCTGCCTCAGCCTCCCAAGTAGCTGGGATCATAGACACGCGCCACTATGGCTGTCAAATTTTTATATTTTTAGTAGAGATGGGGTTTCACCATGTTGGCCAGGCTTGTCTCAAACTCCTGACCTCAGGTGATCCGCCCGTCTTGGCCACCCAAAGTGCTGGGATTACAGGCGTGAGCCACCGTGCTTGGCCCAGATTTCATTTTTGAATTTCTCTTTCATATTTCCATTCTTAATACCATCCGCATCAAGTTAAAAATAAATAAATAAGTTTTCTAATAAATACTTTACTGATTGACTTGCTTTACTGACCCGCTACCTTCTTACCTCTTAATTTAAATCCCTTTTACAAATTAACATCAGTTTATTTTTTGAAATAGTATTGCTAATTGCTTCTCTATTCAAAGACCTTCAATGATTAAGTGACTGTCTCCCAAATTAAGAATTTATGGTAACTTGGACTACCTTATATACAAACCAACCCTGTACTTCAAGCAAACTGGAGAATTTGCTTGTCTCCCAAATACTCCCAAATTATTTTCATAGAAGATAAAATTTAATATGGTTCTGAAAAGATAAGAGCAAATTTTGTTGGCAGGATTCTGATGAGGAAAGGCAAAAAGGCACAAAATTTGGTTTTCAGGAGTAGGCTGTAGATCCACTTATATAAATGGAAAGTCACTTTTTAATATTTTTTTTTTTAGCGGAAGCTGATGCATTTTTAAATACCACTATGTCGTATCTCTTTGTCTCTTGAATTAAATCTCCAGATAAATACAGAGCACAAATCACATAGTAGAAATTAGGACTATTCAAGGTCAGTGTTAAAAAGAGATTAGATAAGTTCTAGTATCTTAGTTTATTAAAAATTCTATGAAATGCAAATTTCCTTTAACAAGGAGTCACATAAATTCACAAATGTAGAAAAATGTAATATTAATGTCATAAGAAAGACTGCACTTAATAAGTGTCTTGGTGATATTTTGCTATTTATCATAAATTGTGTCATTCCATCTTTATGAGAAATAAAACCATTTCTCATTTTTTTAAAATTTAAATTTAAGTTCCAGGATACATGTGCAGTACATGCAGGTTTATTACATAGGTAAATGTGTGCCATTTACCTATGTAATAGATATTGTATTACATATGTAATTGTATATTTATCACCTATTGTATATGTAATACACTTATCACCTATTGTATATGTAATACACTTATCACCTATTGTATATGTAATACACTTATCACCTATTGTATATGTAATACACTTATCACCTATTGTATATGTAATACACTTATCACCTATTGTATATGTAATACACTTATCACCTATTGTATATGTAATACACTTATCACCTATTGTATATGTAATACATTTATCACCTATTGTATATGTAATACATTTATCACCTACTGTATATGTAATACATTTGTCACCTATTGTATCTGTAATACATTTATCACCTATTTATATGTGATACATTTGTCACCTATTGTATCTGTAATACATTTATCACCTATTGTATATGTAATACATTTATCACCTATTGTATATGTATTACATATGTAGTTGTATATTGTATTACATATGTAATACAATATGTAATAGATGCACCTATTAGCCCATCACCTAGGTATTGAGCCCCACATGTGTTAGCATTTATCCTGATGCTCTCTCTCCCCCTGGCTCCCTGACAGGCACCAGTGTGGTGAGCTCCCCTTCCTGTGTCCATGTGTTCTCATTGTTCAGCTCCCACTTATAAGTGAGAACGTGCACTGTTTGGTTTTCTTTTCCTGCATTAGTTTGCTGAGGATAATGGCTTCCAGCTCCATCCATGTCCCTGCAAAGGACACGATCTCAGTTCTTTTTATGGCTACATAGTATTCCACATTTTCTTTATCTGGTCTATCATTGATGGGCATTTGGGGTGGTTCCATGTCTTTGCTGTTGTGAATAGTGCTGCAATTAACATAAGTGTACATGTATCTTTATAACAGAATGATTTATTGTTCTTTGGGTATATACCCAGTAGTAGGATTGCTCGGTCAAATGGTATTTCTGGTTCTAGGTCTTTGAGGAATTGCCACACTGTCTTCCACACTGGTTGAACTAATTTACACTCCCACCAACAGTGTAAAAGCATTCCTCTTTCTCCACAGCCTGGCCAGCATCTGCTGTTTCTTGACTCTTTAATAATCAGCATTCTGACTGCTGTGCAATAGTATATGATTGTGGTTTTGATTCACATTTCTCTAATGATCAGTGATGTTGAACTTTTTTTCATATGATTGTTGGCAGCACAAATGTTTTCTTTTGACAAATGTCTGTTCATGCCCTTTGCCCAGTTTTTAATATTTTTTGTTTGTTTGTTTTTGTAAATTTGTCCAGGTTCCTTGTAGATTCTGGATATTAGACCTTTGTCAGATGGATAGATTGCAAAAGTTTTCTCCTATTGTGCAGGTTGTCTGTTCACTCTGATGATAGTTTCTTTTGCTGTGCAGAAGCTCTTTAGTTTAATTAGATCCCATTTGTCAATGTTTGTTATTGTTGCCATTTCTTTTTATGTTTTTGTCATGAAATCTTTACCTATACCTATGTCCTGAATGGTATTGCTTAGATTTTCTTCTAGGGTTTTTATAGTTTTGGGTTTTACATTTAAGTCTTTTTTTTAACTTTTTAAAAATTTTATATTTTAAATACATTTTGTCCTTTATTTATTTATTTATTTATTTATTTATTTTTTGAGACAGAGTATCCCTCTATCGCCCAGGCTGGAGTGCAGTAGCGTGATCTTGGCTCACTGCAACCTCTGTCTCCTGGGTTCAAGTGATTCATTCTCCTGCCTCAGCCTCCCAAGAAACTGGGAATACAGGCATGTGCCACCACACTCAGCTAATTTTTGTACTTTTAGTAGAGACAGGGTTTTGCCATGTTAGCCAGGCTGGTCTCAAACTCCTGACCTCAGGTGATCCACCCACCTCTGCCTCCCAAAGTGCTGAGATTACAGGTGTGAGCCACTGCGTCCAGCCCATTTATATCTTTAATCGATCTTGAGTTAATTTTTGTATAAGGTGTAAGTAAGGGGTCCAGTTTCCATTTTCTGTATATGGCTAGCCAGTTTTCCCAACACCATTTATTAATTAGGGAATCCTTTCCCCATTGCTTCTTTTTGTCAGGTTTGTCGAAGGTCAGATGGTTGTAGATGTGCAGTCTTATTTCTGAGATCTCTAAACTGTTCCATTAGTCTATGTGTCTGTGTGTACCATGCTGTTTGGTTACTGTAGCCTTGTAGTATAGTTTAAAGTCAGGTAACGTGATGCCTCTAGCTTTATTCTCTTCATTTAGGATTGTCTTAGCTATACAGATTCTTTTTTGGTTCCATACGAATTTTAAAATGGTTTTTTTCTAATTCTGTAAAGAACGTCAATGGTATTTTAATGGGAATAGTATTTAAACTATAAATTGCTTTGGGCAGTATGGCCATTTTCATGATATTGATTCTTCCTATCCATGAGCATGGAATGCTTTTTCATTTGTTTGTGTCCTTTCTTGTTTCCTTGAGCAATGGTTTGTAGTTCCCCTTGAAGAGGTCCTTCACTTCCCTCTTTAGCTGTATTCCTAGGTATTTTATTGTTTTTGTAGTAATTGTGAATGGGAGTTCATTCATGATTTGACTCTCTCCTTGTCTATTGGTGGTCTATAGGAATGCTTGTGATTTCTGCACATTGATTTTGTATCTTGAGACTTTGCTGAAGTTGTTTATCAGCTTAAGAAGATTTTGGGCTGAGACATGGGGGTTTTCTAAATATAGGATCATGTCGTCTGCAAACAGAGACAGTTTGACTTCCTTTCTTCCTATTTGAATACCCCTTATTTCTTTCTCTTGCTTGTTTGCACTGACCAGAAATTACAATACAATGTTGATTAGAAGTTGTGAGAGAGGGCATCTTTGTCTTATGTCAGTTTTCAAGAAGAATTCTTCCAGCTTTTGCCCATTCTGTATAAGATTTGCTGTGCATTTATCATAAATGGCTCTTATGATTTTGAGCTATGTTACATTAACACCTAGTTTATTGAGAGTTTTTAACGTAAAGGGATGCTGAATTTTATCAAAAGCTTTTTCTGCATCTATTGAGATAATCATATGGTTTTTGTCTTTAGTTCTTTTTATGTGATGAATTGCATTTATTGATTTGTGTATGTTGATTTCACCTTGCATCCCAGGGATAAAGCCGACTTGATCCTGGTGGATAAGCTTTTTGATGTGCTGCTGCCTTTGGTTTGCCAGTATTTTATTGAGGATTTTTGCATCAGTGTTCATCCAGGATACTGACCTGAAGTTTTCTTTTTTTTTGTTGTATCTCTGGTAGGTTTTGATGTCAGGATAATGCTGGCGCCATAAAATGAGTTAGGGAGAAGTCCCTCCTTTTCAATTGTTTGGAATCATTTCAGAAGAAATGGTACCAGCTCCCCTTTGTACCTCTAGGAGAATTCAGCTGTAATTCCATCTGGTCCTGGGCTTCTTTTGGTTGGTAGGCTATTTATTACTACCTTACTTTCAGAACCTGTTTTTGGTCTATTTGGGAATTCAACTTCTTCCTGGTTTAGTCTTGGGAGGGTGTATGTGTCCAGGAATTTATCCATATTCTCTAGATTTTCTAGTTTGTTTGCATAGAGGTTTTTATAGTATACTCTGATGGTTGGTTGTATTTCTGTGGGGTCAGTGATGATATCCCCTTTATCATTTTTTATTGTGTCAATTTGATTATTTTCTCTTTTTTTATTAGTCTAGCTATCAGTCTATCTGTCTTATTATTTTTTTTCAAAAGACCAGCTCCTGGATTCATTGATTTTTTGAAGAGTTTGTTGTGTCTTTAGCTCCTTCAGTTGTGCTTTGATCTTGGTTATTTCTTGTCTTCTGCTATCTTTTGGGTTTGCTGGCTCTTGGTTCTTTAGTTCTTCTAGTTGTGATGTTGGGGGGGGTGTCAATTTGAGCTCTTCCTAGCATTTTTATATGAGTATTTAGTGCTCTACATTTCCCTCTTAGCAATGCTTTAGCTGCATCCCAAAGATTCTGGTACATGGTCTCTTTGTTCATTTCTCAAATTTTTAAGTGGTGGTTTTATGCTTAGTAGAAACAGTAACAGCAAAAGAAATAAAAAAAAATATAACTTTGGTTTGTCTGTTTACTCATTCCTTATCTCAAGCCTACTCCAACAGCCTATGAAGATGGCAGTAAGAGTAAAGTTCAGCCATTTCTGTGATTTATCTATCCACATTTATTTTTTTTGTAGACACTGTCATGCTCTGTTGCTCTGTCACCCATGCTTGAAAGCAGTGGTGTTATCGTGGTTCACTCCAGGCTCGACCTCCTGAACTCAAGAGATCCTCCCACCTCAGCCTCCCAGAGAGCTGGGTCTACAGGTGCACACTACCACACTTGGCTAATTTTTGTATTTTTTTGTTGAGATGTGGTTTTGCCATGTTACCTAGGCTAGTCTTGAATTCCTGGGCTCAAGCGATCCACCCACCTTGGCCTGTGAAAGTGCTGGTATTACAGGTATAAGTCACCATTCCTGGCTTATCCACATATGTTTATAATAACGGTTAAAAAAACAAACAAACAAAAAACTGGAAAGTTAGGTCACTTACATTGACAAGAAATTGTGGGTATCTGTAAGATTTGTAACTCAACGATACAAGATTTTTTAACCCATGAAGTTCTTTGGCCAATTAAATTTAACAAAGGAAATGGATTTTCAAGTGAAAAAGAAAAGAAGGAGGTTCTCTATGGAGATCTTTACATTTTACCACCCATGTGAAGATTATAACTAAGTATGAGAGTCATTTTTGAAGTTGAAATGATTGAAACATAAGAGCACGGATTAAAGTACCATATCAGACCTGGGGCAGGTAAGTGTCAAATCTTTTTTCTTTTGTATTTGGTTCACAAAATTCTATCTTCCTAGACTAAAACTACAAGGTGGTTCCAATTTGCACATCAGATCCTTGAACACTCAGGTCCCCAATCTCAAAATAACCTCACATTTGAAACATACGTCCTTAAGCTCTGAAGTGAAAATGGTGGAGAAAAACCTATAAAACAGAAAGGATAGAACACTCAGAGGTGAAGCAGGCTTCCAACTTAAAAATTCCCATTCTAGGGTCATTTTAAAATTTTTAATTCATTTTAAATGGGTTATTGTATTCAAATAAAGTTTGCATGCCATCTGTTTTCAAAGTCATTTAAATTAAGTTTTATGACTCATGAGAAAGAGAGGCCATTTTTAACACATTATAGTCTGCTTATTACTATCAATCACTAATTAAAATTAATTATTAAGAGTGATTCCTTTTGCTCTCAAATCTTCTACATCATTTATCAAAGAATGACATGACTTTCTCTTCCTTCCTTGGAATACTGAAGTCATAGTCATATGACTTTTGGGTAGATGCTACTGAAATGATGATTTTAGTCAGATGTTTAACAGTAACGCTGTCTAAAAGCTACATTTAACCAAGAGAGCAGTATTTTTGAAACAGCAGGCAGTATAAAACTGCTTTGTGAATATTAACATATTCTAGCAAATTAGTTTGCACTCATTATCATAAGCAATTGCTTACTGTTTAGATGCAGCTCGTATTAAATTGGCAAGCAATTTGCAAGAATTAAAACATAACATGGAGAGCTTTCTGAAAACTCAGCAATATCCTGGGAGAAATGATGCTACTAGGTTCACAGACCATGTACCAAACGTTTTTACCCATTAAACATACTTAGCATTAGAACAATAGTTGGTTGGCTACATATGTTTTTAATGTAAGATCATTTTCTAACCGCTGTTTGGACACCATCAACAGAATTTTATATATCAGACATTTAAAGACTTTGTTTTAAAAAGCCTGAGGAGAAAGTAGGAAGGCTTTGTTTTCTAAAAATGAACTAGCTATCAGTTTGACTAAATTTTGGTACTTCAATAACCTATTGCATTGTCTTGAGTTACTTTATGCTACCCAATTTGTCCCTTTCACAAAGTTTCTGTTGTCTTGATCATTCTTTCCATTTATTCCTGAGTTGGATTCTGCTGATGTTTACCCCTATCCACTTTACTTTCTTTAATAACAGAACTCTTGAGTGTCAGCTGAGCAGATAGATATCTGCGTAGAGCCTATATTTCCCATTCTCTTTTACAGCTTGAAGGGTCTATTGACTAAGTTCTGGCCAATGAGAGATGAGCAAAAATGATGTGTGTTTATTCTAGTTCAGATCCTGAAATGTGTCTGCATTCTCCTGCCCATTTCCCTCTTTCTTGCCTAGTGATGACAAAATTGAATCAGCTGCTTTAGACTTAGAGATGGAAGCCAAAGGTTGAGAATTGTACAATCCTATCCTAGGATGACTGAAATGTGACTATTATGTGAGAAAAAAGAATCTTATACGGTGTTGAGAGATGAGTATTTCTGGGTCTCATACTGACAGCAAAGGATGTTTATACAGGCTTTGAAAAAAATGACCTAACATTTCCATGTATTTTTTTTAACCTCATGAGGCAAGTAAATTTGATAGAGAAGCTATTATTATCTCCATTTTATGAATTTAAAAGAGATTAATATTCAAAGAGCTAAAATTATTTGTCCATGGTCACAAAGTAATGTAAAACTTTTTCTATCAAAACCTTCCACAGGAGGCTACTGATAATCTATTACCTTTTTAATACTAAACTGAGGTTACCTACCCTGAGTAATTCTATGGGAGGTCACATGTTTTTATGGATTTCCCCATTCTGCAATTCTTTGCTCCTTAAGAAAACAAAATTTGCAAGACACAGTAAAGGATATTGCCTGTAATATGAAACAAAGTGAAAATAACTGACCCACACAAGCCCCTCAGCTTGAATAGAGAGCATTTACTTTAGAAAACTTTTAAATACTTTCTCCACCTTTTGAGATTTAAATCTTCTCCCAGCTTTTTGCCAGATTTACGACTTGAAAATGTCTTTCTCAAGGGCCTAGGAGTCATCTATTTGAAATGTAATCATCAAGGAAGACAGTGCTCTGTCTCCTAGTATCTGAAAGGGTAAGAGCCTAACCTCTGGAAGTGTCAACTAGTAATTTTTTCTGTACTATACATATATTAAAGGACTAATTAATGGGAAGTTGGATAATAAAGAAAAGTGTAATGTATTAAAATCTGTACATCAGCAAAGAAAGATAATTTAAAGAGTATCGTTAAAGTGCTACAGAGTACTGAGAAAAGAGACTATCCAAAAACAAATCTAGTAGCTAGTTTTATGGTTTTTCAAATGATAAAATTAAAATACAAAACAAAAAATTTAAATTTTTTGTGGATAAAGTATCTGCACAATTTTTTTTTTGGTTTCCCAGTGCATATAAAGGTTGTTTATACTATACTGTAGTCTATTTAAGTATGCAACAGCATTATGTCTGAAACAAACAATGTATATACCTTAATTAAAAAATACTTTATTGCTAAATCATCTGAGCCTTTAGCAAGCTGTAATATTTTTGATGGTGGAGGGTCTTGCTTCATTGTTGATGGGTGCTTACTGATTAGGGTGGTGGCTGCTGAAGGTTGAGGTGGCTGTGGCAATTTCTTAAAACAAGACAACAATGCAGTTTGCTGCATCAAATGACTCTACACAAAAGTTTTCTCCATAGCATACAATGCTGTTTGATAGCATTTTAACCACAATAGACTTCTTTCAAAATTTCAGTCAATCCTCTCAAACCCTGCTGCTGCTTTCTCAACTAAGTTTATGTAATATTCTACATCCATTGTTGTCATTTCAACAATGTTCACAGCATCTTCATCAGGAGTACATTTCATCTCATGAAACCACATTTTTCATTCATCCATAAGAAGCAACTGCTCATTTGTTCAAGTTTTATCATGAGATTGCAGCAATTCAGTCACATCTCCAGGCTTCACTCCTAGTTCTAGTTCTCTTGCTATTTCTACCACATCTGTAGTTACCTCCTCCACTGAAGTCTTGAGCCTGTCAAAGTCATCTATTATGGTTGAAATCAATTTCTTCCAAATTCGTATTAGCACTGATATTTTTACCGTCTTCCCTGAGTCACAGATGTTCTTAATGGCATCTAGAATGGTAAATCCTTTCCACAAGGTTTTCCATGTACTTTGTCTAGATACATCATAGGAATCACTATCTATGGCAGTTATAACATCATAAAATGTATTTCTTAAATAAGGCTTGAAAGTTGAAATTACTCCTTCCTTGGGTTATAAAATAGAAGTGTTATCAAGGATAAAATTATATTAATCCCCATGTATATCTCCATCATTGGGTGACAGGTGCATTGTCAATGAGCAGTAATAATTTGAAAAGAATCTCTATTTCTAAGCAGTAGGTCTCAATATTGGGCTCAAAGTGTTCAGTAAATCATGCTGTAAACAGGATGTCATTCACTCTTTGCTGTTTCATTTATAGAGCACAGGCAAAGCACATTTAGCATAATTATTAAGGAGCCTAGGATTTTTAGAATGGTTAATAAGCATTGGCTTCAACTTAAATTCACCAGATGCATTAGCCCCTAAAAGAGAGTCAGCCTGTCTTTTGCACCTCTGAAAACAGGCATTGACTTTTCTCCTCTTCAGCTGTGAAAGAAGATACCTACATGGCATCTTCTTCAAAAACTATATAAGGCTGTTTTGTCTACACCGAAAATCTATTGAGTATAGTCAACTTTATCAAATTTTAGCTAAATTTTTTTTTGATAACATGCTGCAGCTTCTACATCAGGACTGTTGCTTCAACTGACCTGGAAGGGGAGTAGAAGATGTGCCATTCACTCAGATAGGAAACATCAGAGAAGAAACATGATGCTTAAGTAATATAAGGGGTCTGTTATGTTAGAATTTAGCTACCTTCCTCCGGGTAAGCATACCACATCATCTCTACATTCCTACTTAGCATACTGAAGTGTACATGGAAGACATTTTTTTAGTATCCTGCTAATTAATCAAGTAAATAATTAAGAAGAGATCTTCAAATGAAAACTCTGCCCTCTTTTGTAGATTTTTGCCAAACTCAAAGCTATAAACACAATTAACTCCTCATCTCTTTTAAAATATTCTCCAAATGTAATATTTAGCTTTCAATAATACCTTTCCATGAAACACACATGAATTGGCTTTATCTGAATATTTGCAGTGTTCCCCTTTTTTCCAAAAATGTTAAGAAATCATTTTATGAAACAGGTTTCACTATATTGTATTGTCCCAGGATGTCATTTGCATGTTTACTATTTGGTTTTCTAAATACATTTATCGGTACAAGTTATTGTACTTAGTTGATCTGCTTCCTCTACTCATCAAGGTGGTTTATCATTTGTGGTGCATAGGTGAGCAATAGGATCTAGTGTAATGCGGGCTTAGGTTCAAACCCCTGCATGTATAGATGAAATTGGGTTATCTGCACTTCTTGTACCTTTCAATAGTGGGAGGAGAGAAGGAAATCCATCACTACTGGAAAATATGCTCTGTACTCTATCAACTCTGTTGACCCTCAGCATAAACTATTTTAAAGCATTTCCCTAACAAACAACTCTAGTTAGACAATCTGTGTCATAACCACTACTTTTATCTATGAGACCCCTCTGTCTCTTAGAACATAGTGGTCATGGGTACTGGTAGCCCATATGATGCCTTTAGGAAAATAGAAAAAAAGCAAATCTCCAAAACCCTCTACTTCTGCCTATTGAAAATTTTCATGATTTTTGTCAGAACAAGACATTTGCTTGATATTTCCTAGAAAATTGTCGTATTAAATATGCAACTCCATTGTGAAAACAGTATAAATGGTGCCACCTTAACAAGTGTACAACTTGCACAAACATCCATGGCATCCTTTTAGTAAGATGTAGGAAATGATTAGGTTTTGGATTAAGACGGAGACTCAACACATTTGGACCCTGTTGTTCTATTGGAATACAACCACACTCCTCAGTGGGAGAAAATGCAAGAGACACACAAAAGAACCATAATTCCTATTCAATCACTTTTTTTAATGCAAAGCAAACACCGATGACAAAAGAAGTTCAAGCTTTTTTTTTTTCCTTTTTTTTGAAAGAAGCCATCTTACAGAGTTGAAATAAGATTAGTCACAGACCTAACCTGTAGAAATGAAATTTCTGAAAAGGAAGACAGTATCAGAGCAGTGTTAATCCAAGATGTATGAAGAACTAAACCATAGCAGCTTAAGCCATATATTTGAAGCACAGATTTCAGCATGACAAAACTGTGACTTGAAAAACGAGACACTCAAAACCCTCAGGAGATCAGTCTCTTCTCCTGTTCCTCTATGGCTCCTCCAAAGTACAGATTCAATTTTGAGCCAGGTTAAATTGGGGGCTGAAGTGGGAATATATGGTTAATGAATTTTGTACAGTCTTCCTTCTTTTCAATTGAAAAAGAACAGAGAAAAAAAAAAATCCCTCAAAAAGACTTCATGGGTTTTACTAAGTCTTTCCAACATTTCCCCCCAGATTGATTTCAGATCATGTAGAGACAACCAGACTGCTAATTAAACTATTAACTCTTTCTTCTAAATTGCAAATCTTTGAGCATTTATACTGTAGAAGCCACCTCACTAACTCTGAAGCCCCAAGGAATATAGACTTTCCATAGATTGGGAGGGAAGTAACATACACATTACCCTAGGCCAAATTTGACCCTGAAAATGAAGTCATATGCACTAACTCTCAAAATATTTAATGATTTTTCCCAGACTTTGCTTAACAAGTGTATATAACAAGGAAAGCCTCTCAGGTACGCTCAGAGAGATTCATTTTCTCCTGGAGTTAAATTGAAAGGTGACACAATGAAAGCTCTGTTATGATTCTTTTGAAAGCAGCAAGATTATGTTCTCAGCCAATGTAATGTATAGCTGACACAGAATAAAGTGTTGGCCAAAACAGAGGAAATGTGCTGAAGTCCAAAGCCTCCATAAACTTAAGTCACAAGACATAAATATACTTATGGAACTCTAATGCCCTAGGTTATTGTATAAAAGTGATATGTGTGTTAAATTTTTAAATAAACCAACCAAAACAGTGTAGCAAATTCAGTTCCAAAATAGATTCCTTTAATTTTGAAAGATATGTTAACAATATAGAAATATGTAAAAATACTATTTCTTTTACATAAAGTGAATTCTTTACCTCTTCCATCAGAGCAGTGTCTACACTCTAAATTCATTAATAAATTCTCCTTGTCCTATGTGAAAATGAGTAAAAAATAAGATTGCAAATGTGGAAGTTCTCAACCTTGAATCAGGAAACCATAGATCTAGTCCTAATTCCTTGCTTTGTGACTTTGCCAAAGTTATTGAAGCTATACAATAATCCTCATTTTCTTCTTCTGAAAACAAAGGAGTTTTTCCAGGTAATTTATAGGGGCATCTCCAGCTCTGTTCTGAGTTTAAAATGTCACTCCACCAAAGCTGGCGTTAACCTTGAACTTGATTCCAGAGTACACTGAGCATGAAGTAGAAAGTTAAATTTATCAGTGAGACAATTCAGCAGACAACATGCAATGACTTCTTTGGTTTATATTTATTTCATTCTTATTTGACTTTCAACAAAATTGCACAGAATGTTTTCTGTATTTTATGGCTGTGAAACAACACAGTAGAGGACATTTTATTTTGTCTAGCAATTCTTTCTATGATTAAAATTAAGACATAAATACAGAAGAATTGAATAGTGTATTGGATAAGCATTGCTAGCAGTTAACTTTTTAATTTTCTAAAATCATATACCCTACATGGCTGTTCTAGCAACTCCACCCAAAATCAATATAATACAGAATCCATAGAAATAGTAGTCTAAAACCAGCTCCAGGTTTATTAGAACCTAGTTATGTAATTACTGAGGTCTTCTCTTTTTAAATCTATAATTACTACTGTTATACTAAAAAGGTTGGGTTAAATGTTATTAGGCAAAACCACCCTGGCTGATTTGTTTTGTGAATACATGTTAAGATAATTCCTACTTAGAAGAACAGAATCACTCCAAGCTGAAATTCTTATGAGCCTTAGTAGGTTCTATTGTCATAAATATGACTCAGATCCAGAAAGGGATTCATTACCCTATTCTAGCAGTCAATTTCAGTTGTGAAAATATAAGGAAAAGTCAAAGCATATTCTCTACAGATGTAGCTGCAGTGGTGTCATTTTCCTCCATGCTTCTGGTTGAGAAAAACCAGGCATCGTCTCAATGGTCCACAGATTATTAATTCCCATTGTAAGATAATCCTGCCAATGTTCACCAAAATTATAGCCATTTCTTCTTTTGCATGTGTTCTTATGTGTTGGAGTTTTTGGCAAAGAATTTAAAGTCCTTCATAGATTCCCAGTTAAATAATCTTATTACTCATTCCCTGGTAGATTAATACCTTTTGAAATGCCCTTAGACCTTTCACATCATGGAATAGAAACTCATGTTTTCTTCTGAGTTACATGACAGTACTCCACACACTGGCTGAATTTTGTCTATCATCTCAATTTTGTCACATACAAAATTCACACACTGGCTGAATTTTGTCTATCATCTCACTTTTTCTTTAAAGCACTAATTGGAGACTACATGGCAAGGTGATGATCATTTTTACCAAGAAGAAAACACACACACACACACATACACATACACAAACAGCAAATGACCTGTTCAATGTCATAAAGTTGGTGAGCAGGAGGAACACATAGGTGTTCCTTCTGTTATTTATTCCTCAGATTTGAAAGTTCTGCCCTTCATATAACTGTCCCATACTGAAGCAGTAGAACCAATGTACTTATGGTAAGGTGGCACTGTGTGTACTCTCAACAAATGTTAATTAAATGGACTTAGGGCAATCTCCCCTCTCACCTATTTGAGAGGTCCAAATGACACAAATTATTATTTTTATATAGGTAGCTATTAGGTCTTCAAACACATATGAACAATTCTGATTGGGATCATTCATATGTTATATATAGCAAATAGGCTTAATTACAGTTGGTCATTAAATAATATACTGCAGAAATTGTGGAAAGTACAAAATTAAAAACATAGGGACTTAAAACAGGTGAGAAAATTTTTAAGTGATTTGACCACTGAAGGTGAAGGAAAATAAATAAAGAGAAGAATGAAAACAATAAGAACAATAACATTGGTCCAAGAAATCAGAGTATGCATCCTGTTAGAGGTCTCCAAGCTGTCTGTGCCTTCCATCTTAACACCTAGTTCAATAACACGCCTGTTTAGAGGGTGGCAGCTACATTCAAAGGAGTCAACATAACTTTGTATCACTCTATTGATTGGCTATTTGGCTTGGGACCAGCACAGACCAGAATTGGTCTAGAGGTTGCTCTCTTGCTTTGGAGATCATTTAGCAAGTGACATCGTGTGAAATCAATGGCCTGTTACTGCTTTCATCATTCTCAAGTTCAGTATCATAAGGGTCCTTAAGATTTAATGAACCTAGTCTGTTGAGTGAAGCTTTCAACCTGCTATATTTCTTCTAACATACCAAAATGGCTTGTATGGGAAATGATTACTATCTTATGCAGTAGGACTGAGCAATCTAAGACGTATCAATTAAGGATAATACGGCAGTAAGATAAACATTTAAATTAGTTTTTCAATAAGATGTGTATTTATATATTTTCCTTAAAGAAAAACAGTGAAACAGCTCTCTACTGGCTAAAAAAAAAAGAAACAAAGAAAATCAGTCACAATTGAACGCACACATACGCACATAGAAACAGAATAGATAACATTGTAGAACAGTCGCTAGGTCTCTGGAGATTCATTAACATTTCATATCCAAGGAAACTAGCCATTCATTCCTTCTAAAACAGAAAGCATTTTCAAAGCTATATCCATGTACAGGTAAATGACAAAGCAATCATTTTGAAAGAAGGTAAATTACGGTCAGATGGGTAGAGAAACAAGGAGGAAATATCAGACATTCTCATCAGCAGAAAGAGGCAACAAACAGCAAAATATATATCATATATATGCTAAATATATGTATTATATATCTATGCATAATAAATCAATGCAAGAGGTGAATGAGAAGTAGGCTGTCATGTTCTCCAGCACAAGGATGATCTCCCTAAGTGGTACAATGAAATGAAGAAACTCCCCCAGAACATTATAACAGTTATATGTCAATTTTCTTAACAGATTTTTGAGTGTTCTGTACACACGGCAGGAAGAACATTGTGGAAACATTTCAGTAAAGAGTTATAATCTAGGCCTCTGTCTTTTGGAGACAAGAAGTGGGAACAAGACCATGAGTCTCATATCAAGACCACACATCTATTTTCTTTGGAATAATGACATCACTAGGACCAGCAGAAGCTCGACTAATGACATGTGAAATTAAGTCAGGGGTCCTAGAGTTTTTCAAGAAAACAACAATAACAAAATAGGAGTTTAAAATAATTGATGGGTATAGCGCCCAAAGCATTAATTACATGTAGAAAGGTTTTTTAAAGAAAACCTTTAAAATTTCCAGATGCCAGAAAAGAAAATTCTTTTTTTCCAAAAACATTTGATATGGGAGTTTCATATTATCATATGAAGAAGTATAGAAACTTCTCCATTTCTGGGGGACTTTTCATAGAGATAGGCCAACTCACCAATTCTAGGTTTCCTCATGGTGGGAATATATTTGCTTATTGGTAAAAAAGTCTTGGGCAAGGACAACAAACACCGAAAAAAAATGTGTTCTCTGATCTGATCTTGAATTCCCAGAAACAAGCAACTTCCTGTTAATTAATCCTAGCAAGGCCAGAGACTCAGGAAAGGGCAGCTCTTTTCTACGTGAGATTAAACCTCTCTCTACATATATTATAGGTGCACCATCAGAAGAGACTGGTCTAAGGGCTTATCATAAAGAGGGGAGAGTAACTGCACTGCCAATCTCTCCAACAAAAGTGCTACTGTGATTACATCATGACACTATAAAGACCTGGATAAGTGTTACTGTATTACCACATGAGTTACTAGTTCCTGGACAGAATGCCCAAGACTGTTTCTGATTCATTTCTGTGAAACTACTTCCAATAGCAACGAACAAAGAAGAAAAATACAGAAACCAAAAACAAGACATAGCACAATTCTTCAGGTACCAATTTACTTTATCAAGTTTTCACCTTATAAAAACAGAGGTGATATTTGGACACAAGACCAGAAAAAGTCATCTTCCCAGCATATGTCCTCCTCACCACACTCATTCACACTTAAGCAAACACATTTCACCCAGGGTTCTTGGAAGTCAGCACTCCACATTTAGAAATAATTTCTTTGGCTTAAAGATTGGCTATTCTTACATCTTCAAATGCAAGAGAGGAGCAAGTTAAAGCTAGAAAAATGGTCACACAAAGATAGAGGTTTGAGGACCAATTTTTTATTTTATTTATTTCTTTGTTTTTGTTGTTGTTATTATTATTATTATTATTATTATTATTATTATTTTGAGATAGAGTCTCACTCTGTTGCCCAGGCTGTAGTGCAGTGGCATGATCTTGGCTCACTGCAACTTCTGCCTCCTGGGTTCAACCAACTCCCCTGCCTCAGCCTCCCGAGTAAGTGGGATTACAGGCGTGCACCACCACGCCCAGGTAATTTTTGTAGTTTTAGTAGAGACAGGGTTTCACCATGTTGGTCGGGCTGGTCTTGAACGCCTGACCTAAGGTGATCCACCTGCCTTGGCCTCCCAAAATGCTGGGATTACAGGTGTGAGCCACCACTCCTGGCTGAGGATCAATTTTGAGATCACTTGACTCCAGTTTTTCCAAGAACCACCCTGAAATGGACAGTGTGAATTCAACATAACTAAATATATATTATATATTATATCTATAAATGTATATATAATGTATATAAATTTTTATATATGCATTATATTTTATTATAATTATATATTATGATATAACTCTATAATATATATAATTTTTATATATTTAGTTACATATAAAATATATTTATATATGTATATAAATATACACACACACACACACACACACACACACACACACACACACATATATTTTCTTTCTAGAAGAACTAAGGTAAAGTTGTGTTTGAAAATGGTAATAAGAGTGTGTGGCCAGAAAGAAGGAAGCAGCAAGTTAGTTGTCAATAACACTGGCCAAGGCAAACTCTGACCCTGTCTACTTTCCAGCTTTTGTCTTTCCTCGATACTGCTTTGCCTAATGGACTCTTCCCTGGCATTAATGACTCCGCTGTGAAGAAGGATGGTTTCTAGTTTAGTGACACAAAAAGATATGTTTGGTATTTAAGAAAGCATAAATGGAGCATAACTCCATTCACCTATGTCAAAATTACTTGGATAAATAAGTATAGAAAACATTAGTTATTCTTCTTTATTATAGAAAGTGGATAAAACTAAAACTCAACTTCATCTCTGTGTACAGATAGCATAGCTACCTAGGGAATTAATTATTTAATTTGTGCACACCTTATGATCATGCCTCAGAAAAGAACTGCCAGAGCAATCCCTTGTATAGGTTACTGTGATTCTGTTTTTCTGAGGCTAATGTGCTCTGTGAGGTTGTCAGAAAAGAAATAATAATCAGTTATTTCTTTGTTTAACTGGAGAGGCAGATGAATAAAGCATATAAGAAAGGTACAAGGAAAAGCAGCTTAAATATAAATACAAGCTAGTCCCATTTCTGACTTTGTGTCTACCTTTGACCAATGGTGAATGAATTTCCTTGTCACTGTTTCTGCATTTTGAAGAAAGTAAACTGTATTCATATTTTTTCTCAGAAATACTATGTTAAATGTATTAGTGTATGTCCTTGATAAACAAAATGTAAAACTCAGAAGAAGAATAATGTTTATGGTACATATATTTCTTCAAAGTAAGAAAGAACTATTCATTTCAATAATGCCACAATTGAAAATTGAGCCATAAACATCCTGAAGGGCCCCAAAGTTGAAAACAAAAATGAATAAGACTAGCAACTTTTTAACTTTTTCAGAAGGATGAAGCTGCTTGCGTTCTTTGTGGAGCAAATGTTAGGCTTTTTTCCTATTTAAATTACCACAACATTGTCATGATCTGACATTCGATTTATAACAACTAATCAAGAAATATTTACCTAATGCCCATAGCATATGAGGTATTATAGGGAACGAAAATCTTACACACTGGATATTTAAGACCCCTATTGAGGGTAAGCCAAATTAGAAGTAACCGTTGTATAAATAATGCTCACATTTTAAAAGTACTTTATGATTTTCAAAATATGTTTCACATTGGTCACTTCATTTAACAGACATTATCTTATTTGAATTCCAAGAAGAGAGAGATCCAGAGGTGGAAGTGATTAAAAAAAAAAAATCTGTGAATTTAAGGCCAGGCACAGCGGCTCACACCTGTAATCCTAGCAATTTGGGAGGCCGAGGCAGGTGGATTGCCTGAGCTCAGGAGTTTGCGACCAGCCTGGGTAACATGGCGAAACCTCGTCTCTAACAAAATACAAAAAATCAGATGGGTGTGGTAACATGCACTTGTAAACCCAGCTACTTGGGAGGCTGAGGCACACAAGATTTGCTTGAACCCAGGAGGCAGAGGTTGCAGTGAGCAGAGATTGTGCCACTTCACTTCAGCATGGGTGACAGTGAGACTCTGTCTCAAAATAATAAAATAAAAATAAAATAAAATTCTGTGAATTTAAACCTGAGCTGGCATTTGAAAGAAGAGTTGGGCTTGAATAAGAAAGAGAAGAAGCCAATTATGACTGAAAATTGCTTTGTTCTTTAATTTTCATAAACACATAATTTACTAGTTCCTTAAGTACACAAATATATGCTTTCTTATTATCCTACTTAGGCTTAGTACTACACCCAACAGTGACCTGGGGAGCACATACTGAATTAACCAATAGGGAGGATTTGTCCTTCTGTATCTATTTTGATCATTAACGGGACACTTTACAAAGTAGCTGGGGAGTTCAGAGTATAGCTCATGGCTATGGAATATAATTGAGCTCACAGACTCAGGGAGTCAATCCCTTCACTTAAGGTTCATTAGCCTGGGTTCCAAGGATCCCAGGGGGCGATTCCTTCCTTTTCTGAATCCCCATAGCACACATCACCCAGACAATGTCTGTAGGACAACTTTAGCACTTCAAATGAAATATTGTCTGTGAGATCTTTGCTTTTCAATTGACTCGTGTTATCTTTGTCTTACCTCCCAATTAATCTCCAGAGCTCCTTGCAGATAGGAACTATGTCATCCAGATTCTTTATCTAGGCCACATAGCTTCTAGCCAATTACTTGACAAAGCATAGGTGCATAACCAACGTCTTCTTTGTGCCTCTGAGTTGCAAACGCAGTTGTATATCTACGTTAATGAAACGATGCTTCATGCCTGTATTTTAAAAACTGATGCCTAGACAGGTGAGTAATGCCAAGCAGACTATGCAAGCTCTTATGGTTTCTGATTATCAGATAAGAGTTGCTTAATTTGGTAATTGTGACATTGTAGATATGGAAAGTATAGTAAAAGCCACCTAGTGCAGAACCCTCATTTTTTACATGGGGAAACAGACTTAGAGAGGAAAGTGCCTTGCCTAAGATCACAACTAATATTGTGCAAGAATCTGTTGTGGGCTCAGCATATGGTAGGCAATTATTTCAATGAATAAAGAAGTACCAGATGTGGGTCACATGGTCCCCTGGCACTCCAGCTGAGAAGGCAACTTGGTGTCATTTCTGAGTCCTTGCAGGTGTGGAATACGGTATACTCTTTTCCCTTTGCTGTATTGTTTCTGCCAAAATAATTTTATTTGCTTAAATATAAAAGCAGCTAAAAGATAGTATGTACTGTATCTCCCAACTTTGTATTTAAGTCCATGATTACGTCTATGTATTTGCATAGATTCCTTTTCAAAATACTTACAAGGCATGCACCAAAATAATAACAGATTATATCTGGCCAATGGAATTCTTGGTGACTTTAATCTGACTTTTTAAACATGTCAACATATCTCCAATATTGTCATGAATATATAAACAAACATTAATTTTATAGCTAGAAGGTAAGTCCAGTAAAAATATGTTTTTAAAAAGAAAGACACTACTTCTACACCTGCCAAAAGCCTGCCGTTTTGCAAACTAGTCGAGTTTTCTAATGATATATAAATTAGCGCAATTTTGAAAATGTAAATATCAACTATTGTGTTACAAAAAAACAACTTTTAGGATGTGGGAAGCAGAGGTTCTGCTAACATAGAGTTTAACATTGAGCCTTAAAGAGGGGGAAAGGTCTAATTTGGGAAAAGACTCGTTCCTTAAATTTTACTCTAGTTTTTATTTCTATTTCCCTCCATAAAGAATTTATAAACTCAGACTTTAAATTCCATTATTTGGACTTACAAAAAGCACATTCTGTTAAAACAAAATTAAATTAAATTAAATTAAATTAAAAAGCCCTATCTGCATAATAAGTATCCCCTCCGTTTCTGACCAAAGTCTCACAGAACTTCCCCCATTATGTGTTGAAGGAAATTTGTATTTCAAGGTACAAATGAGAATGACTTCAAAACCATGTGGGAGAATCCCAGATGCATTATATATATTAAGTGGGTGTGGTGATAAAAAAGGTTAGGGGTGAAATAAAATGGTTGGTGGTCACCATGAGCCTCTTATTTTGTATTACTAAAATTCAACCTACCATTATTTGTAACATGAGTGTGGGGAAAGTAAATTGTGAATTGCAGACTATTTTGTATACATATAAAACTTTAATAATTATAGATCCACTAGCTAGACTGAGAAACACTAAGTACTTCTAGAAAATATTGAGCGTTGTGAGAATTTGCTTACCTTAAGTAATATTACTATTTGTATTTGGAGTCCTCTAAACTATGCAAAAGGATTTAAAATTGGAGATCTTTACTAATTAAATTGTTTATTCATCCTTTCTCCAGCAAAATAAAAGGTATGTCTCAGCTCAATATATTTCAGAGCTATCAGAATTTTGAATTCCAAAACAGACAGATTTTTCCCATTACACATACAGTTTATCGACACCGTGAAAGTATAACGTACAAGCAAATTATATATTTATATATAAAATGCATATAGATATAGTTTTTTTTTTTTTTTTTTTTTTTTGAAGCAGAGTCTCATTTGTTGCCCAGGCTGGAGTGCAGTGGTGCGATCTCAGCTCACTGCAACCTCCACCTCCCGGGTTCAAGCAATTCTCCTGCCTCAGCCTACCAAGTAGCTGCGGCTACACCACACCTGGCTAATTGTTGTAGTTTTAGTAGAGACGGGTTTTCACCACGTTGGCCAGGCTGGTGGCGAACTCCTAACCTCAAATGATTCACCTGCTTTGGCCTCCCAAAGTGCTGGGATTACAGGCATGAGCCACTATGCCCAGCCATATACAGATATAGGTTTTTGAATAATTGTCTTTCAAATACTCATGCCATTTATGTGTATGTATGCAATTATATGCACAACTGCATACTTACAATGATATAACATATATGAAAACAATTCAGAATACTAAAAAGTGTTACTCATAAGTAATATAGTAAAGTAGTGTGAACACTACTGGACAATATTGATACAAAACACAAAAATGCAGTATTTCACATTAGCTTTTAGGCTACCTGATTGAAATGACCTTTTAAAACTCTTGTGGAGTCTGATAATTGAACTTAGCTACCAATAATGGAAAGTATCATGATTTAAAGAGGACAGAATGTTGTATTTTGTCTACAAGAAAAAATATATTTTCTGTCTACAGAGGAGTATAATTAAGATTTAGTAGAGGAAAAACCAGTGATAATTGTCATATTCCTCTCTTTCACTCTCAACATCCAAATGATCACTCAAAATGGTCATTTTTTAAATTGGTGCAGTGCAACTAAGAGCTATTTTAGGAGTGGTTATTTCCATAAAATTCTATTCTATTTTCTTCAGTCTTACTGAAAATGGTGCTTTCTGTCTAAACCATCAAGGTGTTAAAACATATTAGGACAAGTTGAAACCCAATGAGAGCAAGTGACACATTTTAACAAGATTTTATAGGTCACTGTCTTGCAAAAACATAACTCAAAGTACATTTATGGGCACACAAGAAAATTTTAACGACTGGGAAACCTATTCATAAATCTTGTACTTACTTTAAATTAATTTATTAGATTATATACATGACTGGCATTGCTAAAAAATGTAAACTTGCCTATTTTGGTGAATAACAGTACAATAATGGTACTTTCCTTTTCCTTCATAAACAAAATTTTTTAAAAAGACAAGAGAAAAAAAAATCAAATAAAACTAAGTAACAACCAATCTATGAAGAAGTATTTCCTATGGACTGCACTGAAACTTGGACCTAGGTAAAGGATGAAGCACTAGGTCAAAAGCCACCCTAGAGGTAATGGACTATGCAGTCTGCGTTCCTCCAAGGGGGGGTCACACAATCCCAAGGATAGACTTAATATTTATATACAGAACTCAAAGTGCTTGGAATTGGGGAAATGGGTGTGAGGGCAAATTGCAGGAGGGTCCCTGACCTTGGGGAGCAGGTCTGACTCAGAGAACACACAGGCTGGCTGTTTTGCATGAAATAGATGATGATTTAGCAATGTGGTGGAGAAAACGCAGAAAACAAGAAGTTCTGTAACTCTCCATTTTGGTCAACCAAAGAGAAGTACGTTCTATCACCACAGGTCAGACCTATGACATCAGTTCACTATAGACCTACCATCTGCAAGTGGAGATAGCCACAGGAAAAGGTGTTTTGGTAAGGGTAGAGAAAGAGACAGTAGGAGAAACGTAGCTGACTGCTTCTTTAGTTTACCACTACTATATTAGCATTCAATAAAACTTGATACTGAAAACAACAGCTCCCACTGAACAACTGGAGGTAGAAAAAAGTAATAAATCAACGTGACAAAAAGTGGCAAATAGAAAATAAATACCAAAAATTTTTCCAAGATTTAGCCAGAAAATATTGAGAATCTAGTTTCAATGAAGTCAAAAGAAAACACAGATTCTCTGAAACAAGAGTCTGAAGAAGAGATGAAGAAAGTAAAAGTAGACTAAAAGCAGGAAAAAATGGAAGAGTAAATAAAACTATGGCATAAATAAAATCCACTCCAACAGTTAATTCTTCCTCTTTCAATAGAGGCTCAATAGATACAGCATAAAGTGATAATCTCCCCAAAAGGGAGCTTAAATATACAAATTACAAGAAATAAAAGGAAGGATCATAAATTTTCCAGATTTAGAATAAAACTGCAAAAACACACAGATTGCCACATAAACACAATCTAAAAATGCATGCTACTTATTAAAAGAGAAATTTAAAAAGAAACCCTTAATGAAAAAAAATGAATTTCTGTAATACATAAAGCATTTTTACAACCAATAAGATAAAACCCAAAAATTCAATTAAAAACTGGGCAAGTCTGCATAGGAAGTTCATGAATTTAAGAAATTGAAGAAGCATCTTAAAAAACATATAAAAATTTTAAAAGAAGTGGCTCTAAACATACAAAAACATGTCCAACCACCTAGTAAAGAAAGAGCAATGAAAACAACATTGAGGTACCATTGGCAAATATGGAAAAGATTGACAGAGAGCGTTGGGCAACTCTCAACACTGTTCAAAGGAAGGGAAGTTTGGATTCAAATACATTGGAGGAAAAGTTGGCAATCTATCAAAATGAAAACTGCACAACATTTTCCCCCCAATAATTACATTTTTAGGACTTTATCATACAAATGAACTGAAACCTGTTTACATAAATAGCCAGTTTAATTAGGCCAAGCCTGCATTAAAGTTAGTTCTCAAATGAGTTAAACAGTTTCCATTTTCCACTTTCTTTTATTCGTCTATGTCTTAACCCGAAACTCATGCAAAATTTTCCAGCATGATCTCTCCCCAAAATGTGAGTAGATGAAAGATCTGGATGGTTTGTGTTTTCGAGTGCTATTGGTAAATCAAAAATTTTTTAACTTTAATGTGCAAATCTCATTTTTACAGTCCCTTATTAAATTTAAATTTGGTATAAATTGAAGGAGCTCACTATATTTAAAATAACAATAGAATTGAAAACCTGAGATAGGAAGGGCCTGATTCATCTTAAGAAAAATTTAGTCAAGTATAGCCTTAATATTTATATACACAACCCAAAGTCCATGTTAATGCCCCTTGGTATTACTATATAACAGAGATTATTATTTATGCAGCCAAAGAACATATGAAAAAAAGCTCATCATCACTGCTTATTAGAGAAATGCAAATCAAAACCACAATGACATACCATCTCATGTCAGTTAGAATGGCGATCATTAAAAAGTCAGGAAACAACAGATGCTGGAGAGGATGTGTAGAAATGGGAAGGCTTTTATACTGTTGGTGGGAGCGTAAATTAGTTCAGCCATTGTGGAAGACAGTGTGGCTATTCCTCAAGGATCTAGATCTAGAAATACAATTTGACCCAGCAATCCCATTACTGGGTATATACCCAAAGGATTATAAATCATTCTACTATGAGGACACATGCACATGTATGTTTATTGCGACACTATTTACAATAGCAAAGACTTGGCACCAACCGAAATGTCCATCAATGACAGACTGGATAAAGAAGATGTGGCACATATACACCATGGAATACTATGCAGCCATAAAAAAAGATGAGTTCATGCCCTTTACAGGGACATGGATGAAGCTGGAAACCATCATTCTCAGCTAACTAACATCATTCTCAGCTAACTAACACAGGAACAGGAAACCAAACACTGCATGTTCTCACTCTTAAGTGGGATTGAACAATGAGAACACATGGACACAGGGAGGGGAACATCACCCACCAGGGCCTGCTGGGGGTTGGGGGGCTACGGGAGGGATAGCATTAGGAGAAGTACCTAATGCATGCGGGGCTTAAAACCTAGATGATGGGTTGATGCGTGCAGCAAATCACCATGGCACGTGTACACCTATGTAACAAACCTGCACATTCTGCACATGTATCCCAGAACTTAGAGTATAATTTAAAAAAAGAGATTATTGTGGAGACTGAAAAAGAGATAAAAGGAAGAAAAATAAACTAAAATCTGTAAAAATAGACATCACTTTTCAATATAAAATGTATCTCAAACTTTCTGAAGATATTGCCTCCATTTTTTAATCTCTAAAATGAGCATAGGCTGGCTGCCAAAGTCCACAATGTAAATGTTAACAAATTATAGTAAAAAATGCCTTTCAACTACTTAAAAAAAACCCCATAAAAATGTAGATAGTAGTCGATGTTGCCTAAATAGAGTCTCGAAGCCTACAATCTGTAGGCTGTAGAAGTGAACCAAGTCAAAATGTAAAAACAGGCTTCTGTACAACAGATTTTCTCTGTATACTTAACTCACATTAGAAGTGTGGCATGTGTTACAAAATTGATGTCAGATAGCTTAGAAGACTTCATATGTTTTGAATGACAAGGTATTGACCATGGTTTCTGCAAAAGAAACTAAGCATCATAAAAACAGATACTTTAAACACCAAGAATATCATCACTCCATTTGTTCTGTTCCTTTAGAGGTCCTGTGTAATTGGAAGTGATGCTACTGGACTACAATGTTATCTTTTACAATGAACTACCAAATTTAGATGTCAGAGTGACAGTTGAAGAAAACTGCTTGAATGGAAAATAAATGAACAGTCACAGAATAAACCAAGTCTACTTGCCCAAGCCTTGTGTTATTAACTAGAGGGATGATTACTGCAGCAAGAAGTGATAGCTTATAAAAATTCTATGAAAATCAATATAGATTTGCAGATTGTAACTTCAACAAAAATTTGATTTGTCAAATATTAGTCTAACTTGCTTTATTCAGCACATGCATTTCTAAAATTATTAAAGACAAATATTCATGATTGAAATCTAAATGCGATATTTTTTAGTACTCTTGTTTTTAAATATTTAAAGTTTCAGAGAGAAAAAAAAATCTATTCATGGGTAGTTGTCTTCACTTACTATAGTTCCAGAACATAATTGTTGCCCCTTGACTTTTATTCGAAGATTTGGGTTCCCCACACAAAATTTGTCTTTGTCTAACACAATAACACTTTATCAATTAATAATTATTGATTCACTGAGTCCCTTCTAATTCACTTACATTACCAATCAGTAGTTCATTTTGGTAGAATTCATTCGTTATGTTTAGGTAAATGTGGAAACTTTGTTCCAAATATAGCTCCTTCAAATTTAAAAGAAAAGTGCCTAATCTTTGTCTCCTGGGTTTTTGGCACCTAGTTATCAATAGCACATAGTAAACACAGCAATGAATTGCTGTATAACTATAGTGTCAAAAGCCATGTTTGTTTAATGTGCCTGCATTCTGCCAAATAAATTAAATTGTTCAATCACTGTTTTTGATGATAATAATGATCATATTATTACCCATTCCTACCTTGCAAAAAAAAAAAAAACACATTCTGCAATTTTGCTGGTTAATTTAAATAAGAAACTAAACTGCAAAATGGAAATATTTAAAGGAAAGTAGCCTTTGTATTCAAGCAGCGCTTACTCAACGATAGAAACGTGAGAAACTCAAGAACAACCACAACAACAAAAAAAGGCTTCTTGATGTTTCTTTTGATTCTAAGGGGGAGGTTTCTTTAGCTTCATTTTTTATATTATTGCAGGGAATCCTTCACCTTATCAAAACCACACAGCTGTTAAACAATAATAAAAAATAAGAATAAAAAGCCTAACACTCATTGTGCTTGCTGTCTCTTTGGACCAATAAAAAGCGGAAAGTATGAGATGAACATGATACAAGTATGTTTATATAACGGGAAGAAACATTAAAAGGTAGAGTTTCTGCAAAAATGAAAATACCTCAAACAATTAAGTTTGTTGCTTTAAAGCAAGATTATAGTGTAGGGCTTGAGATTGGAATTCATGAGATATTTAAAATCCAGCAATTATTAAGTTTGTGCTAGGATCAAGTTTTGCAATGGGAATACTTACCCTTGGATCTCAGAGGAGAAAGAAATACATCCTTCTCCATTAGAGACCTCAGCTACATTATAGTAACTTTCATTTAAAATTTTAAAAAGAAGAGTGACCAAGGTGTTATACTTATTGTCAAAGGCACTTTGCTTCCCTAGCGAAAACTTGACAACATTGTAATCTTTCTCTAACAGACATGTTGCAAAGCTGCTTGCCATCTTGTAGTCCTATATGATTTCCTTGCATTTCCAGTTCTTTAGGAAATCCCCTGTTTTAATGATCTTTAAGAGGGGAAAAGACCCTTCAATAGAGAACTTCCTATTTATGCCAAATTTGAAAAAGTAGCCAAATAAAAATGGGCTATAAATGAGGTCTCTTTGGACATTTCAATCCAATATAGTCTTACTTCTAGCCCCCCTGCTTTGACTAGGGCTCTCATTTCATGTAAGCATCATGGATTTGATATTTACCTGTATGACAAACAGTTCTACAGAAGGATAGCCTTACCTTTTAATTAACACAGTTAGCTACACTATGAAAGTAGAAATATTCGTTCAGAATGTAAGAATGTTTTTAAAATATTATAACTCTCTCTGTATAAATAAATGGAGTTTAAAACAACAACAACAAAAAAAGCCTAACATTTGTATTTAGAAGATACAAATAACTCAGGAGCCACAAAACAACAGTCACCGGTTAAGAATCCTATTAAGAATTCTGACTTTTTCTTTACTTTAAATAAGTAAATAAATAAATGTTAAAAAATGGAGTATAACACTCTACTCTGCTGCTTGCTGGCTTTCCTAACAATGTGAGCAGTTGACATTGCTTGGCCAAGAGGAACTCAAAAAGGTCCGTCCTTCCTTCCCTCCTTCCTCCTTCCCTCCCTTCCTTCCTCCCTCCTTCCCTTCCTTCCTTCCTCCCTCCTTCCCTTCCCTTCCTCCCTCCCTTCCTCCTTCCCTCCCTCCCTTCCCTCTTTCCCTTCTTTTTCCTTCCTTTCTTCCCTTCTTTTTCCTTCCTTCCTTCCTTCCTTCCTTCTTCCTTCCTTCCTTTCTCTTCTTCTCTCTCCCTCTTTCTCTTTCTTTCTTTCTTAGCCAGGAGATTTTAAGGAGTCAGTGTCTAGGCCATCTTTGTTTTGATCACCAAGCTCAGTAGTCAATCCATAGATGAACTATTTTAGAAAAATATTTTCATGTCAGTTTGTAGCTGGACTGCTTTGGTAGCACACCCATTAAAGCACAAACTCCTTTAAATTCACAGTGCTTTGTGTCTGTTTATACAATTCCCAAGGCATAAAAATTTCAGGATTGGAGCTGAAGGGTGCACCCATCCTTATTTTTCTGTTTTTGATGCACCCTTCAAATTGCTTCACACCCTTCTATACAATCTACCATGATCAGAAATATGTATTTATCATACTATTAGGGGAAAAAAGAAACATATGTTCTGAGTGGCAATTAAGTTACCAGCACTGTTAAGGTCCTGGCTATTTTATGTAATCTACCATATAACTCAAAACATCCAGCAATATTGGCCAAAGACATTGACCATAGATAGTGCTTTCTTATCTTTTCCTTTTTCTCTTTTTTTTTTTTTGTTTTTGAGATGAAGTCTCACTCTGTTACCCAGGCTGGAGGGCAGTGGCGGGATCTTGGCTCACCACCTCCCAGGTTTAAGTGATCTTCCCAAGTCAGCATCCCAAGTAGCTGGGATCACAGACACCACCCACCACCACACCTGGCTTATATATATATATATATTTAGTAGAGACGGGGTTTCACCATGTTAGCCAGGCTGGTGAACACCTGACCTCAAGTGCTCCGCCCCCCTTGGCCTCCCAAAGTGCTGGGATTACAGATGTGAGACACTGTGCCTGGCCATTGATCATAGATAGTACCTTTAAAAACGTATCTCAATCTACCACTTCTAATCTGAGTGAAACCGTTTAAATTGGGTCCAAAGGTTAATCAAGGGCCCCCGTATTTTGTTAATATGAACTCTCTAAAGGGCTTTATATTTACGATTTGTTTTAAGCTGCTTACTAAAGCATGGTGGAACATATTTTACCTGCTAAAAAATATTCTACAAAAGCATCAAAACTGAAAGATGAAAATTAGGCCTTACTGAGAAAAGAACCCCTTTATGTCCAAAACGGTCCAGGATAGGCTGGAATTCAATTATAGTATGGCAAAATATTGTGAACAGGCTGAGATAAGCAACAGCTCAAAGACTTCTTGGGTTGATTCTAGTAAAAAATTATTTAAACTACAAAATGACTTAATGATGTGTCACTGGCCTGACAAACCATTAAAATAATCTAGAAGTAGAGATTTAATTACAAACAAAGCACCTCTTAAAATATTAATTCCTAAAATAAAAATGACATGCTTATCCAATTATATCACAATCCACTCATTTCCCCTTCCCACCAGGCTGAAGTTTCTCTTTTTATATTTTAAGGCTTAAAATAACATGGGTTTAAACATTTTGATATCTGTGGCATCATTTGTCAGGGACTATCCTATTTTGTGGGAACCACTCTTCAAATCATTGGCCTGTACAAAATACAAATAATGGTGTTAGTGTGACTACTTGTACCTTTTCCACCAAATGACCCACCAGTTGCTTATCAGCTGATACAGTTATCTATAAAACAGCCCTAAGGTACTGGTCATCATCAAATTTATAATAATATCACTGTCAACATTTTCTGTTAAAAAGGAAAATAGATCAATCTAAATAATAACAGCTTAAAAGTTACAAAATGCATCACTATAATGTGTATCTTAATAATGATTAGAATTTCACATAACATGCTAGCAAAATACTTTTGACATGAGTAAAAAATGTTTAAAACTAAATAAGAATGTCCTAAAATACTGTATGCATTTGGTCTCCTTCTTCACCAAAATTTAACTTTTTTGGTTGTCTGCCCCAAGATCATAATGACCATGATGATTATCCTAGTTTAGGTAATTTATTAATAAGGTAATGACTCATTAATTACAATTTTTACATAAATAACATATCAAACAACTCTGATGAAGCTTTATAAGTAAATCAAACTGAAAATGTGCTCTGTGATTTTACTAAAGACAGCCACAAAGCTTTAAATAGTGCTTGTTTATAGACCACTTTGAAAGAAAAAAAATTCACTTCGTATCTCTTGTTGACAAAATGCCAAGAATCATTTTCAAATTAGTAGCGATAAAATATTAAGTGATTCATAAATCATAATGGAAAACAGGAAAGTTGAAGTAAATATAGGCTTGAAAATATTATCTCAGAGGGGTACAAAATAATTTCAAATGGCAGTAACACTAAGCCACTTACTTGAATTTTAAATGTGAATTTGTCTTGAAATTGTAGTTCAGGTTTCCCTCCAATTAAGAAAAAGTATTCTATTAAAAAGCTAAGCAGGGCTTGCATAACAGATATATTAACGCCTGTAATCCCAGGACTTTGGGAGGCCGAGGCGGGTAGATCACGAGATCAAGAAATCGAGACCACCCTGGCTAACACGGTGAGCCCTCGTCTCTACTAAAAATACAAAAAAGTAGCCGGGCGTGGTGGCGGGTGCCTGTAGTCCCAGCTACTTGGGAAGCTGAGGCAGGAGAATGGCGTGAACCCGGGAGGCGGAGCTTGCAGTGAGCCGAGATCACACCACTACACTCCAGCCTGGGTGACAGAGCAAGAATCAGTCTCAAAAAAAAAAAAAAAAAAAAAAAAAAAAAACCATATATTAGAAGTCAACTATTCACTTTAAAAATGCATTATTAATTTACGAAATGATTCTTAATAAGATTGCTTTAAATAAATGGGATTTCAACTTGAAAATCTCCTGAGATTTTCTGAGGTTACCCCATATCAGAAGCACACCCCCATATAGCCATGTGGCATGGATCCTGATGAACCTCAGTCTTTGGAGTTTAACAGGCTGGGGTTGAAATCCCAGCTTTGTCACTTGTTGGCCAAATATTGTGTTTCATCTATTGGAACCTCAGCCTCCTCATCTGTAAAACGGGAGTAACAAAGGCCTACCTTAAAAACACTTTGAGGATAGCCTGAGACAACTATGGCACATCATAGGTAGTTAAGTGGTGATTACATTGGTTAACATTAAATCAGAGAAAATACTATGATTCAGGCTCTGACGGCGCTCTAATTGATAGCTTGGGATCTCCCTCCCAATATTCTCCCAAGTCCAAAGTGGACATAGGATACTCCTATTGAGCCTTTCCTGAGGGAAGAATATGATTAATGAAAGGGAGGTTTTCCTGTTTTTGTTTGGTTTGGTTGTTGTTGTTTTGTTTGTTTGTTTCTGTTTTAAAGTACTGGAGATTTGTAATTTATTTTGAACAATGTTTCAAAAGGGTGAAAAAATATACATTTCAGGGACCATGTTAAGTGGAGGCCAAGGAAAACTGTATTTTTATTATTTTTTATTAAAAAATCCATAATAGGCCTGGCGCGGTGGCTCACGCCTGTAATCCCAGCACTTTGGGAGGCCGAGGCGGGCAGATCACGAGGTCAGAAGATCGAGACCATCCTGGTTAACATGGTGAAACCCCGTCTCTACTAAAAATACAAAAAAAAAAAAAAAAAAAAAAATTAGCTGGGCATGGTGGCGGCGCCTGTGGTTCCAGCTACTCGGGAGGCTGAGGCAGGAGAATGGCGTGAACCCGGAAGGCGGAGCTTGCAGTGAGCCGAGATCGCGCCGCCGCACTCCAGCCTCGGTGACACAGCAAGACTCCGTCTCAAAAATAAAAATAATAATAATAATCCATAATAGTAGAACAATGGCAACATCACAACTTTGTTCTGTCCTTTTTGTTTGAAACATGAATGTGCTATGGAGAGCCTTAGTGAGTGAACAAAACCCTCTGCTTGGATTCAAATTCTACCTTTCCATAACTATAATAAAGTCGCTTAACTTTTTTTTTTTGTGGGATTGTTGAGGATCAAATGAGAAAACACATTAGAAAATATCTGGTGACTTGACAAACATATAAATATGAGATACTGTTATTATTAATGATAAAGATGTGTTCCTGGTCCCTGCACTAAGGAAGGAAGTGAGGAGGTCCCCTTCCACAAACCAAGAGCTCAAAGATGATAAACTGTTCCCAATTAATTCACAAATTCAGATAAGTAAGGATCGCAAAAATGAGACCCAGTCATCTCAGATTTATTTGTTGGTGCAAAATCTTTTAGAATCTGAATCTGTACTATGATCTTCAAGTTTAAGTGCTCAAGAACAAAAGCAAAAGTGGTTTCTATTAGCAGTAGAAAACTTGAACTCCTTCCCAAACATCTTTAAAGACTCATAATCCTTAAAATAAACATATCAATAAGACAGAGTTTTAAACTCTATATATTTGGTCTTGAGAAAAAAATTTATTAATATTGAGAAATTAATTCCATTGTTACCATAAAATTAGTCATTTCCCAAAAGCAAAGCCCTACTTCATGCCTGCAGTATGAGGCATTGATACATTTAATCAAAATGTCTTATAGTTATTACTTTTTAGTTTTATGGTCTTTGCTGTGTGTGTTATATAATAACAGTTTTGGAGCACTACGTCAGAAGTAGGAAGCAGAAGATGTGGCTGGAAAGATAGGTAGAGCCTGTATCATAAAGAGCTTTATATGCCATGCTAAGGATTTTAAAATTTACCACTTAAGTGATGAGGATCTACCAAACAGTTTTAAGCCAAGGAGAGATGTAGTTCTATTTAATTTTAGGCAGGTCACTCAGTCAGCAATGTAGAGTATTTTTAAGACATTAATCACAGCCTCAAACTAAGATATTACAATTAACCCTTGAGCAATACAAGTTGGAATTGTGCAGGTCCACTTAAATACAAATCTTTTTCAACCAAATTCTGATGGAAAATACAATATTCACAGGATGTAAAATCTGCGTGTATGGAGGGACCACTTCTCGTATACCTGGGTTCCACGGGACCAACAGTGAAACTTGAATATGCACTGATTTCGGTATGATGATGAAGAAAGAGGTCCTAGAACTAATCCCCCCAAAATTCTGAGGGACTATTATCATTCAGTTTGACATAAATGGTATAGTTTGGGTCATATTGTTGACTTCAAGTATTTCTATTTTTATATTATTATACTTCCTTTCATAATGGGAAATCAGATGAATTCTTTGAAAATATGAGTCAATTCCAAAGAAAATCCAAGTTAAAATTTTTTTCGACAATTTGGTGACTAATTGGAGCAGCAAAATAATTTTGAGTAGTCGAGGCAAACAGATATCTACGTGCTTTGAGTGTCGGCAATATGTATCAATTAACAATATTATCAACTCTAATCTCACTTTGAAGTCAAAGAGTAATCAAATTAAAATCTTTGGCACAAGTTAAGAACATAGATCTATTTTACCATGGATACTTGCTTAAACTCTTTGAGTCATGAATAATTTATCTGTATAATGGGAACAATAAGATATTTCACCTATCTCCTTTTATTTTTGAGACTTGTAAGCTCTGTGAAGGAACACTGTATGCCTTCTTCATTGTTGATTGTCAAGCTTCCATGCCTCCTGGCACACAGTAGGAGTGAAACAAGTGAATATAAAAAAGTATTACCAAATGAAATAAGAATGTGAAATTGTTCTGTAAACCTTAGAAGTATGATACAAGCATTAGTGCTATTGTTTTTGTTTCACCTATTCTGTTATAAGCCTCCAACTTTTTAAGATGTACTAAAAAGACAATAATCTTTCTTCAACAAAATTTAAAACTACCATCTCTAAAGATGCATTTATGTGTTAAAAGTATTTTTATGCAAATGCTTAAGAAATAATGAGGAGTTCTTTAAAAATTGGATCTGCTGCCTTTCTAAATATCTTTCTTGTTTAAAACACAAAATACATATGCCAAAATGAATCAATAACTTCCTTGTCTGGTACAGAATGTTAAGGCTTCAATTTGAACAAAGAAGCTGAACTTAGCTTTGGATATCTATTATAAAAGATACCCAAATGAAGAACGCATTGACACAATCGTTAATTAGTATTCATTATACTACTCCTCAAATAGAACGATATCAGGTCTCCTATATATCAGTGATTATTTCTCTTAGCTTATCCAAGTTTTTCCTTTTCTACTGCACATAACTGTTACACATTTGAATCTGTAACCAGGTTTTATGATTTAATATATGCTCTGACTCTAACATCTATATTTTCTGACTAAATGCCTTCTGTATTTCAATGGACATCTCCTGTAGTCCCTATTAAAAGTCCCTCTCCCTATATCCATTCTTCTCAGAAACAGGCTCATTTTTTCTCGAGGCTAGATTTGGAGAACTCTAGGTAAATGCCAAAACAAAACAAAACAAAACGTAAAACATCTTTCTCTCTCTCCTTCCCTCATTCTCTTTCCATGCTATACTTTTCCTAACCAGAGTAAAGTTCCTTGGGAGAAGTTCTTATTTTCTTCACCTTGCCACACCAGCAAAAGCAAAGTGATGCATCACAAATGGTATTACAGATTCCTATGATTCTGAGTCTTCAATGCACATTCATGATTGAGACACTGCTTTCTCTTGGAAATTATGGTGATTCTCTGACATAACACTGGTACAGTGACCTTTGAGGATTCTCTGTCAACAGCCATTGATGAAAGATAACAATAACATTTCAGTTCCTTAAAAGTGGTATTTCTCTTCATGTCTTAATCCAAGGCCGATACTGTACCATCTACTTGGAATCTCTTACTCAGCCCTTCTCCTCCGTTTGCCTAATGAACACTGTTCACTCAGCAAATGACAGTCCAAATGATGTTCCCCTATGGAGGTCTTTACTGGCCTCCCTCACTAGGTCAGGGTTTCCCATTATGTGACATCACAGCATCCTAAATTCTTCTTCTATGACACTTAGGATGGTTTTAAAATTACAACACCTTGGGGATTCTTTTAATAATGGCTGCCTCCCACAATGACATATAATCTTCATAAGGAAAAAGGCTATATTTTGCTTTCCATCATCCACGTAGGGGAGTGTCTACCACAGAATATATTGTAGTCAGTAAATGCTTTCTCTTCTGTTTATCCTTACTCACCAAACCAATTCTAGCCTCCTCCCGCTCTTATCTACTTAATGTAGAAAAATCGATGGGGCAAGGCAAGAGATTGTTCTTGATATTTTCTGTTTCTTTTCAAATTTATTTATTTAAAAAATTGTCATATAAAATTTATATATTTATCACATACACCACAATGTTGTGAAGCATATTCAGTAAGACCTTGCTTAACCTCATGGATAAATTACTGGAAACTGCAACTTTCAGCAAAAAGATTTATAACAAAACCAATTTTACCACAGGGTAATTGATTAAAAAAAGAGTTAAGTTCCTGGTCACAAAAACATCACCAAACTTCTGTATAAAGACTCAAAACACTTCTAATATTAAACATTGAATTAAATGTGAACTATATATACATTTAAGAAAGATTAATAAAAACAAGATAATTATTTATCCAATTTTTGGTGAATCAATGAGTGATGGCAGTTGTAGTTGTAGTGGGTTAAATCAAGGAATAAATGTTTGCAATGCAAAAATTCTAACGAGCACCTTCTAAAACAAACAAGAACAAACATGGTGTGCCCACTGAGTGCTTTCAAACTGCATTCCTTATTGTTGTGCATTTGAAAGATCATTGCAAGCTTTATGAATTTTTTATTTTACAATAATTTGTATTTATTTATTCATTCATTCTTTTTCCAATCCACTCATTCTAGTTCAGAGTTTGGGATGGTTCAAGCCTATCCCAGCAGCTCAGGGTGCAAGATAGAAACCAACCCTGGACAGCAGGGCGCAGTCACACACAACCCCCACACACACACTCACTCAGACTGGGACAGTTTAGACACAACAATGAACCTAATGTGCACTTGTTTGGAATGTGGGAGGAAATTGGAATACCCAGAGCAAACCCCTGCAAATATGGGGAAAACATGCAAGCTCCACACAGTGGTCCTGACCAAGAATCATTTTTTTTCCCTCACTAATGTTATAACTAAAAGACTGAGAGAAACATTATTCAAGGACCTGTTGTATAGATTGTAAAATGGTCAGATGAGAAGTATATATTTTTTAGATTTTTACTTAAATAAAAAGACAGCAGGTAGTAATTTAAATGTTTAAGTATGCCTACAATCTTTCAGAAATAACTTCATGAAATTCAACTTTATGAAATGATCTTCAAAATACCCATACAGCACACCTTTCAATAAACGGAGTTTCATTTGACAGTGTATAAAAGAGTTTTTTTGAAAAACAAAAAAAAACTTGAAAAAATAGCAATGCATGATGGAATAGGGTATTCTCAACTTTCAACTGTTATAGAGAATAATAGGAAATTTTAACAAACAACTACCTAAGAAAAGATATATCTCTCAGGTAGATTTTTAAACCTTTTTAAAATTAACAGATAAAATTGTATGTGTTTACCACATACAACATATTCTTTTGAAGTATATATACATTGCAGAATGACTAAATCTAGCCAATTTACATGTTACCTCACATAGTTATCATTTTTATGATGAAAACACTTCAAATCCACTCTCTTAGCATTTTTCAAGAACACAATATATTGTTAACTGCAGTCACCATGTACAATAGATCTCTTGAACTTACTCCTCCTATCTAACTGAAATTTGGTAGTCTTTGACCAATATCTCCCAAACTCCACCAACACCACCTCACTCCTACCCCCTAGTAATCACAATTCTACTCTCTACTTCTGAGATCAACTTTTTTCGAATCAACATATGAGTGAGATCATGTAGTATTCTTCTTTTTGTGCATAGCTATTTCAATTCACATAATGTCCCCCAGTTTTTCCACATTGTTGCAATTGACAGAATTTCCTTCTTTATTATCGCTGGACAGTAGTCTGTTGTGTATGTACACCTTTTTAAAAAATATTCATTCATCCATTGACAGGTAGAAAATTTATGTAAAGCAGTTAACTAGCAAAAGCAGTTAACAATAACATCTTAAAGTGCCACAGATATTATTTGAAGAGGTAGAATGATAAACCAAAACAAACAGCCAATTAATCAAATCAACAAAACTAGAAAAATCTCTGACATCCTATTATTGATACGAGTACATTAAAAAATTGTGAGGCAAAGTGACTGCTACAAAGTTGAAAAAATACTTCACATAACTCATAAATATATAGAAATTCATATTATCGCAGAATAAGCACTAAGATAAAATTAGAATTTGCAATTAAGTGTTCTTTTGATAAATGGGAAATTATTTTTAGCTCCTTAGATACAGCCTGGCTTTTTGTAATAATATCATTGCTGCTGCTTCTTCCTCTTCTTCCTGTTATCATTATTTTACAATATAGACATGTTGATTTTGGCATTTAAGTGTAAATTATTGATGAATAGAACTTATATTTTGTTGAAGGTGCTTTGTAATTTTTAATATTGTAAACAACATGATCATCAATAAGTACAGGCTTGCAAATTACTTCCCTACATGACTTAACCGAGCTTAATATTTTTTCAACAAGTATATAAAAAATAATAATCCAGGGAACTATGTGCTAAAGCTACTCAGGTTCAGTGCTTTACATGTTTTGTGCACCTAGGTCTCACATTTAATATCATTTCCTATAATTTCCTGGATTGAAAATTAATCAGACAGTGTCTTCCCTTTCTACATTCTTCTTCTCAAAATAATAGGACAAAAATGTTTAATCCTTCTTTATGAATTTTAACATGCCATTAGTGCTGGAAAGCATGAAAAATATTACAGGGGAAGGTAACCACAAATGGATAGGAGACTAAAAATTGATATTGTTGTCTTCCAAATGTTCATATAATTTCCATTTTAATGCTTTTGTTTTTTAGATGTATTTAAAGGTATGTTGTCTTCTTTACACTGCCCAGAGATCACATTGTCTGAATATTAGCAAGTCTTATTTCCCTAAGATGGAAAGTGCAACAGAGGGAGGATGACTAAAAATAGCACGTCTCTCAAGATGTTTGCTTTCTACCACCTGACTCTAGGATGCAGTCTTCATTAGGGTACAAATGTATTATAATGGAATGGTCTGATTTCTGTTTCCATATTTTATCATTCTCATAGTCTACCACTTGTCAAATTTAAAAGTACACTTTAAACAGACGAAAATAAGTGTTAGTTGCTTGCTGATAAGAAGATTTAATTTCCCATATGTTGCAGCATGCTTAATTCATTTAAGAGGTGATATTCAAAAATATTACTTAGTATGTATTAAATTTTTATCTTTAATAACCTAGGAAGTTTGCTAGCCTATTATTTCCTGATACATGAATTTGTAAATAATCTGGTTATTTGAATTTGGAATACAAAGCACCCTACTGTTGAGGAAAGGACCTCGAGGGCATGTATAGACACAACAAAGAGGGAGGTGACCAAAATAAAAGTATGTATTATTGATGCACAACCTAAATACAGCTTTGAGGCTTTATCCAGTGGAAAAAAAACTCAAATAAATTTTTCTCTTGGATGTTTAAACAGCATGTAATTATGTTGTATCATATGAATAACTTTCCATCAAACATTTACTGAACACCAATTTGCTAGGAGTTTTATTCAACAATGAAGCTAAAGCAGTGGTTGTCAATTGGAGAAGATTTTACTTCCAGGGACATTTGACGATGTTGAGAGATAGTTTTGATTGCCACGACTAAGAAAGAAGTGCCACTAGCATCTAGTAGGTAAAGGCCAGGGATGCTGCTAATCATCCTACAATGCACAAGACAGCCTACACAACAAAGAATTACCCACCCCAAAATGTCAGTAATGCCACAAGTTGAGAAAGTCTCAGATAAAGACATAAGGATGACTTAAAGGGAGATAAAAATGAAGAAAGAATACCTTTTGTATTAGTCTATTCTCATGCTGCTAATAAAGACATACCCAAGACGGGGTAATTTATAAAGGAAAGAGGTTTAATTGAATCACAGTTCCACATGGCTGGTGAGGCCTCACAATCATGGCAGAAGGCGAATGAGGAGCAAAATCACATCTTACATGGTAGCAGGCAAGAGAGAACATGCAGGGAACTCCCATTTATAAAACCATATTATCTCATGAGACTTATTCACTATCACTAAAAAGCACGGGAAGGACATGTCCCCATGACTCAATTACCTCCCACCAGTCCTTCTCACGACACGTGGGAATTATGGGAGGTACACTTCAAGATGAGATTTGGGTGGGGACACAGCCAAACCATATCTCCTTTTAAAGAGGTGACTGTACTAATCCTAACTAGAAGAGACAGCTCCATGAATTAAATAATGGTTGAAATGAGACGAAAAGTCAGATGCAGAGATTGTAGGGAAAGACCATAGACAGGATACAACAATTGAGCGGCTATAAGAGAAGCTCGTAAGAAAGGTGAGGAATCTAGGGCAATTCCCGGGTTTCTGCTTTTGATGACCTAGTAGCAACTCACAGTATATTGAGATAGGGAACGTATAAGGAGAAATAGAACTGGATGGGAAAGTTAGCTTGGTTTGGGAAATGACTTAGAGGAGAATGAATAACATTTAAATGGAGCCAGTTGCAAAGAATATAATTATATATGGGAATGTGTAAATCTGTAGAGCCCCAAGGTTAATATTAAAAAGACAAGAACTAGCCATCAAATAAGTTGAAATTTTACACCGTAGATATTACTATTGACTAAAAGAGGTAGCTGTTAGCTGCCCTTCTCACAATGCAAATGATGAGTGTGGAGCTGGGTAGCTGTGATTACCCCCATAATGGTGAAGTTCCCCTCTAAGTCACTTACGCAAATTTTAGTAGTAATGCTTCCCCCACCTAATATTATTCTCCACAGAAATATCCACTTATTCACTGCCTTTTCATATGAATGTGTGGTATAAAGCTGGACTGACAGAAAAGGTACCTTAATAGAAACCAGAAACTGATATATTTGCTAAAGCTCTGTATTATTTGGCTTCTTTCCTGCTACATGAAGTAAAGGCCATTTCACTGTATTTCTAAAGGCAATTTACTATTAGCTATGAATTTTCAGGTAGGCTTAATTAATCTAGGTCTTAAATTAAATTGAAGTATTTATTACAAGTATATGCATTACAAACATATTTATATAATTTATAAATAGATTTTTGTATAATTTACTTGTCTGCAAAACACACAGTACCTTACTGCTATTGATTTCAAGTAGAATCAAGACACTTGAATTCGGTGCACAGGAAGGAAATATGATATCTGTCCATTCCATAATCAGCTAACCTTTAGCAAATTCATTAATTTTTTACAAGGAAAAATATAATATTTAGAATTCCAAACCTCAAGTGGTAATCACGTTTCCTGAGACAACCCAGTTATTGTTAGCACTTATATGCTAAGAAACAATTAGAAATTAATTTTTTAGTGAAATTGGAATCCAATTAAGCAAGACAATAAGTTATAATAGTGAGAAAATGGCTTTCAGATTTGTTCAGAATAAACGATACCAGACATTTTATCTACTTCAGACACATAATGAAAGTACAAACTCTGAAAGTTCACATTTAAAACCAAGAAAAGAGAAATCAACAGGTGAAGCTCATTTGCGCAAAATAATTAATGACAAATGAGTAGTATTTCTTTCCCATAAAAGAAAAGATTCATGTGGCACTTAATTATTTCATTTACCCAATACTTCACCTGAAATTGAAGAAGCTCTTTTTCACCAGCTGCTAAACAAAAGCAATTTATTCAATTGGGTTTGCTTTGCATGAGTTGTTCTGTATATAATAAGAGAGGAAGAAAATAAAAATGTGTAAGTGCCACACTTCCTTCCAAACATTTTTAAAAGTTATTTGTGGTTCCTTGATACAAGTCATAGGCATAACACCAGGCCTGCACTTTATTGTAATCATTAAATTTGTGTGATTTGAGTATTCTTTCTTATTAATAAACTGAGAAAATAATGTCTGGAGGAAGAGAAATAAGACAGTGCTAGTTTCCTACGTTCTCTAGCCAGCTAGGCAACAAGCTCTCCATGAAGGAGGCCAACCCACTGGAACCACACTCCCACTGTACAGCAGAGAGGACTGGAGGGGGCTGTTCTGTGGGTTCCCAATCATCTGTTGCTTTGGAGTTAGAATGCTGGTTTAGGCCAACATAGAAATGGAATTTGGTTTTAAAGAAATAAACAACAGTGGCAAAATGTCCAGATCTCTTCTGGACAAAACATGGGGCCAAGAAAGGAATGTAGCTGTTCTAGAAGGCACTCTGCTGCATGTGGCTGACAGTCTGACTGAATAATGAGAGCTTTCGTCAAATGCGACTGGCAAAGGAACCCTTTCCAAACTGCATTTTTTCTCAGGGCCCATTTGCCTGCAGTTGAGGTGCAATTACCCGTCAAATGCGGATGTAATGTAGCCACGTGACACCAGCATATTTCTATTTCTAGAAAGATAGCAGAGAAAAATCCCCTAGTGTAATCATGTTAGTGTATGCTTACTGTCGGAATGAAAGGGATTTTTTATTTTGCTCCTGGAGTTGAACCACAGAAGTTGAAAAAAAAAAAAAGGTCTCTGAATTAAGGGGAAAAATCTGATGTTAGGAAACATTGGCTCACGTGCTTCCCACTTTCAGGAACTGAACAGTTTCAACAAATAACCAGGTTTCTTTATTTTTTTCCCAGATGCATGCATCTATTAAAGCATTTCTCTTCCTCCAAGTACATAAATGAAATACGCATAACTATTTTAAAACGAGGTAAGAGTTTAAGCTTAAGATTTTATCCTTAACTGCTTAATTGGGCACCCACTCTACACTAGATATCAAAGGGTATTTGGGCCAGATTTGTAAGAATATGTTCAACAGGCGATACTTTGCCAGGCTGAGAAATCAAGGTGGCCAGATGTTCAGCAGTGCATCTGCAATCCATGAACCCAGCTCTAGAGAAGCATTCATCCCTGGAACTGAGACTCCCTGAAAAAGCCATCCTCCCATGGATCACAAGGGAATTTCCCCAATACCAGCTAGAAACAATTTAACGAAGCCCGAAGCCTGGCGAATTTTCAGGAGATGAGTGTCCTGCTCTCTCAGACATACTGTTCTATTTTTTCCCTAAGGACAAAGTCCCTAAATAAATCCAAACTGACTTTTATTTGAAAAGAGCAAGTGTAGATTGGTATGTCCAGGAACTTAAGTCACAGGAGCAATAAATTCTAGCGCCCTGTTTCCTCTAAACAAAGGGGTCTGCAAAGGACTCTTGGTATTTACGAGGACTGCAGAGGCCTGAGTAAGCATTCTCACAGCAGCCCTGTAAGGTTCTAATGCACAGCAGTACTGCTCTATAGCCAGCTTATTAAACCTTAATGGCACTCTTTTAGTGTTGTACACCAGAACGGTAGATAACTCACCCACAGCATGGCTTCTGGAAGCTGCCACAGCACTGCAACCATTCTGCAGGTTACCACCCTTCAACTTGAAATTCCTAGATACTGGTTTCTTCATTAAAATCAGGAGTCAGCAAACCAAGGTGCTTGGCCAAATCTGACCCACTGCCTCTTTTTGCATTGCTATTAGTAAAGGAGGTTTTTTACATTTTAAAACAGTTGACAAGAAATCAAAAAAGAATAATATTTTGTGACATATGACAACTATATACAATTGACATTTCAGTGTCCATAATTAAGTTATATTGGCAAGCCACCACACCCATTCATTTAAATATTGTCTAGGGCTGTTTTTGTAGTATAACAGGTAGTTGAGGGGTTATGACAGAGACTTATCACCCCAAATCCTACTTCCTGGCTCTTTGGAGAAAAAGTTTGATTCCTGATTTGAAACTACTATCAGTCATTTTCATCCTTTAACAGGTTCTGAAATGCATTACTATCAACTTAAAGGAAGACTCCATGTCAGCCTCTTTAACCACTGGTCAAAATGAATCATTTCCCAACAGTCAGATCCATTGTCCCCACTTAAGAAAAGCATGCAAGAGCTCTGGGTGGGCTATGCAAGGATCAAGACTAAAACAGTACCTTTAGAAAGCTCTGGAGTTGCTCCAGCAACATATAGCTGAAAAGTAGTATCACTGATATTTTTTTCAAACTAACATAATAGAACTTGTTCTCTTCAAAGGAGTAATTTTGAAATTTGCTGCAAAGAATCTGCCAATGTTCAAAACATTTGGAGTGCACCTTTGATGCTGCCTTTGGAGGCTCTTTTTTAATTATCTCTTAAACAATCTCAATAATGCCAAATCTTGATTCATTATACTTGAGTTTGATTCATATTTTTAATCTTAAGTCATTCAGAACTACAATCAGTGAATAAAAGGGAGAAGTACATTGCCTGGAATAGATGGTGACCTCAATAAATATTAGTGAAATGAATTGAGCTGGTTCGATATAAAGTGACACTAATGCAACTTAAAGGAATAAAAACCAACTGAAGACGTACATATCCATCCATTATCTGTGCCCCTAAGTGTACATACCCCAAGTCTTTCTGATTCTACATTTAGTTTTCAAATATTGCTGGCTTTCTGGTAATCTGCATGATTTTATCTGATTCTCCACTGCCTTCCTCCATTCCCAAGCCTGCCTCATTGTCCTGCATAGAACTTGTCTCAGCCCCTGCTTGACATCTGACTGCTCGCTCTGGACTTCAGTTGTCACATCTCTTTTCCATCTCTCAGACCACTTCGGATCAACATGCCCATAAAGTTACATATGCCAGTGATAGTTCTCGGTCCAAAGTGCCTTTCATATTCACAGACTTCTCTGAGGGAAGTAGTCATAGGTTTCCACATGCATGATATGGCAAGCCTTACATCATGCTACCCTGTCCATGATAGACTACACGGATGCATATCGAAGGTAGCCCTGCATAGGGAAGAAGTGGGGGAGACAGGGATCTATGAAGCAATGTAGCAAACGCCTAAAAGAACAAAATTCAATACTGCTTTGTAGATCCCTGTCTCCCCTGTTTTCCCACAGGAGGGCTACCTTTACATGGAACTCAAGTGGAACTTTTCTTGGGAAGACATGATACACTGGTATAAGTAAAGGAGAAAGGAAGGAAGGAGACATAGGAAATGAGCGGTCTGTAGAAATACATACTGCTATTAGAAAGAGCAGTGCACCCTCAGAAATCAGTCAAGACAGAAAGGTGAGCCACAGAATGATGCCTTCCTGGAGGCAGGGGGAGATAGCAAACTTGCGAGTTCAATGAATTTGCTATAATATCCCAAGTAGTGTAACCATGTTCTAGTTCTTTAGGATGCCTGGCTGTGTGACTGCAAGGAAGGTTTCCTGTGTTTTCTCACATTCCTATTTTTCACAGTAACCTAAATGGGTCTCTTCAGTGTAACCTGAATAAATCTGTATTCACAGAAATGAAAGTGGTTTTCTGTTCATTTACTAACTTGGCTATGACTTCAGGAGCACAGAATTCTAAAACTGCTTTGAGTAACATCACTGTCTGTGCACTAAGTGTATATACTCCCAGATGACTTACTAAAAGAACCAAATTCCATTGAAACCTTTGGTAAACTTTTCCAAATAGAGCTTCATGACTTTAAAGCTGCTTCTACTGGATGTGTCAATTAATGGAGTAAAATAAAGTAAGAGCAAAAAATTAATTTACAATACTTTAGGGAACGATAAGACAGCCTAAATTGCCAAGCAGTTATCTGTATAGCAGTGTACATTGTGTCTAAGTCTTATTTTTTAGGAATTGCTCAATGTTTCTGTTATGCTTAAACAAAAATAACAAATTATTTATTTACAGTATCTGAAAACAGTAACAACAGAGACATTTATAGATTTATGATACTTTGTATTCTGTTATAAAAATAAAATAAATCAGAAATAGCAAATAGTAATTTATTCATTTATGTGTTTATTAAATAAGCATTTACTATATGCTAAGAACTGAAGACAGGTTGTATAAAATGACTTCTCTGTTCTGGTGAAGTTCATTGTGAAGGAGAATGACACCTAAATCAGCGATACAACAAAGCATCAAGGAGGGACACCTGATCCAGCCTGGGGTGGAGAGGAGGTAGAGTGTAGGAAAGATTTTCTGGAGAAGGAATGGTATTTGAGCCAACTCTGAAGGATGAGGTACATCCTGCCTTGTTGGGACAGGCTGATCCATGTTGTTTGATGAGTAAAATATCAGAACTTGCTGGCCAAAGGTGCATCATCACTCATCACTGAAGACACAGGAGTAGTGAATCTGTTTTATTTCCAGAGTTACTTTATTAAAATACTAAACTCTCCTGGGAATGTTTAAATTACAAGTCTGTCCAGGTAAAACTTTGTCCCTATCAGTCGATGGAGGAACAGACGAGACAGAATAAAGAGGGAAGAGGAATGGTTTCTTAGGAATTACTGTTTGGTCCAGCCCTGGCTATGGACATGTAAGAATTTAATTTGGGCAAACTATATTAACTATTGGAAACACTCTGTCTGCATGTTAAATGCCTAGAAAGGATGAATCATACATATTTCCTATGTTCCATTTTCTGACTCTGTTCTTTTTCCTGTTTCTGCTTTCTATGCCCTGGCCTTCCTCCCTACCTTCCATTGAGGGTACAATAGCATGTGGTATCAATTAATGTTAAGTTTTGAAACTTAAGTTTCAGTAAACTTTGGGTCAGCACTACAAAGAACATCTTTATATCTCCATCTTTTAAATTCAACCTTTGATTATAAGGAACCAAGAGAGTTTGGATAGGTCAATGAAAATCTATCCCAAGTCCTACAAATGTGACACAAGGTAAATTTTTTATGAAAGATCATTAGACAATATTGTTCATGTTTTCTATTTTTCTTCTACTCAATATTAAATGGGAATATCACAAAATATTGAGGAAGAGTAAATAATTGTTTAATATTACCATCTTTAGCAAAAAAAATCATTTACTACTGTAATCTCTGAATAGAAGGAATATGAGCAATAAAATAAATCTGAATTTACACTCCAATATTGTTGAATTCAATCTTGTTCAATCTTGTTCTATAAAACATCTTTCACAAATGTGGGCTCTGAATTTTATTTTATCCTGTCATTGCTTAATTTACCAGATTCTGAACCAGTCTTTTGGGACATTTGCAGACTGATTTCTAAGGCAATCTGACAAAAATAACTTGAAATTTCAATGAGGATGAAGAATTGCTCTTTAAAGAATGAGGAAGTCAGTAGGCACAAGGGAATTTCTCACAAAACCGCAATGCAGACCACTTCACAAATAACTGGGAAAATTCTAAATTTTTACTGCACTGAAAGACAATTGGGAGAGAGGACAAAACACTACTTACCTGTAAAAGCTTCACCAGTTTATTACAGTAATTTCCCTAGAATTCACCCTAAAGTTTTTTTAATAGAGCAGCACCTTTAAATCTGTCTTAATTATCAGCATATGCAAAATATAGAATGATTGCTTTACAAAAGCCATTACTCCAGATGTGCAGACTAGGTGAATTTCCTCTGTGGGCACGGCGTTTCTAGGCAGACCATGTTAATATTCACTATGACTATATAAAGATGAATGGAATGCTTAGGTTTCATGCCTACTTGATAAGCAATCATTTTAGATAAATTACAGATTGATTACACTTAATTACAGAACTACAATGCTCATACAGTATTCTAAGCCTTTGTCACTTACCCATCTGACTCTACACAAAGGAATCCCTGAAAGGATAAGTGAGAGAAGCAAATGCTTCAAAAGCTACAGATTTCATGCAATTGCCACAAGAGTTGTGAACAACATCTTTTTTGTTCTTTCTTTTTTAAAATACAGAGCATGGGGATACAAGTGCAGATTTGTTAAATGGATATATTGTGTAATGGTTCGGCTTCTAGCGTGCCCATCACCTGAATAGTTCCCAGTGTCTGTCATTTCCCTCTGCATATCCATGTGTACCCATTGCTTAGCTTCTATTATTATTATTATTATTATTATTTGAACTCCTGGGTTCACACAATTTTCCCACCTCAGTTTCTTGAGTAGTTGGAACAACAGGCATGCACTACTGGCCGGCTATTTTTAAAGTACATTTGTAGAGACAGACTCTCACTATGTTGCCCAGGCTGGTCTTGAACTCCTGGCCTCAAATGATTCTCCCACCTCAGACTCCGAAAGTGCTGGGATTACAGGTATGAGCCACGCTGCTCAGCCAGCTGCCACTTATAAGTGAGAACATGCAGTATGAATTTTCTGTTTCTGAGTTACTTAGAATATTGGCCTCCACCTCCATCTATGTTGCTGTAAAAGACATAGTTTCTTTCTTTCTTTCTTTCTTTTTTTTTTTTTTTGAAATGGAGTCTCGCTCTTTTGTCCAGGCTGGAGTGCAGTGGCACAACCTTGGCTCACTGCAACCTCCATCTCCCGGGTTCAAGCAATTCTCCTGCCTCAGGCTCCCAAGTAGCTGGGACTACAGATGAGTGCCACCACACCCAGCTAATTTTTTTGTATTTTTATTTTTTAGTAGAGATGGGGTTTCACCATAATGGTCAGGCTGGTCTCAAACTCCTGACCTCGTGATGCACCCGCCTCGGCCTCCCAAAGTGCTGGGATTACAGGCGTGAGCCACCGCACCTGGCTGGTTTGATTCTTTTTAATGGCTGTATAGCATTCTGTGGTGTACATGTACCATATATTTTTATTCAATCACCTATTGATGGACACTTAGGTTGATTATGTGGTTAACATCTTTGATGATGAAGAACCATGGAGTTGGCAATTTGGCTATGAATACAAACAAGAAGTAGTGCTCATCAGGTAACTATAGCTTGCTTTTTTAATTCACAGAACTACCTTTAAATATATTTTATTGCCTGTACTTTACAAGCATCAGAACTAAAGCTCATAAAGATTATAGGTAACTTGTACAAAGCTAACAGGTAGAGAATCCAAGTTCAAAAAAAGCTTTACTACTTTGTCATAGGAAATTACTATGGAATTCACTCTAAAGTTAATTCAGCTCTGCCTTATTTCAACGTTTGCATTCTCTTTTCACTCTGCCATAATATTTCACAACAGAAGTCTCAAGTGTAAAGAATCAAGAGAAACACCAGGTGGTAACTTTATCAAGACAAAGTTCCTGGGATAACTGTTTATATTAAAATAATTAAAACTCTAAAACTCTAAAGTATAATGACCATACAGGTGATATAAAATGTGCAGCTGGGTAGAGAAGAGAGATGTAATTTTTTTCTTAGTGTTGAGGAAGTCTTTCCAAAGAGATAATTTTAAAATGGGTTTTAAAGGATGCATAGTTCAACCATGTATAAGGGCAACATGGGTGACCTGAGCAAAGGATTAGATAAAACAAAATCCGGGCACTTGACATGCTCAGGGATCAAATAGTCCAATGTGGCTCAGGGTCTGTATCCTCCTTACCTTCCTCTTCTTGTGATCAGCACATCTCAATATTTTAGCTTTTCCTAATCAGCTTAATTTTAATATTAAAATATTCAATATTAATATTAATATTAATAAAAAGACATAATTTTGAAATGACAGCAAATGCAATGATGAAGTTGCCATAAGTGCTAAAGCACCAAAGAACTAAACTAAAAAGAGTTGCATCTCTTCTTGGCTCCCTTTCTTCAGGGTCCCAATATCTTTACCACTGAAAATTATTTTTTTAAGGCACAGATTTTTCAGGAAGGAAAGGAATAAAATTACCACAAATTGAATAGAAATATAAATAGTTCAAATTTAGACATTTACTTTCTTTTAGACTTTCTAATTCCAAGCAACACTATCCGACAGGTTATGATGCCTCAGTTTGATGACAGCTTTTTTCTTGAACACTTGCCAGGATGAGGAAACCCAGGGAAATTTTCATGAAAGACCTCCTAAAAATTATGTGAAAATTTAGGCAAGCATTTGAGGCCCCTGCTAGACTTTTTTAGTACATCTGTAAATTTACAGATTTTTTTTTTTTTATAGAACAAGCAAAATCACCAACTTAAAACATCCATGAACCTGAACAAGATATTTTATCCACCACTTCTTTCCTTCCCAAGAGGGAGATTCTCTCTAATCTCAGGAAACAAATATTTTCCTATTGTATGGTTCCTCAGACCTGGCTTTTGAAATTTCTGCTAAGTACACAGTTTTAATCATTTATTACATAATCTATTTCTAATGTCTTATTCTACACATAATGTTTGTGAAATGCATGTAGCTTAGTTGTCTGTGGATATATTCCCTGCCTCTTGCAAGATTCTTAAAACAGATTTTTATGATTAATAGGTGTCTCTGTTGCTAACCTCAAGTCACTCAAACTCTCCTTTTGAAATGAACATTTATTTCAGATAATACATGCTCTCTGCGGATAGCCTGTCCACTTTTCAAATGTAATGTCCTGTCTTCCGTAGATACGAAATTTTCAAAAGATATTGGCATAATGCAGGAGAAAATGCCATCCTTTTATTATGTTCAAAATTGATCTGACCCCTGAGGTAGCACTTTGGGGAATTGGGCTACATAATCATGTAGACCCTTTCAGGAAATGGCTTATTTATGGATTTATTTTTTATATACAGAAGATTTCACACTTCTGGCTTTATACAATTGCATCCTCTCTTCCTTTCCAATATGTTTCCAAAGTAGGAAAGCTATATATGGCAAGAGAACTGAATTTCTACATCAGCTAGAAATCTGTCATCTGCTATATATTGGCTCTAATGATAATGCTTTAAGAATACATTTATCCCATATATGCATCCAGTCCTCTCCAGCAGAACTTTTGCAGTTCTCATTTACTGAATAAAGTAATGCTAAAGATAGTTCTATATCCTGGTCATCGCCCAATGTTTTTTTTTTTTTTTTTAAACTGACTTCTAAATTTATTTTTTAAATGTCTTTTTCCCCCTGAAGAATTGATGTATTTTACACTCTTAGATAATAAAAGTTTAGTAAGTCTGCATGTGTTTTTTCTCACTGCTTAGTTTACATTTAGTAGGTCATCTTTATTGTATTAAAATTTAAGGAAATAAATCATATTAAGTACATATTAAAAACATAGTATAAATATCGAGCCCTTGTTTTGTCTGAACTTTTTATTATTCAAATTGTTCTCTATTTTTAAAAGTTAAAGGAAGAAATGTAGTTAATCTGTATATCCACATAAAGCAACACAAATAGTCCAACTAAACCCGCTGATCTTGGTTCCAGTCCTTTTGAAATGGCTATGTTTTAAATAAAACCTATTTCCTTAGGCTAACAAACAGTCTATAATCCATTAAGCCTTTATGAACAAATCCAAGGCTTTTGAAATTAGTGCTTGGGGAAGAAAGAGTCAAGTAATGAATTTCAAAGAATTATGAAGGTGATTAAAGAGGAACAAAGGATCAAACTCCCATCACCATGATTTCTAGAACAGAGCCTATCAAATGGGCATTTGGGAATTTTATTTATCATTTCATCCTGAATATGAAATAGAAGGTAGCAGGGAAGAAGGCAAGAAACAGTGTTAATTTAGAAAGGAGGTGGGATAGAGAAATAGAAAAAATAATATGAGAGCAATTTTTCTTTAATGGACATTTGTAAGCTAAAGAGCAACCAGGAAAAGGTAATAATACTGACAAAAAGAGCTGTTGTTTTTGAAGTTTCAAAATGTCATTTTAACTTTTTAAGCTGGACTGAGTAAATTGGGTAAGACCACCCTGATCCTAGTGATGCCAGAGATATCTTAGTTACAAACAATGGTTTGGGTTATGCTTGTTGTCACAGAACTGAAAATTGCAAAACTAATTTTCTCTTATGTACTCAAGTGTACTATGGAAAAACAGAGATACTACAAAGCCACCAACTCTGGTGGGAAAGTCATCTCTGTGCTGGCTCCAGGAGGGTTTATCTGTGGCAGAGACTTAAAACTGTCCCATTAATAAGCTTTCCCATTGGCTTCCCTGTCTAGGCATAATTCTGAGCTGGGCACATGACCATACAATATAAAGAAGGAATTTTTCAGTCTCCCTTGCAGCTGTGACCATGTGACTAACTCTGGCCAATAGGATGTGAGCAGACGTGATGAGGTCCACTTCTAAGCCATGCTCTTAAAGGGGAATGTGGTCTTTCCCTATGGGAATGGCCATCTTGTTTTTGTTTCTGTTTTGAGACAGAGTCTTGCTCTGTCACCCAGGCTGGAGTGCAATGGCATGATCTTGGCTCACTGAAATCTCTGCCTCCCAGGTTCAAGCGATTATCCTGCCTCAGCCTCCTGAGTAGCCGGGATTACAGGCGCCTGGCACCACGCCTGGCTAATTTTTGTCTTTGTAGTAGAGACGGGGTTTCACCATGCTGGCCAGGCTGGTCTCCAACTCCTGACCTCAGGTGATCCACCCTTCTTGGCTTCCCAAAGTGTTGGGATTACAAGCATGAGCCACCACGATCAGCTGAGTAGCCATCTTTGACCAAGCAGATAAGGATGCCTCATAGGGTTAGTGAACAAAAATACAAAAAGAGCCGGAACTCCTAAAAATTCTCCAGAAAAGAGCCATCTCACTTGTTCAGATCTGGTTATTCAGACTCTACATGAGAAGTTAGATGTAAACTTCTATTTTGCTTAAATCATTTAAATTTCAACCTCTTTTCCTGCATCAGAACTTTTACAATAATAGCAAACATACTATAGCCCTTACCATGTGCCAGGCAGTGTCCTGAGTGCTTTTACTATATTAACTCATTACATAAGACAATAATTTAAAACATAACATTATTATTTGTGTCTACAGACACAGAATTCAAGCACCGAGAGGTTACATGGTTGATCCAGGGTCTGAATCCAGAAAATCTGACTCCAGAGTCCATATACTTGGTCATACCATTTAGCACAACATCATACATTTAACATATATTAAGGGAACATTTGTTTAATAAGTTAACAGGTAATCTGTCTGTTTAAAATTGCATAACTGTGTTTAGAAGTCTCAACATCAACAGATTTGTTGACGTGATCTCTGATTTTCTTCTTCAACAAGTGAAAAGTCATCAATTTAGATGGTAAGCAATGTCCTATAGGGTACTCTGTACCCTGCAACCTTTTATGTAGCCAGTTTCTAGCATCTCTGAGAATACCCTGGCATGTCAGCTACTGCTGAGCAAAGATGTGCTCTGACAATACAGGAACACAAGAGAATTGAAAACGAGCACAGATGAACAGCATGAAGAATCAAGATGAGGTCCATTGCCTATTTGTTTTCCATTCTATTAGCATTGTGCCTACTAAGTGCCAGGGACCAAATGTTTGGTGACAGTGGAAGAGTTATAAAAATGAATGAGACATTCTTTCCCTCAAAGAATTAAAATCCAGCCTCCTTTGAGTACAAAGTCTTTCCAAAGATCTCTTTTGTGTTCTTCCCTTAACTAACAGGCCTCTCGAGGATAAGTCCCAGGAAATCATTTTTCAGTGGAATGGAAAAAGGGGAATACTGACAAACATGAAGAAATATTTTTTTAAAAAATTTCTTTTAAGAACCAGAAGTTATTGGGGCAATGAAGATATGTAGGAAAAAAAAATGAGAAAAAAATATAATGAAGTTAGTTTTGAAACTAAAAAATGTTTTGTGGCATTTTTATGACAAAGATTAGGGCCATCTCTTTGAGATTTTTTTTTCTTCTTTCCCCAAGTATCAAGGAATGAATCCTTGAAGTTTCTTTTTTGCAGAGATTTAAGTTTTCAACTTTTCAGTAATGAATAGCCACTTTGCGTTAGATAACTTTAATTAAAGTTTCATAAATGCACCAAGAGCCATAGGGCTTTTTGTATTCTTGAAATAATGAAGAATTTAATCAATTAATACATAATGGGAGCAAATGACTAACTGCAGATTCAAGACACATTTTGTCAGTCATCTTTATTGACAGTTATAGATGACAAAGTCCACCATACCAAAAGTCAAGAATGCCTTGATTGACAATTAATTGCTAAGACCAACTCCATTATCGTGACTTCTGCCCTCTATTTTCCAATTGAGAAAGCGTGTTGCAGTTTCGATTTACACACTGGGAAGTTGTATTAATATCAACTTTAGCTCTTATATAAATGTGGCATTTTAAAATAAACATTCTCCCAAATTAATACTTTGTTTCTGCAAACATGAGCACCAAGCACATGGCTGAAAACATCTTTCATTACGCTAGTTTCAAGAAAAACACTCCTTTTCACTGAAATTTAATTTGTAAGACATTTAGGGTAACCCTACACTGTATTTTTAATTGAATTTTAAAGGAAGGATAGAGAAATAACAGTTCCGAATTTGTTGGATATTTATTAATTTGAAAAATAAATATGCATTCATTTATTTGCCATAGTCTACAAGGCCATCCATCCATCCATCCACCCATCCATCTATTCAGTTGTTCATCCATCAACGCATACATACATACTTTATCTTTTAAGAGCCAAAAAAAAGTTTTTGAACTAAAGTCCAAAAGAACCTTCCGAACTCAGTCTGCCTAGAACACCACTCTTGAGTCAAAAATTCTGGAAATGTGTTGCTGTAAACTCATCTTCTCATCTGGATCTCATTGGAGTAACATAATCCACATTTTCTTCTTTTAAGCATATACAACCCCAGGACACATCCAATTTGTTCACAGCTATCTGCATAATTAATCAGTAGTCTCTAGGTTCACTCCACACTTAAATTTTCACATGTCTATGCATGCGTTGGATACATACATCACAGGATATAATTTCTGGACGAAAGAATGTTACTTAGAATGATGAGTGTCTGATAAAACTATGGCTATGCTCTCAATATCAAGACAGTTTGGCTGGTATGGAACAGACAAATTAATTGAAACTCATGTAAGTTTTATTAATCACATTTCAGAGTGGCCACATTTCTCTTCTTTGGCTTTATAGTCTTTATAGACAACTTAAGGCATTATCATGCATTACTCATGACTTGTGTATCAATCATGTCTATATACTTCCACACTTGGTTATCCCTCTGATTGAGAGCACTTTGAAATCAGTCTCTAAACACTCTGTGTTATAAATATTCTCTGTAAACCTTTCATGTGTATTTGCATATAAATAATGAAATATTTGATAAGCAGAATACACCACAAAAAATTACATCAAGACAAAGTTTATTGAAAAGCAACCTGATTTTTGTCGTTAAAACTCATAAAACTAGAGCTTAATCACCTCTAGATTCTTTTTACAAAAGTTAGGTAAAAAAATTTCCATTTACATTTTTTCTACTTACTATCCTATGACCTACATAGTTCAGCATAATTATTAACTGGAAATTTTTGACCTCCTCTGTGTATTTGCAAAATGTAATATTCCCAAGTATACCTTAGCAGAGTCTTCTGTGGCAAAAAAATATTCACTGAGAATTATAATCTAGAAAGCCTTTGTCTATATAGTTTCAGACAAAATAGCATTTTATAGATCATAATGGTAATGTAAACAGTCATAACTTATTCCAATTAGCTGAAAGTCTTGACATATAAGATTACAGCCATAGATCGATGAAGATGCAGCAGAAAAGGTATGGCATATTTAGAAGGCTAGTTACACTCATCATAACAACAGAAACTAAAATATGTATTCTTTTGGTTATCTATTCTGGGCACACCGAAATAAATTGTGAACCAAACCCTATAAAGACAAACCCAAAATGTACCCAGAACTGTGCACGTTAGGTAAATTTTTATTAGAATACAATAGGAATTGAGGACAATGCGGTCTTATTAAATAAACTATTAATAAAAAGGCTGAAAGGGTTGAAAATTTTCTGGGCTCTCTGGAGATTTGAACTATCTTTGATTAAATGTGAGCTAAAAATACTCCAAAGATCAAAAACAAAAACTTGTAGTGGTAGCAACGAACTATAGGTATATGTAGTACTTATTCATTCCATACCACAATAATTCAAAAATTCCTAGGAGCCAACTAATCCCTTTTCAGCATTTGTGCTCAGGGACTTCTTCACTTTTTACAGCTAGGTAATATATAAACACAAATGTCCCTCCTTTTTACTTGAACCCCAGAGGAAAGCAATTTTACAGAGCTATGGAAGCAGATCTTATTAATTAAAGTCTATTTTTTGTTCCTCTAAATTTATCTTTTATTATCAGTGTGTTGTGTGCTAAGGAATGGATTCTAAGACTTATGAAATGGGAAGCATCTATCACAGTGTTCAACGCATGCTAAATAAATGTTCATCCTCCATTAATATAAAGGTACTCACTGAGACCGAGTGTGGTGGCTCACGCCTATAATCCCAGCACTTTGAGAGACCAAGGTGGGTGGATCAGAAGGTCAGGAGTTCGAGACCAGCCTGGCCAACATGTTGAAACCCCGTGTCTACTAAAAATACAAAAATTAGCCGGGTGTGGTGGCGGGTGCCTGTAATCCCAGCTACTCGGGAGGCTGAGGCAGGGGAATCGCTTGAACGTGGGAGGCAGAGATTGTAGTGAGCCAAAATTGCTCCACTGCACTCCAGCCTGGGTGACAAAGCCAGACTGTCTTGTGGGGGGTGGGATGGGGCGGAAAAGGTACTCACTGGTTTATTAACTTGGTAAAATTAAATTGTATCCACATTACCAGCAGGAAAAACAAGTGAAGACTTTTAAAAAATGATTTTACAGACTCAAGGGCTGATTCCTTTTCAGAAACAGAAATGAGTTACAGAGCTTTCAACTTTTATTTATATAATATTATCCCCGTAAGGTTTAACCAAGAAGATAAAGTAGATGTGATTGGCAAATCTTTTAAAACTTGATGTACAAATGTTTGTTAAATATCCAGGGTCCTAAAAATCAAATAGCCATTTAATTTTGTAACCATGTTTTTAATATAGTCTTGTAATTCCAATGATGATCCAATAACTAGATTTTAAAATTTAAAAATTTAATAAACAAATACCAGAAACAAGAAAAATTTTATTTGTTAAATTTAAGATTTAAGTCACAATTTCAGGCCAATGGATTCAAAATACTTTAAATCTTGAGTCATTAACAATTAATGCTAAATATCCAATGCCCCAAATCTCCTTTGGTCCTAGATTAGCTGATAACAAATGACAAGTTGATTGCTAATAAGCATAGATCACAATTTTATGAGAAAGTCTATTTGTGGCTTGATATTCTCATTAATATTATCAAAGTCCACACTTCCAAAAATTCAAATTGCTTTTCTGTAAGAAACACAAGACAGAGTCTGCTCTAAATTGGAATTCCCAATGTTCCCGCCCTTGGGAGTTATAAAGAAGGTAAAAAGCTATCCCTTCTTTTCCCTGCCAATTCTCCGTCCTTCCATGTGAGAACAGACTTTCAGAAAATAACATTTTCCTTCTTTCATGATCAATTTAGCCCTACCTTATTTTTTCTTGGCTGAATTGGCCCCCACCTGTTGCTTCCTGGTTTTGTTAATTAAAATGAGACAAGTGAAAAGCACTGACAACCTAGACCTTGTGTGATTATTAAAGAATGACAGGTGCTTTGAAAATCAAACCTAACACCAAACATAAAGAAGCCTTTAGACCTCTATCTTACAAGATAATTACATTAATCAGTGAAAAACTAGATTAATCTATTGGGGAGTTAAGTAACTGAAAATGGGACACCCTAAAAAATTACTTGGTGCAAAATAAGAAACAAATGTCAGTGAATTCATTGAGTAGTCTGGGACTTCTTTTTAAGTCACTATGGTATTGGTCTTTTACGAATAAAATAGATGACTTATTAAAGCAATATTTACACTGATTAATTCACAATGGCAGCACCTGAGACCCCTAAGAAAACAACCATTCCTTTAAAATCCAGCCTGAAAGTAGTGCTCAGGTGTGCACACTGAGCCTTTTGTCTTTAACTTAGCAAACACTCAGTTCAAAAATAATTTTGTCATTCAGAGGAGAAGCTATTTTATAGATAAAAGATTATGAATTTCACAGCTGACTTGAGCTCTACTCAGGTCAACAACACCGGTTTCTACTTTGCAAGTAGGATTTGTTCTGTCAATGCAGATTTCTCAGTAAGTACTTTCCCCTTTCAAAGAAACATTTACATTTTTTTATATAAATCAAGTCACTGATTATATTAGCTCAGATTCACATTTGATGCACCCTTGTGCCCCTCCTCCTACACTTCAGCTAAAATGGAAACAGACTTTGTTTCTAACTTTTAATACTGACATTTTTTAGTGTAATCAAAATTCCAGAGTGTTGGCTTAGATGGAGTTCTAAACTGAAGAAAGGAGTAAGGGCTAAGGTGGCTTTTTGTTTTTGTTGTATGTATATTCCTATTTTATGAATAGTTCTTCAGTTTCCTGTATAATACTAACAATATGCATGTCATATATTAAACAATATATGCATTAAAAATGAGGAACTGTCTGCCCTAATATGAGCATTTTTTTGTGAGTTTTGTTTTGTTTTTTTCTGAGATGGAGTCTTGCTCTGTTGCCCAGGCTGGAGTGCAGTGGCGTGATCTTGGCTTACTGCAACCTCTGCCTCCCGGGTTCAAGCAATTCTTCTGCCTCAGCGTCCTGAGCATCTGGGACTACAGGTGTGCACCACCACGCCCAGCTAATTTTTGTATTTTTAGTATAGACGGAGTTTCACCATTTTGGCCAGGCTGGTCTCGAACTCCTGACCTCGTGATTCACCCACCTCAGCCTCCCAAAGTGCTGGGATCACAGGTGTGAGCCACTGCACCCGGCCTCTTCCTTTTATTTAGTTTATGATTTATCCTCATTATATATTTTGAAAGCTTAGAGACATGTCAAATTAGGAAGGATCAAGAAGGAGCTTAACTTTTTGTAGGGGGAGGCTCTGATTCTGAATATCTCTAAAGCCTGAAAAGCAATTTAATTAGTCACTAAGCGGGAAGGCTCCATTTGATGACAGGCTGTAATTGGCATTACTCTTGGTCATCTGAGTAGAATGCAGAAAGGTTGCAAATGAAATGGTAATAGATTTAATTGCTCATTCTGATATTCATAAAAATCTGAGATGTTGCTCAAGCCCTGTTTAGACTCTAAACAATTTCATTTTTCCTTATATTAATAATTAGTGATCAGGTTGAATACACTGAAGCCTTGTCTATGTAAAAACACCATCAAGTGACTATTTTCATGACTCCTGACTTACTCTTACTCTCAAATGCCTCCATAATGACTTTATTTAAACCATGATCCATTCAAATGACTCATGAATTTCAGAGGTTCCCTTTATCTTTTCTGTGGATTTATACCCAAAGCTCTGGAATAGTTGTATGAACACTAGAAAAAAAGAAACAGAAATGACAAGTTCCAGGTAATCAATGATAAAACTACTTTGAAAACCAAGATGAAATAATTTCATTTATGGAGTTTGATGAGCACTGTATTTAAGCTGACATTCAACTTTTAAAAATTGTACGTATTTAATGTGTAGAACATGATGTTTTGACATATGTAATGAAATATTTACTGCAGTCAAGCAAATTAACATAACCATCTAGTCACAGTCACAGTTACCAGTTACGGTTACCTTTTTTTTGTTGTTGTTGTTGTTGTTGGTAGGGAGAGCACTTGTCTCCTGACTACTGTCTTAGCAGTTTTCAGTGTACAATATAATATCATTAACTATAATAATCAAGCTGTACATTAGATCACTAGACTTATCCTGAAAAACGTCAATTGTGTATACTTTTACTGATATCTCTCCATCTCCCCCCACCTCCCTGACCCTGCTAACTACCTTTCTACTGTTTCTATATATTCAGTTTTTTAAATTATTTTTTATTTTTTATGTTTTTAGAGTCAGAGTGTTACTCTTTTGCCCAGGCTGGAGTGCAGTGGTGCTCCCTGCTTACTGCTGCCTTGAATTTCTGGGCTCAGGCAGTCTTCCTGCCTCAGCCTCCCAAGCAACTAGGACTACAGGCACACGCCGCAACTTCCACGTAAGTTTTTATTTTCTTTAATTTTTAATTTTTTTCCAGTTTTTTGAGATGGGAGTCTTGCTATGTTGCCCAGGCAGCTGTCTAACTCCTGGCATCAAGGGATGCTGCCACCTCAGCCTCCCAAGTCTTCAGGAGTACAGGCTTGAGCTACTACAATCAGTGTATTAGACATTTTTACATTCCACATGTAAGTGAGACCATGCAATATTTTTCTTTCTGCGTCCAGCTTATTTCACTTAGTGTTACGCTTTCTGGACATTCATTTTCATTGACAGGCATCATCCATGATGCTAAAGAGCATGGTAGACAGGGAGTCAGACAGATTTGGGTTAATGATCTGAGCCCACCACTCATCCAACGATGTGACCTTTAAATGGGTTAATTTATCCTAGTCTTGTGTTCCTCAGCTAAAAAATGGGGATAGGTTGATAATCGTTAAGGTTTTGTAAGGGTTAAATGAGACATGTTTGTAAAGCACTTAATGAGGTCAGACACACAGGAGCTGCCCAGTAAATATTAGCTACAAATTTAGGACCTAACATAAAGGGATCTCTCAAGAAAATCACTGAATGCAAAGACAAGTATTTTCTTAATACTTTACAGCTGAGTATTTGATCCAAGGTTCTTTCCCATTTATGGATTTGTTATCTGATGCATTTCATTTTACTTTTTATGCAGATGGGTTGGTTAGCTCAGCCTCAGTTATCATTTGAAACTCAAAAGGGCAGAATGTAAAACAAGATATTCTTATGATTCCAAATTGAAAAATAAACAAACATCAATGTCTTCAAAACTATAGAGTTTTTACTAGGACACAGTTTTTCCTTAACTTGATGAAAAATCAGGAGTTCTGGCTTCCATTGGTATCTCTGACACTAATTAATTGTGAAGGCCTTGGTCTCCTTTATTTGGGATATAAGAGTTTTGACAAAATGACCTCTTAGTTCCCTTCAGTATGTCTGAAAACTAATTCAGAATGTAACCCTAATGCCGTTTGTGAGGAAAATAAAAGAAAGACTTTTCCCCTGTATGTCATAAATCCCAACCTGTGACAAGTTCTTCATATGTGTAAAATTCTGTCCTGGTTTTCTATGGCAGTCCCCATGCTGGAAACTCTTTTAGTTATGCATAAAATCAGGCCAGTTTATCACCCAGAAGAGGAAGAGAGGCGACATGCTTCCAGCCTATATCGTCTAGACTAATTTTCTTGTTCTCTCTGATGCCACTATGGGACCCTTGCCAGCTGCCTCCTAGGAAATAATTATTAATTGCACTTACTCAAATTAGCCTCCTCCTAAGTCCCCTTCAAGATCACACTACAGAGATGTCCTGAGAGCCTAGCGGAAGCAGAGAAACTAAAAAAAATGTTCACAATCTTTATTCTTCCAAAGAGATTCCTGCAAATAGACTCATGATTAAAATGGACCTCATAACACGTCAGCTTCTTGCAATGGACCCTCCTTCCAAGGCTAGAGGCCTGAGGATTGCTTCTAAATAAAAGAAAGCTTGCTATGTTTTCAGTTCCAGATAGTATATGTGCACTAATACACAGCAAATTCCAAAACGACATGCCTCTGGCTTCATCCTGGAGTCTCAGAAGCAGAGAAGAAATGCAGTAGAAAAGGAAAGAGAGAGTATCTTGCTCTTGTTTGTGTTGGGATATACCAAGGCAACATTTCAGGCAGCTTACACTGCTCGTAGATTATTTTGATCAAAATTGTTATTGCTCACTTCTTTCATTTCTTGGATAAGTTAACTGACCACTTGGAACCATTCCCCTTAAAATGGGTAACAGGAAATCCTAGGTCCTCTAACTCTCAGCACATATTCATAGAAAACCAAAGTTGCAATACTGTAAAAGGAGCAGAAATAACTAACTGCAATTCAATATATTTCATTCAGAACGAGGCTTTGAAAAAAGCAATGATCCTTTGTGCCCAGGGCTGCTCAATTTGAGTACTGCATCCCCTGCTTTGTGAAGTGATATTTTGTTTCTATTTTGATTCCAAACTGCTCAAATAGAGTCCTCCTCAGGCAAATGTATAAGAATATAGCATATTTTGGCCTCAAATGACTCTTATTAAAGAATAATAAATCAATTTAAACATTATTATTACTTCAAAAATCAAATCTATAACAAATATTAATCAATCTGATACTTCTACTGTTATTGGAGAACATTTAGTCTATAAACTACATTATGGATGTCATGGTCCCATTTCTTAAACTATGTCTAGGTATATGCTTATACTGATGCACAATTAGATATGTTTATATCATATATATACTGATTCAACAGAGGAGAAAATATTTGTGAAGACGAGATTAACACAGCAGACAGAAAGCATCACATCTTACCTTATAAGACTGCATATATAATTACCATGTGGTAGAATAATGGATGATCTTTTTTCATTATTATGTTTCTTAATAATTTTCAAATTAAAATATTTGAAGAAAACAAATGCAATATCCTATAATTTGTATAATATAAATTCCATTTTTTCCCTAGATAATGGCAAAGGCTGCATGACTATTAAAACTTTAGATAAGTATGTACATATACACACAAAGTAGCCTTTTTTATTTTAATGTGGGAGAAATAAGCTAAGAAGAGTAATGCCATCTATTCTTCTATTAGATAGGGTATTATATAATACATGCTTAGAAAAGGATCATGTTGTCAAGGGTACCTCGTCTTCTCTTTAAAACAAAACTAATTTCAAAGGTTGCTTAATCAAATCACAATGAAGTTTCATACTTTTCAATTTAACAAAATATCACAGAAAAGCATGCATCATAGAAAATCATATCTTCCTAGATAATGAATTTCCAACAGGTAATTTTGGAGAGTCTCTATTTATAAGCTAAGAATGATGATTTGAATATTTAAAGATATGCACTGTTGACAAATAGGAGTGTATTTATGGAGTACAAGTTTTAGTTATCTAAGGCTTCTAAATCCCCAGGAGCTCAAGAATGTAGAAACCATGCACTGATAATCCGAACCTGGATAGATGAATTCTAGACAGCAACTTGTGTACTCCCCTCACAGCCACAGAGGTAGGTGGAATGTATAATACATTGTCTTGTGGAAATCATAAGCTCAAAAGGACCCTAGAATTATCTTCATTGCTATCTCATGATGACCTTTTCATAATATGCAGCCACTGATCTTCACGTCTCAAATTATAATAGTCAATAAAGAATCACTTTATATAAAAAGTATTTGACTTATTTCACTTATTTGAATTCCAGGGTAGGGAGACTGTCTGCAGGGATATTTAGCTTAGCTTTCAAACTATCTGTGGTTCCTAACTGTCAAAACATTCAGGAGTATCCTAAATATATAATGAAATGTCCGTAAACCTAAATAAATGTTAGTATAAATGATAAATACCTACACAATTGGAGGAATAGTGTCATATTGAGGAATTAAGTCAAAATGGTTTAATCATGAAAAGCTATGGTAGACACTGGGGAATGAGAACCAGGAGAATGGAAGGCAAAAATAACAGAATATAGTTAGTCTCCCTCCTGGCTTTGAGTAATATATGCTGATGTAAACATTTTTGATTGTTAGTGTTAACCACTGTATTTATTCACTAATCTGTAAATTTGACACAATGGATTTATTAATGTAATTTAATTTACTTGGCATTTCTTCTCCTGAGAAAGACTCCTAATAGATTTACCCTTTACCAGTCCAACCAAATTATGAGATTTCTCCCCTATTTCTACCTCACAGGAGGAACCTGGATATGCATAGATTCAGGATCTTAGTTTTTTACTTTTAATGAAGAATTATGCTATTGGAAGTTGAACAAAGATATGCAGAGTTGGAGGACAGTCATAGTATGCAGGGGTTAAAAAAAGAAAACAATTTTGCAGGCACTTGATGTGGGCATGACAGTGGTGTGTCTATGAGATGGCTGTTCTTTGTGGGGTTTTTTTTTTCTTTTAATCTTGGGAAACTTTGCAGTTTTTACACATGTTCATAGAACCATGATCTAAATTTCAATATAGCTAGTTTTCACAGTGCTTTTACATTTTCAATGCATTTTTATTTTCCCCTCTGACAATTCAGCTTATTCTATTAAGTGTACATCCAACCTCTCTCTCCCCAGGCTCTCATCCTACACACATGTTAAACCTGAGGTATGTTTTGGAAGTAGGGGATCTCAGACAGTCCATCTGATTTTTTGTCACATCCTCTCATCTAGTCACTAGAAAATGCTTCTATCAGATTTGTGTCATAGGTAAGCCAAATACATACGTTGCAATTTCAGCTACTTCATTTATCACCAGCTAAAAATAAACAAAAACAAACAATGGTAAAATTAAACCACCCTCCATTTCCTGATCATATAATTTTAAGTTTTGATAGAGGCAGGCAGTGCTTGAGCACTACATAAGCAACTTGTTAGGGCATGCCACAGAATTCTGATGGAGTTCTTGGGGCTTTCTTGGGAGTCACTTCCTTAGAAAGAGAGAACGGAACATAGATGGCTGTAGACACTAATAATATATATCAAGAAATAAGTTAAAGTATATAACAACATTATATATGGGTAAATGCTACAAAAAATAAATCAAGAAGAGAGTGATATTTCTATGGGAAGATTTAGGTCAGGAATTTTTTTCTGATGAAGTCGACTTTGAATAGAGCTCCAAAACTATAGTACACATTCTAATATGTCTAGAATTATCTCATCAGTATCTATTAATCAAGGATGGTGAATAACTACAGTCTCATTCTTTTTGCCTTCTATTCTGCTCACTCTTACTTCCCTAGTTCCCACCCTAAGCTCTCACGATTATACTATTATGATTTGATTCTTCAGTGACACTAATATTGCTCCTCTGAGTGCCTAGGATGAGTGTTTATTTAGTTTATTTATGCATTTATGATGCTCTTGAGTATTTTGACAATCAGGAACCACAGAAATGTGAGGAAAGCCAAGCCAAATGCACTTCAAGCAGTCTCCCTGCCATGAAAGCTGTGAGCCCTGAAGTCATTTACCTGATAATCTGTTCTATGGGTGCTAGCAAGCATTAGACCCCTTAGACATGTGGTGCTGGGGAGGCTGTAAGCCAAGGAATCTGGGCAGGTATAACAGGAACTGAAGACTTAAGCAGAAAGCTGACAAGGATACCATACCGCTACTTATCTGAGGTCACCAACAGCATCTCAATCCAAGAGTAGCCAGACCCATTAAACAAAAGCATAAATGATGGCCATCAGATCCTTTTTTGGAAGACATCAGGATTGCTAGGATATTTAGTGTCTTTAGGGAAGAAAAAGTATGAAGAAAGGCAGCTAAGGACACTGGAGACAAATGTCTCGTGTTTTCATGATTTTACTTGTTAACTTTCCACTCAGCAGACAGAATCTGGGCACAGGGACTTTGCCTGCAGCTGTCATGGGGAGCTCTGCTGTAAATATATTAGCATATAAGCACAGTATACAAGGAATTTGTTAATCTGACAGCACATAATGTAGTTTAATCAATATAATTATTGAAAAAAATAATTTACACACAATTGCTCATTCACTCGAGTATCTGGGAACCTCAAAGAGAAAAAGAAATGGTTTTTCTATGCTGAAGATGAAAGCTTCAGAATAGGTAGATTCTGGTTGTAAGGCAGTCTTAATCTTAATAATGGAAGATCTTAATCTTTGATGGTAGACGCTAGTCCTCCTCTCACATAAATACTGAGAAATGCTAAGAAATGCTAGTTTCTGCAGACACCTTTCCTGCTTCAAAAAGACAAGCTTCACTTTGATCTATTTCCCATGTGGACTCTGTATGATTTCTTTCAGAGGGGGAAAAATGAAGAGAGTCCTGCCACTTTAAAAAACAAAAACAACATGAAACAAACAAAACACCTCTCTCTAAAATCTCTAGAAAACACTCCATCCGGCCTTTCCTTTTCCTCCTCAGCTCAAATCAGAAGCAACTCACCACAATTAAAACACACAGTTTCCTTCTCATCTTTCATCACTCAAAAGGCCAGAAGAGCTCTAATCCCTCAGAGAAAAAAAAATTCATTCCATATAATTATGTGTGCATTGACATCAATGATTTTCTGAGTTTATTTTTTAAATACCATTGTTTGGTAAATGCCATTTCTAAAATGTCATTATTTTTTAATGTCACTAAACCACATTAAGAGTGGTTTAGTAGCATTGAAGTGCAAATGAAAAAAAAGAATATATTTTTTGTAAATTTAAGAGAGTAAGAATAAAAGGTTCTTAGGACTGTATACTCTCCATAAGAATCATGAAGAGTAATGCCAAAGATCAGAGAAAACTAACCAGTATTTATAATGATGTTCACTTCTATTGTAGCCTGAGCCTTGGGGTGTTTGGAGCAATTTTTCAACCCTTCTGAGCCTTATTTTTCTCACTTTTAAAATGAGGGTGTTAAAGGCAGGTGATCTCAACATCTTTTCCCAACTTACCCAGCTTTGGATTTTTTTTTCTGGTTATAAAATTATTCTGATTATTTTTTCTTAGAAAAAAATATAGATAGGAAAATGTATATTTCTGTTAATTCTACCACTCACAGATAATCAGTTTGGTGTATATTCTTCTAGGTAATGCTTTGGTTCTTTTTTTAAAAGCCATAACGACCACAATAAACACAGTAGAATCTCTTTTCTGCTTTATCTCTCTGAATAATATGTGAGCTTTTTTTCCCCCTGTTTTAGTATTTAAGTGCTTAACAATTGAGGTTCTGGCAACTAAAACTGCACAGGCAGCAGCTCCATTTTTCTCAGAATCAAGCGAAACTGAACAGGCAATTAAAAGTTACTGAACTGCAAGGTAAAATTACTTCCCTGCTATGCTGCTGGGTGACTAAAGAAGGGAGACAATGGAAACCATATTTAGAATTAAGATAGAAGGATGGAACATAGCAGTCTGCTCTACTAAAATGGAATCTATAAGCATTACACATAATCAGCAGCACTTCAATCATGCTCTTTGCTCACAGTTAGATGGAAGATTACACAAAACAAATGTGCAATATTCAAATCTGTGGCATTGCTGGTTAACAGAAGGCATTTCTCTCCCAGCCCACACGGTGATCCAAATTGTCTCCTGTACAGTCAGTGCCCATCTCACAAATGGGCTATGCTCCAAGCATCTACTTGTAAGCTCATTGTTCCATTCTCTGTATTAAGTTTCTCATAGAATTAATGTTATAAATTGTCTTCAGATTCCTAGGCTAGCCTATATGGGCCAGCTTATTAAAAGGCACATTATCAAAAAATAACATCAAGAAGACTATGGAAATTAACCACCATAGTAATGCTTCTTTTGAAGTTGTATTCAGAGGTCAATTGTGGAAGCACAAGAATAGCTCTCCTCTTCTGAAAATTACTGGTGACAGTTTCCATCCTTAGAGACAAATGGTAAGATAGAAGAATAAAGTTTAAAGAATTTTGGGAATTCAATCAGGAGGATTCAGGCCAGAGATCAAGGAAAAGGATTCACATTGAACTGGGAAAGCAGTAAACGGCATGAGATGAAGGAGTTGGTAGTATGCCTGATAATGCTTAAGAAAGGAGAAAATGATTACAGTATGGAGAAAAAGAGCCTTCTTCTAGGGTATCTTCCCATGACTTTGAGCTCTTATCTTAGTTAGAAGCTTGGAGGCTATAATATCTGGATGTCATCTGTTTTCCAAACTCAGTAGAAATGTTGGGGGAAGAGGATTTGGTGAACTGGGGTAGAGATAAAAATGAGCAGTGGAAGTCTGGGGAAGTATTAAGACATTTCCATTCCAACTGAAGCCTTATGTCTATCATCTCTCCCTCCACTGAGGACTCTGCCTGGTGACTTGTATTGGGAATAGTTAAGATGCCTAGAAAATGCAGTGGATCTGGAAATGATAATTTCAAACATTTAATAGGGTAGCTCAAACATCAAACAACAATGAAAATAAATAGGAATGTGGAAGTCAAGCAAGGGAAGATCTTGCCACATTCAACCAGTATAGCCATTTGCCCAATAAGAATCACATTAAATTGGATTAAGCAATCTGTGAGAATCTCCTTAGGATAACATGTTTACATAACAAGGGAATCAACAAAGCAGATTTTATAACTGATGTCATGTAATAAAATATGAAACCCACTCTTAAAGGTTATGATTCTATTGGTACAGTTAAGTATAAATATGCTGGAGATAGTAAGGTAGTAAGATTAATAAGTAAGAAACACATGTTCTGCTATAAAGGCCACTTTAGATTTAATGAGAAATACAAATTTGCCGAAAATATGTCTTCCTTCTTTATGAGGGGATGGTGGTACTAAAATTTAATAAAATAGAGTAAAAAAAGGTCAAAATATCAATCAGAAAACCTAAGGTGAACTGAAAGCAGTTACTGTGGAGTACAGTATCTACTATGAGATTTCTTTTAGGTAACTTTTTTACGTCGTCCAACCTCAATTATCAATTTTCCTCAAAATTACAATTAGAAAATACCGTAAGAAAAAATAATAACTGTTTTCGGGATCCACGAGGACATTTTTAAAGAGTATTTTGGAGTTATATTTGCTGCCAATATCATGTACTGAATGTTTAGAGAAATATTTTCTGCTATGCATTTAAAAATGACAAATAACTATGAAAGACATGTTAGTAGACATGGAGGAGATAATCAAAAGATCGAAATACATGTAATCACTGTTCCAGAAGGAGAGGGGAAAGAGAATGGAGAAAAGACTCATAATTCTACATAATTGATTAATTAGACAAATCCTAATATCAGGAAGCCCAGTGAATCCAAAGCAAGAATAATAAAAAGAAACCCTTACCAAGACAGACAGACACATGAGCATGAAATAATTGAAAATGCAAGGAAAGAGATCTTTAAAACAGTCAGGAAGAATGAAACAGTAGTTAGAAATAAATGATAACTAGATTTACAAACTAACTTTTCAACACTTACAATGGAAGCTAGAGGGCAATGGGATTATATCTCCAAAATATAAGAGACAACAGCTGTTCTATTACAATTGCTATACCCAGTGAAAAAAAAATTCAAAATGAGGTTAAAATAAAGCTATTTCAAACAATTAAAAAATGAAAGAATGTACTAACAAAAGACCTTCATGAATGAAACATCTAAATAATGTATATCAAACAAAGGAAAATAATCACAGAAAAAAATGTCTAAGATGAAAGAAGAAAAGTAAAACCATGGCAAACATCTCAGTAAATCTAAAGAAAGACTTACTGTGTAAAAATATTAACAGTGTTTAATTTATAGAGTTCATACAACAAAAGTCAAAGCCACCACCAACATGTCATTCCAAAAAGATCATGAAAGGAATTGAAACATTCAAAGGTCCTTTTATTGTCTGAGAGGAAAATATTAGTTAACATTAGATGTTGTAACCTCAGCTATTCATGTTTTATATTTAATGATTTCAAGGTAGAGGTAGAAAAGTATATCTTAAACAGGATATTAAAATACAAACTATAAAGGGAAATACTGATAATTTAACTATATCAAATTTTAGAACTCCATTCACCAAAAGATACCATAAAAAGACTAAAAATTCCAGTCACATACTAGAATAATAAACCTAACAAAATATAATGAATTCTAAGCATCAATAAAGAAATGATAAATAATCTAACAGGAAAAAAATGGACTAAAAATGTGAACAGATATTTCACAGAAGAGGAAACACAAATAACCCAGAAACATATGAAGACATGTACAACATCATTAGTAATCAGGGGAATTCAAATTAAATCACAATGAAATACCATTGTACAATCACCGCACTGGCAAAAAATTTAAAAGTTTAGATGAGAACACAGAGCAATAGGAAGTCATCATCCCCCAGTGGACAGCAGGTGAATGGTAAGTAATTTTACTAGGAACGTTACATGTGCATCCTGTATGCATTATATGTACTGCAACAATACTGCTCCTGAGTCTATGCCGTAGAGAAATTCTTGTGCATGATCCAGAGTCACATGAAACAGGGTTCAAGGAGCACTGTTTGTAAGAGCAAACACTCAAAACCACCCAAATATCCATGAGCATAGAGTGGGTTACAATATTGTGATTTTTTTTCACTCAGTAGAATGATACACAGTGGTAAGAATGATTAAATTAAATGCTATAATAAACCCCAAACAAGTTTGACAGACAAAAATGAAGGTATAAAACTACCATTATTCCATTTATATAAAATTCAAAAACAGGCAAAAGTAAACAGTATATCATTTACTGATACATGCATATATGATAAAACTATTTTAAAAAGTAAGAAGATTATAAACACAAAAATCAGAAGGTAGCTAGCTATCCCAGGATAAATAAGAGGGGCATACACAGTGCTTCAGATAGGTAGTGCTGTATTTATGTCATGTGCTGGCCACAAAGTTTTTCAATTTTTAATTACATTTTAGTGGACACACATGAATTATATAAGTTTTAAAGGTAAATTATTATCACAATAAAGAAATATTTAATATTGTTAATTGCAGTTTAATAAACATAATAAGTTTAAATTAAGAAGAAAAGCTTTGCTTTTAAACTAAATGTTTAAAATTTGGGATTTTTATTTAAAAATCACATTTAAAGAAACGTGGCAAAACTGGAGTTTAAATGGGGGTTCTTTTCTGAGTCATATATTTGCATAGTGTCAGTGGAATAATAATGACTCTAGTTATTCTGACTGAAAGCTGAAAATGTTTGTTTGTTTAATTATTTTAGTTTGTACTTCATTTTTATAGCATTCCCTCATCATTAATTATATATTGCAGTTGCATTATGCAAAATGAAAACAAATAAAATTAGAAATACTATTCTTCATAAAATGTAGCATAAAGTTACAGTGGCTGATACCCACAGTCATTTGTATAGCCATTGCCTTGAAATATACTGATCACAAGCTCCTTTATCTCCAAAATGTCTGAATGCTGTTAACATGAGAAAAAGACACCTGATTAACTTGACTGACCTGCAGCAAAATTACTTGTTTTCATCGAAAAGGAAGGTGCTCTGTTACTCACTTTTTTCCTTTCTGAACTAATTTCTGAGAAAATTACTCAATTAATAGCACTAATTTACAAAATTAATTGTGTAATTTGCCTATATTCCAGGCATTCATTAGCTCTCATGGAAGCACCTGTGTGGAGAAAACTGTATCAGGGCTCTTTGGAAAGAAGACAGTGGCAGACAGTGGCACCGTAGCGCCTCAAATAATGCAACAAAGACCCCTACGCGAGCTTGTGTCCTGTCAAAGAAGCTGTTTTCTGCTCTATTGAAATCTTTGGCTTCAAGCACTAACCTCCTCTCATATTCCTTTGTCCCTTAAGCTCCAACTTCACTATCCAGTCGTCCTCTCTATTCTTGCCTCCTCCAGTTCTAACTCAAGTTTCAGTCTTATTAGAAATAGGACATGGTCACTTTGGCAAGACATGGCTCCTTTTTTACCCAGAGGGTAAAGCACTATAGCAACAAGAGGTACACAGGTAAAGGACAGTGTTATCGAAACCTAACTATGCCCTAACTATGCCCACCCTCACTCCTCATCAGTGAGCTTCTCCTGTAACCTGGACCATTCCAAACACTGATCAATGATTGAGAAGCAAAAAGTTTCCACAGCCTTCTAACATCATCAATTCAAGTGCCTAACAATTCTAATGAGAAGGGTCTTGAATGATAATATTTAAAGCTATTTTTTCTTATTTTATCAGATAAATAATCAATTGTTTAAAAAGGTATTCATTTATTCTTATACCTGAATCTTATATATATAGTATATGATTAGCATCAGGTTAGTCTGGGAGTAGGAATGGGTTTGTTTGATTAAGAAATAAAAAATAAGCATAGCATCTTACTATAAAAATGTTATACTTAGAAGAGAATGTATACATTTAAAGAGAATTAAAATGAAAATGTTTTCATTTCTATATGTTAATATAATACAGTGCCAAACGATTTGGCAATGGCATTAAGTGACACAGAAGTTCAAAGCACAGACAAATACCAATGTGAGCAGGAGTAATAAAGGCTTCCAAGAGGAAGTAGAAAGAGAGCTAGGATTTAGGGAATTGATGAATGGACAGGAGCTAAAAACACAGAGGGGAAGGAGGAGGGTATTTCTGGCATTGGAAATCGAATATGAAATTCAGCTCAAGCATGTGAAGATAAGTAGGGGCTATGACCGTGAGGTATGGAGGGGGCTGATGCCAGTAGCTGCTCTGATGAGAATATGAAGAGAAGTACCACAAACACTTTGAAGTCTGGCTGTTTTATTCATTGAACTATTGGAATGTGCATTGAATGCCATCTGATTCAACAGCAATGGTTTGTACTCTTCTATCCTCTGATAATTTGCTGGCAGCACACACCTTCTGTCATGTCAAATTACTGCAGCCTGAAAGTTGTGTAGGAAAATCTGTGGTGGCAAATTAAGTCCTTGCCATCCTGAATCCAGGCATTCAGGATTGATTATTAACAACTGGAAAGCTGAGGAAGCAAAGAGAAAATCATCACCGTCTACAGCCAAAGTCCCAAAGCCAGTAACCATATAGACATTAACATTAGGTAGCCTCACTGGAACAAAAGCATTCTTTGGTCTCTAACCACATATAATTCAGAGAGATAGCACAGTATGCAGAAAAACCAGACTAAGTATCCTGGAATGCATGACTCTACACCAAAGAGATATACAAAGTATCCAGAGACACCTAGTATGACACTGTCACTGGTCCAACACATTGTCTGTATTCCTAAATCTAAGAAATCATAGAACTAACAGGGATTATGTTGTTGAATGCAGTATGTCCCATTAGAACAAGGAGTGAAGTGATATTCACTCACTGGGAGAAATAAACTGGAGTTCGTGTCTAGGATATAGAAAGATTCACCTTTTCCATCCTATGGACCAGTAACACAATTTACACCTTTGAACTTTAAAGAGTTTAAACAGTGCATAGCTTTATAAATTTGTAGTGAGAATCAGGGAGACATAAAGTTACAAAATGAACATTTTTTTTTCCTAAGTAGTAGTATTTTTCGAGAAACGGAAGGTATTGAATATTCACTACCTTTTAAAAGATAGCAAATGAGAGAGGCAAGGTGCTTTTTGTTTGGTTTTGTTTTAAATTGGGGAAAATGACAAAAATTAGCAGTTATTAACTTCACTTTTCATTAGATTTAATACTATCTTCCATTCTACAATATTGTATAATATCCCATTCTACATTCCACTCCATTCTAATAATAATAAAATAATAAAACAACTAAAAGTAGCTAACTAGTATCTATGAAAATACTTACATGCCAGATATGACATTAAATGATCTAGAAACATTATCTCATTTAATTTTTATATTTACTGTAATATGTATTATCTGCCCATTTTGCAGATGAGAATTAGCTGAGTTATCATTGATGCTTAGATTAGCAAAGTGGTGTACCTGTGATCACAGATGTAAAAAACTACAACATCAAAAAAAAAAACCAACAAAACAAAACAGTCTGTCATGTGCACTTGAAGCCAGAAATGGATTAAATCTAGGGACTAAACACCTACTACCTGGTCAGATGTTAACAATCAAAGAAGGTTCCTGGAGACAAGGGCTAACTAGAAGGTTAACACAAGGACCACGAAGGCCAATTCCTTTTTATCACCTTAGCTATGTAACCATAGGAGTTGCCTCAAAACAATCATTTATAAAGGTGAGAACAAACAACAACAAAAACCCAGAAACCTCCAAATACTTCGTGATTGGAAGAGTGCTGTTGTGAGGTATGAGCAAGCTGGTTGCATTTAATAATCTGACCATCAAGAACCATTCTGTTCACTTCTGTATTATTTACAGTAAAATGTGTGTAATATATCTGATCCCTAGAAGATACCTTTTTAAAAGTATGCAAACACATTTTAAACAAGGAATTGACAACAATGATTTCTTAGACAAGGAATTTTTCAGGTGATAACTCTTTTAGAATGATGCTACTCTGTAAGTATGAAAGTTCTCTAATCTATCACTAGATTTGAAAACTAATGAGGATGAGTAGAGACAGAATATGAATTTAAATACGCATTCATTCCTTGCCTTCACCAAGATTTATTTGTAAATCAATGCTATTTTATTTTCCCATTAGTTATATTTGAAGTAATTCATTCCAAAATATAGAAAATAATTATTTCTTGAAAAATTAAATTCAAAAGCTACAATTTAAAAATTAAGTTTCATGGAGTTAAGTATTAAAAGACATTAGTCCTAAACACAGTCTATTCCTTGACACCAGTGTTTTCTCTGTAAGCCATTCTGTATTAATAGGCCGACTAACTTTCTAACACCTACTCTAAAATGATGATCTCTCTCCTAACTGTAAAACAATTCTAGTATTATTTTTCATTATTAACTATGATTTTGAAAAGTTGAAATGGTTTAGTTGTATGCCAGTATATATTAGAATTTAGTGGAATGTAAGCATAAAAAACTGTTTAACAACGTTCTTCTAAGATTCAGCTCATAGGTCATATCCTTCATAAAACTTATCGGAAGCTTTCTTCCACCCAATTAACAAATCCCTGAGGGGTCAACTGTACCCTATACGGTTGTTCAGAGTCTGTCATTCCTTGAGTAATACATTATAATAGTAGCTCTAAAACTTTAACACACAGCAGAATCTTCTGGAGTGCTGGTTAAACTACAAATTGCAGAGCCTCACCGTCAGAGTTCCTGATTTATGAGGTCTGGGTGGAACACAATAATTTGCATTTCTGTACAATCCTAAGGTGATGCTGATGCCGTCAGTCTGGGGACCACATTTTGAGAACCACTGCTTTCGGAGTGTTTCATTTTCAAAAAGTCTGCCTCCCACTATGAGACTAGAACCACTAAAGAGCAGATATGGTGCCTAGCATGTTCTAGGCACTCAATACATATTTCTGAATCAAAGAACGCAGAGGCCCCTGCAACGTTTGGAGGAGAACGAAATTAAAAATGAGAAGACTAACAACGCAAGTTTCGGGAAATAAACTATATATATATAAAGCTTAGCAGACTCAAATTTTATTTAAACCACTGTGAAGTCAATACTCTGACCTTATAAATGGTTCAGTGAAAATCCTTATGATGTAAAGAAAAATGCGAAGAGTTTGAAATTAATACTTGGTCTAGGTTCCTCTAAGTCCTTTTCCAAAATATGCCTATGTGTATCTGTTCATTAAGCAAACACTTACTGAATATATACCATAAGCAATTAAGCTAGAAAACATAGGAAACGACAAGTTGACCAAAGTATTACTTCGTTTTAACAGAAGTGGATCAAACAAGTATTCATCACACAATTCTAGGAAAGGGGGGTACCAACCGCCAGAAACAAGAGATGTTCTAGAAACTCAAAGTAGTTCACTAGTGAGGATTTTGAGGTAGGTAGCAGATAGGGAATCACAGAAAGAGCTGGAAAACTACGTAAACATATAAAGCTGGCCCGAGGACGGGAAGGCTTTGAATGTAAGACTAAGGAATTTGAACTTACTTTTGTAGGGGTGAGAAGAAAGCAATACCTAGCAAAACTAAACTTCAGGCAGGGTATATGCTTGAGTAGAAGGAGACTAGAGGCAGAAGGACTAGTGAGAAAGCTACTGAAATGGTCTCCACAGAGGTCAGCGCGACCTAAACCAGGTGGTAGCATTAGGAGTGAAACACACAGAAGGCAAAATCAGCAGTTAGGCAACCGATTAAATGCATGGCAAGAGAGAGAAAAATGAATTAAATGGAAAGGTTTTGAGCCTTAATGACCCAATAAATGAAGATGCCACTTAAAAGCTAAAGAAGCCAAGATGATAGAGTCAATATACTTAAAGATAATTAATCATAAACTTCAGAGGCACTCACTTGCAGGAACTTCTATCAGAGCCCTGGGTTGGGGGAATCCTAGCAGTGTGTTCACTTTGCCATATACATGTGTAAAGTGTGTAAGTCATTTATTTTATTTTATTTATTTATTTATTTGAGACGCAGTCTCGCTCTGTCGCCAGGTTGAAGTGCAGTGGCGTGATCTCGGCTCATTGCAAGCTCTGCCTCCCGCGTTCACGCCATTCTCCTGCCTCAGCCTCCCGAGTAGCTGGGACTGCAGGCGCCCGCCATCGCGCCCGGCTAAGTGTGTAAGTCATTTCTATCTTGCCTGCTTAAGCTTCTCCTTCCACTCCTCCAACATTTCCTTAGTCACACTCACCTCTCACCAGATGGCCCTAGAGAGGCTGTGGTCATTTTTATTTAACTTTTGGCATTCTTTCCTTAATTGGAACTCCTTGAATTATATTAGCTTTAAGCCCTGAAAAATCTGAATCTGACCCTGCAAGAATAGTTTCTGGTTGTGAGGAAGCTGTGCTCAGTTGTATTCTTGGACTTTGATGCACTACCCAGAATTTCAGGTGGAAAAAGCCCACCATGGGTTTAAAAATCTAGCAGAACATTTGGGACTGGGGAAATAAATGAGGATGGTTGATGAAATTACTCAAGAAGAGAAAACAGACAGAGGGGAGAAGACCTAACATTAAATTTCTGTACCCTGACATCAAGAACAGGAAGAAGAAACTGAGAAAGAAGAAGAGGATGGAACAATCAGAATGGATGAAAACAACAATAAAACAATGTAGTCCGGTGACATAAATGCCAAGGGAAGAATGAATCTTAACTAAGTAAAGATGTAGACTGTTCCCTGTGCTGAAAAGACCAGAAAAGATGAGTGCTGATATAAAGCCATTCCTATGGATTGGTGGTCACTGGAAGGGAAGATATGAATAGAGGGAGAAGTTTGTCATGCCCCCCACCAGGTCCCATGGCGGAGCTACAGGACAGTTTTTCTAACCTCCCTTAGGGGGATGGGGACTAAAATTTGCTGCTGCTCTAGTGACAAGGAGTTTACATATCCACTGGAATATCGTAAGATGGTAAGCTAGTATGATTGACATTTTACAAATGAGAAAACGTGTCCAAAGTGACACCACCAACCAGAGCTGGAACTCAAATTCCAGATTTTCCTAACTCCAAGTCTACTGTCTTATTCTCATGGCCAATTTTAATAGCAATGTACCTATCTATCTTCACTATTATTAACAGTATTATTCAAATAATTATCTGGAATTTAGGAACAGAATAGCCTTGTCTAATTTTAGGACTGTTTTCTGAGGTTCCACTTCAATTAGAAATGCACACATTAGAAAATGCACGCTATTGCTTCAGTAATATTTTATATGTTTGTAACCCTTTATTTAAAAATTAATCTGATAACATTTGTGAACATGTTAAAAAGCTAAAATGTCAGCACATTACTTTTCCTTCTTCACAGTTTCTAATCTGTAGAGCCTAACAAAACAATGATTAGCATTTCAAAAGAAAATAAGGAAAAACCTGGTAGAAATATATTTAGCAGAGAAAGTTTCTAAGTCTGATCTGTTGTTTGAATATATTTTTTAAAAAGAAGTTCAACATAAGCATTTTACTTCTTGCATTCATAAAGTGTTTATCAGTTTTCATCAAAACAAAGAAAATAAGACACGATTTCGTTTTTTTCATTTCATGGGCTGATTTTTCATATTTTAAAAATATTTTACGTTTGTAGTCCAATATTAATATTTAACACATGGATTAATCTACATGTTGTGCTGAAAGATGAATTGAATAAATGCCAGGAATTATTAACAAGCAATTTCAACTAAAACTATAAAACAATTTCAGCAACAATTACCTTAAGTGATAAATTTTCCTTCAATTTAAGAAATAATTTTATCCCTCAGATGTTTATTGAAATTATTATTTTGTACTTGCTGTATCTGAAGACAGCAAGAGACTTAGCCCACGTAAAAGTAGAAAGTACTTTTTCATAAGTATTTTAATTTCTTACGATAACACTTAGCTATTAAATAAAATTGCGGGCTGGCAGCTGTAGGCTCAGGCATATAATGGAAGAGAAAGATGGAAATACCAAAGGGGGGCAGGTAGTCATGAGCAAGGACCTGAAACTTTGATATATTTGATATATTTATCAAACTTTGATATATTTATCTTCAGTTTGGTAGTAACACTACTATTTAGTGTTACTTGCTTATAGTTGTTTCTATCCATTAACTTGCTTTGTTACCTTTTGCTATGTATATAATTATATTCTATGTACATAATTATATAGAGTTGATGCTATCATAAACAATGCTTTAAAGGGTATATTTTATAATTCCTAGGCTGTTCTTTGCTAAGGGACTTCAGCTAGAGCACATCTATAGTGCAATTTACTGTGTTGAAACTAGGCAGAACATCAACAATAAAATTTGGAACACACCTTAGGTATGGCTAAAATTTTTTAAACTGACAACACTAAGTGTAAACAAAAAAATAGAAACACTGTAATTCTCATATATTATCAGTGGAAGTTTAAAATCATGCACCCACCTTGAGAAACTGTGGGACAAAGTCTAACAAAGTTAAACAAAATCCTGTTTCCTAGCCTTTCCACTTTTCATATATGCTCAATAGAAATGACTATTATGTCCCAACTCATTTAAAAATGCTTATAGGTATAATAGCCCCAAACTGGAAACAAACCAAATGTTCTTCCACATGAGAATAAATAATCAAATCGTGGTATATGCATACAATGGAATATGACTCAGAAACAAAAAATAACCAACCAATGATACATACAACATGGATAAATTTCAAAAATATGATGATCCAAAGAAACCAGACACAAAACAGAACATTCTTTACAATCCCACTTATATCAACTTCAGGACAGGGAAAATCACTTATGATGATAGTTATCAGAATAGCAGCTGGGCAGAGGAGAACTGTGACTAAGACGTAGCTTGAGAGTCACTTCCTAGAATTACAGAAATGCCCTGTGTATGGACGTGGGTAGTAAACACATGTGGGTATATACAGGTTAAAATTATTCCACTGACATATACACTTAAAAACTTGCACATTGTATTGTATTTAAATTATATTTCATTGTTAAATAGAAGTCAAAACCAAAGAAAACCTTCATCATGCTTCTTTTTCTTTTTTCTTCTCCCTCCCTCCCTCCTTCCCTCCCTTCCTTCCTTCCTCCTTTCTTTCTTTTTTTTTGTTTTGACAGAGTCTCGCTCTTTCACCCGGGCTGAAGTGCAGTGGAGCAATCTCAGCTCACTGCAACCTCTGCCTCCCACGTTCAAGGGATTCTCCTGCTTCAGCCTCCTGAGTAGCTGGGATTACAGGCATGAGCCACCTTGCCTGGCTAATTTTTGTATTTTTAGTAGAGACAGGGTTTCACCAGGTTGGCCAGGCTGGTCGCGAACTCCTGACCTCAAGTAATCTCCCGCCTTGGCCTCCCAAAATGCTGGGATTACAGGTGTGAGCCACTGTGCCCGGCCACTTCTTTTTCTTACATGGCCACTTATTTTTCTTCTTTTTCTTATATTTTTTATATGTGTATTCTGATTTTCCTCGTAGGATTTTTTGCTTGTTGAAATGAAGCAGTTAAGATGTGACTAATACAACAGAGAGCATCTTGAAAAGAATGACATCATATAGCAAGCCTGTCCAATCTGCAGCCTGCATATGACCTAGGGTGGCTTTGAATGTGGCCCAACACACATTCGTAAACTTCCTTAAAACATGAGATATTTTTGTAATTTTTTTTTGTTTTTTTTTTTTTAGTTCATCAGTTATTGTTAGTGCTAGTGTATTTTTTGTGTGGCCCAAGACAATTCTTCTTCCAATGTGGCCCAGGGAAGCCAAAAGCATGGACACCCCTGTATAGCATGAGTAAACACCTCAGCACCAAGGCTAGTAACAGAAGAGATGAATGACTTAATAACATTTAATTCCCTCACTCTCCCTTCTCCAGGCTGCAGCATTCTCAAGAATGAATTGGAAACTTCGGCCGGGTGTGGTGGCTCACACCTATAATCCCAGCACTTTGGGAGGCCGAAGTGGGTGAATCATGAGGTCAGGAGATCGAGACCAGCCTGGCCAACAGGGTGAAACCCGTCTTTACGAAAAATACAAAAAAAAATAGCTGGCATAGTGGTGGGCACCTGTAATCCCAGCTACTCAGGAGGCTGAGGCAGGAAAATCGTTTGAACCCAGGAGGCAGAGGTTGCAGTGAGCCAAGATCGCGTCACTGAACTCCAGCCCAGGCAACAGAGTGAGACTCCATCTCAAAAACAAAAACAAAAAAAGAATTGGAAACTATTCATTTCCTACTACTTCCATCACCGCTATAAACTTCTGTCACCTCTCCTAAATTCCAAAACCTCACTATGCTAGTAAGAGCCTCATGCACTTGACTCCTGACCCAGAACTGCTTGGTCAACCTTCTAACACATCTTGTCTCTTGTTATTTCAAGCACAGTTATCTGAGTAGATGCTAGCTCAATACCCCCTGCCTGTGGAAATATATTAAATGCCTCCACATACAGAATCATCTCCAAGGGGTAGAAGATAAGAAGGCTAGAAAAGAAGTTAACAATAGAGAAAAATACCAATAGATTGACTACAGGAAAATATTACACTCCTAAACATTAATAGCACCATAAACAAAATTAAAAGGCATGTAATTAACTGAGAAAAAAATGTTAGCAATATATATAAAAATACTAAAAAGGGCTAACAACATCAATAAAGAATTCTTGCAAATCAATGTGAATAAAAGGAACACATCACTAGGTAATGCAAGGTAATGAACAGATAATTTGGTGAAATACAATTGGCAAATCCACATGTGAAGATGTTCAAACATAGTAGAAGTTAAAACTGTAAAACAGTTAAAACGATGAGGGTTTTTTTTTCTTATAAAATGATAAGGACTGAAAATAATAATTGCAATCTGGGAGGGCCATTGTGCTGGACAGTACAGGAGGTAGTATAAAGAAACATACAGAGGAGGAGAACTCAGTTTGGCAGTGAGTATTAAAAATCTAAAAATAACTATACCTTCTAACTCATTTCCACACTTTGTACACAATACAAATATTTCGATTAAACTATCACATATAACAGTAGTGTGTGTGTGTGTGTGTGTGTGTGTGTGTGTATATATATATATATATTTTTTTTTTCCCCCCCTGAGACGGAGTCTCACTCTGTCACCCAGGCTACAGTGCGGTGGAGCAACCTCGGCTCACTGCAACCTCCACCTCCCAGGTTCGAATGATTCTCCAGCCTCAGTCTCCCGAGTAGCTAGGACTATAGGCATGTGCCACTGTGCCCGGCTATTTTTTTTAATTTTAATAGAGACAGGGTTTCACTGTGTCAGCCAGGCTGGTCTTGAAATCCTGACCTCGTGATCCACCCGCCTCGGCCTCCAAAAGTGCTGGGATTACAGGCGTGAGCCACTGCACCAAGCCAGTGTTTATAAAATTTTTAATGGAAAAAAATCTATCTATCCAATATCAAAAAGACTGGTAAAATAAGTGTAGTCTAGATGATATGCCACGTAATCTCTAAATATTTATATTATAGAAGGAAATTAATATCAGCAAAAGATGTGTATGATACCATATTAGTTTTTTTAAAAAGGTTGCAATACAGTCTGCACAGTAGGCTTCTATTTTTTTTAAATGATTAAATATATAAAGGCAAACTACTAAAAGGAATATACCAAAATTTTAATAGTGATTTTCTTTAGATATGATTCTGGATATTCTATTTTCGTTCTCAAACTTCTGTTTTCCAAATCTTCTATAGCGATAATTATAATCACTAATAACCAATGTTATCGAAAATTTCCATCATCTCTAAATGCCTTAAAGAGTTTGACAGAAAGAATTTAAAAACATAGGCTCTCCTTTTTCTTCTTTCATTAGTGATGATGGGCTATTAAAACAAGGCCACGTCCTTTTGCTTTAACCTCGCATCCCCAGGGATTTCACATTAGAATGTCCTTCCTCCCAATACCTACTCCTATAACCTTCCCCAACCCAGACGTTAGTTTCTCTCCATTAAAAAAATCTCCACAGTAATATAAATTAAGCAAGGAACCATTTTAAACTGTCAGCTTAATGGTGCACACAGGAAATATGGCTGCTCTCAGTGCGAGAAAATTCTAATGAATAAAGTAGCTTAAGAAAAAGATATTTTCCAACTATAAGTGGAAAACTTGTTCAGTTTCTCAGAGGTTGTTTACTGCCATGGGAATTACCGGATTTAAACTTCTTCACAACGTTATCACTTGAATATGGTTAGGTTATTCTGCGTGTGGGCGACTCATTAATAAAGCTGAAGGAAAAGCAGGACAGTGCCAGGAAAGAAATCTAGAGCTGGACATTTAATATTCTTGTGTGTCAGAGACTACATTTGTAATATTAGGGGTGGGAAGTAGTTACTTGCTAAAATCCCACTTCATACTCCGTTTCTGATTCTAGGGGTGTTTTTGTCATCCATACAAAGTCAAAAAGAATGCAAAATTATAACCCAATAATAATGTCATTTTTTAAAGAAAAGTATAGATGATTCAAGACCAAGAAAGAGGCAGTTCATAAAAGATTTAATGTTGAAAAACCACAAACATAAAAGGAGGCTAAAATTGGAAAAGACATTATAAAATCTAAAACTTTAAAAATTTGATATGATAAAATATATGCTGGAAATAACACCTGCATCAAAGCTTTCTTGGTCAAAGGAAAAAGTGTTAACTATTAAGAGATTTTTTACCTTAAAAAATACAAAGAAACACCTTAGTTTGCATTATAGACTAAAATAATCTTTTCAAAGGATATTGAGAATAGAGGACCAAAGAGTGTTTATATGGAAGGACAAAAGGAGAATGCAGACTGAGATTTAAAAGTTGTGTGTGTGCATGCATATAACCCTCAAAAGTATAACTCCACACCAAAAACAAAGAAGTAGCTGTATCTAGGGATGTTCTATTCCATCAAAACTATGTCTGTGAAGCTTTAAAGGGAATCTTCTTGCAGGCTACTTCCTATATGAATACTTTCTATGTATAACAGTTCATTCTAAGAGAAGAGCAATAGATTTAACCACTTGTTAGTATCCTTGTTAGCAGTATATCAACAGCAATTGATCACTAACGTGAAGGTATCAGGTTTTAGGTAACTTCCAACACCATTCTCCTTGTGTTCAAGTGATTTTCCTGCATCCTCTGAATAGAAACCATCACTGCTAAGAATTGCTCCTTAGACAGTACCTGCTGGAGGCTTGCAAAGATCTAAGGTAAAAAGTCATAAGTTGAAGATATTAGTTGATAATGGCATAAGGTCTTGTTCCTCAAGCAATTGTGCAAGGACCGTCTACATTATAATCTCTTAAAGTGGATATTTAGAAATGCAAATTCTTGAGCCCTACCCCCAGATTACTCAATAGAGTCTTTAAAGGTACAACCTAGGCATGTGCAGTTTCAGTAAACTCCTTAGGTGATTCTGATACAGTTTAAATTTTAAGAATTAAAATTTAATTATATCTGTTTGTATTACATCTCTTCAACATACAGCAAATTTTAATAAAAGCGATCGAGGTACTAAGAAATGAATTGTAAATGGTGAAATCACAGACAATGGAAGGAATATTTAGGTGTTGCAGGCAATTTATTATAGCTTGAAAATCATACCATGCTAACTGTAGCTAGCTTTAAAGTAAGTTCTGACTAACAGACTGAACATATTATTGCTTCTGTGTGAGTAGAAGAGGTTATTTAGAAATCTTTCTACAAACATTTGAGTATCTGTGAAAATTTACTTTTGGACACTGAGATATAACAAAAACCACACTTTCTGTCCTCAGGAAATTTAATCCAGGAAAATTAGAGCTCTGTTTTGAAAGCAGAGGAAGTTAATTTAAAAAACACAGACTGGATGTATCTTAACACCACCTCCTAAGCTCACTAGTGATACCTGAAAGCATTCACCTTCACCTAGTTGGAGAGATCTCTGCTGCAAGGAAAATGTTAACCATCTTGCCAGCTAGGCATCATTCTTCATACTATAATAAGCAAAAGGCATTTCCAAAGTGAGACTCTCTTTGTAAATTTCTTTGTCATTCTTGTGAAGAATCAGATGCTGTAATTATTAAGTTTTTTACAGAACATCTCAATTTTCCAATTGCTCTTTAATAATTTCCAGCAAGTAATTGGACATTTTAATTATATGTAGCTTCTTGTCACTGTTCATCTAAAAAAATCACAGCATTAAACAAAGATGCTCAGCCTGAGTGTTTTCTTGGGTTGTAGGCATATTTTTTGAGTTATTTCAACAATGATCAAAAGCCAGTGAGTTCATCCTTCAAACTGGAATCCTCATTTCTTTTCCAAAAGACAAAAACTAATAAGCAACAAAAAAATTAAACCGTCACACTAACAAAATGTATTAAAAGTCAATCGATAATACTGGCCATCACACCAACAACCTCTACCTTTATTTTATTTTCCCATAAAGAGCCACCAATCCATTTTGTTTTTTTCTACTAGCTTAGCAAGTCCATATGGACTGGACCCTTTCAGTGTTTCTTTCCTAGAATCCCTGCAGAATCATTGATCTCCTTGATCTACTCATCTCTTTGATCTTTTGAGGATAGTCTACAAATAGCCTGTGCTCCCCTACGTGGGTGGCAATAGCAGCCCTGGAGCCTTCAAACCAGCTTATGGGGTTATAGTCCCAGCTCTGCCAGTTACAAACATGCGACTAAGTCAGGCCAATTAAAGTGACCGGGCTGCAACGTTGCCCCACCTGCAAAATGGGGCAAAAATCTTCCATATTTAATTTACAGGCTTGTGTAGATTTCATATGAAATAAAAAGAGAAGCCACTGTGTAAACCTTGAAATCTCTACAAATGTGAAAATGAAAATGAACCAAACATCTCCCCAATATTAGCATGACATCTATCAGGCTCCTATAGACATCAGTAATGAAGGAGGATGTGTGCCCACCCAGCCATGCCGTGGTACAAATGGGGCCTCTGGTGTGTCAGAAAAGCAACTGGAAAATGGAAAAGAGATGGTTCCCATCTTTCCTATGTCTGTTCTAGGACACTGCAAGTCCTCCCGAAGGTGTCTGAAAGAACACAAGGCAGGCAGGTTAAGTGTGAAAGACAGCAGAATGGATTTGACGGCCTCTATCAGGCCTGAGGTCTTTTGGCAGAGAGTGAGAGAATGTCCTATTCCAAGCAGAAGGCACTTGATAAGCACTTGATTGATTGGTCTCTGCATTCTTGGCACTCAGTAAAACACTGATTTGCCAGTAGAGTGTGTAAACACCCACATTTTGGTAATAACCTAAATATCTGCATATTGTGAATGAGGAGGCTGACTGAATGAAATTATGTAAAAACAGAAAGTCAACTCCCTGCAAGTCTTGCCTTCACCATTCTCTTTGCAAATGCAGGACTTTTAACAGTGAGGATATTAGGACACCCACAAGGGAAGGATGGAGCCCTGCCCTGCTCTTTGGGAGCTTTTTGCCTATATGTGTGTGTCTGGCCCTCATTCAAGGATATGCTCCTCTCTGGCAACTCCCAGCCAATGTCTAGAGAGCACAGCACTGTGTTTTCCAACTTAACTAAGAATTAGGTCTCTTTGCTACTGCCTTTCCTTAAGACCAGGACCAAATATATATATATATATATATGTATGTGTGTATATATATATGTGTGTGTGTATGTGTATATATATATGTGTATATATATATGTATGTATATATTGTTTAACGGGCCTCACGTCTAGGCAAAATACACACACATACATACACACACATACATACAAAGTCATTCACTCAATAGTAAGCTGCATTTGTCTGGAATTACTAACAAAAATTGAATTAGCAATTATTGCACTGTTGTTTTCTTTTAAAAGCACAAGTTAAAGTAGTGTTTTCTGCTCATGCTTAATAAGATTGCCTTTCTCTCCATTTACCACATACCCATCTTTCAGAGCTTCTCTAAAAGCCTATGTCTTTCTTGAAGCTTTTACTGATTCCCTTGCTGGAAAATGTATCTCTGATTTCTAAATACCTACACTGCCCTAGCACAGATTGCTAAGTCATGTCCTTTGGAGGTCCTGTTTCCCAAATGGCAGGCACTCCATCACAAGGGTCTCCAAAATTCTCCAAAACACTAGGGAATGTATGAATATGTGAGGTGGGAGCGATATTCATATTGGCTCCAGAGGAGCCAGGCAATGCTTTCTCCAGGGATACTTTTCACTATTATCTGTTATCTAGAAAATCGCCTTCATTTTAAGATATTTAGAAGAAAATCCAAGTTACGTGGTTTCATAGATTAAACTTATTGCTGGCACTTACATACCACTAAAAGTTAACCTTGGAGGAGGGGTGATACAGACAATAACTTTAATCACATCAGCTTCTTGTCTTAACCACATCTTGCTTTGACTGAACTACTCTGATCCTAAGGACTCCTGACTGTTGATATCACAGCTTAAAGGCTTTCTTCAGACTCCGGGAGAGAAAGTGGTGGGACACTCTGTAAAGTGATTCAGTTCTAAAGTATATATATCATCCAAGGTGATCATAGAGCTTAAATAAATTTGCTTCAAACTAGCAATGAAATTTTGTCTAATACACAGTCCCCAAAATAACCTCTTTTTAGAAAGAGGATGAAAACATTTAAACATGGATGTTAAGTTCCTATTAAAACACTCATTTATTTTAAGAAATTCGCTAGTTATGTTTTAAAAATTGATAATCAAATTATAGTTGCTGAGCATTTTCATTTGACTTGGTATTTTGAAATGCTTGTGTTCTGTCTAAATGCTAGACTCTTAGCATTTGGCTATGGTATACGCATCAAAATGGCCACAGTAAAAGAAGTGACATTAGCAATTCTGGGCTAGGAAGCACTGTTTCTCTTACCGAAATCTCTCGCAACTGTAATCCAGCCAGGTAAAGATAGCTTTGTGTTTGCTGACATTTTCAGAGTTGACTGGGCAAAAAAGGTGCAATCATTTTCCTAAGTTTTTCCTCGTCATCTTTACCCTCTCCCCACCACCCCCTGCCGTTATTTTCAAAAGGCTTAATCTAAATTCTAAAGGAATGTTCTAAGAGAGTGAGGAAAAAAATATTCAACACTAAACTGCAGCAATAGCCTTGACAGTTCAGTTCTGCTGCAGGTGTCCTGGTTTAACTCCCACATGGACAAAGGGGATACAAATTGTTGTGTTACTACACAATATCCTCTTGTTAACATCTGTGTTATCCTCTTTTGGAAGAATCAGACACCAGGAAAGGATCTCAATTTCAACCCTTTGTCTTTTACTTAAAGAATCTACCAAATCAGTCTAGAATGATAAGAATGAAATGTGTTTTAAAAAGCTCAGAGGAGTCTACCTTATATCTAACCTCAGTCCATTCTGTTTTTTTTTTTCTCCAGAGCAGAAAAGACCCACTGTTGGAGAGGGGTTCATCTGTCACTTGAGGGGCAGCGGCAATTTATCAGTTCCTGTGCCAGATGTTTACATAGTATCAAGTCTTCACAACAGTCCTACAGAGGCCCTATTTCACTCCAGGCAAAACCAAGGCTCAGAGGCTTAGAAACTGCCCAAGGTCAGATAGTTAGTAGATGCAATGAGAATTATAAGAGTAATCCTTTATGTCACAAGGGAATTCCAGAATTCCTGTAATGTTATTTTAAGTGGAATGTGTGAAATGCCAGTAAATAAACAACAACAATTCTGGTGTTAAATTGAAGAAACAAAAGAATCTTTAAGAACAATGTAGTTAAGAGACTCAAACTAGAAAGAATTTACCATCCTTTCTGAATGCTGCTCCAACTTATAGTCTAATATAAAAACTCATTAGAAATCAGTAGTAGAGATGCTTAAATTCTCTATCTAGTCATACAATACCATGCATCTAGAAACAACACAATTTGATTTTTAAAATCTTCAAGGCTTCATAATTAAGAGACCATAATTAAAATTAGAATACTCAAATAAGTTTATTAATTGTCAGTCTTTTCTCTATATCCTGCCTTCAGAATTATATGATTTTATTTAACCATTTGCAGGATTCCTTTCATCTCAGGAGAGTATAATCATATAATCAGACTCATCACCACTGTTCCCTTTTAATTGTAAATCATGACTGCACTTGCAAATTAGTCTATTATCACAGCAGATTATCAATTTGGTAGGGAAAGTATTTGCCATCTAGAATGAAAGTAGTTAATAAACATTAATAAACATCTTAAATCAATCACTCCTTTACTCTTGGTGTGGCGACAGATGTCAGTTGAGATTAATAAATCAGTCAGAACAAATAAAGTGATGAGGAAGGGAAGCACAAGGAAGTCTCTCGATGCCCTGTGTACTTAAGAATCACAATGCCTAAAAACTAATTGGAAGATAAAGATAAGGCATTAAACCTTCAGAGAAATGACTTGTTGGAAATTAGACAAAGTAAATCCAGATAGCCATTCTCTGTGGGTCTGTTATGAACCACTGGCAATAAAAGCTAGAGGAGAAACAAAATGCTCAGTCAGAATAAATTATGTTTATTGACAGCATAATGTAGAGGTTAAAAGCATGGACTTTCTTTTTTCTTTTTCTTTTTTTTTTTGAGAAGGAGTTTAGCTCTTGTTGCCCAGGCTGGAGTGTGCAATGGCTTGATCTCGGCTCACTGCAACCTCTGCCTCCCAGGTTCAAGCGATTCTTCTGCCTGACCCTCCTGAGTAGCTGGGATTACAGGCAAAGGCCACCACGCCCAGCTAATTTTGTATTTTTAGTACGGATGGGGTTTCTCTATGTTGGTCAGGCTGGTCTCGAACTCCCGACCTCAAATGATCCGCCCGCCTCAGCCTCCCAAAGTGCTGGGACTACAGGCGCGAGCCACCGCACCTGGCCAAAAGCATGGACTTTCTAATGGGCCTGCTTGGGTTTGAATCCAGGGCCCACAACTTCCGTTTCAGTGACTTAACTATTTCTTAATTTTGCTGTGCCTCAATATCCTTATGGGTAAAATGGGCGAGTAAAGTACCTATCTCATAAAGTTGTTGTAAGGATTAAATGAATCAATATTTTGTTAAGAGTTTAAAACAGCACCTGGCATATAGCAAGCACTGAGTGATTGTTCAATAACTAAATGATATAATTGGCCATTTACTACCATTTTATGTGGCTCTAGTTCTTTCTCTGCACAGCCTTTTATGAGGGAGAATTGGGGTTGTGAAGTAATCCCACAATATTTTAATCACTTCCTCACTATAAGCCAAGAGTTGAATTAATTCATTCTGTAAAAATAATTAAAATTTAATTAATTCTATTAAAAAGAAAAAAACAAATTTTTCATTTAAAAATAAGATTACTGAGGCAAAATGTTAACAGTACAAATAGACTGTTGTTGTATAGTCCAGTCATTAATTAAAGGCATCCAGATATCAATACCTTGTGTATTAACACAAGACTTTTGTATAAAGATGTTTACCAGAAGCCCATCAGGAATGTTCCACTTTTAGTTATGGCACAAAACGTTATCCACTAGCATCATAAACAACTCTATATCTCACCTAGGACTAGTCCCAAGAAAAAGAATGAGTGGGGAAACCAAATACATTATTTGCATATTTAACAGCATGTCCAATTAGCCACTTTGCTGACAGAGACTAATTTATTATTCATCTTATTCCAGCATATGTTACTACTTTGACATCCACGTGACAAATGACTGATACAGCACATTGTGATTTTGAAAATGTTAACTGTGGACTTCAAGAAAATATAGCTTAGACTATTGAAGAAAGTTTCTCTGTTTCACCTTCAGAAAGATGGAATCTAGAAAATGATCAATTTTTCTACTATGTAGGCCTAAATGGTCCAATACGACACAATCTTCAGAAATGAATATGAAATATAAAGGAAATAAGCTATCAAATGATGCCCTGCAAACCAAATAGAAGGTTCAATCTCTACATACATCCTCTAGGCAAAAATTCTCAGAGGTATTTAAATTAGACATGTTCCAGTATTATTTCTCTATACTAGATTGTAATATATTTTATAATTGAAAAGGATAACTATACATAAAATGATATAGATGCATAGATAGGAACTAAATCATTCATTCAATTAACAAAGACAGAATCTTGAAAAATTTGAAAGCCAAGTTCCTCAGAAAAACCACATACTTCTTTCAAATGTGCTTGGATAGTTTTATATTAGAAAGTGAAAAAAAAAAAAAAGATAAAACAATGTGTTGCTGCATGCCCCTTCAAAATGTGCTCATCGGTTACTGTGAGAGTATTGTGTCACTGGGCTACCACACTTTTCCTGAATGTATTTTTTAGAACAGCATCACAATCAACTCCTAGTGAAGTGCTTTATGCTCTGTAACTATCCACACTTTAGATTTTTCAGTCTTAACATAAAATTAAAGATTTCAGAATCTAAAATTATCTGTTTTAAGTAGCATTAAAAATACCACTTCTCTTTAAGCAGCTCTGAAACCTGAAATCATCTAGAAAAATATGCCATGATGACCAAATGGTAACTAATTGCCAAGACAGACTAAACCACATAAATAATTACATGTACCATCGTTAGTCCAATGGCAACCCAGATAATCAAAAAAACCATGATTATCATGGCATCATGGCAGAAGTGTTGTCCAAATAAGTAAATTTCACTGCCTTGTATTTTACCACATATTAAAAAGCACTCCTTTACAATCTGTTAAATTTTTTCTTTCTTTATAGTTGCTGATTTTCAGAGATATATCATAATACTTTTATCAGTTTTAATTATTTGACAAACAAGTCACCAAATATACAGAGGAACATTTAAAAGTTCACAACCTCGGTTTAAAAAATGTAGGTCACATTATACAATACATTTAAACTGGGGATCTCAGAGCCCAAAAGGGTCCTATATTCTGAATTTCACAACAAAAATGACTACAAGATTCAAAGAAAGTTCATAGAAAACTTAACATATACATAACCACATACCTTGAAAATACACTGGAGAAACACCTTTCTATACTGCCTCAGTTAAAATTCACAAATCTCACAGATATTAAGTTCCCACAATTAATGCAGCAGGTTCTTCTTATCTACTTGTATATTTAGTGATTAAAAGGAAGTCTGTACAGGAATCATCACCTTCTAGTGTTAAAGCTTTTTAGTATAGTGGTTACTATTTAATTAATAACATTCCTTATCACTACCTCAGCATAACCCTTCAAGTCGAATTTGAGAACAGTTCTCATTTATTAATCCATCTCCATCTTCCTACTTATTGACTAAGTACCACAAGGTAATACTAGATAAAATTCCTTCCACTGAAATGCAGACATAAATTTCACATCTATATTGACTTGAAATTCTTAATAACTATGAGTTAGCTACTCTTTTGTGGCTAATTTTATTGTTAATGAAGAACATTTTTTGAGACATGAATTGGAAAGTACCAACGCTGGGACAAATTTCAGGTCTTCTAATTTAAATCCATTGGGTTTTGTTTGTTAGTCTTTTTCAAAACCCTGCCTTTTATATTGTCATGGAAAAGCAAATGTACAGTGGCTATATATTAATTAGGTGAACCTGACATAATCATCACCTCTTTAAATTTGTTTCCTTGTCAGCAAATTGATGATCATAAGCCCTGCCGTGGTTGTGATGATGATTAAATGAGACACTTTACATGAAGGCACTGTGGAAACATATACTTAAAAGATAGCTGTTTTCACTCAGTTCTGTCACGAGCTTGAGGGAATGCATTGTTATGTGATCAACACTGAACAATCTTGTATTTTGTGAGAGAATGGAATATTTTAAAAGGCCATTACAAGCTTCTATGTGGAGAGATATTCTACACCCTACATAGACCAGAAAGGGCTGGGCAAAAAGACCAAATGAAAGAAGCGGGTGCTTTTCTAAGAGGAAATCCTTGAGGCCTCAGTTGCGAGACAAGTACTAGGCCAAATGCACCTTGAGCCTGACCACCACACCATGGCTCCTGTGCACCTAAGTAAGCCACTCCCAGAATAATCATGAGGACAATTAGATGGCTTAAGGGACCTGAATATAATCTTTGCAAAAATATCTCCAGTTACAATATGTTTAGAATCAATACGTCCCTGGGAAAAGACAACAAGAGCATGAGGATTTTAAGAGATCCTTATGATCAAAGGAAACTTAGAATTGGAAATGATCTTAGAGGTCTGCTAGTCCAATTAAAAAAAAAAAAGAGAGAGAAACAGATAAAAACAAAACAAGAATATGAATGACAAAACAGTATAAAAAGTCATGCTCATTATTATTGAGATTGTTAACATCTCAAAACATAAATTGTGTTTTTTTCTTTAAAAGAGGCACACACTGTAGCATAAATGAGTCATCGACGGCTGACTGTGGTGATGGTCAACAGTAAAGGAAAGCTGGTTTTCTCTGTATGAACCAAGTTTGGTTACTCTATTCTCTTCTCAAAGACCAAGCCTCTAATCCCAGTTAATTGTCTAAAAAGGACTGCTTTTGGTCATACAGTATACAGGTGAGAGTGTAGATGAATTAGTGCAGGCTTTCCCTTCTATTGGAGTACAGGCTTTATGGAAGAGTATTCCATAGGAGGAGGAAGATGAGTTAGAAGATATGGGTCCTGCCTCCATCTCTGCTGCTGATTTGCTGTGACCCTATGAGTGTAGTTCACTTAAATTATTTAGATCTCTGTTGTCACATCTGTAAAATGAAAGGAATATACTCCTCAAACTTTAGAAATGAAAGAAATGGTGTTCAAAGTGGTAACTGAATTCCATAAGTCACTGAGTTAATAACTGGGTGAACTGGGACAGGAACTCAGGTCTTCTGATTTTAAGGTCTAGATTTCCCCTACATGTGCTCTAAAGTCTCTTTTAAGTATTTCTTAAAAAAAAAAAAAATCATTGGGAACCTACTATAGTCTGGGCACTTTTCAAATTCATGGTCTCATTTATTCTTCGCTTATTGTATTTTCATTTTATAAATGGAGAAAACATTCTTAGTAAAGATAAGCAGCTTCGTACATTTACACAGTGCTAGTAAATGGCAATGGCCAAATTTTTACACAGATACGTTTCTGAGAAGTATTTCGTCAGACCAGTCTGCATTAATTATTCATTATTAGTGTAAATTTAAATCACTGAATTCCTATCTTAACTACATTTACAAAACAAGACTTATATCTGTTCGAAAGGCAGAAATTGTCATGTTTTGTTAGAAAAAATATATGCAGCAACTTGGTGGAAAACAACTGTATAAAGAGCTCTTTCTAGAACATTAATAATGAAGGGCAATAAAAAGTGGTGTAGATAAAATTTACTATTTTGATGTTTTTATCAGATCATTTCATGGTGAGTCCCAGATGATTGCTACATATACACAAACTTTATGTTTTTTGCTTTTATGCTTGGAAACTACCTATTTTTAAGGAAAAAATTGAATTTGCCTCTTTAAGGAGTAACTCTTTCCAACAATAGCTTGGATTTTTAGAACTAAGTTGTAAACTTCTTGATGGTTCTGCCTCGGATATCTTGCCTCCTCCAACCTCAACTCTACTCTCATCCTTATTATTCTCTGGTCCTCCATGGTACCTGGTACACAAATACAAACACATGCTCATAGTAGGAATTTATGATATATTTAGTGAATAAATGAATGCATGAATGAACAATCTAAGAAATAAATCTATTAAAGTTTTGGGCAACCAAAAAATTATTCTAAAGTGCCAGGGTTACTTCAATCATCATTGATTCAAAGATTCTTCCACAAATAGTAGCTGGCCATCTTGTTGAAAACAGCATTTAAGTGATATAACATTTTGTCCAAGAATCCAAAGTAAGGAAAAGGTGTGGAACACCAGTGTCTGTTTCACCAGAACAGTCATAGCCAAAAACATTCTGGGTCACACATATGAATTCATTACCAGCTAATTAATATTAAACATTAAAGCTAAATATTTCCCCAATGTAGAGAATATTGTCAAAGGTTTTGCTAGCTCTCTTGGTTGCCACACAAAAGAGTAAAGGGATTACTCTATGAAACATTAACCTCCTGCCTCCTGGAAAAACAGAGAAACAAAAACTTCCTCAGCAGAATCAATGAAGTAATCTGCAGGACTCCAGTGAGGTACCAACAGCTTTCTAACAGTGTGCATTATTGTTAAAACATGCTTGAAGCAAAACGCTGGACCATGTATCTTGTCATTATTTCTTAAGAGATCAACCATTAAACGGCATAGAGGACCCTCTTAGTTTGAGTTTAAAAACCTCTGAGCTCATAGAATTGCTCTGGGCTATGGGCCATAGGCCTTGATTCTAATTCCTCTTTGACTCTGATCAGACATCTGGCTCCGTCTTTTGGCCCATTTATGGTATGCCTCAGTATCCCTACAGGAAAATCACATTCACACTCACTCTGAAACCTACCCATCCTCTTAGAAGTTTGGTATGTGTACTGAAAGTGTCTCAGAAACAGAAACATTATGAATTCAAGATATAATTATTATCCTTATGTAACACCATTAAGCAACTTCAATTACAAACCACACTTTTAAAATCTGTTAACACTTCCTTCTGGGAAAGCCCTTTTGCCCTTTAATAGTGTAAGCTAATCATGGCAATATAATTTCCGGAGCTCATATTTGTGGGAGGAGAAAGGATGGCACTGGTGGCTTTCTCCTTCCTTTATCTCCTGAAATTATTGAGAGACTCTAAGCTAATTTTCTAAAGTATGCAGAGGCACTTAGGAAAGCTGGGAGCTGAGATGGGAACCTAAGCATTTCACTGACATCATTCCATGCTCCCCACATATGGCACATCACAGAAGCAGTACTGGCTGAGCACACTGGTCTATTCTGGACTCTTGTTGGCGTTAAGTAGCATTCTTAATTACAAGCAGGCTTGCTTTTTGTCATTTACAGTCACACAGTTCTCCCTTTATTTAACTAGAAAAAAACCCACAATTTTTCTATGGAGGTAGTTTCACCATTTATGTTTTTGAGCAAATTCAAAATATAAAAGGACCCTGCAGTGTTCTCAAAACCTGCTTCTCACAGGCACTTAAAAAAATCCTCATCATAATCGCTGCAACTGGGTCAGCTTGCACAAAGATACTCGGGTAGCCATGAGCGCTCTCTGCGTCCTGCAAACCTTGTAAGTGACACCTCATAATAGTGCAAATGAAGCATGGCAAGATGAGAAAATGAAGAAGAATGAACCTGGATAGTCAGCCCAGCAGCTTTCAAAACATAGGCGACTCAATTTTATTCCTTAAACTATACCATAAATGAATTTTTATTTTACACATTCAAGCATATACATGCATTCTCTATTATGAAAGAAAATGTCTTATGATTCACAGAAATTCTAATACAACCAAACAGCCTAGTTCATTTGTTCATCTAGCCAAATAAATTTGCAATAGTCTCAGATTTTGAACTAAACCTCATTTTCAGCTATGAATTTATCATATTGTCATTTACCTTTGTGCTTTCCCTTCACCCTCATCTATTAGGCTCAAGGGTTCTTTACTTGTGGGTCCTTTTTCCCAACAATTAGCGAAATATTCAGAGAGCTATTGACCCAACAAATTCAACATCACCTCTTTCTTATTAGGTTTCTCTTTAAGCCATCACCCTGCCTGCCGTGTTCTCAGTCCCTCTGCACTCACACCTCACCCCATTTCTCCATCCCCGACCCTGAGAGGCTTATTTTTTATCCTAATGTTCCTTGATTGTTCTCTATAAAGTTAATATTATTTTCAAAAGAGGGAAAGGATGAAGTATGAGAAATTCACACCTGGCTTTTATTTGGCAGGGGTTGGTTACTGACATGTAAGTTTGCGCCTCTGATTGAAAAAAACAAAGAACCAAAAGAGGAGCAGCCTCTTCCAAAAGAGTAAGCGTGAAGGAGAGTGGGCAGAAATCCAAAAATACACAAACACGACCATACAACAGAACCTTCGAAGGAAACAGAAAGTTATTTGACCCAAAAGAATAATACCAACCACTATACACACAACAATTTTCTCTACTATCCTATTCTTTCTCTTTTTCGATGACAGGCACCTCTGATTTTTCATTCACATGCAGAGACAATCACTGTATTCTGGAGGGAAAGAAATGTTTGTAAGGGCCAGCAGACGGCGCCTGACTGGGGCACAAGCTTGCAGTGGAGAGGAAAAAGGAGTGCCCCACTCTGCGGCAGGGCCCCTTGGTCTTCTCTCCCACGTCCCCAGCAGCCTTATCCCTCTGGAGAGAGGCCAAGACACAGAAAAGGAGAAGTTGCATATGAGATTATTAGCCAAGTGCTTCCCACTGGCACAATTAGGTGTTCCACCCGCTCCATACCCCCATCTGCCTCACCACACCCACCTACCCACACTCTGCCCTTCCTGCACCCTGGCTTGCCTCCGTCCCTCAGGACTCACATAATTCTGCACAAAGGCAGGGCAGTGGTTGAGAACTGCACCCAGGTAAAGGGAGCAACAAGCTCCTAGTATACTGTGGGCTTGTGGTGAGATCACCAGAAACTCCTTATTCTTTCAGAGAGATCTAATCTCTGTTACTTATAAAAATAATCCCTGGCTTGGGATATCACTCTCGTCTCCATACTAGACACTCTTAACTGGAGAGAATTTCTGGGAGAGAACTAGGAGAAGGAGAAAGGAACCAATTCCTAGAATCCACAGGGATGTGTTTTTTCTATTGTGCTCCCAAAGAGGGCTTGCTAGGGGACTTGGTCTCTCTTCAGCTAGATTATGCTATAGTTTTTCATATCTAACCAGAATTGTCCCCAGGTGGGAAGCCCCCGCCCCACCCTGCATCCACGGAATAAAGGGCCATCCTGGTAGCACCAGCAGCTGCTCAGGGCAGAGCAAACTCATAAGGAGTGGGGCAAAGGATTCTGAGCTGAAACAAGTCTGAAAGGTGACGGGTCCTGCAAGAAAGAGGTGGAAAACGGATATAAAAAAAGTGCCCACAACTTTCACTCTGTTTTCTAAACAAGTGCATTTTACACCGGGGGAGAATAAAAATTGGGAGTGGGGAACGACTCACAAAAACAGATTGATGTTTTAATTTTTGGCAATTCGGGGAATCTGGAATAGATATTTATCTGAAAATTAGAGGAATCTGGCCTCACAGTGCTGGTCACTCTGGAGGAGAAAGCTGCCAACCAAGGCTTTTCTCTACACTCTGCTGTTTTCAAAGTGACAGGGCGTTAGGAGAATAGTTTCCCTTAGCTCTAACTTCTTCTCCAGGCAGACCTCCGGGCTTAGCCCAGCCAGCATTGACTGATTTGCCCTTCCTGGAAAGCATTAAACACTGAAGGAGGAAGTAAGACCTCCCTCGTTCCAATAGCCTTCAGACATGATCCTCCGGGAGATGGGTATGTGTAGTCAAGCCTCTCTCTGTTCCATTTAGAAAAGAACTCAGCCTAATTACCAAGAAAAAGACATATATTTATGTGCAGAGTGGATGGAAGGGGAATGGTGTCCAGAGGTCCCCTTCATGGCTGGGAAGGGCTGGCCCGCATTAGAGGGGGTGCCTCGGTTGCCCTCCTAGCTTTTCCAATTAAGGGAAGGCGTGGGGGCAAAAGTAATTGGCCTCCTGTTGAGTGAGTCCCAGGACTGCTTCGCTGTCACTGCAGTCTGGGCGCACTTTGGAGGAATGTGCGGGCTGGAATCTCTCCCTCCTCCCCCCCGCCCCCCCGCCCCGGGGCCAGGGAAGATGGGCAGGAGGTGGGGCATCATATACAGCACAGACAAAAGGTTCTGCAGAGCCCTCTTCTCTCTGGTGCTCAGGTCCCTTAGCTGAGCGCGGCGCCCCATCCGGCCACTGAGTGACCTTCTGGCAACTGACGCCCCCTTCCCGCGGGGCCCAGGCGCGCGACCAGGGCTGGTCCTTTAGTAGGTGTCCACATCTCTCTCCCAGTACCTCGACAAGGAACGCCCCTCCCACCCCTCACCACCAACACCCGCGACGCCTTCCCCCATCCCCTTTCTATTGTCTTCAAAGAGATAAGTGGCTCGCACCAAGCACACCCAAATGCACCTCCCTTTTGTCGAGCTCCCATTTCTCTGAGCCTTAGGAGCCCAGGAGAGAGTGCAGGGAAGAAAGAGGGGAGCGAGGGGGTAACCCGCGAGAACTTGGCATCGCAGACCCACCGTGTCCGCCTCGCAAGGATGCCGGTGACCTGTAGATTGCAATAGGCACTGAATGATGCTTGCTGCTGCCATGGAAATGGTGGATGTGGTGCGCTCCCAAACTGGACGCCCCCCACGCCACTCCTAGGAGGCCGCTGAGGGTGAGCGGGACTATCCAAAGCTGGGCCAGGCGCCCCCCTACGCCGCCGCCGCCGCCGCCGCCCCCGGGCGAGCCCAGCTCGGCGCCGCACCGGAGCATCCTCTGGTACATGGCGGGGCGCCCGCCGAGGGGCAGCCGCCGCGGGAGGCAAAGTTTGGGGCGCGGGGAGAGGAGAGGGCGCAGGGGAGCGGGCGGCGCGGAGTGGGCTGAGGGGCCGGCCGCCTCACCGCGCCAGGGCACCCATCCTCTCCCTCCTTCGGACAGTCTTCTCGGGGTCCTGGAGTCCGCCGTGCCTAGCACCCCAAACAATCCGAAACATAGCCGAGGCGAATGCAGCTGGAGAGGGGCTTGTCCGGAAAGGCAGCCCCGGGAACAGCAAGCGCGGAGCGGGTGGCTGCTCCCAGATTTCCAGGGCTCCAGGTTCTCGAGAGATACTCCCAAAGAGTTTCAGGCGAGAGTGCGTGCCGGCGGGTGGGGGGCCGAGAAATTGTTTAAAGCTCCTCCTGGAGGGTCCTCACTTCTACATGACAGCCATCCACCGCGAATCCACTAGGTAAATCCATTTAGCTTTGTGTGCGGGGACTAGGGAGGCCACTTCGCCGGCCCAACCTCCTTTCAAGGCAGAAGAAGTCCCCATGGAATCCAGGCGCCCCTTCCCTCCATTCAGCCCCGGCCGGCTCGCCCGCTAGCGCCAGCCTCCCCCGGGCAGCGCGCGGAGCAGCGGCGCGCATCGCCTGCTCCCGAGGCAATCTCCGCGTCCGCCGCCTCCTGACACTTACGCCCGGCGAGGGGTTCAGAGGGAAGAGTGCGCCCTTCTGAAGGAAGTGGGAATCGAACAGGAGAAAGGCAGCTAAGAAGGAGATGCGGACGAAGGAGTAAGGGAGATAAACAGAAAAAGAAAAAGAAAAAAAGAAAGAAAGAAAAGAAAAACCACACACGCTGGTGAAGCAAGGGGCTCTATGCAAATCTGCAGTCTCCAAACAGCAAATCACTGAAGCTCGGATGCAATGCAGAGGACGAGCCTATGTAACGAGGGAGGCTGGTCTAGCTTCCCACGAAAATCGCCCTGCTTTGCCTCTCCCTTGCATTCTCCACGCATCAAAGGGACACGTGTAAGGCGAAACGGGAACACCTAAAAAGCAACTCTCCCTCCACCAGGTGATCCCTCCATCTGAACTACAATGGCAAATGGCACCCTTCCCCTACCCAATGGTTTAGATGTAACCAGTGTCTTTAGAGATCTTAAAAGGGAGAGAATTCGGGTCTTTTTATTGGACCAAACTTGTTCTACCAGGTGTTTAAACCCAATCTGCTAAATACGGCTTGATACCTTGTACTCAAGCATCAGTCGCGATGATCTGTTAATCACATATGTTACTCATAACAAGGATTCTTCTTCCCACTACCATATTATATCTCATATAAGGCAGTGGAATTTCAGGGGACCAAAACTCACAAGGAGGGAAAAGGATGCATTAATTTGGCAGCTGCAGAAGGGGCAGAAAGTGGAAGAATGGGAAGAGAGGAAGAGAAGGGTCAGGAGAGAAACAGGAAGAAAGCAGAAAAGAAAGAAATGGCATGAATAAAATTGCTTGTATTTCAGTCAATATTTTAGGAATATTTAAGATCTTCCAAGATCTCTATAGAAGCCCCGCTGTGATGATCTTTGCTAACAGTGGAACTCCTCCTTTCTCTCATCCTGTCTTATAAAGAAAATAGCATCAGGAAATGAAAATTCCTAAATCTAGTGCCCCCAAGGGAAATAGGACATTTATATGCTTTTGATGAAATACAGCATCTTTAACTGAAAGCTGTGTGTCCTAGATGAAAGACCAGCAAAGCCAGCATAAATTTAAGAGTAGAAATCTAGCAATGCAAGTGAACTTGGCTAGGAGGACCACAGGCACTGGATGCTGGTGATTAAGACTTGGGACTATGATTTAAACATTTCCCTGATTTCCAAAAGATGATAAAAAACTATGACATGTCCAGTGGCTGGACTTTTTTTTTTTTTGTCTTTATTTCTATTTAAAGCCAAAAGAAAGCAACATTGAACAGGAATGATTTCTCACTACCTTCTCACCATCTACATAATTGTTATCAACAAATATAAAGTCCAGTATTTTTTAAAAAATGTAATTCTGGGAAATTTGATTCAAATCAGCTACTAACCCAAGTGGCCATTTAGACTTGTATATTGCTTCCTAGTCCAAAGATTCAACCATGGGACTCTGATGCCCACTATATAAATAGTGTCCAGTGGCCCCCAAATCACACCTGTAGCAATCACACATGTCACATTCCTGTCAAAAGTTTATTTTATGATACTAAAAGATAATTCTTCAGTAGTATATTGATTGAAACAGTTCAGCCTTGCTAAACACGATGCTTTTATCTATTTAAATATGCCGTGTCTCCCAACCTTCCACAGCTGCTCGAAGGCTAGCAGACGCAAAATCTATCATTTTCCACTGTGAACTGTTTCTGCCCTTGCCCCCAGTCATTTCTTACTCATTTTGTTATTTTGCAACATATGTATTTTAATTCACTAACAAGAGTCGTGATTATTCGTTTTAAAAATATCAAGTAGAGCTTCAAAAAGAAAAGGAAAATCATCCACACAGTATGTTTTCAGGACTGCAGGTCCATATTCTGAATTTGACATTTCATAGTGTTAGCATGGAAAGAGCACTGGATTAGGAGTTAGGAAATCCGTACTGCGTTTTTGATGCCACCATTTACTGGTTACATCACATTAGTTACTGAGTCTTTCCCTGAGGCACTGTGGCTTCCTTTATAAAATAGTCATGTTTCTATCTTTCCTAACAATCCCACAGGGTAGAAAGGATATCATGCAATATTTAATGTTGGTGTTCTTTCAGATATGTCAAATGCTCCCTGCAATGAAGGCGTTATGTCTCTTCTCTCATACAGGTCTAACATATTCAAGCTGATCACCAAGCACAGTACATTCAGTTGCCTTCCATCTAAAAGATACGTAGAACATTGCATTGTTCTCCAATACCCTCATATATTGTGTTAATCTATCCTTCCCTCCCCAAATAAATGGTAGATTCCTGAAGGGGACAAGAGTCAAGTCTTCATTCCTACTCCCTCTAGTGTCCAGCATATGTGAAACATATCTAGTCTCTTAGTACTTACAGTCAGTTCTCATTATTCACAGTAGCTGTGGCAAATAAAGTCCCTGTGAACACTGAATTAGCAAATACTGAACCATTGCTCCTATGGGGAAATACAGGGCTATGTTCCTGCAAACCTCTGATCACATTTTCATCACTGAATCAATCCATTGCCTTGTTTTATGTGTTTCTGAATGATAATGACACCTTCCTTAATACATAATGTTGATTCATCAACATTGAACTCATGACCAGCAGCACTCTAACTCATGCCTAAAAGAAGCATATCTAATATGTATTTTCTCCATAAGGCACATCACATCTTTCTTGCATTTAGGAACATTAGACAGCCCTTTAGTATTATGCTTGAGGGCCATTTTAAACAGCAAAGTCACCAATGTAAAACACAAAAACGTGGTGCTAAAAAGACCTAAAATAGCGCACTTGTTTACAGTGTGAGAGCTGAAACAAGAAGGAAGCCAATAGTCTTGTTCAACTTCAGCCAGGAACATGTGCATTGGGAACGTTTGCCATTCTCTGCGTGTTTGCTAAGGATCATCAAAGTGCCACGGGCTACAAATAAATAACAAGGATCAATTGTATTTGTTATTCTTTTGATTGCTAGGAATGGATAGGGCTGGGACTTTAGAGAGCGATTTGTATAAGGAAAAGCCATAGAAATAGAATAAGCGTAGAAGATTGTGAATAACCTTCCCAAGAGCATTCAATTAGGAAGATGCTTCCCCTCCTCCCCCACTCCCCTGCCTGTCTTATATTGTCTGGGGCCTGGGCCAGAAATCTTAGTTTTACAGGAGTCTCAAGAGCTAAAGAGAAAATATTTATGGCTGCCTCAAAAGAAGAAATTGTAGCTGTAGTCTTCCAGGCAGATGTCTAGGGCACCTTTGCAATACTTACGAGGTTCTAGGGTGTATGCTGTGATACGGATACAGCAATATTTGTTATAAATGATTGTAATTTTGTGGAACAAGGAGCAATTCTCTGTCTAGATAGTGTAGAAAAAGTATTGTGGGCAAAAACATGAGTAATCTGGATGAAGCAAATAAAGCTTGTGTGTACCCATTAATTTGTGTCTCTTCAGCTAGTCAGTCTTTGTGCTTGCAATTTTGTTATCTAAGGGAAACTGAGGCAGAATCTCACAAATTGTTCTCAGGTGATTGAAGAACTGGTTGGAGGAAACATGGTTTTTGGCTAACTGTAATGTATTCCAAAAAAATTCAGCACAGACAGTGCGATGTAAGTGTTTCTTAACGCTGTCTGTACCTCAAGAGTGTCAGTGCCTTTATCAGGAATTTATGCCCCAACACCTCAGTCAGAATTACAGAAGACAGAGGTGGCTTCTAGAAGCCTTGTGCTACTATCATCTCTAATTATGATGTGGCTGTGCTCATTAGTTATAATATCTGTTGAAAATAAGTTATCACTAATAAAATTAAGGGCTTGTTAATTGGTCCAATGAAAGTTAGGAGGAAGTTAATCCTTTGTGAAATTATTAATAGGCAAGACGTGTGAATTAACTAAATTTTACCTGAACACGCCTCACTTCTACATACACAGAGTATGTGACTCTAAGAGGCTTTTCACCCTTTATTATGAGGAATGGTTCCATAATAATAGTAATAATAAAAACTAACACTTATTTCTAGCACACTACTCTGAGTGATTTAAATGAATTAATTCATATAATCATTACAAAATGATATGAGGTAGGTACTATTGTTGATCCCTAACAGTTCTTAGTCACTTAATTCTGAGAGATGGTGAGGTAGGTGCTGTCGTTGAAATACTGTCATATTTGTTTCAGGAAAACCATTTTTGGAAGACTTTTTTTTCAGGTACTTAAAAGAATGAAGAGCTGGAACTTCACCAAGCTTCCAGAATAGGCTATAAAATTTTGTGCCTACTCATTAATAAATGTCTAGATCTGTAGCAGAAGTTGGTCTTGGTGTTGAATTCATTATGAGCTGTACTTGTGTGAACTCTTGGAAACGGGGTTCACACTCAGTTGCCACCAACAACCATGGCTACTGAGATCTACCTAAAAGAACCTAAGGACTGTATGTGCTAAGCTGTCCTAAGCCCACTCACGCCTGATGATTTATCATGAACAAGAATACAGGGAGCCTATGTTGAACAACAGTTAAGAAATGAGACATGGATTTGAAAGTTGAGAGGAAAACACAAAAGAAATAGAAAGAGATGGAAGAGGAGAGTGAGTAGAAGAGGGAGATTCTGGAGAAATGGGAAAGGACAGGCCATTTCAAGTTATTTCTTCATATTGCAAAAATCAACCTTTTTGTCTCAAAAAACAGGATGGTTGTCAGGCAGACACTTTCATCCTTTTCATATTTTCCTTAAGCTTAATTGGAAACCCTTAAAGCTCAGTATTAAGCTTTTTAAATAGAAAAGTAGACACTAAAATCAGCACAGGGGAAGTATATTAAAACCCACAGGCAGCACTAATATTTTAAAAATTAAAAATGAGAAGAGTGTCAGTCTTGCATTTTGCATTTCTACCAGTATCCCCATAAAGTAAAGACAAGCAGACCCCACATATCCATCTACCTACTTTTCTGAGTTTGAACTGAGAGTAAGTAAAAAGGGACAGACTCAGAAGAGGGTTTGTTTTGGAGAGCTGTAAAGCTAAACCCCTGATCCTGTTAGCCCTCTGGATTATTGCAGGTCCCTAAGAGTAAGATCAGAAAATGAGAGTAAGAGCATTGATAATAATAATAATAATAATAATAATAATAATAATAATGCCAGGCTAAAAGCATCTCTGGAGATTTACTGCAATCTTTTTATTATTCAGATGATAAACTTGTGTTACAGAAAAGTCAGGTTTATTTATGAAGTGTTTATTTATCTTGAGGAACACTTTCACCTCCAACCACCGATAGTCCAGTCATAGATATAGATTGGTGAATTCAGTCAACTTAGCTATTACCTAGCTCCTCCCCAATGATATAACAAATCAGAGGGAGTGCTGGGGATCAAGATGAGCCAATGCGGTACTCAAGTCACTCGAATTAAAGCCTAGATGTGCAGTTTGACTTGGAAACGTGACTAGATTTATTCAAGTCAAGATTGGTTGTGTTTAGCTCTGAAATATTCTGTAATCTCTATCTTGTCTTTCATCCGATTTAATACAAATTTCATGTTTGGTGGCTTGCATACAACTTGGTGCTTAAGTACCAAGTCAGGGTCACAGAGATTTCACTATAACTGCAAGTTCAAGTGTTGCAGGCATCACAGGAGCACCAACCAATAATATGCCATCTTTTAATCACTGTCAGCTTATATAGTTTGTAGAATTGTTTCAACCGATTTCTGTTGGTGACAAACACTTCCTAGGCTCATGCTCTTTCAGTTTCAATGTTTTCATAATGTAGCGTGGCAACATGAGACTGGAGTGCCTGACTGTGAGTATGAATCCAAGCTTCGTTGTTTTTATTCATGTGGCATTGAGTTTAAGGGCCCCTTGTCCCAGTTTCCTCATCTGGAAAATGATTATAACGCTAAATGTAATGAAATTGGAACCATTTCTAAAATCTATTAAACACATAATAAATGTGTTATTATTCTTTATTCATGTGTACTTAGTTTAGCTTATTTATTCTTTATTCATAGGTACTTTATGCCCAAGACATAAAGATAATGAGCTGCGATGTGGTTTTTAATTTGGCCATATTCTAAAGTCTTCCCACTCAGTCTATAGTCAAGCTCAGCCACTTCTTAATTTATTACCATAGCCTCTGTTTCTCTAAATCTGTGTTGCTCAAACTTTAGTGTGCATAGGAGATACACTAGAGGGGCTAGAAGGGCTGTTAAATCACAGATTGCTTTGCTTTTGATTTCCTTAATCTTTGGAGGACCCTGATAATTTGCATTTCTAACAAGCTCCCAGGTGATGCTGAAGCTGCTAGTCCAGGGGAATGCCAAGGTCCTTATTTCAGGTTTTATTAACTAACACATGGAGAGCTTTCTCATTAAGCTCCTTACCAATGATCTCACCTCCCTTTAGTTGATCCTATATAACTACAGGCAGATCAGTGTTCCCTAAGCATAGATAATAGTGCTGTTCCCAGTTCTCTTCTTTAAAGCATTCTTTAAAAACTTCAAGATGTCTATTATATAAACCTATTTGTTCTCATCTCACACCATGTAACTATAAATTCTCTTTACTATAGTTAGAAAAAAATATTCTATTTTCCTTCTCATCTTTTGTATTTGAGCTCTTTTATTTGTTGCCTTACCAGTGGCTATGAGCAGGAACTCAGACACTACACTAGGGTTCAATTCTTGCTTCTACTAACTTGCTAGCTATGTGGCCTTGGGCAGGTTATTTAAGCTCAGTTTTCCCATCTGTAAAAAAGGTTAATTGTAGGGTTGTTGTGAGGATTAAATGAGTCAACAAATTTAAAGCATTTAAAATACAATAGTGCCTAGAGTATATGTGTGTGTATCTATATATACACTACCTTAGCGTCTAGAGTGCATATATATATATATATATATATATATATATATATATATACACACACACACACTAGCTTTTTGCTGTTGTTTCCTGAAATGGGGTTTTTTTCCCCTTGTTTTATGGTAGGGAGAAAATAAATCAGAATTTATGATAATATTGTTACATATAATTCCTAATACTGGTCATCCAAATAGTCACCATAACAAAACTAAACTAAACAAGAACAAAAATTAAAAAGTCTCTTCCAGGTCTGGGCATATTAGGCCTCCAGTCCAACCAGCATCAGCTAGAGAAAAGATCAATGCCAGGAACTGGCAACCTGGGATCTGTGTGCCTGAATTCCAAGACACTGTCTGTCATACACGTCTACCACTGCAGAAAGAAGCATGAGATTGTTGAGAACAACTAGAAGTGGAAGGACAACTCTAAGGCAAGTTAGGGTAATATTAAGACTAAAGCATAATTTCCAAATTCTCTGGTAAACACAGATACTCAAACCAGGAACCAGAAATCATGCACCATATGTTTAATATCCTGAATGTCCAAGGACTCAGAGCATAAACCAATTTGATTTATCTTTGTGAATATATGTTGTGGACCATATACTACAATTTGAATGCACTGAGAGGAACTTAATCATGCGATTCAAATTGAGTCTCTATCTGGGATCTATAATCTAATCCCCACCCAATTCAGGAATTCAGGATATATAAATTATATATATATATATACATATATACACATATATAATATTTATATATACAAATTTATATATATATATTTGTTAGGTTACACATTTTGTCAGAGATATTCTGATGTCAATACTATAGATAAGTTGGTATGACTATTCTACTATCAAGAACTTTTTACCAGGTAAAATTAAAATTCTGTAGTATGTTATATTAAGCCCTTTAAAATGTGCCTCCATGCCTCTTGTTTTACCTCCATTTCAACTTCTGCCACTTTCCCCACAAACACCCCAGGCTCCAGCCACATGAATTTCTCACTCTTCCATAAAACACACTGCACACTTTTTGTTGTTGTTGTTTTTACTTTGACATATCCCATGCGATTCTCTCTGTAAAACTATCTTTTCTACTTCCTTCGTCTCTTAGTATTGCATTAATTGTTCTATCAAATGTTAATATATATTTCTCCATTGGAAAAATTTCTGAACTCTGTCATTTTTTTTGCTACCTTCTCAAGTGTAGAATATTACAAATACCTAAAAAAAGAGTGAGGATATGTAACAGTGTATTCACATTACTATTGTGCAGAATAAATGATGATCAAAGCAACTGGTTAAGTCTATCACCATGTTTAGTGGTTAAAATCACCAAAGCCAACAGAGAAATGAAACAAATCCTCTTCAATTTACCCTTATAGGTTTATTGGTGAGTTATTTTTATTATCTAAAATATATAAGAAGTTTAGGCTTAATTTTAATTTGAATGCTAAGTAAGCTGGTTATAAAGAATGATGGAATTCATTGTCATATTTTCCTACTCATGTTATAAACAGATGTCTTTCTTTTCCATACTTCATAAAAAAAAAGAAAGTACCGCCAAGCTAAGATGCTTGCTGCCAAGTTGAATTACAGAACAAACATTTATAGCCAACTTATAAATTCTTAACTGTAGGGTTTTATAATGGAAATACTGTCACCATTTTCACTATAACCATTCAAATAATATTACTATAGCAAAACTTATCATCTAATATTTTTTTCTGGGATGGATGAGGGAAGACTAGCTACAAGAGTTGGAAAAACTTCTAGTAGCTCAATTCAAATTGCACAATTATTCCAATAGTTCAAGTCTCTTAGAATATTGATTTTAAAGTAAGAAGTATACGCTCCAAAACATTTATTCTTAAAAGACAGGAAATTTTTTGATACCTGTATAAGAAATATATGACCTCTGAGGCATTTTGAAAAATTATTAATCAATGTTGCTTTTCTAAAACTGTCTTATTTTCCTTTTGTATAAGAATTACTTTCCCTCACATTTTCTCTGTTCTATTGCTGAGATGATTCCCCTGGAGAACTGTGTGTTTATCTTGACAGGTGTTAGTAGATCCACAGACCTCTGTGGAATTGTTCCTGGTTGCGTACAAGTACAGTAGAAAACATTATGCCTGCAAAGCAATGAACTTACCTTATTGCATTCTAAATAAAATAAACCACACAGCAAGTGGAATTAATCTACTAATGTCTTCCTAATGAAGCTTTCATTAGACATATGGTGTGGTCTTCAATATTTAACACATGACAGGTATTAAAACAAAGCATATCTGATGATTTTTTTAAAGCATACTTGATGACTGCCTCTTACGTTATTTTTAAATGAACTAGTTTACCTTCAGATTGCTTTAGGCACCTAATCAAAGAGATACAAGAAAATATCTAGACTTAAGATTTTTTTTTAATCAAATAGAAGAAACAAATGCCTCACTACCAAAGCCCTTAAATGGTGAAAACTGGGCCAGGTGCTCAGGCCTGAAATCTTAGCACTTTGGAAGGCAAAGACAGAAGGATCACTGGAGACTACAAGTTTGAGACCAGCTTGAGCAACATAAGGAGACCCCATCTCTACAAAAAAATTAAAAAAATTTTGTAGAGGCATGGTGGTATATATCTGTGGTGCTAGCTAACATAGCAGGATCACTTTAACCCAGTTCAAGGCAGCAGTGAGTAATGATAAGGCCACTGTGCTCCAGCCTGGGTGACAGAGAGATCCCATCTCTACATAAACAAATAAATAATACATTTATTTATTTATTTATTTATTTATTTATTTATTTATTTATTATTATTATTTTGAGACAAAGTTTCACTCTTGTTGCCCAGGATGGAGTGCAATGGGGCAATCTCATCTCACCACAACCTCCTCCTCCTGGGTTCAGACGATTCTCCTGCCTCAGCCTCCTGAGTAGCTGGGATTACAAGCATGTGCCACCATGCCCGGCTAATTTCGTATTTTTACTAGAGATGGGGTTTCTCCATGTTAGTCAGGCTGATCTCGAACTCCCAACCTCAGGTGATCCACTCACCTTGGCCTCCCAAAGTGCTGGGATTACAGGCATGAGCTACCGCGCCCAGGCATATTTTTATTTATTTATGTGCTATTCTGATATTGAAAGGAGGGACATATTTCAGATTTTCTGTGCAATGTAAAATTTCATGCATTAATAAAATTTATAAGGCAAATATTAAGAATGAAATTGTTTTAGCCCAATTCACAGTGGTTTGCTTTAGAAGTAGCAAACACTGGATTCCCAGGCAAGATGGCCAAAGAGGAACAGCTCTGGTCTGCAGCTCCTAGCAAGACCAATTCAGAAGGCAGGTGATTTCTGCATTTTCAACTAAGGTACCTGGTTCATCTCACTGTGACTGGTTAGACAGTGGGTGCAGCCCACGGAGGGTGAGCCAAAGCAGGATGGGGCGTCACACGACCCAGGAAGCACAAGGGGAGGGGGAACTCCCTCTCCTAGCCAAGGGAAGCCGGTGAGGGACTGTGCCATGAGGGATGGTGCTATCCAGCCCACGCACTAGGCTTTTCCCTTGGTCTTCACCACCAACAGACCAGGAGATTCCCTCTGGTGCCTACACCACAAGGGACCTGGGTTTCAAGCACAAAACTAGGTGGCTGTTTGGGCAGACACCAAGCTAGCTGCAGGAGTTTTTCTTTGTACCCCAGTGGTGCCTCGAACGTCAGCGAGACAGAACCATTCACTTCCCTGGAAAGGGGGCTGAAGCCAGGAAGCCAAGTGGTCTTGCTCAGCGAATCCCACCCCCGCTGGAGTCCAGCAAGCTAAGATCCACTGGCTTGAAATTCTTGCTGCCAGCACAGCAGCCTGAAGTTGACCCGGGATGCTCAAGCTTGGTGTGCGGAGGGACGTCCACCATTACTGAGGCTTGAGTAGGTGGTTTTCCCCTCACAATGTAAACAAAGCTCCTGAGAAGTTTGGACTGGGCAGAGCCCACCACAGCACCACAAAGCTGCTATAGCCAGACTGCCTCTCTAGATTCCCGCCCTCTGGGCAGGGCATCTCTGAAAAAAAGACAGCAGCCCCAGTCAGGAACTTATAGATAAAACTCCCATCTCCCTGGGATAGAACACATGGGGGAAGGGGCGGCTGTTGGCACAGCTTCAGCCAACTTAACCACTCCTGCCTGCCGGCTCTGAAGAGAGCAGCAGATCTTGCAGCACATCGCTGGATCTCTGCTAAGGGACAGACTGCCTTCTCAAGTGGGTCCCTGATCCCCGTGCCTCCTGATGGGGAGACACCTCCCAGCATGGGTCAACAGACAACTCATACAGGAGAGCTCCAGCTGGCATCTGGCAGGTGTCGCACTGGGACGAAGCTTCCAGACGTGGGAGCAAGCAGCAAACTTTACTGTTCCACAGCCTCCACTGGTGATACCCAGGCAAACAGGGTCTGGAGCAGACCCCCCAGCAAACTCCAGCAGACCTGCAGAAGACTGTTAGAAGGAAAAGTAACAGAAAGGAAAAAAAACAGCAGGAAAACTAACAAACAGAAAGCAATAGCATCAACATCAACAGAAAGAACGACCAGGCAAAAACTCCATCTGAAGTTTACCAACAGCAAAGACCAAAGGTAGACAAATCCACAAAGATGAAGAAAAACCAGTGCAAAGAGGCTGAACGTTTCAAAAACCGGAATTCCTCTTCTCCTTCAAAGGACCACAGCCCCCTGCAAGCAAGGGAACAAAACTGGACGGAGAATGAGTTTGACGAATTGACAGAAGTAGGCTTCAGAAGGTGGGTAATAACAGACTCCTCTGAGCTAAAGGAGCATGTTCTAACCCAATGCAAGGAAGCTAAGAACCTTGAAAAAAGGGTAGACAAACTGCTAACTAGAATAACCAGTTTAGAGACGAACATAAATGACCTGATGGAGCTGAAAAACAGAGCATGAGAACTTCGTGAAGCACACACAAGTATCAATAGCCAAACTATCAAGCAGAAGAAGGGATATCGGAGATTGACAATCAACTTAACAAAATAAAGCATGGAGACAAGATTAGAGAAAAAAGAATGAAAAGGAACGGACAAAGCCTCCAAGAAATATGGGACTATGTGAAAAGACCAAACCTACATTTGATTGGTGTACCTGAAAGTGAAGGGGATAATGGAACCAAGTTGGAAAACACACTTCAGGATATTATCCAGGAGAACTTCCCCAACCCGCAAGACAGGCCCACATTCAGATTCAGGAAATACAGAGAATACCACAAAGATACTCCTCAAGAAGAGCAACCCCAAAACACATAATCATCAGATTCACCAAGGTTGAAATGAAGGAAAAAATGTCAAGGGCACGCAGAGAGAAAGGTCGGGCTACCCACAAACGGAAGCCCATCAGACTAACAGCAGCTCTCTCTGCAGAAACCCTACAAGCCAGAAGAGAGTGGGGATCAATATTCAACATTCTTAAAGAAAAGAATTTTCAACCCAGAATTTCATAACCAGCCAAAATAAGCTTCATAAGTGAAGGAGAAATAAAATCCTTTACAGACAAGCAAATGCTGAGGGATTTTGTCACCACCAGGCCTGCCTTACAAGAGCTCCTGAAGGAAGCACTAAATATGGAAAGGAAAAACCAGTTACCAGTCACTGTAATGTGAAAGACCAATGTGTGTAAAGACCATTGGCACTATGAAGAAACTGCATCAACTAATGGGCAAAGTAACCAACTAGCATCATAATGACAGGATCATTTCAAACATAACAATATTAACCTTAAATGTAAATGGGCCAAATGCCCAAATCGAAAGGCATAGACTGGCAAATTGGATAGAGTCAAGACCAATCGGTGTGCTGTATTCAGGAGACCCATCTCATATACGAAGACACACATAGGCTCAAAATAAAATGATGGAGGAAGATTTACCAAGCAAATGGAAGGCAAAAGAAAGCAAGGGTTGCAATCTTAGTCTCTGATAAAACAGACTTTACACCAACACCAACAAACATCAGAAAAGACAAAGAGGGGCATTACATAATGGTAAAGGGATCAGTGCAACAAGAACAGCTAACTATGCTAAATATATATGCACCCAATACAAGAGCACCCAGATTTATAAAGCAAGTTCTTAGAGACCTACAAAGAGACTTAGACTCCCACACAGTAATAATGGGAGACTTTAACACCACACTGTCAATATTATACAGATCGATGAGACAGAAAATTAACAAGGATATTCAGGACTTGAACTCAGCTCTGGAACAAGCAGACCTAATAGACATCTACAGAACTCTCCACCCCAAATCAACAGAATATACATTCTTCTCAGCACCACATTGCCCTTATTCTAAAATTTACCACATAATTGGAAGTAAAACACTCTTCAGCAAAAGCAAAAGAACAGAAATCATAACAAACAGTCTCTCAGACCACCGTACAATCAAATTAGAACTCAGCATTAAGAAACTCACTCAAAACCGCACAACTACATGGAAACTGAACAACCCGCTCCTGAATGACTACTGAGTAAATAACGAAATGAAGGCAGAAATAAAGATGTTCTTTGAAACCAATGAGAACAAAGACACAACGTACCAGCATCTCTAGGACACAGCTAAAGCAGTGTTTACAGGGAAATTTATAGCACATAATGCCCACAGGAGAAAGCAGGAAAGATCTAAAATCAACACCCTAACATCACAATTAAAAGAACTAAAGAAGCAAGGGCAAACAAATTCAAAAGCTAGCAGAAGACAAGAAATAACTAAGATCAGAGCAGAACTGAAGGAGATAGAGACACAAAAAAACCTTCAAAAAATCAATGAAAACAGGAGGTGTTTTTTGAAAAGATCAACAAAATAGATAGACCACTAGCCAGACTATATATAAGAAAAGAGAGAAGAATCAAATAGACACAATAAAAAAATGATAAAGGGGATATCACCACTGATCCCACAGATATACAAACTACCATCAAAGAACACTATACACACCTCTATGCAAATAAACTAGAAAATCTAGAAGAAATGGATACATTCCTGGATATATACACCCTCCGAAGACTAAATCAGGAAGAAGTCGAATCCTTGAAGAGACCAATAACAAGTTCTGAAATTGAGGCAGTAATTTAAAAAAAGCCCAGGACCAGATGGATTCACAGCCTAATTCTACCAGAGGTACAAAGAAGAGCTGGTACCATTCCTTCTGAAACTAATCCTAACAATAGAAAAAGAGGCACTCCTCCCTAACTCATTTTATGAGGCCAGCATCATCCTGATATCAAAACCTGGCAGAGACACAACAGAAAAAGAAAATTTCAGGCCAATATCCCTGATGAACATCGATGCGAAAATCCTCAATAAAATACTGGCAAACCGAATCCAGCAGCACATCAAAAAGCTTATCCACCACAATCAAGTCAGCTTCATCCCTGGGATGCCAGGCTGGTTCAGCATACAAAAGTCAATAAATTTAATCCATCACATAAACAGAACCAAAGACAAAAAACACATGATTATCTCAATAGATGCAGAAAAGGCCTTCAATAAAATTCAACAGCCCTTCATGCTAAAAGCAATCAATAAACTAGGTATTGGTGGAACATATTTCAAGATAATAAGAGCTATTTATGACAAACCCACAACAAATATCATACTGAAGGGGCAAAAGCTGGAAGCATTCCCTTTGAAAACCGGCACAAGACAAGGATGCCCTCTCTCACCACTCCTATTCAACATATTATTGGAAGTTCTGGCCAGGAAAATCAGGCAAGAGAAAGAAATAAAGGGTATTTAAATAGGAAATAGGAAGTCAAATTAGCTCTGTTTGCAGATGACATGATTGTATATTTAGAAAATCCCATTGTCTCAGACCAAAAACTCCTTCAACTGATGAGCAAATTCAACAAAATCTCAGGATACAAAATCAATGTGCAAAAATCACAAGCTTTCCTATATACCAGTAATAGAGAGCCAAATCATGAGCAAACTCCCACTCACTCACAATTGCTGCAAAGAGAATAAAGTACCTATGAATACAACTTACAAGGGATACAAAGGACCTCTTCAAGGAGAACTACAAACCAATGCTCAAGGAAATAAGAGAGGACACAAACAAATGGAAAACATTCCATGCTCATGGATAGAGAGAATCAATATCGTGAAAATGGCCATACTGCCCAAAGTAATTTATACATTTAATGCTTTTCCCATCAAGCTACCATTGACTTCCTTTACCTTATTAGAAAAAAGTACTTTAAATTTCATATGGAATAAAAAAGTACCCCGTACAGCCAAGACAATCCTAAGCAAAAAGAATAAAGCTAGAGGCATCACGCTACCTGACTTCAAACTATACAAGGTCACAGTAACCAAAACAGCATGGTGCTGGTACCAAAACAGATGTATAGACCAATGGAATAGAATAGAGGCCTCAGAAATAACATCACACATCTACAACCATCTGTTCTTTAACAAACCTGATGAAAACAGGCAATGGGGAAAGGATCCCCTATTTAATAAATGGTGTTGGGGAAACTGGCTAGCCATATTCAGAAAACTGAAACTGGACTCCTTCCTTACGCCTTATACAAAAATTAATTCAATATGGATTAAAGAATTAAATGTAAGACATAAAACCATAAAAACCTTAGAAGAAAACCTAGGCAATAACATTCAAAACATAGGCATGGACAAAGACTTCATGACTAAAACACCAAAGCAATGGCAACAAAAGCCAAAATTGACAAATGGGTTCTGATTAAACTAAGGAGCTTCTGCACAGCAAAAGAAACTATCACCAAAGTGAACAGGGAACCTAAAGAATGGGGGGAAATTTTTGCAATCTATCCATCTGACAAAGGGCTAATCTCTAGAATCCACAAGGAACTTAAACAAATTTACAAGAAAAAAACAAACAACCCCGTCAAAAAGCGGGCAAAGGATATGAACAGATACTTTTCAAAAGAAGACATTTATGCAGCCAATAAACACATGTAAAAAAGCTCATCATCACTGGTCATTAGAGAAAGGCAATTAAAATCACAATGAGATACCATCTCACGCCAGTTAGAATGGTGATCATTAAAAAGTCAGGAAACAACAGATGCTGGAGAGGATGTGGAGAAAAAGGAACACTTTTACACTGTTGGTGGGAGTATAAATTAGTTCAACCATTGTGGAAGACAGTGTGGCGATTCCTCAAAGATCTAGAACTAGGAATACCATTTGATTCAGCAATCCCATTACTGGGTATATACCCAAAGGATTATAAATCATTCTACTATAAAGACACATGCCCATGTATGTTTATTGCAACACTATTCACAATAGCAAAGACTTGCAACCAACCCAAATGCCCGTCAATATTAGACTGGATAAAGAAAATGTGCACATATACACCATGGAATACTATGCAGCCATAAAAAAGAATGAGTTCATGTTCTTTGCAGGGACAGGGATGTAGCTGGAAACCATTATTCTTAGCAAACTAACACAGGAACAGAAAACTAAACACTGCATGTTCTCACTCATAAGTGGGAGCTGAACAATCAGAACACATGGACACAGGGAGCGGAACATCACACACTGGGGCCTGTCGGGGGTTGGGGAGCAAGGGGAGGGATAGCATTAGGAGAAATATCTAATGTAGATGACGGGTTGATGGGTGCAGCAAACCACCATGGCACATGTTTACCCATGTAACAAACCTGCATGTTCTGCACACGTATCCCAGAATTTAAAGTATAATTTTAAAAAATTAGCAAACACCAGCTTAAATTGCAGTTAAAACTACATAGTTTAATGGCCAGTGGAAGACCAACTGTAAACAAACAAAATCAGTATCTTTTCATAGGCAGCATTTTGATTTAGCATTTGTTGAAAATAAAATTCAAAGCATCTCACAGAAAACCTGCCTCCTTCAGAAAAATCACCAATTTTGGAGCATGTGTGATCCCATTCCAGCTAATATTTACAGTAGCATATAAAACAGCTACAAATAAGTCACATCTTCATTGCTACATTATGCCAAATGCTTAATTTCCCATTTTATGTTCCCTTGTCAATTCTTTCCTGCTTCTCTCCTGTATAATCACAGTTGTCCAATTGAGACCTGATGATCTTATCAGTCATGCACTTTTACTATTATTATTTAAATTTGCTCATTTCAACTATTATTTATTGCCAAGCTTTGCAGAGGGAAGAAAACAGACATGGTAAAAGAAGAGTAAAGGTGGGTATTTTCTCTTTTGGCAGTAGCAGCCAGAAACAGTATGAAAGCAATGGATCATGAAGAAAAGCAATTTCCTACTTGAGGGATTAGATAGTACCCTCTTTTGTACTGTTAAATCAAAGTTTTAGTTATTTTTCCAAGTAATACTGATTTTTTCAATTTACATAAATAGTCTCTAGGGAAACTGCAAGAGACCCCCCAAACACATACCCTCTCAGCCAATCAATAGAAAAGATAAGGAAACGAAAAAAAGAAAAGAAAAACCAAACTTCCTTTATGTTGTACTGCTTTGAGCAAGGCTTTACACAGCATGGCAAAAATTAAACTGCTACACAAGCAAAAGATAATTAGCTTAACAAGGAAGAATTTGAACTGATACATGAAGCTTTTTTTTCTTTTTTTCAGGAAAAGTATAGGCGATTTTTATTTTGAAGCAGTTCACTTTTGCTAGCATTAGAAAATTGAAAACTATGTAAATTTCAGCAAATGTTTGCTTTAATGTTTAGGTTCACATTGATATTAACCACTGCTATCAGTTGGTAATAAATTCAGATTTGAGAAAATTTGTAGCAGAAAACTACTCTGAAATGTCATACGAAAATCCTAATCAATTTTAAATGCATTTACATTCATGGAGGAATAAAACCTACTCTTAAATAATAAAGGAAAATAATAGTACATGTATAAAATGTGAGGAAGGAAAATCATGAGTCTATTTTCACAGTTCATTTTTAAAGGTTTATCGCTTATATGAGGTATGTTTAAGAAAGTTACAAATTTTCTATAGTGAATTACTTTTATGCCATATAATTAACAACGAAAAGTCTTCATAGCTGAATAATAGGTTTTTGATAAAACCTTATAATTTATTTCAGCTTATTCCTGAGTTGCCCAGTTTTTAATGTCTTAAAATCCATCACACTGTTGACAGATACCTGAGGTAACAGTAGGTGATTAGCGGACAAAGTTCTAGCTACTATTTTAATTGCCTTTTTCCCGCTTTGTCAAAATTCTGATGCTATTAAGTCATTGTTGAACTCATCCTATATAGACAGTAAGAACAAACAAATAAGTAAATTAACATAGCAGACATTTCTTGCTTTACATATAACTGGAGTAATGTTTTCTAAATCTGGTGGAACAATCTATTGAACAAACTGCAAATTCTTTGCAAAAATGAAATAGAATAAGGAACTATGCAGGGAAACCAAATTAGACGACTGCAGGTCTGTAGCCAAGTGGAATATAATTTGTCCATTACAATAAAATAACCTTAGAAGTAGATTGAAGTCATTTTGTATGGCTGAAATTTGGAGGGATGAATGTTACTTTCACCCAACATAAATTCCTTAATCCAATAGTAGATAATAAGAATAGGTTAGTTGGGTAAATAAAGTTTGAATCCACTGGGTTTTCTCGGCTGGACATTTTTTTTTTTTTTTTTACATCCAGAGTTGGATTTGCTGACAGGTTAGAGAATGCAAAGTATGTTGAGATTTCCCAGATTAAAAAATACATAAAAATGAAATAATTTGTAATGAGACTCAGATCCAGGACTAAATAATTCAATAGTCTCCTATGAATTACTAGGTAGTATCTATATAGAAACACCAAGATTCATCTTAAAAATCAGTGACTGTTCAGTTTTAATATTTTTGGAGCAGCCCTGTCCTTGGCTCACTAGATGGGGCTATCAACCTAGACAGGCTGTTGTGACAGAGTAATTCTAGTTTAGTATTCAATATCCATTCTGCCTTCTTCCTGGCAAGTAGAACCATTTGAAAGGATGAGGGGGAAGTGCACAGAGTAGCAATATGTCCCACTAAAAATACTTGCTTTCCAAAACATCCTTAGAGTGAGAGTGCCCTTGTGACCCAGTTAATCTTGAAAAAATGTAAATTGAATTTACATAATTAGGAAAATACTTTCTTAAAGGTAGGTTTTGGTAGACTGTCTCCCCCACCCCACTATTTTTTGCCATAAAACCTTATTCCTGTTGCTCTCAATGCAGAGTGAATGCCCATGACAATACCAATTCTGAGATCATGACGTCAAAAATCACACACTAAGGATGGAGAAGAAAGAAGACAGAAGGAGCTTAAATGTTTGAGGTCTCCCTGCAGGAGTTATACCAGCCCTGTGTCACCTACCTCTGGACTTCTTATTCAATTTGAAAAATAAATTATCAGTTTAATCCTATATAAGTCAGGTCTTCAGGTTTTGGAAGCTAAATACATGCCTAATGGATATAACTATTTTCTTGAAAGGATGATTACTTAGATGGGTGAGTAAGCCAGCTGAGGCCTCCAGGCGTCTGGGAGACACATTTATCCTTGAGGAAAGTAGGGAACATATTATTTGCTTTGGGTTTCTCCAGATCCACATGCATTTTAGGAAAGTTAAGGTACTTTCTTTAATACAGGAGCCCATTAGAAATAATAACTCAAGGAGAATAAGGCTATCCTCATCTCTTGAACAGAAGAAAATGCCGTTGAGTAAATAATACTATGGAACTAAAGAAATGCACCTATAGTCCCCTTCTTAAACATGCCATAAAAAAGGAAAAGATATCCATTTCCTGTAGAAGAGAATTAGAGCTTAATGAAGACACACTTTCAACCAGGAGGTATCTGACGTGGGCTTATTAGTAAGAAACACATCTTCCCAGGTAATACAACTACATGTGAGTAAGTGCAGCCTGCCATACATTCTTTCATCCATTTAATTATCAATATATCAAATTATTTATTTATCTAGCAAATATTTATTGAGCACTTACTCTGCAACAGGATCTGTACCAAGCCCTGGACTCATTCAGAAATAAATGATTGGGGGGTTTGGTTCTAAATTGAGGAAACAAGCCTTTGGGCTTACTGCCTCCTCATCCTGAGCTGGGCAGATCCCCATCCTCTCTTGAAGTCCATGAAAGCATGTCCACCTTCTGACATGCAGAAATGGCCCTGCAAATGGAATCTAACTGGAGCTGAATGAGTATTCTCGCCTCAGTTAATGTATTTTCATACTTAGCCAGTTCCAAAGCAACAATGTGCACAACTTAGACACGCTTATTGACCAGGTGCTTACCACCTATTTGGCAAATGCCGTTTATGAAGTTTTTAAGAAACAAATATTGATCCAAAATTTCCCTTGCATTTAATATTCTGTCATTCTGCAAAGCCAGTATTAAGTTTGATGTACACATACAATTACCTGTCTATCTAAACAGTTTCAACTGCCCTAATTCTTGGGCACCACACCATGATTAAATGTATACAAGCAACAAGTTCTTGATTTGGGCAGCTAGAAAACCGCTGTGGCATAAGATCAATAGTTACACCACTTAGCAAAGAGTGTCTTTGTCATTGCTTCCTAGAGTCCTCAAAAGTCCTGATAAATACTTAAATCTAGCTTGTTCTTTCTTTTGTGCACATGTTGTTCATGAAAATGAAATCAAAATTTACCTAGGAAGATTCCAGAGGACCCATACAGGACAGAAGATTGTTTAAATTATGGTAGAGCTCATGAAACACATTTTCAACTGGTGGGATATCCTCCTTATCAGACTCCCAAATTCTTTAGAGCAAGAAACATTAACAAGCATAAATGACAAAAAAAATCCTGTATGAAGAATTGAGAAAATAGCATAAGCACAGTATGAGGAAGACCTAATTCTATAGTTGTTATTACAAAAAACCTGGGGATTTTTACTAAACACAAATGTAATAGGCAAATTTGATGGACCTTTTAGCAGAAATGTTTGTATGAATTGAATTCTAGTATCCAGATCATGAGAGTAATAATCATTTTTCTGAACTTTGCATAAGACACACACATGAGGTATGTTGGACATGCCATGTGCTCATTTTAAAAGATACTTTGAAAAACAGTTGAGTGACCAGATGGTTATAAGAGCCATATTCAGTCTAAAGTAACAGAGAGCAAAGGAGATAGAATAGACATGCTCAAATCTTTAAGGATTTTCATATAGAAGAGAAGTAGGCTAATTTTTTATTGGCCTTGAAACTATAGGAAAGGCCAATAGGTAGAAATAGGTTAATAAGGAAGCACATATTGATGATACTCAACATACATGAAGTGGAGGTTCCAGAAAGCAAATGAGTGGGGGTTTGGAACTAACCTACATTCCCACAGGGAGTTTTTGATTTTTCCCCTGCCTAAGATCTTGCCTCTGAATATTTCTTTAGATAAAGAAATTATAGCATTTGTAATAAATAACAAGATGGCTTTAGGTTTAATTGTCAGCCAAGAACACAGAGTAAATTCACATGTAAGAGTGGAAGGGAAGGAGCAAAACGTCGACATTGTGATACATTTGGGTGTACCCTGACTAGGCAAATAACTCATCGCCAAGTACCTTCCCAGGGAGTCAGGTAACCACTAATAAGAAAATAGACTTATGGTTATAATCCTATATATTTTCATTCATATGTCTAGCTCAGAGAAAGAGGTGAGTGGTGAGAAAAATCACAGCAACTGCAGACAAGGGTCTATAAAAGGCACATTTAAAAAAAACAAAAAAAAACGAATGAATGCATTTACTTATTCTGTATTATATATAGCCTACATATTTTTTATTAAACACTTCCACACTTAACACTGTATCTACCAAACTATCAGTTTCAGATTAAGCTTATTAAGTGTACCCGGTTTGATCATAAGTATAAAGAGTTTTCTCAGCAATAATTCTTATTCTTCCATGCCAAATCACATGGATTGATCTTACAGGAAGTTAACAAATCCTATATTTCCAAATAAATAGGCCCAAATAATTTATAATGTCATGGTGTTACTTGTCTTCTATATTCTGGTAGAATTGATGGACAGCTACCTTATGTGCTTTCAATCTGGAAAAGTAGCCAGTTTGTGATGTTCTTTTTGATTTCTGACTATAATTTCCCTCCATAATATTCCCTGTTGTCTCAAACACCTACATATCTGAAGCTAACGGGCATCTTTATAGTAAGTGATGCTGAAATGACTTCTGACCTACAGTTCCAGGAAGAGTGGCTAATCGAAGTAATGATCAGTGTCTCTTCTACCCATTTCTGTGAACTCTGATGCTTTCTAAATGTACGGAGACTGGTCAAGATGTTAATCTCCCAGTGTAGGGCTGGAGGACAGTGGTAGAGAACCACTACATCACCATTGGGAGGAGACTGTAGTGTGAACTAAGCAAATTAGAGAACGTAGAAGGAAGGCCAAAAGGAAAATATAAAATGAATAATGGCCATGGCTAATAGCAAAGGTAAATGTATCTCTTCATAAAAGAAATTTACTCTATTTATTGAAAGCTGACCTCAATTTCTACCTCTTTTCATTGAGACTCCATTATCTACTCCTATACTCTCTTCATTTGTTTTCTCTGTAATTTTGTTGGCATGATTTTAGTTTCCACGTATTGTTATTCTATCTCTGCATGTACATTGTCCCTCCAACTATACTGCAAATACATTAGGGCAGGGTACATGTTTGATGTTGTTTTGAGTCTCCATTTTGTCAGCAGGTGTTTTTCTTCTTCCCAAAATGCAGCCTGCCAGCCACTTACAACATTTTCCCATAAAGCCATGGTTTAATATTGTACATCATCCTGGACTTACTGAATTTGTAGGATGTGCTTAGGAATCTGCATTCTTAACAAGAAACTAAGCAACACCGATGCTCACAAATGTGGTAGGCCTAAGGCCTACCACAGAACAGGTGCTCGTAAATGTCTGGTGCTGCCGTTAGTAAATGTCTGGTGCTGCTGTTAGAATGATGCTTTCTGGCATGTCTGTATGTATCTATAAAAAAAACAAAGAGATGTTGATTTGCTCAAGGTGTCCTCTCTCTGCCACTAGCTAGTAAATACCTTGAGGGTTGATGTCCTTTGCAGACAGTTCTCTGTATCTCCTTCTAATTTTTTTCTATAGCACTAAGTACTTCCTAGAATGTACCATAAATAATTGTTCATGTTAAGGAGTAGAAAGGGAAAGGTGGTGGAAGAGGAACGGAAAAAGAAGATGAATTTATGGTTGGAAGGCATACAAGGGAGGTGTTATTCAGAAAACTCCTTTGCTTTAACGAACAAGAATTCAAAAGTGCTAATGAAGTCTCTTCCTAATCCTTTCGACTTAATTCCTTTGCTCTGCTCTTGCTAAGACTGAAAATTACCCTCCTATGATATTTTTGAGATTACTAAAGACAGTCTTGTGTGAACTGAAGACAGGTCACAAATGACTGGCATACAACAAATCTGTCCTTAGTATCTGTGATACTAAGGAACTGCTGGTACCTATTTTTCCTCCTCAAATTCAATCAAAGGAAATCATTTCCATGTCAACATGCACATGCATGATTGTATATACACGTAAGTATAATTACTTCAAATGGATAAACTTAGCAATGATCTTTGTCGATTGAGGGCAGTGTTAATGAGCTGTAAAATGGACTCACCCTGGTGTCCAATTGTCTTTTATTACGAAGGGCATTCCTTACCTTCCACTGAGGTCTAACTCCCACACAAACCTTCTGTGCTTTCATTTTATTATCACCAATAGCCAAAAGTCAAAGGTGGAAATTGAGACTTACAAACATGTTGCTTACACCCAAAGCAACAGGGAAATGAGGCTTTATTGCCTCTCTTCTTTAGGCTTCAATATTATCAATGTTGAGAAAACCCTTGCTCTCCATTTCCATTTGATTATCCTGAGAATATGCCTTGTACTCAAGAATTTCTTTCTAACAAAAAATCAAATATTTTATTTTTAGGAACAGAAAGACCTATATACATTAAAGGTTGTCTAATCACTACACCTTAATTATGGGGATTATGTGGTCAGTTGAGTTAAGTGATTTATTCAGAGTTGCAAGGTTAATTAAATTATAGACCAGATTTTTATCCTGGGATCTACGAATAAGCTTCAAGGGAAGGACGAACCTTCAAAATTTTATGCAAATTGTGTGTGCACATCTGTGCATTTTTTTCATCTGTGCATTTTTATGGAAAGTGGATCCACAATTTTATCAGACCCTCAAAATGTCCCTCAACATAGCTGGGACAGTTACTGTTGCAAGTGTAATTTATAAGATATTTTTATATTTATAAAATATAGTAAAATATTAAAGGTCATGTAATCCAAGCTTACAGCCAATAAATGGATTCCTTAAATAATAACTCTAATGGATAGCACGCAAACTCTACCTTGTATCTTAAGATAATTGACAACCAACCACCTCTCATGTTATCATGGTTCAAAGCTAGAATTAAAAAGGTACTCATATAGCTGAATCATATTATTTCTTTCCTATACCTTCTCACATTGGTCTAAGTACTACCCTTTGCAGCCATGAGAAACAAAATCACTGTTGCTTACTCCAATGTCTTTCATACATTTGAAGTAAATTCCTGTTACATTTCTTCTTCAGTCATAAGAGCCAAGATCCCTCAGTATTCTAGTCACCACTCTAGACTCAAACTTAGAGCTGGAAGAAACACATTTCAGTTTGTCAGTATTCTCTAAAATCCATATAACAAAAAACTTAAAAACAATGTTCTACTTGTGATCTGACTTGTTGATGACTATCTCCTTCTGGTGGATGTGTTCTCTCTTTTTGCTGGGGAAATCATGGTCTTTTATGGTCTAACTGGGAAGATCAGAGCCTAATGATTTTTGTATAGGCTTTCCACCTGAAATGCAACAAAGTAAATAATATGCAGCTGGCCATTCAGACCCAACTCTAGATAATCACATTTCAAACTTTAATAGTCATGAGGTTCACCTAAATAAATGTTGGCAATTTCCAAAAGAGAAACATTAAGCACTTTTATTTAGATGAATAATCCAGTACTTTGCCCAGAGGTTGAGTCAGAAACAAAGAATAAAAAACGTCAGATTTATAAAATGAGTACAGCAAAGATGACTTAAAGTATAAAGTTTTTCGATTTCAAATGTCAGAAAAATGCTCACCAGATTTACTTGATTACAAAGTTCCAAAAAACCTTTTTTTTTTTTTTGCAATACTCACTCATTTCGCAAACTTTAGTGATGTAGCAACAATCATGCAAATAATTTAAACACAGTAAATGGACTACATGAAAAATTCAATCCTCATTTCTATATTGATTATTTACACCAGCACTCCCCAAAGACTGTTAGAAGCAACATTGATCCTAACAAATGCTCAGAAAAGATAAAAGGCCAACAACTGAATACACTTCAAAAACACACTTTACCATACCTGCTTCTTGGGATTCCCACTGCAAATTACATATTTTAGTCTCCAAGAACCCCTCTTTTTAATGACATCCATTAGCACTCCACAACACCATTGTTCCTTATAAAACACATTGAGCATTGCTATACCATGTTGATCTAATTAACCAATTTTCTGCAAATCTCTACTTTACTCTGTGTTTTAACATCTCAACAAATATGAGTGTAGACTCTTGGGTAATATGATCTCATTCTCCTCTATGACAGCTTCCTCTGCCTGGTTCCCTGTGAGCCAAACCACACCCCAAGGAGGAGTTAATATAATTACTTAAATTACAGCATTGACTGTTTTACCTAAAGACCAGGATGTCCATATCAGATTTATTTTATTTTATTTATTATTATTATTATTATTATTATTATTATTATTTTGCCTCAGATCGAGGTAGAAGACTCTGAGACTGTGAGATCAGGATAAAAATTGTTGTTGATATTCCTCTTCCACTCCCGGCAGCTGGATCTCTAATTGAACTCTTCTGCTCCCTAGCTCCCATACTCTCACTTGCAGGAAGATATAAGAACAAGAGTGATAAAAATTCAAATTTGTAAAGAAATCTCACTTAAATTTAAAGGTCATATGGGGTGATTTAATTCAATTTTTATAGAAATCCCTGAATTTGGAAAGAAAGAAAGAGCGAGAGAGAAAGAAAGAAAGAAAGAAAGAAAGAAAGAAAGAAAGAAAAGAAAAGAAAGAAGGAAAGAAAGAAAGAAAAGAAAGAAGGAAAGAAAGAAAGAAAAGAAAGAAGGAAAGAAAGAAAGAAAGAATGAAAGAAAGAAAGAAAGAAAGAAAGAAAGAAAGAGAGAAAGAAAGAAAGAAAGAAAGAAAGAAAAGAAAAGAAAGAAGGAAAGAAGGAAAGAAAGAAAGAATGAAAGAAAGAAAGAATGAAAGAAAGAAAGAAAGAAAGAAAGAAAGAAAGAAAGAAAGAAAGAAAGAAAGACTACTCACATATTCTGTATTGTTTTCTGAAAATCCTGGGGAGTAGGGGTTACTGAGGATGGTATTAAAATCATTTGCAGGTCTTGGCTTTAATATCATCAAATTAGCCCCAAAGTTATTGTGATTATTATTTGCTTTTGAGTTCTTGTATTTTAAACGTTATCATTAAAATATTTGCAGGTAGATAAGGAAAAGCTCCAGATTTGCTTCAAAATTATGCATTTGGAAGGTAGAGATTGAAAGGGTTAGGGTTACACATAAAATGGCAGTTACAATTGCACGATGGAGGCTGGATGTGGGCTCACACTTGTAATCTCAGCATTTTGGGAGGCCGAGGTGGGGAGGATCACTTCATCTCAGGAATTCAAGACTAGCCTGGGCAATATAGCAAGACCTCGTCTCTATTTTAAAAAGAAGGAAAAAAAATAGCCGGCTGTAGTCGGGGCACACCTGTAGTCCCAGCTACTCCGGAGGCTGAGGCAGGATGATTGCTTGAGTCCAGAAGTTCAAGGCTGTAGTGAGCATGCTATTGTGCTCCAGCATGGAGGACAGAATGAGACTCTGTCTCAAGAAAATAAATAAGTAAATAAATAAATAAATAAATAAATAAATAAATAAATAAAATTGGGTGATGATTTCATTTGGCTTCCTTTTACTTGCCTGTTCTCTTACTTGTGTGTGACTGATAAAATCTGAGATTATAATTAAATAATAAAGCACCAAAATCTCACACAGAACTATCAACCATCATAAATAAACTCATAGACATAAGTGGAAGAGTTGGAAAGTTTTTGCCAAGTGGTCAAGATGTTCACTGCTGTAACTAAGAGCTTCCACTGAAGCTACTATTATGAACCACAGCACTCATAAACACATAGCACTCCTGGGCACATTTTCTATTTATTTAAGTGACTGACCTCATTTGATCAAAAAGAAAATATTAAAATCACCATAAAACTATGTAATTAGTGATTGCATGGTGATCTTTATGTGATGAAATTTTTAACAGTTAATATCTAATATAGAATTAAGAATCCTACACAATATTTTAAAGTTATATTTTCAAATCCATATTTTGTGGATTTCAAATAATTCCAGTTTGAATGCTTGCAACTGCAACAGGTTTCTGTAAAAGCTTTTGAGTTTCACAGCCTTCCTTTTGACAGATTTCTTAAGTTATGGAATGCAGCCATCAGCAGTCTGTGGAAAAATGAAATGCTGCAAGTCTATTTTTATGCAGCTGGGATCAAGTTACTAAATGGATCAAAAGAAATAATTTCTTTGAAGAGGTGGCTGTTGACACCAGTGCCCTAAAAATAAGTGCAATTTTGTGGGCATAAAAGTTTGTTTATATCTTAGTGAAAGTAACTATAGATATATTTTCTATATATACACTTGCATTCATGATATATTGGATGCCATTCTAAACATATTTTAATATACCTTAGTTTAACATTGCTTTTAAGAGGAAAGTTGCATGCTTTCTCTTGAATAATTGACATAGCTAAAGACAATTATTCATTCCAGGCTTAGCTTACTGGGTTTATAATAAAAACAATGATAGTAATTTACCTAATTCTTACTTTGTGCCAAATACCAGCCAAATACTTCCCAACATTATTTCATTTGATTTTAGAATTACATTTTATTTTAATAACTAGCTATTATTTTCACAATTGTATAGATGAAGAAGCTGATTCTTAGAGAGTGTAACTTGCCAAAGATTACACAGCTAGCATGCCTCTGAGTTAAAATTTGAAAGCTAGTCTGTTTAATTCTGAAGCTCTTAATCACTACATTATATACTACCTCTTTAGTTTGGATAGCATATCAACTGATTTGAAACTATAGAAAAAAATTAGGAAACAGAATAATCTTTTAAAATATCTTTGTATGTGAAAGTAAGCTTGCTTATAGAAAATGTAGTAAATTGAAAGACTATTACTATTGCAATAGCAATAGTCAAACTGAAGCCTACAGAACTCAAATGCATGAAAGTGTCAAAATAGCCAAGTAATAATGCGATATGATATAATTTTTTATCATAATAAAAAGTCAGAAAACAAAATTCAGAAAGAGGGCTCTATGATACAAGAGGAAAGGTTGATCTAAGGGTACAAACTAAAACATTTTAAATAAAGTTTTTGGAAAAAACAATTTTAGGCTCCGAAATAAGAAATAAATACAACCCCTTCATAGATAATAATAAAGAAATAAGCCAATAAGCCCTTAAAATAGAACGATATAGTCTTAGCTCTGGAGGACAAAATATTCTCTACTTGGACCCTGACTCATTTAGAACTCCTGCACATATATACACAATATGTGTATACACACACACATATTGACTATATTGCTGAAGGGGAGAGTAAAGGAAATGGTGAAAGGATCATAATTTCTATTATTTCATTAATTCCTAAAGAAAACACATACAAAAATTGCAATTGAAGCTTCTAAAAAACCTAGAAAACAGTATAAAGGACTTAGACACAGTACAAGTATTTCCTATCATGTAAGTCTGAAAGAGAGAAAATCAATTTTTATGAAAACATAAAACAGTGATTTGGGTTGTGAACAAAATTATTTGTCTCCATTTGTGTTCTATTGGCTTACTGCTCTGCCAAATTTTGAAGCAAAATGAAAAAAAAAAGAGAGGGAAATTATAGCAAACCTCCCAAAACATATCCCTTAAACTCCGCAATGTATTTAAACTACCCAGGTTCTGTTCATGGATATACTCAAACATTGAGAAAGTGTGGGTGTACTGGGTTTTGATGCTGTACTTTTTGTAACAACTTGATATTGGAGTCAAAACATGTTCTTCTATCTTGTGTTGCTCAGAAAGGTATGAGCAAATATATTTTTCCCACAAATTTCAATTAATTAAGAATGATTAAAATGTGGATACTTGCAAGGGAAACATTAATAAAAACATGAAGTGTAGACATAGAGATAATTTTCTCTGTGGCTGATGACTGATCATGTCATTAGGCAGAGCTTTGTTCCCTTAGGCTCTGTAGAGTCAGAGCTAGGATGCAGAATCACAGTTTTAGAGTTGAAGAAACCCTTAACAATGACTTAACAACCATTCCAATCCCCTTGATTTATAGATAAGGCAGGTTACTCTTAGAAAGAGGAACCGGTTCTTTGTGTGAGACTCAACAAGTCACATCACCTCTCTGGGCTTCTGTTCTCAAATTCTTTTTCTTTCTTTTTCTTTTCTTTTCTTTTTTTTTTTTAAATGAGTAAGGGATTTCCTTTATTATTAGTGAGATTGAACATCTTTTCACATCATTATTGACCATTTTTATTTTTCTCTACAAACTGATTATCCAAATCTTTCTCCCATTTTTTTCTTTTAAAAAAATTAATTTAAGATCCAGGATACATGTGAAGGATGTGCAGGTTTGTTATGAAGGTAAACATGTGCGATGGTGGTTTGCTGCACCTATCAACCCATCACCTAGGTATTAAGCCTCCCATACATTAGCTATTTATCGTGATGCTCTCCCTCCTTCCAATCCCCCTAACAGGCCCCAGTGTGTGTTGTTCTCCTCCCTGTGGCCATGTGTTCTCATTGTTTAGCTCCCACTTATAAGTGAGAACATGCAGTGTTTGGTTTTCTGTTCCTGTGTTACTGTGCTGAGGATAACGGCTTCCAGCTCCATCCATGTCTCTGCAAAGGGCATGATCTCATCATTCCTTTTTATGGCTGCATAGTATTCCATGGTGTATATGTGCCACATGTTCTTTATTTAATCTATCATTGATGGGCATTTTGATTGATTCCATGTCTTTTTTATTATGTTCTCACATTCTTAAAATTAAAGTTGGGACTAGTTGATCTCCAAAGTGCCCACATACTAAACACTGAATGGTTTCAAAAGAAAAGTGAGTTAATGGCAGACAATAAACTGAGATCTCAGTTCCTACCTTGTTCTCACCAGTCCAGTTTGTGTTCTGCCATTTGCTCATATATTTCACTGTCACTGCGTACTTATGAAATTTGTCAGTCAATAAATGGTGAAGAAAAGAAAAACAAGAAAAGTCATCCACATTTTAGAAGGGCAAAATTGTGAGTAAGGAGCTGAGTGGTTGAATCCGAATATTTTCATTAATTCCAAACAAAGGCAATGGAAAGTGGGAAGGAGGGGAACTGCAGTTCTATAAGCTATAGTTGCTCCATAGGAGAAAGGGAAGAGCCAGCAGTAATCAGGACTTTTTAAAAGAACTGTCCAAGTTCAATGACAATATCATCTAGCTCTCTGACTCTAGGCATCTGCCAAGAATCATGGAATCTTCATCTCAGTAAACTAAAACCAGGCTAGACAAAGCAGGCACAAAGAAGAAGAGAATCACATTCAATAGGTTAGTCAGTATATGGTAAGCTAGATCAGCCATGGAAATATGCATTAGTCAATAAGTTTGATACCTAAATCAACGGAGACATGGTCTAATAACTGACCTTTCATTTTTGGGGGTGATTTTCATAGGCATACATGTTTACATAGCAACTCCATGAGAATTTACAGTAAGTAGATGCTGATATTCATTGACTATTCAGATAGCCTTCAACTTAAGATGGGGTTATCTCCTGATAAACTCATCGTAAGTTGAAAATAAGTAGAAAATGCATTCAATGCACTTGATCTATGGAACACAATAGCTTAGCCTAGCTTCAAATGTGCTCAGTGATATTAGCTTACAGTTGGGCAAAATCACCTAGCAGCACAGTACTCTGTAGAATTTCGGTTGCTTACCCTCGTGATTAGGTGGTTTACTGGGAGCTGTAGCTACCAGCTGCTGTCCAGCATCTTGAGAGCCTATGAACTGCTTTCTACCCACAGTTGCACCATCGTAAAGTTGAAAAATCCTAAGTTGAACTGTCTTAAATTGGGGGCTTTTTGTAATCATTTAGGAGTATTAATAATATGTAAACAGTAAGAGGGAGAAATATACAGCAATAAATGCAGATGGCTCATTCCTAATTTGAGAAACAAGATAATGCAGTTTATTCTGAAAAGCTATTGTAAATTTGAAATTTATGGAAGGAATTCAACATCAAACAGGTAACTTTAAGAGGGAAACTCTTCCTGACCCTTAGCTAGACTAAGTTATGTTCAGATAAAGCAATCTGACTTCACACACATATTGGTTGCCGGACTTTTCTCTCACTTACATAATTTTGAAATAATTTGTGGAATCATTTGTTTAATGTAAACATTCTTAGATTTTCCAGAGAGATTATGGACCTTGCCTTGGTCATGGGTGTAGTCCCAGCCCTTAGAAGAGTATCTGTCATGTAGCAGGCATTCAAAAAACATTTGTTTAATGAAGAAATGTCCATGCTACAATATGTTTGAACAGAGGAGAGGGATAGAAAGAAAAAAAAAAGACTATGGAAAAGAAAGAGAGAGAAAGGCATTATTCAGAGGAAGAAGATAAAAGAGATGAACAGAGACTGGACTATCCCCAAGACATTCAAAACTGACCAACTGACTCTTTGTTTCACACACTGAGTGACCCAGGTCAAAGCCCTAATCAGTCAGTATACTCACTTTGTATCCCTGACACACATATATTTTCCTAAGAATGGTTGCAGAGAAAGGCTGGAAAAAAAGGGGATGGAAATGAACATTAAAGAGACTGACAGGGAATAATAACAGTGAAACAGACAAACTCTATTGTGTACAACTCCACAGTCAAAGATTTTCTACCTCCCTGAGAATCAGTCTAGCTTGCAGGTAGAGTATTGACTGCTAGGCAGAGCACCATGGCTATAAAACAGACCACTGAGCTAGGCAATAAAAGAGAGAGAGAGAGGGAGAGAGAGAACAAGAGGTCTAATGTCTTGTTTATGTCCCCTTTATAGCATCTTTGAGAGGCTCTGCAGTCCCACAGCTGGCTTTAGTTCATATGCTTTTCTGATTAAGGCAATACATACCAAAGCAACCTAATATCACTGTGCAATTTAGAAAAAAATAGAGGGGTGTAAAAAAGGAGGAAATCTCCACAAACAGTATAACTAAACAATAAACAGAATACAAGACTTGCTTAATTCTTTATTAAATACATGCTTTATTTTAAGTCCCTAAAACATTTGTATCTCATTTTAAACACCCAGTTCTACCATATTGTGTTTAGTGACACTAATCCTTCTTTATAGCCTAACCCTTTGAGAAATAAGATTATGTTCCCAGTAAATAGTAGTAACAAGTTTTATTATAACAATCCTGATCACAGATTTATAAAAACCTTAAAGAAAAAACATGGAACTAGAAATGGCTAGGATAATATCCAATATGAGAAAGATCTTTATTTAAAATGAAGTATAAAGCTTGGCTGATGAAATGTCTCTAAGAATATTTCCAAGAATATATATTTTTTACTTTTCATTAAGAACTTGACTACTCTTTTTAATCTTAGACATTGGTTTTATGCTTTATAACCTTACCATTGTGAAACTCAGAGAGCCTAGAGAAGTTTGGGTACTGTGTGCAAATCTACTCAAGTGTTTAGCTTACCACATTGCTGAGAAATGACCACATATATGTGTGTGTGTGTGTGTGTGTGTGTGTGTGTGTGTGTATTTTTTTTCCCAAGAGAATCTATCTTAACTCTGCTGATTATACTATATAACATATCATGACTATCTTAACTGTCAAAATGGTCCTAAGGTTTTGATGCAACTGTTTCAAATAAACAGTTGTTTTCAATTCTTTTTTATATATTTGTATCTGATCTTGAGATTTAGATTGATAATAATAGTAGAGTGGTTAAGTGAAGAAATTGAAGAGTCAGAGAGGTTATAATTCCGGCTCAGCCACTTACTATCTGACTGAGCCTCTGTTTTCTCATCCATAAAGTGGGAAAAATACCTAGCCACTAGTGATTGTGTGAGGATTGAATAATGTGCCTTGTGCAAAGAAGACAGCAACTGCCCAATACATAATGTGCACTCAATAAATTATAGCAATTTATAACTACAATAAGTGATTGTTAGTATTAATAATAAAAGCCACCCATTATAGTGCAGTACTGTTACCATAACAAAGCCTGATGTCTATCTCAATTCTAAGAAAAGCTATTTTCTACCTCCTGTCTTCTCTGAATTTCTACTTATGCCATATTATCATCACCAATAAATATTTCTTGTAAGCCTAATAAGCATAAGGTATTACATTAGGCCCTCTAAAGAATACAGCCAGAATCAATCATTCTCTCATGTGGGCCACTACCAGATCTGTACTTCCTCTATCACAGCAGCAATATTCTATATAGTGATGATTTATTTGTCTCTATTTAACCCACTGGATAGTGTGCCTTCATAGATAAGTCTTACTCTATATTCCCAGCACCCAGCATAATATCAGGGACATAATAAATGCCTATCCAATGCTGAATGAATGAATGGAACATGGATAAGCCCAAAGAATTCAAGTTGAAGAGAGACATTATGGACATTCAAAAGCCTAGAGAACAAGACAAAGTTTCATATACTTATGAGGAAAAAAAAATTGCCTTCTCTGTGTCAGTGAAATGCTATTGTTAATTCATAAATGAAGTAGTAGTCTCATCACAACAGTCTTCTGGGTGGTTTCATCTTATATTGTGAATAAAGGGATGGGTGACAGAAGAGGGAGGAAGAAACTCTTAAAGGATGAATTACCAAAGAGTACCTAGGGAAAGAATGTGATATTTTACTGGGCTTAGGGCATGCCAATCTTGTTAGTTTTGTGAATAAACTGACAAGTAGAAATTGGAATTTAGTGAGAAGTCTAAAGGGGACTCAGGCTTTTAACCACACACACACACACACACACACACACACACACACACACACAATCTGCTTTTGGCTATGAAAAGGAGCTAGAGTGATATGGAATGGCATCCAAGAGAGTAATGCACATCAGGAGAAACTAGCTCCAGATACTATTAGGATGGTGGAAAAGTAATTGTGGTTTTTGCCATTACTTTCAATGGCAAAAACTGCAACTGCTTTTGCACCATCCTAATAGTTTTAAATGCAAGGTGCTTAAACTAAAAGTAGAACCAGCCTTCTTGGCCTTATCAATCAACTAGCAAATATGCTTCAGTGTAAGTCAACTGATCAGAGGGACTTTTGCCAGGAGTAGGTTCAGAGATTCTAAGATCTGGGTCGATAGATGCATACAGTAGGAATAATTTAAGATGGGTCTTTAGTGTAGAATCATATCAATTCCAGAGAAGACTGTTACAGGACAGAGAAGTTATTTAGACCAACCAGGACTGGGCTTGAGGTAGTTTCTGAAGAGGGATTCTGCAAGGCCCAGAGTAGAGCAGAGAGAGTTGCTCAATCTCCGACCAGAACTAGGAGAACTAGTTTAAAAGGAAGTTGTAAGAAAGCCCTATTACTCTATTTATGAATGAAGTAAAAGAATGAAGACCTTACAAGAAAGATCAGAAATCCTTATCACTAGCATACAATGTCTACTATACAGTAGGCACCAAATATCATCTTGTTAAATTAATTTGTTGTTGCTCTGATACTTCCCCATTGCATTGATTTGTCTTTAAATGCTTATCATGCTTTTAATTTGGAAATAAGAATAGTCTTCTCATAATATTGGAGTGTCAAGTGAGAAATAACAAATTGTGGTTAGACATTGACAATCTCTGATAATCTGTCAAGACTTTTATAGACTTTACTTGGTTTAATTATCATGGGACGTCAGAGGGAACATTTACACCAGTGGATACTAGAAAAATGAAAAATACTGGTTTCTTCAAAAGTATAGGGAAACAAAGAGGAAACCTTTCTCCTGGGCATCATCACTTATTTTTCTTTGATATTTATTAAGTGCACACAGCATTCCAGGTCTGAAATAGCCTATGGCCAGGAAGCTTCTCCTCCTGGACTGGCATTATTTCTCCCTAGATAGTGAGTTATGAAACTCCAAAGCAGAAGGAAAAGTTCAGCTGTATACGTATCATCTGAAGTTCCCCATGGGCAGACCAGTTCTGATTCAAGTCAGGACGAGAAGAGATTAGCGAGTGGGAAGACAGACATACGGTGAATGTCAGTTGGTCTCTGAATCTTGATTCTAATGAAAAGTCACAGCTTTTACTGGTAATGCCCTGAAGACCAGGCTAACTCAGAGATAACCTTTTCTTAGGAAGACTTCTTGAGCTGCCTCAGGTTCACCATACTTTTTCTCTTGCTCTGAATCCTCCTGGTACTTATCCTCAGAGTATCTACCTCACTCATTTGCATTATCTTGCCTTTTTTTATTTTAGAATTGTTCCCATCATCATATATGTTCTTGGTCACAAGCAACTTGATCATAAATAATATTAATTTTCCTTATGATCTGATCCTTTCAGGGCCAATCAGGTTGTGCAGAATGAATTAATGTGAATTGAAATTTTCCTAAAACTTTGAATCCCAACTTACGTCTTCCTGGTATACTATTGTGAGGATTTCAGTAGAGTACAACTAGGACAGAATATGGTCTGGTCTGATCATTCAGTATTGAATTGTCCTAGGAAATACTCTAGAAGATACTTGGAACCCAGGTATCACACTGCCTGTTTTCCATTCAGATTCACCATCATCAGTTAGCGTAGGAGAAAAAGGGCAGAAGGAAGAACAAGAAAGTAAACAGCTGCTGCCATTAAGAGGAAATCTCCATACAGTCTGAGATCTCCCAGGCTCAAAACACATGAGATTTAAAACAAAAAAAAAAATTCTTTTAAAGTTTTATTTTTAGTTAATACACAATAATTGTACATATTTATGGGGCACAATGTGATGTTTCAGTACATGTATACATTATACAGTGATCAAAATATATTTTAAGGATTTCCTTCAATTGTGCACTGGCCACACCTCCTACTATGGCTTTATTTTCTTCCCAGAAAGAATAAACCTGACAAAAGAAAACTAGGTTAAGAGTGGGAAGAAAAATGGGTCCTGGTACTCCCTGAAAATAATATACATTTGACAAATCTTTTACATTGCTTCTCTCCATAACTGTAAAATTAAAATTCTTGAGCTGAATGATCCCTTACAGATTTTTTTTCAGCCCTAATAGTTTATGCTGCTATGATTCTAGCTAATCAAATCTATTCCTGACAGTTTCTCACCACTGTGGAAAGTACTACAAAAAGACCAGTTGGGAACTGGCAGCTAATCTTCCATCCTTCTGATAGCTTTGCTGAAAAGCCAATTCAACTTACCCCGTTTATACATGTTGTACTTGCCTAGATGCCTGACCTTTGTCAGATTTTGAAGAGAAGAAAGTAAAGGAAAGGAGAAACCTTCTCTCCATCCAACTTTTACTACACATGAAGTGGTAGGTCAGCATTAAATGACTTTTTATCTGTTTCTGCCTTGTGTATCAGAATATGGATTTTCCTAAGTGACATCAAGCTTGAAAAAGAAATTAGCTAGTAAATGTTTTCCTACCTATCGACACAAAGTAAAATTATGATGGCTTTAAACAATGCATTCTCAGCCGGGCGTGGTGGCTCATGCCTGTAATCCCAGCACTTTGGGAGGCTGAGGCAGGCGGATCACGAGGTCAGGAGATCGAGACCATCCTGGCCAACACGGTGAAACCCCATCTCTACTAAAAATACAAAAAGTTAGCCAAGTGTGGTTGCATGCGCCTGTAGTCCCAGCTACTTGGGAGGCTGAGGCAGGCGAATTGCTTGAACTCAAGAGGTGGAGGTTGCAGTGAGCCAGGATCATGCCACTGCACTCCAGCCTGAATGACAGAGCAAGACTCCATCTCAAAAAAAAATGCATCCTCTACATAAGGTATCGTTTAGGGCCCAGTTTCAGTTGCTGATTGTCCCCTTCTCTACTAAATTCTTCAGGTCTGTATTCCCACACACAAATACCCAACTAACCTTCAGACTTGGAAACTCCACTTAATGGGTTGTCCCAGCATTTTCCTTAAATCCATGAATTTCACACTTACTTCCTTTTTTGTTCAATACTTCAAAAAAATTATTATTACTTTTAGAGCCACATACAACCCTGTCTTGCATCTCTTGTATTTTTCTCCACCTACACATGGGCCTGTTTTCTTTGATTCTCCCAGGTCTATCCCAGCTGCTCCTTAGAATCATTCACCCACTCAACTCTTGGAAACTTCTACATTGCTGTCCCTTAATCTTGCAACAGCCTTCCAATCAATGTGTTTTGAGCCACCTCTTAACTTCAGAAAGAAAATTCCTCAAACTCCATCTGTTTAGAGACCATCTAGTTTCAACGATCAGTCTCCTCACCATTTTGAGAACTCTTCTAACATGTTGAAATGTAAATACTAATTGTTTTCACATAAAAATTAGCAAGCACCTTAGTGTTTAATCCAAACACCCCCAAGCTACACTTTGAATGAAAATCTTCAATTTCCCCCAACTTTCCCATTTTAAAAATGGGATTGTTTTATGCTGAAGTTAAGAAATGAATCTCCATTGCAGTCTGTGCATCAATGCATGAGTGAAGGAACGTTTGCATTGCTTTGGGCACTGTAGAGCTTAGACACGGTTCATGTACACATGGTTAACAATTTACTTCTCTCTGCAGTATTAAATTTTCTCATGTCAGATACTAATAAATCAAATATTCTGTAGACCACAGCATAGTTAACTTACTCAAATGACTTCCTTAATTCAGTACTGCCAGAAAGCATTTGAAAGCAGCAAATCCCAGAAGTCTTAGTGACTTCTACATTAAGCTAATGAAACGCATGTATTCATGCTACCCGGGAATGTTGGTGGCACATGGCTTACACCTCAAACCAACACTCTCAGTGGGTAAACCAGGAGTGGCAGCGTGCCATTTTCGTATTTCTTTTCCTGAGCTGCACACTACCACCACTTTGATTTCTATCACAGCTGATTCCCTTTCTAGGAAACTTTCCAAGCTTGTTCTCACACAGCATAAGAGCTGCCTTTTTTCAACCTTCATCACTTAGAATGCCAACAATCAACATGATGATGTATTTCCCATACTGGTCAACAATTTTATCAATGGCTTTGATAAAAGTAATAGAACACATGCCTCTTATATTGATGAATGACCTCAAAATAAAAAACGTCAACCTTAAGGTAAGTAAAGTTCAGAAATTTCCTAAGAAAAAAATAAAATTATTTATTATTAAATTTATGTAAATAAAACTTTCTTAAAATATGCACTGTGAAAAGGTGGAATAAAATATATCAAATTAAAATAGTGATATATTTTATCACTAAAATAAATAACTAAATATACATACATATATATTTATAGATGTACAAATATCTATGATATACAAATGTCTACATAGATCTCTACATAAAGTTTTTCTATACTTTCCAATTTCTGTTTAATCATGTTATAGTACTTTGATAAGAAAAATATATTTTAACAAGTCATTCATTATTGAAATGCATTTTGTTAAATATTAAAGACATCAATCATACAGAACTGATAGTTGTAAGCAAAATATCATTTTGCTATATTTGACAGAGACAAATTTAAAAATTTCTGCACTTAAGGTTTAAAAGATAAAATCTGTAAGTGCAAAATATTGGAGATTTGTCTTATAGTAATACAATTGAAAATGATCTTAGATTTTTTTTTTCACATTAAGAGTGATCTCAACATAAGCCAATCATGAGATTTGGCTGCCAAAAAAGTAATGGTTCATAGGAGGTAATTTCAACTAATGAGTCTTACGGAAGTAGGAATTGAGCGGTTGTCTTTTTTTTCAGCAAACCCAGAATGAAAGAGCAAAGTCATAATAAGATTATAGACTAATAAGATGAATATAAGGAAGTATGCCCAACAAGCAACAGAACCCCCAAATTGAGACCTTCAAGCAAATTGTGGGGGCAAATTGACAGGGAGCTACTGATGGCATCTTATGCCCCCTTGGAACTTCAATGATTCAGGATACCAAGTTGCAATGGAAATGGGAATGACAGTTATTGCATCCTGTGCAGACAAACATATACTTCCCAAGAATGAAGTGTGATCTGTGTAGTGAGAATACTGGGCTAGGCAGGAGAAATACTGAATCGGTGGCCTTGAGCAAGGCACTTAGCTTGCAGTTCCTTAATCTGCTTGTATTTAGTGTTATGCTGCCCAGGGGCTGGACAAGGAACTGGATGGTTTATAAACACAATTATACCTATGCCTTATACAATACTCCATGAGAGCTAATATTATTTTCAATTTATAGTTGACAGAACAGGCTGAGTGATCTAGTGGATAGTATCCAAAGTTTTTTTCTAAAGTTAGCATTCCTTGCTTCATTGCAAAAAGAACAATTAGAGCCACCTCAAGTTTCAAATCTGATCATATAGGGTCTGATTCATCCAATGGCTCCTCACATTTTTCATGTGTTATAACTTTTATCCTTGAATATACAATTTGTCTGGTATTGTAATAAAACAATAGACTTTCAAGAGGAATGAAAAGGAGGTGGTGAAGGAATGGAAGAAAGTTTCCTTTAAGTAAAGCTAGAGTAATCTGCTTGGCATTCCTCACAAAGTTTAAAATATATCCCATTTATAACAATTATAATGGACTTCAGGGTGGGTGGGGTAACTTGATGAGAGATAAGAAAACACCTGAAAAGGTAAAATCCATTTCTAGTTAATTGTTATCACTTGAGTTGTTTTTCTCTCACTGGGACACTGTTCTCAGTGCCCTCAGGCCCCAACTACTTACAGTGAACAGAACTAATAGCAGTCAGTTTCATTATGTCTCCTTAACAACACGGGAACCTGTTGTCCTTTAAAAATATATAACTGTTTTAACCTTTACACTTTTTATTTACTCATACCTAAATAGAGAACTTCTGCTAAGGTAGGAGAAGTGAATACCAAGTTCAGCTCAATTCAGTTAGTTGTGCTAAAGGCTAAAATTACAGGAACAGCATGAAGAAATAATTGACAGCTGAAGTGCATGGTCCTATGAAGCTTCTCTTCGGGGAATCTGTGACTGCTTTTAATGGCATTTTCAAAAAAAAACAGGTCCTGTTAATTTTCAAGATATTTTTAAACACTCGATTACTTTTAAAATAATCAGCACCATTATGGACTCCCAGGAGGCTGTGAATTAAGAAATGAATACCTTTATTTTATAACATTTTACAAAACACTCACTGTGGACAATAAATATCAAATCCACTAGGGGCTTGGGTAATGAAACACAAGTCTTGAAAAAGTAAAACTGAAAGATGATTAGATAATTAATCACAATTAAATTTCTCAACTGATTTTGAAGGAGCTAAACACAAGAGAGCAGTCCACAGCTTCATCTTTTACTTGAAACCTTTTGATGCCTCAGCCCCTTACAGATTTAAGGTACATGCTGAGTAAACCATTTTGGAGAAGAACCAACTATGCCAGGTAGAAAAACTACATTTTGGGCAATCTGGGGTGGGGAGTACAGGCATGATTCTGAATTATGCCATTCATAATACAGTGAAGTAAAATAGACTGATTATGAATATACCATGTACTTGAATTGTCCTTGCAGTGGCACAGGGCTGATATCAACCAACTCAAACAATAAATATAATGTACCTACATTTCTAATTGTTTACAATGACCATCAAATATGAGTCTAGTTCTAATCTCTTTGACGATCTTCTAGAGGTCACAATTCTGTGGAGGACTTGCCTTAGCTCGGGAAACACTGAGAATCCAGTACATGTGTACTGGCTCTTTCATAGCCACTTGGAACACATACAAATGCTGTATTTATCTTTATTGCCCCGTATACAAACCAGGGTTTGGCTTTCCTGTATCCTGACAGTCAAAACATCTTCCGGAAATGCTTCTCATCAGGGAGTTGGCAGTAACTCTAAAATTGGGTTTCTGACAGGGCATTCTCTAAGGAATATCATTGCTTTGGAATTATAATTTTATGCTCCTTAGATTCCATTCAATTATATTGAAATTCAGGATATTTGTTGAAACCAATCCTGATACTCTGGGAATGATAGGGCATTCTTTTCTTATCATATTTCAGAGATAACTATCAATCATTCTTTTAGTCTTCCATTTCTTTGACACACTTTTATTGAACATCTCCCACTAAATAAAGGTTCTCTGATTTTATGCAACAGCAAAGTAAAAAAAAAAAAAAGATTGTTACTTTGAGATGTTTATAGTCTGGTTAATTACGTGGTCACTACATTAAACAAAAGAAAACACATCTTGTGGCGTTAGGAGTATTATGCTGACAGCCTGGGCAACGTGGTGAAACCTGAAGTCTACAAAAAATCCCCAAAATCAGCCAGGTGTGGTGGTGTGCACCTGTAGTCCCAGCTGCTTGGGAGGCTGAGGAGGGAAGACAGCTTGAGCCTGGGAGGCAGAAGCTGCAGTGAGCTGAGACTGCACCACTGTACTTGCTAGACACAGAGCGAGACCCTGTCTCAAGACAATAACAACAAAACACCAAAAATAAAAAAAAAATATGTGTGCAAGCACAACATCAGACCAAAATGGTGATAAACACACAGATTCAGGCATATGAATAAGTTGACATGTCCAATGTATCTAGTATCAGTCTTCTTTATTCCTAAAATATGGAATAATATATGAACACCATTTAGTCCAATGATAATTCTTACATAGTTAGAGAAAGAAAGTTAGACAATAAGTTCTGAGACAATGTCCACCAGAATACAAGCTATTTAACCAATAAAGTTAGATTTATTGGTTAATAATAATAACTGGTATCAATAATATATGAACATGTCATTGATACAAGTAAATCTCTTCATTAGACCCAAATGTATGAAATTCTAACACTGATTCTTTGTCTTTTCTCTCTTCTCTTATCTATGTCCAATTAGTTTTTCAAGGCCTCTCAGAGGTTATTTCTTTCAGTTCCCAAACTACATTAGGTTCTCCTATAATCTTCTCTCGGTTTGAAGCATCTTCGATAATTTTAAGTTAATAAATTGCTATTTTTTGTCAATGTCCACCTTCCACTTTTAAACTTAATTTCATTTAGCTGACTTGTCTGCCTTCTTTGCCGATATACCTATGACCATAGGAGAGTAACTGGAATGTAGTGGATATACATATTGTTAAAAAAGCTGTTGAAATAACCCAAACCCCAGGGAAGGCCTCATATTCAAATGGAACTTTAAATACACCATTGCTGGTTATACTTGGTGATGTTATGGTATCTAATTTCTTTTCGCGTATACTTTTTGTATATACTTTTATATACTTTCTTCATCTTAAATAGTAGTATTAGACTGTATTGAGTATCAAACCATAAGTATGCATTCTTTCTGTAAAAATTGTCAAATAAAGACAGGTAAAAAGCATGGATTTTCCTGTATGTTTTTACAGAAATTTCATGTAAGCTAATAAGTTATAGGTTTGCCTATTTAAACATGCTTTCACCTGGAGGACAATGGGGTGTTACAGGAAATAGGAGAAATTCTCATAAGGATGATTAAGTTTTCCTAACTTCTCCTCCTGCCCTTTTTTTAATTCCATGAATCAAAAGGGAAGGCCCCTTTGTACATTCTTCTTTTAACTTATAAAATCTATTTGAAAACTTATAATTTAAGAGAAGATCGTTTTGTGAATTTAGGAACTTTTCTTATTCCTGAGAGCAACTAATTTACACAGGCTAGTGTGGCTCACACAATGACTTAATTTTTAAAATATCAATGCTGTGTTACTGTACTAGTGCTACAAAAGTTGGTGACAGGAGACCTTGATAAGTGTTATGGTTTGACTGTGTTCCCCAAAGTTCATGTGTTAGAAACTTAATCTCCCATGCAGCAATATTGAGAGGTGAAAACTCTAAGAGGTGATTAGGCCATATGGATCTTTCCTCATGAATGGATTAATGTCATTAGTATAGGAGTGGGTTTGTTACAAAAGAAAGTTTGACCCCCTCTTGCTCTCTTGTGCTCCCTTGACCCCCACCTCCCCTCAACACACACATTTTACCATGGGATGATGCTGCAAGAAGGCCCTTGCCAGATGCTGGCCCCTTGCTTTTGGACTTCGCAGCCACCAGAACTGTAAGGAATAAATATCTGTTCTTTATAAATTATACAATCTGTGGTACTCTCTTATAGCAACACGAACAGATTAAGAAAATAAATCATATTAGTATTTCACAACCTAGAAGAGCAGGAATTTTAAGAATAAACCCATGAAGCACAGAGTTGATGTCATTTATTGTAATATGCTCTGGACTGATTTTCCCAGACTTTGGAAATATTTTACCTTTAACTTCCAGAATAACTTTCAAGAATTTTGGCCTCCCTAGTAGAGCTCAGAGAGCTAAAACAGCAGAATTAAAAGGTCTTGGGAGTGAGGCAGGGCAGGTGAAAATGAGAATGTTGTCTCAGATATGTTAGGGAGTTTCACAAGTTTGCAGAAAGAAAAAAAAGGAAGAAAAGACAACTGAAAGATACAAGTAAATAAGACTGAGATAAAATGCTGGAATAAAAGAGAAGATCCCTGAGTTGACTGTGCATTAATATGGAATGGGAAGGGGAATTGAAAAAAAAATAAAGCCTATAGAGCAAAATTTTATTAGAATAGCAATATCATAAGTTAATGAGTTTGGTTATAACTAAACCTAATTAAAGTGCTTTAAAAATAATCTTCTTGGGAAGAGAATCCATGTGTTTCAAATTTACATTACATTTGAAATACAATAAAAGCAACCCTCTTAAAATATAGTTATTAGGGATTTTACCACTTATTTTGAAAATCTAATACATGATATTGAAGATTTGGGAACACTGGGACAATGTTGGTTTTTGTTACAATGCAGCTTTATGGAAAGGATTCTTATTCTTGTTTATTTAAGTTCCAACGTACTAATAAGATAGGCTGGCTTTTAGCAAATGGATCAATGAGTCTTAATCCCAGATCTGAGACTCTCTGTTGGTTACAAAGCTTCTAATTTACACAGAAGAATAAGAATTAAAATGGTCAGGCTGCAACAAATGGCTTAGGGATGAATGAGAAACAATTGAAAGTAATTTCCTCAATTATGTCTCTTTTCTTTTTACATGCAGTTTCTGTACAATTCAGAGAGGTACATACAGAGGGACCACTTCATTTAGTAATCTATGTTTCTGACAATAAAATAAATCTTATGAACAATTGACTTATTTTCATTTGTAAACATCTGCAGATTAATTTTTGCTGCTACTTAATGAGGCAGATTATGAAACTTACTTATTAATTTATCAAAGTTGCCATCTATGATAATCATTGAGGTGTCCCTCTCTTGAATTACTATCTGTTCATCACCAATACAGCCAATCATGCAATTCTAAAATGATGTAATCACAAGGCTTACATGATAACTAGCGATGAATTCATCAAACCAAACTTATTTAATAATACCAGAACTAGCAAAAATACACTAAAAGAGAAATTAAACTGCAAATACGTTCTCAGGTAGGCTTTTTATATGATTGTCTTACTGCCTTTCTAATTCCCATAGCGACCTCCTTTGTTATTATCCTGCTACATAAAGAGTTGACTGAGTTGAAATTATTTACAGATTATCACTATAGGATGCATTTTAATATACTAGCGTTTTGATAGCCATGACTGTAAAACATTGCCAGATGATAGGATCATAGAAGAGGAATAGAAATGTCAATGCATTTAAGTCATGAGAAGGTGCCTTAGACTGCAATAGGTAAGGTGAAAAAGAGATGTCTTTTAAAAAGATATGCAAATATTAAATATCATAAATCAGTTCTAAATTTTGAGCTAAACTCTCAGACCAGAATAATTTGAACTTTAGGGGAAAAGGTGAACTGATATACAGTAATAGAGGACAAAGAGAAAGCTCATAGTGGAATTAATATTCTTTGTAATTGGTCATAGTTGGTGCTTGATAAATACATGTTTCATACATGAATAAACATGTGAAAACAAAGATGTAGTAGAGAAAAGGTTTCAAATGGGTATCCTGAAAGCTATATCAGGACTGCTAACTAGATGGTTTGGCCAAGGTAGTGTATTAAAAGCAAAATGAGCTTGGTACAGTGGTGTGCACCTGCAGTTCTAGCTACCAGGGAGGGTAAGGCAGGAAGATTGCCTGAGCCCAGGAGTCCAAGACCAGCAAAATGTACAGTGTTTAAAAATCAACAGATTTTACTTTAAATCTTCATTTCTTTAAAATTTGGATGACATGGAAACATTCCCGGGAAAGAAGAAAAAGGGGAGAACTATAATGGATAAATTGCAGGCAACAAACCCAAGACATTTTCAAATCAACAGGTGCCATCTCAAGAGAGAAGCCATTCTATTGTCCGGATGTTATCGATTTCTAGGTATTGTAATTTAAGGGCCTCCTCCATACCAAAATAATAATAATAATAATAATAAAACATACGTATACTGGATGTTTTCCTTCTTTGAAACAATTTATTTCTTTAACATCCAAAGCGCTAAACATTACGTCTGTTTTTCTTATCATACTGCCATTTATTCTCAGAACTCAATCGCCTCTTTAGACAAAGTTGCATTTCTCACGATACCTGGTTTCTTTGGTCATTTAATTTATCTGCTTGCTGAAATTTGAGTCTTGTGACACTCCAAGTAGAAGTTCAATGAAATATTTCAGGGAGAAGGATTACAGGATAGTGTGCTGTTTCCAAAATACACAAAACAGGAAACTGTTAATTTAAGAAGTAAAAATATTTTGGCTGTGGAAAACAGAAAGAACTTAAGAAAAATGAGAAAGATAGGTAAAATTAGGCTGTTCCAAAGTCTGGATTTTTTGAAAACTTGAGATAGAATGTATATTGTTCCTCGCTTTTATCATAACAACTTCATTTTTACTAGTATTTTTATTCTCTGAAGTTGGTTACATCGAAGTGTTCCTTTAGCAGGAATAGATAGATTTGAAAAATAGGCTTAATCTACTATTTCTTCATGACTTTCTCCCTACATGAGAATCTGGCAAAATTACTGCTCACTTGCTGCTGACACATACAATTCCCAGGAAAAAAGAAAATAAGAGGAAGAATTATGCGAGAAAAATCACAGGCAGCAAATAAACCCAAGACATTTTCAAATCAACAGGTGTCATCTCCAGAGAGAAGCCACTTTGTTGTCTCCATGTTGCCATTTTCTAGGTTTTGTAATTGAAGAATGTTTCTCTACACTATAAATAAAACATTTGACACAGTAGATTATTCTCTTTTTTGAAACACTTTATTTTTTCAGCTTTCAGGATGTCACATGCTAGTTCTACTTTTCCTAGCTTGCTGACCATTTATTCCCAGTATTCTCTGCTAGATTCTGTTATTTGTGACCTCCAAATATGAGAAGGCTCAGTTTTCATATCTCTTCCCCGTCTAAACTCCCTTTCTGGGTAATTTCATCTTGTCCTGCGACTACAATCTATCTATATGTGATGATGCTTATGCTTCCATCTCCAGCCACAACTCTCCCTGAAAATTCTGACTCATGTATCCATCTATCTACTTGGATGTCCACTAGGTATATGAAAACCAAAGTCTAAAAACAACAACAAAACATCCACTTTTCCACTCCAACCTCCCCCAAAGGATAAAAGTCTTGATTTTCCATTCGCAACAAGTCTTCCACTAATAACACCACTATTCTCACAATTAAGTGGGTCAAAATTAAAGAATATATTTAAATTCCGCTTTCTTCCACTCCACACATCTAATCTGTCGGCAAGTGCAGTCTGCTCTGTCTCTAAAATGCATGTGGGATTTTACCACTTCTTGGCTTGAACCTCACAACCACCTAAATCTAAGCCACCACCGTCTCTTTTGTGGACGCCTGCTAGAGCATCCTAATATGGTTTTTTTTCCTCCCTCTTCTCTGCAATCTATTGTCCACACTGAAGCCAGAGTTATCTTTTTTAAAAAAATAAAAGTCATCCTCATGATCAAATGTTCCCGATGGCTTTCTAACACACTTAGGGTAAAATTCAGATCCTTTTCAATAACCTGAATGATATGAGAAGGCATCTGGCCTCCTTCCTGCTCTTCCTGGCCTCCTACTCTTTTTCCTTCCTGCTCATGCTCCTCCAGTTACCCAGGTCTTCTTATTCTTCAAACATCTGCATTTGCTATTTCCATGCCTTGTGATCCTCTTCACCAAGACAGTCACATGACTACTTTTCTTATTTCATTCTAGGGTATAATAAAAGGTCCCCTTTCAAAGAAGCCTCTCATAATTTTTCCTAATATAATCTCCTATTACTTTCTAGCTCACTTTTTCCCATTTCCCTGCTATGCTTTTCTTCATAGGTATTATATTATACTCACATCATATTATTTCTTTTTTCTTTGTTATTGATATTCTCCAATAGAAATTATGTTCTAGGAGGATAAGAATTCTATTTTGTTTACACTTGCCCATAAAGCCTGACATATAGTTGGCACTCAACAAATGGTTGCCGAATAAATGAATAAATTAAAGACTACGAGATTGAAATACCAGAAAATGATCATAACACTTGTCCTAATTCTTTACCTCACATCAAAAAGTGCTAAAATGTGCTGTTTAGGAACCCAACAAAGATCACTTAAAATATTTTATTAAACATACTCTTCTACAAGCAGAAGAGATTATAAAAAGAATTTTTTTCTATACATTATTTATCTTGCTCACATTTACTCTGATATAAAAATGGATTCTAACGTATATATCAGCTCTAGGAAAAATCAAAACAGGTCCTTTATATGCTTGCTAGTTTAAAATACAGTCTGATTTCATCCACTTCAATTGAATATGCAACTACCATTTCCTTGTACTCTGCTGAAACTTGTGAAAGATAACAAAATGAATCACAATAACTAATGTTTATAGAACAACTTAACTTATGCCAGGGAATGTGCTAAAAGCTTTACAAGCACTATATCATATAAATTCCTGTGACAACTCCATGAGGTATAAGGTTCCCTATTTCAGAGAAGACAAAACTAAGTGAGTCAGACAACTTGTCCTACACCAGACAGCTGTTAAGTGGAGGTGAAATTTGCATCCTTGCCTTTCTGATGGCTACATTGGTCATTTTTAGTGTAGAACTCACTGCTACTAGCAGGACTCAAGAACACTCCTGGTGACCCCGATGACTCAGTTCATCCAAATATGTAAATCCTCTGCTCTGTCCTTAGGGACTAAGGTTGTTGAAGGCCATTTACCTATGTCTAGAGTATCCTTACCGGTAGATTATTGAAAAGTTACTGAATTACTGAAATTTAGTTTTCATAAGCTAAAATTAGTACTTAATAGAGTTTACTGAGAATTCTAATTCAATATCCTAATGAGAAAGCTGGCTGCTACCCAACACCTGAGAGCAACGCAAATAGCACCCTCTGCAAGAGCACATGCAAACAGGCAGAACTGCCAAAATTTTGAGCACAGATAAAAATGTAAGTGGTTTTCAAGTACCATTTAAAGTAACATTATTCCTACTCTAAATAACAAATTCCTGTTTATTTAGACTTCATTATTGTCAATTTAACTTGTGAAAGTTTCTTTGCTTAACACTATCACATGTAATGGTACTTATTTGAATCAGAACTATTTGTGATCTAAAATTGCATTATGGATATATTTTTAGATAGCTACACATAGCAAACAATATGAATCATCCACATTCCTGCTACAAAGCAAATATATACATATATCACACCCTGCTTGAATTTTCCTAGGTAGTGAATTTTTTTGTTATCAAGAGTTTGAGGTTTTTTTGTTTTGTTTTTGGAATGGGTTATGAGGAATTGTGGTCAAAAAACGAGAACTTCTTTTTGGTGTTAACACGGCTATGTCTGCTTTGCTCTAGTGATTCCTAACCTACTGTGCGAAGGAGGCATAGCAAGGCAAGACTGTAAGTATAACCATAAAGGGACTCACGCACTCTCAGGTGAAGTGCAAAAATACTGATCATGGTGCTCAAACATTCTGGAGGAGTAAGCATTCAAATTCAGAAATGTAAGATGATTTCTCAAATAAAAGAGGAAAAACCTATCATTAATTTTTAAAAATATATCTTCCAGAGCAGGTTTCTCAACAATTTTACATAGAAGAGGAGTATTTTTGTCTCCTTAAGATTTGGACTTAAGGTCAAAGTTGTTGAAGGTTGATAGGCTACTGTAAGCTTCAGGTGAAACCTAGAGAGGAGAAGGGAAGAAGATACATCTACTATCCTCGATTCTTTTTAAGAAGCAGCACGTTCCACTCCTGACTCTCCCGAAGATGGTCTCAGGTCTTCAGGTGACCCTATGCAAGGACCCTATTGTGCACTCTGCTGAGTGTTCTGGCTCTCTGGTATCAGGTCACTGGGCCTACTCTACTTTTGGTGTCATTCTGGCCCTGTGAAGAAACCATGAGGAGAATCTGGTCGATGCATTTTGTAGTTAACACCGCAAAGGACATGAGAAACTTAGCCAGAGAGCTATTAGAGTGGTGATCAGTGACACTGCTGCTCTACCCAGTCTGTCTTGTGTGCTTTAAGATGGAAAACACCTAATGCCGACTTAGCCTTCACTAAAGTGAACAGACCACTCTTCTAAGGTTTCTGGTTGTTGTCAGGAAGTATAAGCAAAGAATGACAAGCAGAACAATGGACATTTGTTAAGTGATTGGCTTGCATACGTTGGCTCCTTCAATGCTAACAGCAACGAGTAGGTGCCACTATTACAGCCATGTTACAGATGAACGGTAGGTACTATTATTAAATCCATGTTACAGGTGAGGGCATGAAGCTTATCAAGGAGTTCATTGGTCATTTCTTGACCAGGACACAAGCTCCTAATGTTTCTGTCTTTTGTAAATCTGAGTTTTCCAACACTTTTTGATTTAAGAATTGATCTGGAAAGCCCTTCATTCACAGTTGTTTTCTGGCTACTGTCAGTAAAAAGGATAGGCTCAAAGGAAATCTGTTGTGTTTAGAATGGTGGAGGTATGAGAGATTTCTTTTTTATCTTTAAAAGCTTCATTACTTGTTTTACTGGTGTTAGTTATTGACTCTTTTTCCTTTATAGTAACAGAATTATTTGTATAGGAAAGGTTATTTAAAAAGTCCCATTCTAATGGCAATCAATTAATTGACCAACAAATACAGTAAAATTGCAAAACAAAACCTTGCAATGTTCTTAAATACATTTGGACACTCAAAACAAGATAAAATCTTACAGATAATGTGAATACATTATTAGTTATTTCACATTAGAAAGGAAGAATGTTGGAAAAAAACATCATATTTGGTTTAAACATTGCTTTCCACACACACGTTTCAGAGGCTCTGGCATTTTCAGGAACATAGATTCTTTGGCTGTTTTTCCCCTTTTAAGTGGGAATGATTTATTGGCCACGTTTCCACAGTAACTCCCAGCACGTGTAGAACTGTTTAGCAAACCTGCATTATTTTGCATTTCCACTAAGGTCACTGTTTTCATAGATTCAAACAGCAAGGAATTTTAAAATTTCTCCCTCTACTAAAGTTTACTGGCTATTGTACTCATTATCTTAGCATTCTTATTAGTTTCTTTTGAGAAAGTACATCTGGTAAAGTCGAGTAACTAAAAAGGGTATACTATTCAAATGCAATGTTATTCAAGCATTGGAATCCTACTCAAATAATAAAAAAAAAGAAAACTGAAAATAGAGTGAACAAGGTTATTATGTTAGGCAGAGAAAAAAACAGTATTGTGGAAAACATAAGTATGTGTAGGATACACATGAGACCTCAAACAGATGCATCTTTGTGGAAATGTAAATAATTTATTATAGCAGATAAAACTGGGAAGGAGCTTCTGCTAATTAACATACACAGTCATTTTCCCTGTATAGAGAAGTCCAAAAACTGTTTCCATTTGCAGGCATGTGGTCATTAGACTAATGGGCACTGCCTTTGGACAGGATTTACTTATACCCCAGCTGGCTCAAAAAAGTAATCATTCTCTAATTAAGAGGCTTCCTCATGTGTTTTCTATTGTCATTTCCAGAGTTCCACTATATCTAGCTTGGTAGTACAAAAGTGGTATGCTATTCAATTATCAGCCAGTAGTGGGGCTGAGAGATACCCTGAGTTTCATCATGCAGTCATTTGTTTCTGTTGATGGTAGAGGATAGGAGGGTAGGTATACAAGCATATACATGAAAGAAACTTTCTTTTCCCACTCAGTTGGAATAAATTATAACATGTCTGGACAAATATGTGCATGACTATTTTCAGGACTGATTGGAGGTCATAATGGATTTTTGAAAGTAAAACTCAAATAGAGAATAAGCTTGATTATTCTACTAACCCTCTGTTTTTATGTTTTTCACTTAGATTTTAAAGGGTTGAGTTTTTAAAGGGCTTTAGTAATTTTTTAAGAGATGAATTCAAGAACAGGGAAAATGGCCACTCCTAAATATTGCATAAAACCTGGTTGACAACACATGAGGTCTGGAAGGATATATTTCCCATTATTAAACCTAGCTGTCCCTCATATAAGAATGGGTTACTTGCATTATTTTTTACTTTTCCATTCTTGATCAATATTTTCAAATGTTTCTGGAAATGTTTTCCAGCAATGTTAGAGGGTAACACATTTTCTCTATTCCTGAGTTCATGAGGAAGGATTTTATTTTTCTTCTCGGTTTTTCCCTATGCCTTTGATTACTACACTTGGAAAAAATAATTTTAGGCATGTTCTGTTCAGTTCCATGCTTCTTCCTATTGGGAGAGCTTTTATAAGGAAGCACAGGGCCCTTTGCTCTTTCAAGGGCTCTAATTCATGGGTGCCCCTTGCCCAGGGCCCATCACTTGTGTGCATGGAGTTAGGCTTGCCTAACCCAGGGGTCCAGTAAGCAGCAGGCTCGTGTGGCTCTCACCACTAAGTCATGTTGTCCAAATTGGTCTTTGTGCATTCAGGTGTTTTTGAAAAACCTTGTTCAGTATTCTGCAAAAACTTACACTACTCCAAATCTACCCAGCTGTGTAACGAGAGAACTGGTAAAAATAAAAAAAAAAAAATTCCCAGAAAAATATTATCATTGAAAGGCATTTAATTTTTAATAAATAAATATAATAAGGTCTTTAGTTAAAAATTAAAAGGATAATGTTGCTTGATAGATGGGAGTCCAGGAAAGAACTGTGGTTAGGAGACATGAGTAAAATGCACAAATGTCAGGTAGACAAGTACAATTAACACTTGCCAAACAGAGCTTGTGGCATAATGCACCCCAAGAAAGAAATAGTCTGAACAAACTGTACTTGGTTCCTCTACTGATTGTTCCCTTCACCTATTTGTATACTTTGCATGAAACTATTGTTACTTGCTGATATAAAACATTAATATGCTAGGAAAAAAAATCACAAATGAAGGAGGTGATGTGAGTTTCCTTTATACTGACATATTTCCCATATTCCAATATGTGTAAGATTTTCCATATTACTGAAATGGAAAACATAGCAGAACAGACAAAACCAAGGATGATAATTGTTTATTCATCTACACTTTCCATCTTTTTTAAATATTCAAGTTGTTCAGAACTCCATAAGGAGTGCTATTGGGGGGTAGGGGTCTTCAGAAACGCCGTTGCTCATATAAACATAATAAAGTGGGAACATGATTAAAATACTTAGATTTCTGATTGTAATGAATATAATAAAGAAAAACTAGCTTAAATAAATAATGCCAGAGGGTATCAATGGCTGGACAAGATAAGAGTTTCATTAGCAAAACCACAAGGACACTAGACCAGAAAGTTTCCAGGTGAAAGGACATTAAAAAGGTTCCATTGGACTAATGAAATTGGAATACACTAACAAACATGTCAGTGTGGACAAGTAAGGTTCTGCTCAAAATCTGTAAACTTATCAAGAAAGTATCTGCTAGAATTCTGAATGCTGAAACTGAAAAAAAGTGCTTTGGGCAAACAAAGAGGAATGTTTTGCATTCAAGAAGTGTATGTTTTATTTTTATAAGATTTGGTAGAAACTGAAGATATGAATATGTTTAAGAAATATACAGATAATAGGTCTACAGTTGATTATCAAAGGGCATGTTGTGGTGATATTTCACACACCTGGGTTGATGCTCCGCAAGATATATCTATTCACGTCATAGTGCTGTGTGATCACCTTAATGCAAAATCCCAGAGCAGAGGCTCTTGTGAACTGCACTGAGAAGTGCCCGCTCTAATAATGAAATATTGTGGACCTTTTCTGATACTCAGAAAAGTGGGTTAACCAATGTAACATTTCAAATTTAAATTTTCTTCCATGATTTTTTTCAGATATTTTTGGCCCTGTTATCAAAATATGTTCATATTAGATACCAAGCGCTTTGTTTAGGCCTTCAGGTTCCTCATTCACACTCAATGTGGGAAGATGCTTACGTTAATTTTTGTTTCTAAAATGGAAATATTTTAAAATCTACACCTTAAGATGGGAAGGCCTGTTAGTAAAATTACTCTAAATGTATATGTTTGAATCAAATACCAATATCGCTAATGGTTTGAAAAATCACTGCCCAGGAGTAACAGTAACTGCAGGACAGTCAGGAGATGTTCCAGTCTCTCCCTGAAAGCAGACATGTGTCCTTTGGCAAATGGTTTGATAACTGGGGACTTGGCGTCTTCACTGGTGAGAGCGGGGAGAGAGAGGGCTTAAGTGGCCCATAAAACTAAAATTTCTAAGATTCCTTCTAGATTTGATTCCCTTCCAAAGTATGACTAGGGGTACCCTAAGGGGAGACAGGACACTTTACTAGACGAATTCAGCTGGGATCCTACGTGAGACGTCTTTAATTGGTTATATTAATAGCTAATGGCAAACAAAAGGCAAGGCAGAGAAAAGGATGGAGCAATTATTGCATGCTGAGACCATTTTGGGGTAGGCAAGTTGCCACAAGAGCCTATGGTTGGAATTTTATTTTATTTTATTTTTTACAAACAAAACAATTCATTTAAAAGCAACTTAAAACACAACCAGGGTGATTTTCCTAACAGCTCTTTCCGGTATTTCAATATCTTGCTATATTCAAAGCTGGAGATAATCATGCACACCAGCCAGCCTTTTCACTTCCTGGAAGCCCTACTTCAGATTATTTTACTCTAAGGGAAGTGACCTCTCTTCCCCTATTGACCTGGGAAGGGGCAGAAAAATCCCAGTAGAGTGAACTGAAGGTTTGATACAAGAAGTTGCTCAACCTGGACTTGCCTAGAACAGCAGCCTTTTATTCTGATTGAATCTGTGGAAAATAAGACCCAGAGGAACTCAGACTAGTATAGCTTGTCTTTTTTTATCTATTCCTGTGTTTGGAAAATAAAATTAATCTGTAGCAGAAGAAAAGGTGACAAACATTTGCTCTAGGTACCTAGGGATCAAAGTAACTGAGCCTTCATGTATTTTTTTCCACTAATTTAATACATCCATTAATTTTATAAGTATGGATACAAATCATTTTTTTTGTTTTTTTATGGTAGACTTATTTGCTACATCAGCTATAATTTTTTCCACACCCCTTTTTTAACATTAAAAAAATGTAAAAACCTTTGCTTCAATGTAAAGTATGTTGAACTGTTTCCAATGATGAATATCATCTGCCAATCTAATAAATGTGACTAAGGTGAAAACGGAATAAAAAAACTGAATAGAATGTGGGGGCGGGAAACAACCCTTGAAACGGTGATTAGCAAGTAAAGCTGAATTCCTATGCCATAGTGTCCCCTGCTGGTCGATTACGGAAGTAGTAGCTTTCGGAGAGCAAGTCAAACCTCTTGGTTAGGCCATATCATGTTTTGAACAAAAAAGGCACAAAAACGAAAGGAATGTGTGCATATTGTTTTTTGTCTATTTCTTTTTACATAATCATCACTGGCAGTGGGACGAATGGGGGAAGGATTGTTTTATGCTTGAAGAATCCCAGAGCCCATTAGAACTAGGCTTAGCTCAGCCACTTCTCCAGTGATACGTGATCTGGCACTCACAGATCTTTCTTTAAGCCTCAACTCCTCCCTGTAAATTGCAATTAGTAATAATAACAAATGATAGATTTACTGCAGAGAGCTGTTACAAAAACATAAGAAGAGAAGGAGGAGGAGGCGGAAATTACACACAGTAAAGTGTACTTAAAATGATATAGCGCTTTCCAAAACAAATATTAATGTAAGGGTGCGGATTGGGGGAGACACTTCCATTAACAATTAAACTAACTTGCCTTATAATCATCAAAAGGTAATCCAGGCTGGGCACCCCAGGCATGGTTGCTGAGCTATCAGACTTTCAAATTCCTACAACATCACCTGGTTTCCAAGGACTTACTTGGGTACCTTTGAACAATGTATGTTGCTCAGATAATTTATATTACACAGAATTTAGTATATACTTAGAGAGGTCTCTAGTGGTTGGTAAACAGAGGTGATGGGGTAAGGGAGATTAAGATGCTCCTTGTTTGCTTGATAATCATTAACGATTGAGTCTCCATCCTGTTGCTAGTTGTCTGACCAGCAGCATCTGCATCACCTGGGAGCTTATTAGAAATAAGGAATCTTAGATTTCATCCCAAACCTACTAAATCAGAATCTGCATTTAAAAATTATCCCAGGTAATTCTTATATATGTTCAGGTTTAAGAAACTCCACTCTTTCACATTTGGGCTATAAGCTCTCTCTGGCAATACATCAATTGTTATCTAGTACATATGTACAGAATAGTATTTTTGACTTGACCTTATTTTAAAACTACTTGGAGAAATTAAATTAGGAGGAAAAACTATGGCTAAGGATAATTAATTTTTATGAGCCTCAAAAGAGACGATAGTAAGATGACTTTCCTAAATGTAACTTAGTATTATGCTACTTTAAAATTTTTACAGCTTTGTAATACTAATTTTAAGGTAATCTCATGTATTTGTATTAATATACAGATTTTATATTTGCCCTTAGTATCTGTGTTGATAGAATTTTAAAATGCAGATTATTTCATTAGAAGAGATTTTAGAAAATAGACTCAAGTCTAAGTAGACGTTTGAAAAATCTAAGAGGGCTGTAGCTTCCATTAAAAATACCATCTACCCAATCTTTTGTCAGTTAATGCCCTCTGAACATAAGACAATGTTCTGAGTTGTTGGAAGTGGACTGCTGTACTAGCAACACCTATGATCACAGTTTCTCCATAGATACAATTTTAAAATAAACCAAACTTGGAAAATGAGTGGATGGGTATTAGAAAGAAAATTCTTTCTTTTTCACTTACTCTCTACCCCCTACCACTTACCCTAAGCTCCACCTCACACCCTCTGTTGTGTCTTCTTCCTTTAGGAATATTTTGTTTAGTTTGTTTTTTTTTTTTTTTTTTTTTTTTGTCATAGCTATGCTCTATTTAATAGGTGAAAAGACTTTAATGCCAGTGCTTCACCCAGGATAGTTTCTTTCTAACTGGTCCTTGCTATAAAAGTATCCATTCTCCTCCTATTATTTAGTGTCCTGGCTATAGGTGAAGGAAGTCATCTGATTCAACCAGTGCACACTAAGGTGTGTGAACTCTGAACATTCTTCTTTAACCTCCCTAGTGGAAACCCGCTGAGTTTTTAGGAAAGACACTCACACAACTCAGTGAAAAGCTTCTTAGAAGAACTTCATGCAATTTAAGACACAAAGAGTTTTAGGGTTGAAGTGGGAGATATTTCAGGACCCAGGTACCTTTCTGGGTCCATTAAGCCCCTCCAATCTTCTTTAGCCTATTTTCTACCTAAACTATAGGCTCTAGCTAGCTACACAGGTAATATCCTTTAGAAGGGTAAAATTGTGAAAAAAATACGGATTTCAGAGTTTGTCTGATTTCCTTTACTGAACACTCCTTTGAAAGTATTGAAAAGTCATATGTTTCCAATCACTAAAGTTGGACATTAAGGATCAGGAAAAAGGCCTGGAGGGGGATCTTTGAAGTGTAAGAGTTTTGACTCCCTGCTCTAGTGGTGAGAGACCTTTTAGTCAGAGAGAAAGGATCTTGACTTGAGAGAGTAACAGGGTTTCCAATCTGTTCCTTTCATTGAACAGAGTTCAACAGAGGCTCAAGGGTGCACCTCTCTTAGGCTCTTTATATTGACACACTCTTCTCTTGCCAAAAGCTTGGTTTGCAGAACAAATCAAAAACACACCCTTGACAAACGTTCTGGTCTAGAATAATCACCTCTTCCCCAACTTACTATGCCAAAGAGGGGAGCTTAAAAATGACAAGGTGTGTGTGATAGTGTCTATCTTTGCATTCTTCATAAATCTTCAAAGTCAATATATCTGGACTGAACTAAGGATATATGATGTTTCTCATGCTTTCATTTAAAGTAAGATCTTGAGGGTCTTTCCACTTGCAGATTGATATGAATCACAGAAAAGTTTCCTTGTTGATGTTCAATGAAGTCGCAGGCTCAATACATGAGCCTACCAAACACGGCAAATAAAAATTTGTTCAAGATTGGAATTAAGGGCAAAATATCAAATAAAATGCTATTGCAAACAATGGTGTCTCTTCAAATGCTAGGTTTGGCATAGAAACCAACAATCTCCAAGAGGTGGAAAGAAAATGAAGATCTCTTAAGGGCAATGCAAACTTCCAGAGACATTAGGATTTGCTTAGCATATAGAAAACAATGAAAATAAAGAAAACAAAACAAAACTTCTTTCTATTGTGTCACAGTAATCCACCTGTTGGTAGCACCCAATTTGGGGACTGAAATAATGGTGATTTTCAACAGAGCAAATTATACATTTCCTTTATGCATCCTTTCTTCACTATGTTTCTGACTTTTTCTTCTACCTCTATATGGTACAGTGGGAAGCAAACAAAATTGGGAATCAGAAGACTTATTTTGCTGCCAGGTTTATTACTCACTCACATGACTCAAACACAGTGCTTTAATTTCCTGAGGAATTAATTATATTTGTATGAAAGAAGTATTCCACTCTATATAAATAATAATTACAGGAAAAATAATAATAGCTAATTCTTAATGAGTATTTCTTATTCTCCAGTGATTTTTTGAAGGTGATTTACATTTGTTAATACATTGAAATTCTCACAAAACTCTGCAATGCTAGATAATATTATTATCATTGTTTTATAGATGAGATTCAGCCACAGATTGGTAAATCATTTGTCCAAGATCATGCAGCTGATAAATAGTGAAATCAAGATTAAGTTTAGGTAGTTGAGCTCCAGAGCCTACAGTTTTTCATGTTAATTCTCCTCCTCTGATACATTTTCAATCCCCTATTTTGATGCCATATCATGCTTTTCCAATGTTTTCTGCTTTCTATAAAATGTTGATACCTCTAGGAATGTCTTTAAATAATGGTTTCACACCTATTGGGAGAAGAGATGATGGGAAAACCACCATAAAACAAGATGGAACTTTTAAGAGGAGACACAGTCATAAATCTGTTCTAATAAATAAAGGGGAAAAAAAAGAATAAAAAGTTAACCCCTTAAAGAAAAACATGCTTTTAAAGTCTGTCTGGATCTTTTGTGAAGGGCAAAGGAAATGTTGAATAAAAAAGGATTTTGATTGCCCTTTCCAAAATATTGTTCCTTACCTCTTGGACATTGGTGACACCACCCACACTCCACCCACCTTTAATGACCTCTACTTTCTAGTCAAAAACTTTATCTTTGCATAAACTTTGTTGTTTTGACTCTGCAATCAGGAAGATACTTCATAGCTATATCTAGCCAGGTGTAGGTAGGATCTGAGTGGAAAGACAGAAAAGGAAGTTATATTCATTATAAATTAATGACATGCCAGGTATTAGGCATGTCCACATCCATAATTAATAACATTGGGTTAAGCATTTCCATTTAATACAGAGAGAGACAGAGTTTGCACAGTATCTTTCCTTTGGTTCTTATCTGATGACTGACTCTCTTCCATGTACCTTTAAAACCACTAAAATAAATGGTCTACTTGGGAGGTTGATATACTAGCCAAGCTATAGGTCTAAACTTCAAATGCAATTTAATCTATGCAGCATTCCTTTTTCATAGTGAATCTTTAAAGCTCAATTTTTTGCATTGATTGATCAGCCTGGGAAACAGAAAAACATCAACTCACAGCTTCAAGAATTTGAAAAGCCCTAATCCAGTGCCTATATCCATCACCTCTGAGGACAACAGGAAAATTGAAAAGGACGAAATTTCCTACAGACTCATGATAAACTTATTGATAGTAGTAATGATATACATTTTTTAAAAAATTATCAAATTGTGTATTTTTTAAATTATTAAACTCCCATGGCCTCAATATTCTACTCTGCCAAATGATGGGAAAATTTAAATTGTTTCTACAATTTCCCACATCTGTATAACATTAAAAGATGAACTTCTTAAAACACATGTAACATTTTCTTTCCTTGCCCCAAGATGCTTTTAAAGGTTTTATAAACTACCCTTCTTTGGTCACTTTTGTCATCAATTTGCTACTTTTCTGTTCAAAATGAATAACAGCTTCCCATAGGCAATGATACTATTATTCTCTCTGCATATGTAAACTACCTCTCCTTCAAGACACAAAATTCAGTCCCAAATCACTGTCTTCAGCCTCATTGATATTGTCCCTCTCCTAAAGACTACTATGGCTTGAATATGTGTCCCCTCCAAAACTCATGTTGAAATTTTATCCCCAATATGGCAATATTGAGTAGTGGGGCTTTTAAGAGGTGATTGGGTCATGAGGGCTGTCCCCTCATGGATGTGTTAATCCATCTGTGGATTAATGGGTCATCATGGGAGTGGGGGTGGTAGCTGTATAAAAAGAGGAAGAGAGACCTGAGCTAGCACACCCAGCCCTCTCATCATGCGATGCCCTGCACCACCTCACCTCAGGACTCTGTAGAGAGCCCTCCTCAGCAAAAAGGCCCTCACCAGATATGGTTCCTTGACCTTGGAATTCTCAGCCTCCACAACGGTAAGAAATATATTCCATTTCTTTATAAATTACCCAGTTTCAAGTATTCTGTTGTAAGTAACAGAAAAAGGAATATGGGAAAGACCACAGCCTTTATTCTCTGTACATGGCTTGGGCTTCATCGTCTTCTCACTCATACTATTTTAACATTTGTTGTATGTTTGTTCTTCCTATCCAATTAAACTAAATGTTAAATAATGACAATGCACTCAATAAATACTTGTTGTCCTTCCCATATTTATTCAGTAAATGTTTTCAGTGTATAGTATCTATATGCCCATCTTGGAAATCTAAGAATAAATAAGATATAAGCCCAGCCCTCCAAGATCTTACCACCTGGAATGGTAAGGTCTCACAAGAATGGCAATGTAAATTCGGTGAAATATTTCCAAGGGCTACTGTGAAGAATGCAAATCTGAGTCTACAATAGATTAACATGAGAATTTCCAAGTAGTAATGAGAGTCTGGTTAAGTTTATTGCCTGGCACAAGATCACACTAATAAAGAATATTTATTGAGCACTTACCATGTCCACATTTAGTTCTCACTACAACTCTAGGCAGTGTTTCTATCTTCATTTTGCCAGTGAGGGAATTTTGGCTTTGGAGACCAGTGTTTTCCCAAGGCTGCATGATGTAGCTGAGATAGCCAGGGCTTGGTGGAACAGTCTGGCTTTCAGTCAGCTGTAACCACTCTGCACTGCTTCCTCTTGCTTACTTGGTGCTTTTAAAATATTTGTTGAAAGAATGAGATGATGTAGCATGCATCAACAGTGAAAAATATGCTCTCCAATAGACTCCAAATTTCGAGGTCCCGCTAATTTGGCTCTAACATTGATTGTGTGTATGTGTGTGTGTGTGTCTGTGTGTGTGTCTGTGTCTGTTTTAGAAATAAATTTACATTCTACACCTGACTTCCATTTGCCCCTCTCCATTCCCTATTGCCACAGCTGAAGAGTAGAAATGCTTTATGGCTCTAACTGGGAGCAGAAATCACTGCAAGTCAAGAGTTGGGTGAATCAATCTCAATCTCTCTCTTTCTCTCTCTCATATTTATATGCTCTAAATCTGACTGCACCTTTTCAGAACATCATGCATAGTGTGAGGGGACTAAATTAAAACATCTGACACAGACATTGAGAGCAGGAAAAAAAATTGACATCTGGTAACTTTTTGGAGTGGCATTCTGGTTGATCCTTTTTCAAGGGGAGGGGAGGGTTGTTTACAGATGAGACCAAGCTTGATGCATGCTGCAGCCAAAAGGCAGCTCTCCCCTTTGATTTTTCCTCTATATAATCTCCATGTGGTCCCCAAATGCTTAACCCTCTCTGCCAAATGCTGTAAAATCTGTCTTTTGATTTCACAGATGGAAAAGACTTATTAGCTCATGAAGCTCACCTCCTTAGGAGACAAGGAACTCATCAAATACCATTTACCCCACCCTTCGAGTTTGAAGTCTTTATCAGTTTCCTGGCCAAAACTGTTCAACCTCCTTTACTCATATGACATCCTAAGTATAAAGAAAACAAAACAAAACAAAAATCCATCTTTCTGTTTGGCTTCCAGTGGTCTTGGGACTTTCTTCCAAAGTGTTTCTCTTGCTGTGTTTTTAGGCAGTGCCCTAGGCAAAGAGAAAATGACCATTTGCATCTCTTGGTTATAAGTAGGCTTGTCATTCTCAAAACAACAACAATAAAGAGACATACTTAAGCACCCTCTTTTTCATTGGGACAGCATCACCTGGACCAGTTTAAACCTTTCAAATAGTACATAATTATACTCAAGATGAGGATTTTAAAGAACACTTGACTTCGAAAACCTACTTTTTGAGTTCAGCCCTGTTACCAACAAATCATTTGGTTTTCCAAAGCTTAGTTTCCCAGATGATGAAATTTCAAGTTCACTAAAATAGTTACATGTATAAGAATGTAAGGTGCTGTGTCAACATAAACACATGATTAGATTATCTATTAGAATTTAGTGCAACCTGATAGATATGATTAGGCAATTCTTCATAAGTGGACACATCTTTTGTAACTGATTTTATTATACTACTCTTCAGTTAAAAAATAATCATTTTTCCTTCATTAGTTACAGGACAGAGTTCAAAGCTCTCAGTATTATTTTCAAGCCTTCCCTAAATCTGGCTTTAAATGTCTCTCTGATCTCATGTTGACATTCCCTACATGAACCCTTTACTCCTGCCACATTGACCTTTTTGTCCTGTGTCCTTCCCATCAGTGCCTGATCTGACATGCCCCTTCCCTCTATCCCTCCTGCTCCCCTACATACAAGCAAGGATGCAGAAACTCGAAAATCCTATTCTCCGATATAACCAGCAATTTTTAAGCCCTTCACCAGGATAGAGTGAAGAAAAAAAAAAGAGTACCTCTCAATTTGTCTCTTTTTTGCCAACACTTAATACAATTTCAAGGTCTGGCTGGAATTTACTTCTTCTCTAAAGCTTGCACTGCTATCAGACCTGTGATGCTCTCCTCTCCTGAATTCCTATTGTTTTTGTTTTCTAAAACACACATGTGATACTTAACATATCCTACCACCTATGATGAGCTACTTTTGTACCTATCTGCCTCTCAGAAGTATGCAGGATGTCAACTGCACATGTGCAATGCATGTTCTCATATGTATACACTCTTGTTGTATGTTGTGTATTCTTAACTAAGCTCCTGGAGCAAAGAACTATTCACACACTCATTCTCCCAAAGACCAGCCCCATGGATAGTGTGTAATCAGTAAAATGAATGAATGAATGAATGAACGATAGTAAACTAAGGTGAAATTTTAACTGCTGACCTTTGCTAACACTCCCATGCTAACTCACAAATATTTCAGAAAAAAAAAGTATAAAAAAGACATAATGATGAGAAAAGCATTCTAGGCAGGCCTATTGATCTTGCCAAAAGGAGATGCAGAGTATAGATGGCACAGACTATGAAGCTGCTGAGATGTGCCTCGCCCACTTTGAAGAGAGACCAGGGAGCACAGTACTTGCATTATCATTCCACTGTTGGTCTCTGAATCAAAAGAGAAGGAGGCAAGTTCCTAGCTTAAATAAATTATTTAGAATATTGATTTAACTGCCTGAACTGTGTTAAGTTATATCTGAACTAAAAGACAAACATTTGCGTGTTTCCTCTAATGGAATCTGTGAATTCAAACATATATTTGGGTTTTTAAAAATAATCTCCTTCTCCCTCTCCCCCTCCCCCTCCCCCTCCCTCTCCTCTTTGCATGGTCTCCCTCTGATGCCGAGCCGAGGCTGGACTGTACTGCAACCTCCCTGCCTGATTCTCCTGCCTCAGCCTGCCCAGTGCCTGGGATTGCAGGCGCGCGCCGCCACGCCTGACTGGTTTTCATATTTTTTGGTGGAGACGGGGTTTCGCCGTGTTGGCCGGGCTGGTCTCCAGCTCCTGACCACGAGTGATCTGCCAGCCTTGGCCTCCCGAGGTGCCGGGATTGCAGACGGAGTCTCGCTCACTCAGTGCTCAATGTTGCCCAGGCTGGAGTGCAGGGGCTGTGATCTCCGCTCGCTACAACCTCCACCACCCAGCCACCTGCCTTGGCCACCCAAAGTGCCGAGATTGCAGCCTCTGCCTGGCCGCCACCCCGTCTAGGAAGTGAGGAGCATCTCTGCCTGGCCGCCCATCGTCTGGGATGTGAGGATCCCCTCTGCCCCGCCGCCCAGTCTAGGAAGTGAGGAGGCCTCTTCCCAGCCATCATCCCGCCTAGGAAGTGAGGAGCATCTCTGCCCGGCCGCCCATCGTCTGGGATGTGGGGAGTGCCTCTGCCCCACCGCCCCGTCTGAGATGTGAAGAGCGCCTCTGCCCGGCCATGACCCCGTCTGGGAACCGAGGAGTGTCTCTGCCCCACCGCCACCCCTTCTGGGAGGTGAGGAGCGTCTCTGACTGGCCGCCCCGTCTGAGAAGTGAGGAGCCCCTCCGCCGGCAGCCGCCCTGTCTAGGAAATGAGGAGCCCCCTCCGCCCAGCAGCCGCCCCGTCTGGGAGGTGAGGAGCGTCTCCTCCCAGCAGCCGTCTCGTCCGGGAGGTGGGGGGCAGCCCCCGCCCGGCCGCCACTCCGTCTGGGAGGTGGGGGGCACCGCTGCCCGGCCGCCCCGTCTGGGAAGTGAGAAGCCCCTCTGCCCGGCGGCCACCCCGTCCGGGAGGTGTACCCAACAGCTCATTGAGAACGGGCCATGATGACAATGGCGGTTTTGTCAAATAGAAAAGGGGGAAATGTGGGGAAAAGAAAGAGAGATCAGATTGTTACTGTGTCTGTGCAGAAAGAAGTAGACATAGGAGACTCCATTTTGTTCTGTACTAAGAAAAATTCTTCTGCCTTGGGATGCTGTTAATCTATAACCTTACCCCCAACCCCCTGCTCTCTGAAACATGTGCTGTGTCCACTAAGGGTTAAATGGATTAAGGGCGGTGCAAGATGTGCTTTGTTAAACTGATGCTTGAAGGCAGCATACTCCTTAAGAGTCATCACCACTCCCTAATCTCAAGCACCCAGGGACACAAACACTGCAGAAGGCGGCAGGACCCTCTGCCTAGGAAAACCAGAGACCTTTGTTGACATGTTTATCTGCTGACCTTCCCTCCACTATTGTCCTATGACCCTGCCAAATCCCCCTCTCCGAGAAACACCCAAGAATGATCAATAAATACTAAAAAAAAATAAATAAAAAATAAAAAATAATAAAAATAATCTTAAAGAGACATAATTCCCTTTTAAAATACATATTCATAAGTATGTATATTTATAAAGGGTTATATACCAGGGCAAATTTACTGATAATGATTCTGCAAGAACTCTTAGTTTATTGCCTTCATTTTTAATTTATAAATGAAATAATCTAGTTCTTAGGTTGGCTAATACAATAATGTTTTGCTTTTTTTTCACTCTTTATAAAATTCATTTTACTTATTTTAGATACATGTCATAAAATCCTCACTTGCATTTGCTTATTTTTGTGGTAAGCTAAGAATTTAATCTTACTGAAATAATTATAAAAAATTAAAGCAATCATACGGCCGGGCGCGGTGACTCACGCCTGTAATCCCAGCACTTTGGGAGGCCGAGGCGGGCGGATCACGAGGTCAGGAGATCGAGACCATCCTGGCTAACACGGTGAAACCCCGTCTCTACTAAAAATACAAAAAATTAGCCGGGCGTGGTAGTGGGCGCCTGTAGTCCCAGCTACTCGGGAGGCTGAGGCAGGAGAATGGCGTGAACCCGGGAGGTGGAGCTTGCAGTGAGCCGAGATCGCGCCACTGCACTCCAGCCTGGGCGACAAAGCAAGACTCCGTCTCAAAAAAAAAAAAAAAAAAAAAAAAAAAATTAAAGCAATCATACAATAATAAAAGAACATAGTCTGATTTTTCTAAAATAACACTCAGGGTATGCAGATAGATGACAGACATACCTTTTTTCCACACATCTACAATGATACAATGATCTTATTTTCAACAAAGGCACCAAAAACATATCCTGGGGAAAAGACAATCTCTTCAAGAAATGGTGCTGGGAATACAGGATCCATATGCAGAAGAACGAAGCTAGACCCCAATCTTTCTCCATATGTGAAAATCAAACCAAAATGGATTAAAGTCTTAAATCTAAGACCTAAAACTATGAAACTACTACAAGAAAACACTGGGGAAAATCTCCAGGACATTTTTTTGGGCAAAACTTTCATGAGGAATACACTACAAGCACAGACAACCAAAGCAAAAATGGGCAAATGGAACACGTCACGTTAAAAAGCTTCTGCACAGAAAAGGAAACAATCAACAAAGTGAAGAGACCACCCACAGAATGGAAGAAACTATTCACAAACCCTCTATCTAACAAGGAATTCATAACAAGAATATATAAGGAGATATAACAACTTTACAGAAAATAATCAAATGATCCAATCAAAAAATGGGCAAAAGACTTGAATAGACATTTCTCAAAAGAAGACATACAAATGGCAAACAGGCATATGAAAAAGTGTTCAATATCACAGATCATCAGAGAAATGCCTGAATAGACATTTCTCAAAAGAAGACATACAAATGGCAAACAGGTATATGAAAAAGTGCTCAATATCACAGATCATCGGAGAAATGGGAGAAATGCCAATCAAAACTACAATGAGATATCATCTCACTCCATTTAAAATGGCTTATAACCAAAAGACAGGCAATAACAAATGCCTGTGAGGATGTGGAGAAAAGGGAACCCTTGTACACAGTTGGTGGGAATGTAAATTAGTACAACCACTATAGAGAACAGTTTGCAGGTTCCTCAAAAACTAAAGATTGAGCTACCATAAGATCTAGCAATCCCAATACTGAGTATATACCCCAAAGAAAGGAAATCAGTATATCAAAGAGACATCTGCACTCCTATGTTTGTTGCAGCACTCTTTACAATAACTAAGATTTGGGAGCAACCTAAGTTTTCATTAACAGATTAATGCATAAAGGAAATGTGTTACATATACATAATGGACTACTGTTCAGACACAAAAAAAATGAGATTCAGTCATTTGCAACAACACAGATGGAACTGGACATCATTATGTTAAGTGAAATAGCCATGCACAGAAAGACAAATATCACATGTTCTCACTTATTTGTGGGATCTGAAAATCAAAACAATTGAACTCATGGACATAGAGAGTAGAAGAATGGTTACCAGAGGCTGGGAAGGATAGTGGGGCGGGGGGTGGGAAGACCATGTGCAGGGGAGGTGAGGATGATTAATGGGTACTAAAAATAGAAAGAATGAATACGAACTACTGTTTGATATCAGAACAGGGTTACTATATTCAATAATAACTGCATTGTACATTTTAAAATAACTTAAAAGAGTGTAACTGGATTGTTTGTAGCTCAAAGGATAAACGCTAGGGGGGATGGATACCCCATTCTTTGTGATGTGTGTATTTCACATCGCATATCTTTACCCCATAAATATATACACCTGCTATGTAGTCGATAAATACCCCATAAATATATACCTACTATATACTGACAAAAAAATCATAAAAACATACCCTTTTTGGGGGAATATTTTTTGAAATATACCCCATAAATATACTCCATAAATATATATACCTACTATATACACACAAAAATTTGTATAAACATACCTTTTTTTCTTTTGGGAATATTTTTTGAAAGATGATTTTTTTAATAAAAAACAAACAAGATATAAAATACATGAAAATCTTTGAGTATTGTCTATCTTTCTTTGGGTAAAAGTCTTAAGGTTTTGGACACTACTATTCTTCTTAATTCATACTAAAAATCATAATCACTCCTAAAGTGAAGCAAGTCCCTCGGAAAATTATTAAATGATAAGCTTAAAAGAAAAATTTAATGTATATACTATAGCCATTTAAAAAGGAGAGTGTTTTGAGGTTGTATAACCTTTAAAAGTACATTTTGAATTTCAATATTAATTTTAAAGTGCATCAATTTTGTCATATGAATGTTCGTAATACCAAATATATCAATAAACTGTAAAAATTGAGAAGGGAGACTATGTTGAACTTAAGAAAATTTCATATGAAACCTATTAATTTCAGAAACAAACCATACATATATAACAGAAATAATTTACAATGAAAATTTTTACTAAAGCTCTTTCAATGGACACCCTTCATCTTTCCCATTACTCTCTTGTCACTTCGTAACTATGACATGGATCAGGCACATTAAACATAGTTCTACATGAAGGAGTAAAGACAATGACAAAAACTGTGGAATGGTACATAGGAAGGACTTCATAGAAGCAGGGAGTAGGCAATGAGTTTTAGTGTTTTTAAAGCTGAAAAAAGAAGATAATCATTACTAACTGAAGGTCTTTCTATAAAATAAAAATAACAAGGTAGTTCATATTAAATACATTAAATTACAGTTAAAGTTATTTTTAACTCCACAGATTAATGCACTTTCCCTTTCACAGAACTCATTTTCTATTAACTTTAGCAACCAGACACCAGAGGTTGCAGTGTAAGGTGTATTTTTTTATGACTCAAATATAATTTAATCATTGTATTTTCTCTTCACTAGATTGACAAAGTGCACTATGAATTGGTGGAAATGCGCTGTCTCATCATGTGATGATCAGAAGCTGTGATAAAGACATCATTTGCTCCAACATTTCTAGCACACGCTGCATAGATTCTGCAAATGTTCTGATGAAGCATGGATAATGATTTGAATTTACACTTCAGATCCACAGCATGTTAGGCTATGGTCTCACTGGAGGCATGTGAAATATTAGCCATAGAGATGTCTTAACCACCATTTACATTTGTTTTAACATAAAATCAGCTAGTGTATAAAAAATGCACAACTCTCTCTAACTGTAAATAACCACACATCATCATAAATATTGAGTCCAGGACCAATACCTTATCACTCGTAGTTACATCTTTTTGCATTAATTCAAGAAGATCTTGTGACATAGTCTCTCACAATGTGATATGCTAAATTACATTAAAAAAACAGAAAAAAATAGACAAACTCTGTAGAGGCTTGTAGTTTCATCACTGTGAATCACTTTCAAATTCTATATTCCTATTTTTATGGCCAACTGTTAGTAGTTATTCAACAATATCCAAAAAAAAAAAAAAAAAAAAGCTTGGACTAGTACCATTGATTTGTTCATTCAAAAAGAATTTGTTTAGTACCTCCTATATGGTAGCCCTATCCTAGCCACTGGGAATACCATGGTGAGCAATACAGTCAACAGTTCCTTCCCTCAAAGAGCTTATACTCCAGTGGAGACAGATGGGCAATAAACAGAATAACTAAGCTATATAATAAGATCAATTCTATTCTGTACTATGGGGGAAAACAGAGCAATAAAGAGAGAGAATTGGAAGTGGTGGAAGTGACTGTAAATGTTAATAGGGTAAGAAAGGCCTCACTGAGCAAATAAAATATACCAAGAAAGGAGACAGGAGGAAGGCAGGAAAGTAAAAGGTTGGGAGAACAAAATGCGCAAAGAAAGCTGAGAAACACTAATGTGACTGCTGGCCTCTGTACCTACTTTAAGCTTTGTGTTCCCTCTACCAGTCCCAGGTGACCTCCCCAAATATCCCTTTGGTCTTATGCTCTATTTCACTCACCATAAAATTAATAATTTCTATTTCCTTCTATTTTAGGAGACATATGAAAATAATATATTACACATTTTCACTATTGTATTAGTCTGTTCTCACACAGCTATAAAGAACTGCCCAAGACTGGGTAATTTATAAAGGAAGAGGTTTAATTGACTCACAGATCTGCATGGCTGGGAAGGCCTCAGGAAATTTATAATCAGGCAGAAGGGGAAGCAAACATGTCCTTCTTCACATGATGGCAGGAAGGAGAAGTCCCAAGCAAAGAGGGAAAAGCCCCTTATAAAACCATCAGATCGCGTGAGAACTCACTCACTATCAGTGGCATGGGGGTTACCACCCCCATTATTCAATTACCTCCCACCAGGTCCCTTCCACGACCCTTGAGGATTATGAGAACTACAATTAAAGATGAGATTTCGGTGGGGACACAGCCAAACCATGTAAACTATTGTTTAGGATATGTGTGTACCTTTTTCAGAAAGTTATATTTTGCATTAGTGCAGTAAATGAAACTGCAATGTTTACACAGACTCATTTTGAAATCTTAATCAAAAAACAGTAACGGTTTCCTTTTTACACTTACATAAAAAATGAAGAAGGGACCCACCCATTAAACCTACCTTGAATGAAGAAAGAGATTGAGACTGAATTTCATTTCTGCCTCCAGTCATGTTTTATAAAAGCGGTCAAACCAGTTTTCCTTACAAGCAGATGTCCAGTTGTATCTGTATCTGCCTGCCTCCTCAACCCATCCTCCATAAGACTGAGAAAAGGAAGACAGTGTGCTCTTGATCTGGATACACATTTCAAGCCAAAGTTTTATAAAGAGGAAGTTGAATTCAATGCAGAAATATCTGAATGCTGTGTACTATTTTATTGGGTACAGAATAAAAGGGGCAGCAGAGTAACTTTTTGACTTCTCACTGCATCTTTTGTTTTCCTAAAGCTTCTGCTTCACTACGAATGAAAAAGATTAAAATTTCTCTGAAGAGAAGGAAGCCATCCATGATTTTTGACAATGTTAAAACTCTGATATTCTGCTTGGTCCTAGGTATTCTGCTGTATCCCTGACATTCTGCTTGGTAGTAGGGATTTGCACTGTGCTTGGTCCAGAAGGAAAATTCCAAGCTCCTACAGAGTCTGATGGCTTTACAAATAACCTAGCTATCACAATTCTAAATAAGTGTGAAAACCCTGTTAAAGCACATAGGAAGGGCACATAACTTGTTTGGTGGGGAGGGAGAAGGCAAGGCTTTCTTGAGGCAGTAACATTTGAATTGAGGCCTGGAAAAAGAGTAAAAATTAAAGAAACAAAGAAGAAATGTACTGAAAAAGCAACAAAGTCCAAAAGAACGCACATCCAAGAAACCGAAAAGTGCAGGATCACAAAGAGAAGTATAAAATGTAAAGAAGGAATAAGGGATAGATGGGGCTGCACAGATAAGAAGGCTAAAATACCACATGTGGATTAAGAAGACATCCTGAAGGCAAGGTGGAGGAATGGAGTACTGAGAAGTTTTAAGCAGAAAAATAAAATGACCAAATGTGCATTTTAGAAAGATTACTAGTTCTTCCAGAGGTCTAACCGAGAGGTCACCATGATGATGACCTGAACCAGGGTAGAAGCTGGAGGAAAAATAAAATCAAAAGGATTTTATTTCCTTTGTACTTGAGAGTTATTTAGGAGATGAAACAAGTGACCGAAGGAATGTAGGGAGGGGTTTCCTTCTTGGATCACTGAGCACATGCCTCTTCTTATATCTCTAAAGCAAGCAGGAATCTCCACTGAGTCCTGAACAGGCTCAAAAAGTTTCACCAAGAATGAATGTGCAACTAGCCCAACAAGTTTTACCAAGTATAAATGTGGTTCAGACTCATTCCTCAACACACGGTGTACCCTCCTTGCAGCCTCCCCCAACACACACAGCTGTTTTATTTTAGATGCTGCAAATCATAAATGTGTATTACAGATCTAACAATTGTAAAATCTCCAAATAAAGTTATTTCTTTGAGTGACCGGAACGGAGAAAGGGAGAGGTGCTTTGTATTTGGCAGGAACTTAGATTAGTGTCTTTTCAGAAAGCCCAATACATTTTGATTAGCTCAATCATCATTCAACAATTATTCTCTCTCTGATTTTAAAATTTTCATTAAAAGCAAATTTTTAAAAAGACATACCCTTGTACAGGAGAACTCCCTTGGTATTGAGCAAATTCATCCAGGGATCAAGGGAAATACAAAATATTTTTACACCATTATCAATGTTTATGCTGTAGCAGAGAAATCATTCTCAAACACAGGCAAAAATGCATATATTTTTAAATACCTTAGATGCTATAATAATAATATTAAAATATATATGGCAAATCCATTAATCTACTCTGAGTATGTCTATTAACATGTTTAAAGGCATAAGTGGTTTATCATATTTTTATATTTAAGTTACAAAAATCATTTTTTATTTTAAGCTTTTTATCATTTAAATCATATTTTTATTGTAGTTAAGTTACAAAAATCTTTGACTCTCCTTTGAATATTTTCAAATCAATTCCCTAAGTGAAGACAAAATACGCAATTAAGGAAGGGGCCATGATTTGCCCCAAAATTGTCATCAAATGAATGAACTCAATGACTTCTGAATCACACTTTTAAATTAGATGTTCCCATTTGATCTGTCAATTTCTCCAGGTTTGATACATAGGTGTAAAATCATCACACTCTTAAGGCAATGAACTGCAGGCTTAAATAAATAGCATGTCTGAAAGAGATTAAGGCAATCATATCTTTCAGAAGAACCATATCTTTCAGAAGAATCATATCTTTCAGAAGACATACTTGGTAATGAGTTTTGGACTGCAAGTATCAGTTCTTAGACACAGCATGTGACAGTTTGGTTGCTTGGCTAAAGTTTCACAGCGAATAATTCATCTCTGCATCAGCTGGACCCTGACCTGCAATCTCATTAGATTCAGTCTAGCCCAATATTAAAAGTATTTCATGCTAATAATGCAAATGCCATTATCATCCAAGTAATAACTAGTGACTGGTAGTATACTGATGAAATTTTGGGTATTCTTTTACATTTTTGTCCAATTTTCATTATTTCTCAGTGGGAAAGAAAAAAGAAAGGAAGGGAGGCAAAAAGGAAGAAAATGAGAAGGAAGGAAAAAAGAAACGGAGATAAAGAAAGAAAGGTAGGCAGGCGGGTGTATATTACAAATTTGCATACATACAATAGTTTGAGTAAATTGGAAATACTTAAACTTTATTCTTTATAATGTGAAAACATTAAAACAAAAATTCTCCACCATGAAAACAGAAAATATATATTTGTATCTCCTCCCATTATATGCTTTTATGAGAGATGGTTAGTGAATTTTACAGTTAAATAGACACACTTCTTTTTGAAACCTCAGTTTTACTTGGTACCAATAACACTGAAATAGTCCTCCACTGTATCCCAGTTAATGCTCCTGCATCCCACCAAATACGTCTGAATGCATGGCTAAAACAGAACACGTGATCTGGCCAGCCTTACACGTGTAATGAAAATCTAATTTAAAGAGAACGAGACAGCAGAGATAAAGAGGATTTGGGGAAGGAATAAAAGAGACTAAACATAGCACTGAGAATTCTCCTCTTTTTACAAAAATGACAGACTTAAGAGAGGGCATGGAACAGATTAAGAGAATTAACATGGAGAGGAGAGCAGAGGTATAGAAGGTATCCAAGAAAAGTAAAACATACAAAGGCAATTCAAATCAAAGTGAGCACTGCCTATATAGAGACAGAAAGCGAGTCCTCTATGAAACCATACTTGGCAGAAAGTACTCATTATTAATAGAAAGTGAAATCATTTTGATATCTACACCAGCAGTCATTAAATAGGCCCACAGACTACCCCTGGTTTTGCAAATAAAGTTCTATTGTAATACACACATACATACATGTACACACACACACACACACACACACACACACACACACGGCAAAAACCAAGCAAACAAAAATCATGAGTGACCTTTATTGGCAACTAAAGTTATCATTGATTTTTGCTGCTATTAGTGGAGCGTTTGCATTGCCCTAACACTGGCCAATGGAGAAACAAATGTGGATGAGCCAGCTGTCCCTATGATACTTAACATCATCAATTTTGTGTTTAACATTTGACCATATGAGGCATTTCACTTAAAAGTACCTTAAGGATGAGGTTCTAGCATTGTGTGATAAAGTACAGCTCATGAAATCCACATAATTTTCTGGTTGTCCGTAATTTCCTTGTTCATAAACTGATCAATCAAGGAAAAGGACTGGTAAGAATTCTCAACCATATAACCTTGGTCTGTGTTTTGCTGTGGTAATCATATTAGGGTAATCATAATTTACCACCCAGGAAGGGACACATGATAGTGGAAGGTGTTAATATTAATAATTAATACCAGTACAACAAGAATACATTAGGATTCCTCTAAGTAAACAGATGCATCTGGTCCTGGTCACCCTAGTCAAAATAGATCTTTGTGTGTGTGTGTGTGTGTTTCACATTGTTCTATCCCTCTGGCCTACCATATTCTTATTCATATGTCTTGCAATGGACCCCTGTTATTTGCTAGGTGGGGGAGGAGACATTAATAATGCAGAAATTTTTTTTTCCAGGTATTTTTCATGTCAAAGGACTTTCACACTAACGTTATGATATGCTGCATTTCTACAAAGTTCAATATTGTGCTTGTTTTAAGAAAAGGAATTAATTGTGGTTTTCCACTTTGCATGCCAAAACAGCGATTTTCAATTTCAAAACTGTTGTATGCATCGGTAAGGATATAATTTACATCTATTCTCCCTTCCCCCTTCACTTTCTAAATGGAATGGCATTAAAATATAAATTCATGCAATATTAGGTAAGTGGGAAAGTAAGGCCTTTCTTTTGACTATTAAGCAAAGAATACATCTTAGGAACACCATAAATCATGCTTGTCAGGATATTCAAAAGAATCATTCTGTATAGTTACCATTCTATTATTTAGAAAGCACAGACATGAAACAATATAATTCAGTTGAGCTACATGTATCTGATTTGCATATGGCTGTATCTTTTTAATCTGTGTTTTCATAAGATGAATATAATTAGCAAGACTTAATTTATTTTTAAAACCACTGAACTATGTTGATTACCTGCAGGATGACATCACCCATATGCACTAGTAGATTTGGACTCCTAAACAGGGCAATTCAATGTATTTTGTAGCTAAACAAAGTGCATACTTCAAGTTAAAAAGTGATAAACTAGTCTTCCATGCAAGATGCATAATTCATCATGAAGAGATCAGAACTGTTGTTTTATCCTGTTTTCCTATTTTTTTCTCCTAAAGAAACCACAAATGATTTGGGATAGTCAATTTACAAGTCTGTGACCATTGATTAAAAAAAAATTAAATAAACCCTTCAGTGGAACTGCATGGATATATTCTCTGTACTTCTCCCATCTGAGCCCTTCATCCACCTTTCCTTCATATATGCTTTCAGGTTAAGAATTTTTCACATAATGAATTATCTCTGACTTAACATTCTCAAAGGAGCTTATTTGTGCTAGGATGTTTGACTTTAAATGAACGATAACGAGAAATATCATGTTAAACTTGTCAGCTATAAAATAAAAAGTATAATTTCTAATACAATGCATTATTTAGTCATATCCAACTTTTTAAAAAATTGTACAAATTCAAATCTGTGGTTCTGGGATGTTAGAGGCTCTAATTGCACACAATGTAACATGATAATCAACATAATTTCCTCTAAAACACCAGTTTGTGTCCCCATGAATTCTAACTATAGCCTAGAGTAAAAACAAAGAAAAACATTTTAATAAGGACAATGTATTACCACTGGGCTGATTATTTTCCCAGAGAAAGACAACCATGAAAATAAAAATAAAATTGTTTGCATTAGAACTGGCATTATTAGATATATTTTACTCATTATGAAAAGAAATATCTGGACATCGAAGAGGAAAACTCAAACCAGAAACCTCATAATGAACTGCTTCTCAACTGAAGTTGCCATTTAGTCTGACTGACAGTATTTTATTTCTAGGGTTGGCTTCATGGTGGTCTAATCTAGACTTTGTATTGAATACACATAGACATAGCAGAATATTTCACAACTCCTCATCAATCTAGATCAATTACTTATCTTAGTGCAGATGAAGATTTGATTCGTGATGTGCTATTTCTCAGAGAATTGTCTGCTTAACCGTAGCAACCAGAACCACAAATATAACTGGTAACACAACAAAAATTGAGAGTTAGGTCAGCTCATAGAAGAAATATACAAGGCACTTACGTGGATAAATCTTTAGACATAAAACACATGCAAAATTTTCCCAGGCTTCCTGACCACTCTCAGTTTTATATGAAAGTGCACTTTAACTTGTTGACTGATGTCATACTGATTTTCCTCAAATATCACTTTTAACCCACCACATTCCATGGAAAACGTTTTGCTGGCCAAATAAAACCCAAAGCCTTGAATTCAAATCTCATCACAGTCTGGCATAAACTAACATTTTCAGTCTACTAGCTCACAATTTTCCACGTTGAATCCTTGACAAGTGAGAATTATTTCCTCATTCCCTGGTGAAACATATTCCTTTCCTGTCTATCTTTACTTAAGCCCTCTCTCACCTGGAATTTTATCTTCCCTTCTATCATCAAACCTGTGGTTCTTTCATCTGATTTATCTAACTCTCATAGCTAGAAGTAAGCCCTTAAAAATAGGGATATATCTGTATGCCCCAGCATGAAAAACCTATTTGTGATTGATTGATTGGATCCCCTCCTATCCAAACTCATTTTTAGGTTTTATTGTACACACCCTACCTTGCCTGACTTTTCCCAGCAATAAGTGCTGGTTTGATCTGTCAGGTTACTCTTCAATGCTGTTTGGCTTTGTGTCCTCAATGGGTCATCTTATTCTATCTTTAGCAAACACAAAGAAGTCACCTTAAGAAGAAAAACGACTAGAAAGGAAAAATGAGAGAGCATCATACCAGTTCCATCGCCCTAGAAAAGAGATAAGGAAGCGAGATATGAATTTTTTTCATAATTAATTAATAAAAATCTTTATTGATCCCCTACATATCTACTAGGAGCTGAAGATACAGCAGTGAATAAGGCAGATAACCCACCCACCAAGAGCTTCCATTCCTGTGTTGGAGGTGATAATGGTGATGGAGAGACACACGATAAAGCATCAGATAGTATCATTATTCACTGTTATTCAGGAAAAGAAAGAAAGAAATTTGAAAGGATTGCCAGATGTCAGGAAAGTGCTTACTATAGAGATGATGTTTAAGCAAAGATCTAAATATGAGAGGGAGCCAGCCAGACCAGCAGCTGGGTAATTGCTGGTATCTGCCATAGGCAACAGCAGGTCCAACAGCCACGAGGTGAGATCTCCTTTGCCCCCTTCCAGAAATGAAAATTTACAGTGGAGAAAGAACAGCATACAGATAGGCTGGAGCCAGATCCTGTGAGGCTGTGGGCCACACTAAGAAGTTCATTGAAATGGGCCACAGTGGGAGGTTTTGAGCAAGAGAGCACCATGATTCTTTACCTTCCATGAGAAAGAAGAAGAAGGAGGCGGAGGAGGAGGAGGGGGGGAGGAGGAAGGGGAGGAGGAGGAGGGGGAAGAGGAAGAGGAGGAGGAGGAGGGAAGAGGAGGAGGAGAAGGAGAAGAAGAAGAAGAGGAGGAGGAGGAAGAAGAAGAAAGCGAGGAAGAGGAGGACAGGGGAAGGGGAGGGGGAGGAAGAAGAAAAGAAGGAGGAGGAGGAGGGAGAGGAGGAGGAGGAGGAGGAGGAAATAAATTTTGGGAGAGAAACAAGATAGGGATTTAAGAGGGGAAATGTTTGCAAATCAGAGAGACGGTACCTGGACCTAGAACCTCTGACATTTATGAGGACTGGGAGACATTCTGCTTGTCTCTTGGTAGGCTGGTTGAGTGCAGCGGCTTAGAGAGAGTGTAAACGACAGGGAGAATATGGGTCTACCTAACACTGGCTCTCTAACAATAAATGGCAAAGACCTAGGTAAGCCAGCTCTGAAAATCTGTGATACTAAAAATGTTTTCTTCATATGTAACAGTATCAAGCACAACTTAATTTAATTAATTATATGACTTCTATTAGCACTTTATAAATACCCTGTTCTAGGCTAAGCTTTGTAAAGAATTCAGGAATTCAGCACCCATACCAAATGAGTATCAGTCCTGGATACCTATTTGTACTAAAAACCAAAGGCTTCTCCTTCTTTGCTCTGATTCTAATTTTCTGACCTTGTATACACTGGTTACTTACAGAGTAATACCAGTAATATCAGTTATTTCGTATTGCATAATATATTTCTGTTAAAAAATAAGAAGCATCCCTTTCTACTGTAGTTCTTCATTCTACATTTAGTAACAATGAGAAACTGCTCATTGAAGTAAAGCTTCTCAACTATTTAAAAACAAGAGACTGGACCTCAGAATAAGAAAAATTGTGTGCAGTGAAACAGGTTGTAATTTATACCACCACTTCAGGCCATATTGTGCATTTTGCCAGAAAAATAAAAAATACCAAACTTGATGGTGAGCATGCAACTGACTCCTGAACTCTTTTGTGATAAAGTATTCTTTCAAGATCCTAAGATGCAACACTAAAACATAATTGCTTGTATTGTCAATAGTCACTCATAACAACTAGGAAATTAAGACTTTATACTGGAACAAGCTCTGTTTTGTTGCCTTTCAACCAATGTCTTCCCTGGAAGTACAAGCCTTTATTTAACCTACACGTCTGGATAACTGAGAAGTTTCACCTTATGACTTGTTTCAATTATAAACATCCATTACAACCAGCAAGCTTCCTGTCTTACAACTACTCTCCAGCTGCTAGATTTATAACCTGCAAGTTATTGTTTGTGTTAATGGCATCCTAGTTTTTATTTTTATTTTTGAAAAGCTATGGAGGCAGGTAGAGGCAGAGATGGAAGAGGTGGAACAGCATTTGGTATTAAAGGCCAACATGAGCCCATAATTATGTACATCTTGATCTTTGTAAATTAAGATCAAGTATATAATGTTGAACCCTAAATGCTTTCTATTCTAGGATTTGTTCAGGTTCATTTTCCTTTGTTAAATGCTCTGGTTGGCTCCATGTTATATATTTAACACCTCTTTCTTCTTGTGAGTTTGATCTAAGGGTTTCCAAAAAAGCATGATGCCTTTGAGATGAAGAGGCATGCCGTCATAGGTTACCCCCGACAGGGCCCCTGTTGCTGCCTGCCACACCTTCTCACCTTTTCAAGAAGCTTCATTCTTTTCTGCGGGACCTTGAACGCCACTTCACTGGTATTCTTCAAAAACGGAAAATACAGGCTACTAAAGAGGAGGCACACTGGGCATGCCAAATTGTGGACATCCTTATCATATCCCAACCTCCGTGTGCATCTATCAGTGATACTTGTTAGAGAGACATTTTAACATCCTTTCAATAGGTAACTACTTGTACCTACAGCTTTTGTGATACCTGAAATCAAATGATATTATTTGAAAGATATGAGTCATGTGCTTCAAGGTAAACTGACCTTGCCTTTTTGATCTTCTAAACTATCATGTGGAAACTCAAAATTTCACTTTTCTTAGTAGAGAAGCTTAAAAGACCAACTGTAGGATAAAGCTGCAAGCGTTAAAGCTTAAAGAACCGTGAATGCCACCAACTGTGTTTCTTAGTTGCTGTAACTGTAAGAGATTGTATAGGTGAATGATCTAATTCTCCCAACAAAATCAGTCTAGATGACTTTTATTAATTAAAACAATTCTTATCCTAGTATACCTCCTCAGAGGAGGACAATCTTTTTAAGCTTCATTTAGTTGAGAAACATTCTCCTAAATTTGATGTATTTTATAAAGGAATTTTTAAATAGCATGCGTACTGCACAAATTCTACAGCAACACAGTGTATTGTATTTCGTTTTCTACATTCACACCTCCCAGTACATGGTGACATGTATTTGAGAGTGGAGAGAAACTTCAGAAGCATATCTGAGTTCTTCCAGGACAATTTCCACATCTAATGTACCAGTTCTTTAGAGGTCAGTCTTGTAAAATCATCTCTTTCATTTTCCCTAAGGGATGCAGTTATTTTTGTTGCATTCGGCCCTGAAAAATTTCACCGCAAATTCAGTCCCTGGCCCATGCCAAAGAACAGAATATAGCTACCCAAACCTTAAGATGTTTCTATGGTATAATACATTTCAAATGAGGTCCCTTTGCCATGCCACCATCATAATTGACAAAATATACATTCTCTCTGCTCCACACAGTATTTCTTTAAATTCACAGTCTTTCTTTCAATATTTGAACATTTAGAATTGTGTTGTACACTGACAATGTACCTGTAAGGGGAATGAAAGAGATATTTGGATGTATTTTCAAAATTTGAAGACAATATATTTACTGGCAAATTTGCTATGTCTTAGTGCTGCCACTCTTTACTGTAAGAGGAATATTGACATTCCAGTGATGTCTCACAAACTAAAAGGGTGGATTCCAAATTACAAGCTATCTTGTTTAAGATACTAAATCACTGACATCATCTAAATCTATTTTTGTGATGATAAAAATACTTTAATTATAATCCATTGCTCTCAGAAAGTTATAGGACGATATCCAAATGAGAAGCCATCAGCTTGTAAATACATAAAGTTGTGCAAGAATAAGTTAAATTACTGAATATCTCTTTAGGACAAATTGTCAACATGTATAATTATACAACAGTTTAACTGGTGAGGGGAAGGTATGCAATATATATTCTGCCAAAAAAAAAAAAGCCCATAACATTCTGACAACTCATCCATATCTCTCGCCTTTGCTGCCATATCTGGAAATGGCAGAAATGCTTACATTTTTGGTTCTGCTCATATATCAGAGTATGTGTGACCCATTAGGTTGGTTTCTCTAGCAGATTTCTCTAACTGGAAGTGTCATGTAAGGAGACATCCACAAAGTGTGTGGTATTGGTGATATGACTGCTATCTTCCTCTTTCTCTAACAAGTTGTATTAATGCAGCAAAAATCAACTGGAAGGGCATACTCTTGTCCAGAAAATTTAGAATGATAAAAATATCTAACTTAAATCAATTTGGCAAAGTTGAGGTGCTACCTGCCCTTGCTTCAGTCAGTAACTGAACTTTCCTTTGGTTCTGTTGACACAATAACAAGACCTAAAAGTAACTTCTTCGAATACATTTTTAAAAATTTCATGTCTTATCCATTCCCATTTTCTTTATATTTTGTCTTCTGCCATGTCCTGAGAAAAATGCCTGACTTTAGAGAGAATCCTTAGATTTACCACTTGAAACTTAAAAGATCAAGTCTGAAAAATGGATACAAAGACAAGTAGCCTTTTTGTTGGAGAACAGAAGAATTAGAAATAGGTAGTCTAAGGTCAGACTCACTTTCATTTTCCTTTTCTTTATAGGCAATCTTCTGATGCTTGCTTTTCCTGAAAGAACTCAGGCCCAAATTCTTTAGGGGGATTGTCAATCAAGAGAAGCGAGGATAAGATGAAAAATAAAGGCAAGGCGAGGCTCTGTGGCTCACATCTGTAATCCCAGCACTTTGGGAGGCTAAGGAGAGAGAATCACTTGAGTCCAGGAGTTCAAGACCAGCCTGGGCAACACAGCAAGACCCCCATCTCTACAAAAAAATAAAACATTTAGCTGGGCATAGTGGCACACACCTGTGGTCTCAGCTACTCTGGAGGCTGAGGTGGGAAGATCACCTAAACCCAGAAGGTCGAAACTACTGTGAGCCATGATTGTACCACTGCACTCCAGCCTGGGCGACAGAGCGAAACCCTGTCTCACACACAAAAAAGGTAAATTGTAAGAACAAAATATGGTACACATTTTCATTGAGAGACACATTTAGAACTTGCTTTTTAATTTAAGAACTTCTGTAAATACATTTAAATTGTTCTATTCTGTAAACTGCCTTCAGTCATAAGGCAGTTAGATATTCGTTTCATTGTATCTTTCCAAGAAGACATACCTTATGATTAGAGGCGGGACAGGGAAGTGGGAGAGCAAGGAAAGAGATTAGCTTTGTTAACTGTCTAATCTGGATTTGTGTCTTTGAATAACATTTATTAGCTCTGGGCCTTTAGAAAAACAACAGATAATGATAGACCGTGCTTTAGCACATATATCCCTATGCTAAGAGGTTTACATTCATTTTCTCATTTAATGTGTACAAAAATCCAATGAGAAAGGTACTCTCATGATTAAATCCATGTGAATAGAAGAGGAAAAAGAGGTTCACCAAAATTAAATAACTTTGCCAATGTCACACAGCTTCTAAGTACCATATTTATATATTTAGGTCCGTGAACACAGTATATTGCTTGTCTGAACAATATGAAACTATGTATAAGTAAAAAAGCACGCAGGTATTAAATAAAACCTAGGTCTACATTCTTTGACCATGTTTTTACCCATGTATTTTCCCATGAAAGAACAACATTTTTGCCATACACATTTTTTGGAAATAATTTTAAAATTCCTTATTTTATATTACATTTAGAATTAAAAGTAGTCATAATAATGGGAATAATAATGAGAGCATTTCACAACTCTCATCGACTCCTAACCTGAGAGGTTGTTAAAAGTGTATAGAGTGTCTCTAAAATATGGAAATCATCTCTTTTTTTAGGAAAAAAAAAACTTCTTTTTCTTTTTTTTTGAGACGGAGTCCTACTCTGTCACCAAGGCTGGAGTGCAGTGGTGCGATCTTGGCTCACTACAACCTCCACCTCCCAGGTTCAAGCAATTCTTGTGCCTCAGCCTCCCGAGTAGCTGAAATTACAGGGACATGCCATCACGCCTGGCTAATTTTGGTATTTTTAGTAGAGAGGGGGTTTCATTATGTTGGCCAGGCTGGTCTTGCACTCCTGACCTCAAGTGATCCACCCACCTTTGCCTCCCAAAGTGGTGGGATTACAGGCATAAGCCACTGCACCAGCCAATAATATTCTCAAAATTTTAATTTTGAAGAAAATAAAAATAGATCCAAGAGAAATAGATCAAGAATAACTCACAAAAAATCTTTCTAGGAAAAATAATATCTTTTTTTACAAAAAAAATCCTACTGAAGAACAAATTATCCATAATTTTGTATGTATTACCTAATATTTGAGGCAATTGAGCACCAGCCTGCAAAAAGGAACCACCCCAGTTTCTGAGATTATGAGTTGTGCCCCATCAAGAGAACTTCTATTGTGGGCATAATGGAATAAGACAAGAGAAGCATGGTGATCAGATGAAGGGCTATAGAACTAAAAAGTGATCATAACACCTGCTGCATTTGCTATCATTTAAGTACTTTAATTATATATCTATTATGAAAAATTGCATTGATTTACATATTAATATTCTACATTTCAGCATGTGCCCTTTATATTCACATAAAACAGAATACACTCTGTCACACACATTTAACCTACCTGACTCAGCCATTAAACTAAAATTTGAGAGTGGGAGAAAAAAGAAACAGAATGAATACAGTGCTCCCATTGTTCTATTCAATGCCTTGGATTTTAAATCCTTAACTGTCACTCAGTTGAACTCTATTTTTGTCATTTTGCCTATCAGTCATGACCGGGAGTTTAACCTAGGGTAGGCCATCAGTTTGTCTCCAAACCATTTTTTAAAATGGTCTCATGTTCCTGGGGTAGGGACCTATGTGCAAATTTCTTATATCAGTCTGTAATTTCACTTTAATCTCAATGACTCCTGGGCAGGTAGAAAAAAAACAGCAAGCCAATTTGTGCAGTATACCAACACTGTCCAATAGAACTTCCTGTGATGACGGAAGTGCTTCTTGTCTGACCAGTCCCACACAATAGTCATTCGCCACATGTGACTAGTGAGCCCTTCAAATGTGGCAGGTGCAACTGAATATCTGGTTTTTAATTTTAATTAATTTAAATTTAAATAGTCACATGAAGCCACAGTGATGTCTTGGTATAGTTTATGTACTTGCAGCTACATTATTTAATAACAAGCACAGCCCTGTACCAGGCCCCAAATTTCTAGGTTACTGTGAAAGACAAAATGCTGGAGAAGTAACTGTCTTTCTCTATAGGCTTGTGTGTGAATTACCAGTCTTAGTTAATGTGTTTCTGGGTTTGTTTCAGGAATACTGCTGAGAACATTTCAACAGTTAAATCTGTTAAATTACACCAACGACTACAAGTCAGGGTATCTAATTCCTAATAGGAATCCTTACTACCATTTGGACACCTTTTGATTCTTCTCATTTGAAACTCTTGCATTGGCCACAGCTGCTGTTCTAAATTGCCTCCACATTCAACATTTTTGCTCCTACTCTTCACCTTCATACTCAGAAAATACACTAATGCCTCATCCACAAAGGAGCCCAAGTTCATATGATACTAGTTCTGTGAATGCATACATCACTGCCACCATGCCTCAACCTCTCTCCACTCTTCCATATTATACTCTTCTTGTCAACAAAGATGCCCATGCTTTTTAAAATCTCATCCCTATACCCGTGACATCTTATTAACCCCTTTCTACCTGATCTGATCTCTTCTTCAAACATTATCTCTGTCTTCTTTTTGTATGTCCAATCTTTGTCTACCCACTGGCTTCTCCACTTAACATAAACCAGCAATTTTTCCCAGTTCCCTCCACTAATCACACTTAACACTATCATAATTACCATGGCTTACCTATTCGTCTCCCTTGACATCCTAGGTTTTTCCTAAATGACTTCTTTGACCAGTGACCTGACAATCACCTAATCCAAGATACTTTAAAAACTCCCTTGGTTCTTTCTGTAGCTCTTTAATTGCTCATTCTTATTTGGTATGCTGCATCATTCCATTGCCTGAGACTGGGCATTTTTCAAGATAAGAGAAAATCAATTTACAGCCTACAGGTTAAGCATGCTGAATTTTTGTATGGCACAAAGGCTAAGAACAGATTTGTTTTTGTTTATTTTTATTTTTTTACATTTAAAAGTATTTCACATTAAAAAACCAAAAGAATATTAACATTTGACATCATGTAAAATTATTATAAAATGAAAACATAATCGTCCATGAAGTGTTATTATAACACAGCCATAATACTCTTTTACCTATTGTCCATGGCTGCTTTCACATTACAATCACAGAGTTGAATAGCTGCAACAGAGACTGTATGACCTGCAAAGCTTAAAATATGTATTATCCAGTCCTTTACACAAAAAGTTTGTTGACTTTTGCATAAGATGGTTCTCAACTTTTTTTTTTCTTTTAAAACCTTCTCCCTCACTCATCATTGCTGTTCCCATCACTTTTATGTAGTAAGGCAAGAACTAACAATTGTTGAATCCTACAAGAAGTCAGGCACTATGCCAGGTGCTTCACAAGCATCACTGTATGTAATCCTCACCACTAAATAAGGCAGGCAATGCTACTGTACAGATATAAAATCAGGTTAAATAACTTAAATAACTTGCCAAAAGTATTGCTCGATGTTAGCTAGCAATTTGCGGAGAAGACTTCCTAGTTCATTTCAGGGAGTGAATACCTATGCTCCACACCCAGGCTCATTTTCTAACCCCTGGAGCTCCACATCATTCACTGCATTCCAACCCGGTCACTTCCTCCCCTAGAAGGGCTTCTTTTCCTTTGAATTTCCCTCGCCGTTAGTTTAGTTCAGAAAACAACTACCCCTTACCTGGATTAGGACCTGTTATTCTCTAATGCCTTTATTCTCTTCTGCCTTCCATTTACCCTGCATTTTATTATCAACTAACCCCTCCAAAGAAATACTGTCTAACCCATCTCACGCACGTATTTACATCTCTGCAAGGATATTGTAAAATGCTTCTCAATTTGTGATCTTGCCACTCCTCTAGTTAAAAACCCTCCACAGATGCTAGTTGCCTAAAGAACAACTTCTGTACTTCTTTCCTGTTACTTAAGTATATTTATAATCTGGTACATCCTATAACAAATAAAGCCAGTCTGGATTGCTCATTGTTCCTCTTCTTTCTGCCACTTGGAATTCCTTTCCCTTCATTTACATCTGATTACTTGAGACAGGAGAGTTTTTATCCTTCTCTCCCTGAACCACTTTCCTTTCACGTCATTTTTTTCTAACTGCCTGGCAGGAGAATTTTCAGTATGCATATCTAATCTCCATAACTCTACTGTAATCTCCTCGAAGGCATGTACTCATCTTATTCTCTTTGTACAAAATTCCTGATAGCATCCAATACAATTCAAGGTAGATTTTTTTAGTTGTTAACCAACAGCTATACTCTCATTTTCCTTTTTGCCAGCAGAGGCTCCATTTTTGTTTATACAGTGAAGGCTTCCCATCCCCGATTTCAGATCCCCCATCTCCAGTGGCTTGGTCATAATGGACCTAAACCAGTTAAGGCAAATGGCTCATTGACATGGAAATGAGTCCCTCAGAGAAAGAATTTCCTCCTTAATAAAAAATGATACATAGAAGGAAACACCCTTCATTGCCAGAAACAAGCTTCAACTATCTTAAAACAATGAGGAAAGGCATAGTTATCACACTCAAGCTATTGTATGGAAAGATGAAAAGCTCCTTGGTATTTGATGACTTGTTTTAGCCACTGAGTTAGTCAATCCCACTGCAGTCTTATTTCTAGACTTTTCATTAAGAAGTAATAGAAATCCATTACTGTTGAAGCTACATTTAATTGTGTCCATTATTATTTGCAGAGTCTTCTGATTCACATGTCAATAAACATTTCTTGAAATTTAAATATATGAGTGCATGTTTAAAAATACACAAACTTACATTGCATGTATGTTCTGTACTCAGCTATGCCATGTGTTATTATTATTTTTCATTATTACATAAAATACTATTTGGTACTGTTTTTGGAAGATCTTCAGTGGAAGAAACGTTTCTTCTATATATTTTCTCAGTATAAAACACATTACAGTCGTCTAACATTAATAGGTAGCTAGCAGGAGGTAATGATTTTTTTTTTTTTTCCTGATTTCTTCCCAGGGTGTTATGGGCAGCGAAAACGTAGTAGAAGTATGTATCACTCAGATTATTCAAAAATGAAAGAGAAACAGAAAAGAGAGAAAGGAAAGAAGAAAGGGAGTGAGAAAGGGAAGGATGGAAGGAGTTGGGGAGGGAGGGAAGGTGGAAGGGAGGGAAGGAGGGGAGGAGAAAGGGAGAGGGGAAAGGAAAGACAGGAATATTTTGTATGCAAATGATAAATAGGTTGCAGAGGTCAGTAGCCTGATACTGAGACAGCTTCAGAAATAAAAGCAGATGGTAGAGCTTTTGCTTTTTTTCTCTCTTGGCCACAAAACTCCTGCTAATTGAAGTAGCAACTGAACAAGCTGCTCTTTCACTCCCCTGACAATATTTATGTTTCACTTAGGTTCTGACTTTCATATTAAACACTGCCACACCTCCTGCTTACTCCTTGCTTCCGGTATCTAAGCCATCTTTTTTTTTTTTTTTTTTTTTTGAGATGGAGTCTTGCTCTGTCGCCCAGGCTGGAGTGCAATGGCTGGCGCATCTCCGCTGACTGCAAGCTCCGCCTCCCGGGTTCGCCCCATTCTCCTGCCTCAGCCTCCCGAGTAGCTGGGACTACAGGCGCCCGCCACCATGCCCGGCTAATTTTTTGTATTTTTTTTTTTTGGTAGAGACGGGGTTTCACCGTGTCGGCCAGGGTGGTCTCGATCTCCTGACCTCGTGATCCACCTACCTCGGCCTCCCACAGTGCTGGGATTACAGGCGTGAGCCACCTTGCCCGGCCATCTTTTGCTTTTTCTATGGGTGGATTCCTCTCTTCACATGACTTCATCTTGAAGAGAAACAAATGAATAAACTACCACTACCTCTCAGAGTATCTCCCAAGACTGAATAAGGTTTCCTGAAAGAAGGACAATGAGCTACTGTGAGTAAGTGACACATCCTGAATGAGAAATGGCAGTTTCCTACAAGCTGGACGCCAGACTTGAAAGAAACAGCACGAAATGGGAAGGTCATCTTTAAGAGTCTATTCTTATCTGTGAAATATATTTACAGCCAATAAAAACAATTTTTTTTAAAATTTCTTTGTTCACTTTTTGAATCTTGAAACAATGTAATGGAATTAATGTTACCAGCAGTAATTTTATTGTCTATCTTGGACTGCACTGTTCAGAACTTTCTCACTGCTGCTCTCATAAGACTATTTTTTTTCCCTCCTGCAGATCAGACTTTATTTCCAGAAATGGAAACAACATGAAAAGTGCTGAGAAATTTGCCAACCCAGCTTGCCCACATATTTATATCTGTGTCAGGATACAGTATTGTATTTACCAAGATTAAATTATCTGCTGTCAAAACTCAGTGAAAATCATGGTATACCAAATTACACTTTAGAAATATAAGCACCTTTTTTTTCCAAAATGCAAATAACATATTGAACTATGTATATTTACAGGGTTATACTGTACAAAATAGAAACGATATAAAATACAATATATAAAAGCATTTTAGAGACAGAAAAAAGTACAAAGTTGCTAAGTTTAGGAGAGAGAGTTGGATGCTGAATAACTAAGAAGATTCTGCAGAAATGGGTTCAAGTTCCACATCTGCCACTCACCATCTGTGTTCTTATACAATCATTTAAGAAGTCACCTGCAAATCGGGGATAATTCCTACCCTCCCTGCTTCATTTATAATGAATAAATGTAAACATGTATGTGAATACATTATGCAAACTATAAAATATATATAAATAAATGCAAGAAACTTTGAAAGATGACATATTTGAATTCCCGAAGTACTTCAATTTCTGCTCCGAAACTCAACTCTTCTTTCTAGAATCACAGGATTTTAAAAATGTAAAGAAACTTAAACATTATGTAGTCTGCATAGTATCCCATGGTATATATGTACCACATTTTCTTTATCTAGTCTACCCTTGATGGGCATTTAGGTTTATTCCACATCTTTGCTATTGTGAATAGTGCTGTGATGAATATACACATGCATGCGTCTTTATGGTAGAACAATTTAGATGCCCTTGAGTATATACCCAATAATGGGATTGCTGGGTTGAATGATAATTCTGCTTTGAGTTATTTGAAAAATCACCACACTGTTCTCACTATCAAGTGGGAGCTAAACATTGAGAACACACGGACACAAAGAAGGGAACGACAGACACTGGGGCCTTCTTGAGGGTGGAGGGAAGGAGGAGGGTGAGAATTGAAAAACTACCTGTTGGTTACTATGCTTATTACCCTAGGTGGTAAAATAATCTGTACACCAAAACCCCATGACACACAATTTACCTATATAGGTAACCTGCACATGTACCCCTAAACTAAAATAAAAGTTATAAAAATAGAAAATATCATGTAGTCAAACTCCTTTATTTTACATATAACTAACATAAGCCCAGAAATTTTTAATCACTTATCCAAGGTTAAAAAAGAAAAATCTAAAGAAAAAGAAAATTTTGAAAAAGAAGTCTAGATTACAATTTAATCTATTGTTCTTCCTGGTAACCAGCTCCCCTACTATTTAATATAGAAGTGTTTAACACAAGGCCGGGCATGGTAGCTCACGCCTGTAATCCCAGCACTTTGGGAGGCCGAGGCAGGCAGATCACCAGAGGTCGGGAGTTCCACACCAGCCTGACCAACATGGAAAAACCGCGTCTCTACTAAAAATACAAAATTAGCCAGGCGTGGTGGCACATGCCTGTAATCCCAGCTACTTGGGAAGCTGAGGCAGCAGAATCCCTTTGAACCCATGGGCGGAGGCTGTGGTGAGCCGAGATAGTGCCATTGCACTCCAGCCTGGGCAACAAGAGTGAAACTCCGTCTCAAGGAAAAAGAAAAAAATACAAAGAAGTGTTTAACACAATTTACTGCTTTAAAAATGATTTTACATTGATATGAAATGTTTTAGTTGTAAGACATATTTTCTAACTAAAATCCCATTTTATTTTTACTAATCCCAGATAGGTTTCAGGGCAGATATTACTTTCTTTTGAAAGTGTGACTTTTCAGAACAAGGAGATGAGTAGCAGAACCAGTCATGGAATCAACATTTTGTACTTCACCTGGTGTATTCTTCCATCTTTCAGCAATGCTCATCATATTTTGGCTATAAGGGATTCTGTTTCTTTTAATAGTGCTGAATAGCATATATTTCAAAATGTAGGACAAAGTAAAATTAATTTTGCTGAGGGAGTCTTGCAATACCCTTTGCGATGTCTGGAGATACTCAATGGTATCTCAAAACTAGGATAAAGAATGCTTATACTAGATTATTCCATCTCCCAAAGTAATTTGTCTCCTAATAATAATCATAATTACCTTCTACAGTATCCAAACTGTAGCCTCTTTACTAGGCAAATTATTTACTGCAGGTAGGAAACCTCTGGTAAAAACTGCTTGACAATATGCTGCTAGAAACAGTCTTTCATTTTCCAAATCCATTCTGGGAAACCACACAAGCACACCTACTTTCAAGCTCACACGTGAATATAAAAGGCTATTTTATTTTTACAAAATGACTTATTACAGGAAAACCTAGTTAAGTGAAGTATTCCTTGCTAAAGACACAAGTAAGAAGTATAAATACACACTAGACCTGCTCAAATCAATATTTAAGCATTCAACATATCCACAAAATCCCAAGTAAACCTTTTGTGCCCATTTGTCCTCTTGGCACCAATATTTTCCTTCTCTCTACCTACCTCTACTGCCAATAACCTTATAGGAACCTTTCCCCCATGTTCTCAATCAGGGAAGGATCTCGTGTCATTTATATCTTCCAAATAAATGTTCTAACGCAAGTCCCAGTGTTATTTTCACCTAAAGCCATATCTGTTTTTGTTAGTCAAGAAAAGATTTTGCTTTCTGTGAAAATAATTTCAGTGTCGGTGAATAAATTGTAGCAGTATTACATGCTTCTGTGTTCAGTGTGTTTGTTGATATCCCGTGTTGAGGGGGTGAGGCTGCGGGGAGAAGAGAAGGAAGGAAAAGGTGGAGGCAAAGTCTTGTCTCTGATCTTGAAATTATGCTAGTCAGTTCCTACTAACTACTTCATGATACACGGAGTTCTGGATGCGTTTGTGTGTGTGTGTGTGAAAAGACAAAAAGGGAAGATTTTCTAAATTACTGACATTTTGGTTACTAATATAACGCTGGTCACCAAGAATCCATGGATAATGTCTGGGGTGAAATGCTTTGCATCCTCTGAGCCAGAAACTGCTCAAACCTATTAAAATTCATTTGTGAATGTCCATTCTATAACAATCATCAAAACACAATTTCTTCCAATTAAACAGCAGAAAAATCTTCCTGGGGACTGATAGTGCAACCAGGCAAGAGGATCCTACAACCTCAGTTATCACTTCACAGCAGACTCACTGTGGCATGTTCTAAGATCTACAGCCAGAAACACCAAAAATAAATTTCCTGTTCTTCCACCTGGGGCTCTATTTTCCTACTGCCCCAAAACCTGACTTCTAGTAGAATCAAAAAAGTTTTCCCAGGTCATGGCCAGGAGTTAACTGAGTATAGCAGAGCCTTCTCCTTTCTGACTTCCAGCAGGATCAAAAACTCTTTTCCAGGCATGGTTAGAAGTTAACTGAGTGTACAAGAACCCTGAGTTTTTGTGTTTCAATTTGCCTGATTTGCATGTGGATATACAGCCCCAGATGGAGAAAACTAGGAGTGGGATTTATCTTACATGATTCAATATAGACAGCCAAAGCAAAATGTCAACCAGTGAATCTTTGCTTCTAGCCTGTCCAGGAATAGGCCCTGGGAAAACCTTCTGACTGCACTGGAACTGGGGGGAGTGGACTTGTTCTGAGCTGACTCAAAAATGCTAACAGAAAATGGCAGGCTACTGCTTAAGCACAGATGTCACTTTATTGTGTCAACTTGAAAATGATCAGTACAATCTGGCAAGTGCAATTTTTCTCACATTATGAGTGTGTTTGAGCAGGTGCTATGCTTCACTGAGGTCATATATTGTTTCCATGTTTTTTAATTTTTGATTCAAATTATAGGATGAAAAAGATTCTCAAATACAGACCTGTCCTAAGTTTTACTGGAGAATAAAAACGGCTAATAAATGTTTTATTAATAATCAGAAAAGGGTCTAATGCTTCTCCCCAGGGGCATATTTGGTATATATGCTTTAAACTTCTACTAAATGTTGAAGAAGGAAAAATAACAGTAAGGAAAAATATAGAAAATATTCTCTAAAATAGATCTTCTGGTGGCTTCTCCTATGACCACGATGCATTCTGTTGTCATTCACATATTGTCTTGTTTGGCAAAAGACTTGCTATTTCTATAGTCACTATGGAAAGTTGCCACAGCTACTCAAAGTAAGCTGTCATTGGAGGGATATGCCTTTACATAAAATAGTACCTCACAGTCGGCAGGGGCCACTGTGGGTTCTAATGGCTAGCTTTAAAAAGCCAAAATTGTGTCTGTAGGATCGGTGGCTCTCTTGTCCTGCCAAAAGATTGAGATCAGACATGGTGACTACAATACCTCCAGCACTAAGAGTTGCAGCTTGGAAACAAGCAATGCAATGCAGTTGTAGCTAGGTTGCTGGGTAGTATGTTTAGTAGATGTTTTGTCTTTGAATCTTTCTGGTTGCCCCTGAAAAGTTGTCACATACAGTAAGCATAAGGTAGCCAACAGTGCACTAAGTTTTGGAACATAGAGAAACATAATAAATAGTTATTGCTTTAAGAAAATCCTTGAGGAAAACTACAGTCAACAAAACTGAAGAATATACAAATATCTGAACACAAAAGTGAACATTAAAGACAGTGTTATACATGCAGTAGCAGTTCTGACAGACGCAGAGAGCCTGATATAGAAAGCAATTGGAAAAACAGATTCCTAGAAAGTTCTAAAAAGGGCCGGGCGCGGTGGCTCACGCCTGTAATCCCAGCACCCTGGGAGGCCGAGGGGGGTGGATCAGGAGGTCAGGAGATCGAGACCATCCTGGCTAACACGGTGAAAACCCGTCTCTACTAAAAAAAAAATAAAAATACAAAAAATCAGTCGGGCATGGTGGCGGGTACCTGTAGTCCCAGCTACTCGGGAGGCTGAGGCAGGAGAATGGCATGAATCCAGGAGGGAGAGCTTGCAGTGAACCGAAATTGTTCCACTGCACTCCAGCCTGGGCAACAGAGTGAGACTCTGTCTCAAAAAAAAAAAAAAGAAAAGAAAGATTACTGAAAGGTCATTATGTGCTAGGCCTTTTCCATAATAGATTTATCTTCATGTTACAAATTAAAAGAATTACCCAAAATATGCAGACTAAAAATCTACATTAGGCACTTTATAAAAGGTATCAGAGCTAGTAAATTAGCAGAGCATGGATTTCAATCTCCACCCAAAGAGTCCAAAGCCCACACTGGATCATTTATGACTAGAGGAAAAAGGGAAAGATTTACGGACACTTCAACTCATCCTCAAGAGTTGTCAGGATTTGTTCCGTTGGAAGCAAGGATAGCAGGATATTCCAGTGAGGATTTCAATATGAGCAATGGCAGCAAGGCAGGGACTAGTATGGCATACACTGGGCATGAGGAGATAGGCTGATTAGACAGGGGGAAGGAAAAAGGAGCAAAGAGAGAGTCTGGTTCCAGATGACATAGGGTCCAGAATCTCCAAAGAGATTCTTAGAGCTGGACTTAAGTTTGGAGATGGGATGCCAAGAGTATGTACAACCACTTAATGTTTCAGACCTGATGGATCTAGTTTCTGAAACCAAATCTGACTATAGTTTTTATTATTATTATTATTATTATTTAGAAGATACAATACTATACCAAACTGATTGTATCTCTGCCCTTATGAAGTCAAGATGAACAATAAATAAATACTAAAATAGATGGTTTGATAGATGTCAAGTTTAAATGAGAAAATAAGGCAGAAAAGGAGGACAAGGAGGATAAGATAGGAGGTGTATAATTTTATATAAGGTGGCAAGAAAAGGTCTCATTGAAGTAGTAATGTTTGAACAAAGAACTCCTCCTTCCTCAGTTTTTTTGTTGCATTGCTGCCTCTTTCCCCCAGTGTGGTTTAGGATTATCACAAACAATAATCTTATATTTCCTCTAAGAGTTATTTTTTCCTTTGTGCTCATATTTTTGATTTATGAAAACGTGCACATAACTTTCAAGCTATCATGATCTTTATGTTTAAGTTCATACCCTGATTTTCTATCTGATCAAATGAAAATTTTCATTTGTTTTTGATGTAACACGCTTAAAGTCCATCCATTGTGACACAGGTGAAATATGAATCTTTAATAGATTTATGTGATTCCACTTCACTCTGAGTCTTCATCATAGATACTCTCTGTAGCTTTTTCGATAACAGAAAAGCCAGACACATTAACACAGATTTTAAGCAATTGAAATACAGAGAAGATTATCAAATTTCTAGAACTTCTGATTGTTCTGTATTTGATGCCTTTTCTTCTACAGAATTTTTGAATTTGGTTTTTCATCAGAACACCATTGAAGATATCACTTAAGGAATCCAGGAAATTTAAGAAATGTTAATCCCCGTGATTCAAAGTAGATATTTTATCTTAAATGTAGCCACTTGTCTTAGGGGTCCCCAAATTATAAATTGGCTATATAATTACCTATTTCATGGTAAATGGATTATTAGTTCTTTTTTACTTCTCTGAATTCACTTCTTCTTCCTCTTTTTAAAATTAATTTATTTAAAAAGAAGGATCTGGGTGTGAATAAGTAGAGATATATTTCTTGTAGGTCTTAAAATTTAAAAAAATTATACAACTTTCCATTGACATGGAACATTTAACAAGGTTTACTTTAGTATGATATTAAAATTCACCCTATAATTTTAATTGGGATAAATGGCATTTGTTCTTTCCAGCAGTAGGTGGGAAAGTTAGAAAACAGTATGTGTTTCCCAAGAGTCTAATAGGAAAAGAATGGGGTTGTGCATTTTGTCCAAGACTCCTACTCCATAGAAACAACAAATCATCTGTACAACTTGTTCTGGGCTTTTTATTTTAAAAATCAATTACTTTAAGTGTAGTCATAAATGGAAGAAATGGGGAAGATGCTGCCATATAGACATAAAACAGCTTGATATTATTTTGGTCTTAAAATATCGAAAAAATAAAAATTTTATTGAAAATTTCTGAAAACTTATGTAAAAAATGGTCATCCATCAGCATCTGATTTGGTGGTTTCCTGCCCATAAGGCAGATACACCTACTATTCAATTCTGTATTGTCAAAAATCTTGGAAGGAATCATGGGATGATATGATAAACCATCAGCTCTTTCCAAGCACTGTTATATGTTTACAGAGTTGGATCAGCATCCACTGGTAGTTCCTTCCAGTGAAGTCTCTCTAGTCAGCCTTCAGTACACTGTCTTAACATATGTCCATCACTGTGGCTATACTGCATACTTTCTATAGTGAACATAATTGTTATGAACAAGTACCCAAGAATGAGACTTCATGGGCTCAAATCTCAGCTCTGCTACTTAATAGCTCTATGATCCTGGGCAAGTTTCTTGACCTTTGTGTGCCTTGGATTTATCATCTGTTAGCATAATACTAGTGCCTATAAAATATTAGCACCATGCCTAGCACATAGTGGTCCTACATGTTGCCTATCATTATTATTTCTAAGGTCTATATATATGAAATATTACGAAATCCACACTTTAAACACTTGAAATAAAAGAAGAATTAGATGCCACACATATCCTTAAATTTCCTTTGTTGTAACTTTTTAATTAAGTGCACACCTGTACACCTATTGCTGAAGTTTCAAGTTATTCAGATTATCCAACCAGATAAATTGAGGCACCATTTTCTAAAAAGGGAGAAGATGAAGGAGGGAGAAATGTGGAGAGTGAGAAGGGAAGTACCAGGACTTCAATTTAGAACACATGAAGGTTGAGATACCTGTGAGATATACAACTGAAAATGTTAAGTACAATTTTGCATGCAAAAATCTGAATATGAGATGTCTGGGCTAATGACAGAAATATCAGAGTTACTGGCATAATGATAGTATTTAAGGGCATGAGAATGGATGAGATTAGTTGGATGAGGGATATTAAGTGAGGAGACTTCTGGAATCAAGTCCTGTGAAACATCAACATTTAGGAGATAGGTAGAGCAGCAGAGTTGGTGCACACCTTGGAAGAAGTCACAGAGGAAGGAGGACAACCATGTGTGTTTAGTGCCTTGTTTTGAAATTGATTAAGTATTGAGTAGGATGATTAGATATTGAGTAGGATGATATCTGAAAAATATTTAATGAATTTGACAATGTGAAGATGATTGGTGTTCTTTGCAATAGGAGTTTTGGCTACATGCTTTCATGGGAGCCAGATTGGAGTGGGTTGAATAGTGAACGTGGGTGACTAATTGACATTAGGTTTTATTCATAATTGAAAACTTTCACAGAGCTTGGCTGTGAAGGAAAACCAAGAAAAAGAGCATGAGGTAGATGTTTAAGGTTAGATCAAGAGAAACAATGTTTGGTTTATTTGTTTGTAAGATTAGTACAATCCATTAAATAATATTGACAATTCAAGGGGGGGAGACAAATAACAGAAAGACTAAGTACTTGAATAGATAAGCAGGATAAGACAGTAAGCACAATTCCAAAATACAGTATATGAAGAAGAAAGTGGAGATGGTGTGAATATAGGAGAATTTTCTTCTTATTGCTTTTAGCTTTGTCTTCAAGTACGGCCTTGGCCTTCAGTCGTACAGAAAGTGTGAGGCCAGAAATGGGTCATTTGTGAGTTTGTATGAGGACAACTAGCAGCTCATGTTCTTATTGTCTGTTTGTTAGTCTGAGGGGTGGAGCACTGGTAACTAAGTGATGTCATGTTACCGAGTAGAAAGGGAACTTCACTGAGAATTAGAATTCCAGGGTCCTAGTTCGCAATGTGCCTCTAAATCAGTATGTGATCTGGGCCTAAGCATTTGAAAATCTCTGAACCTCAGCTTTTATTTTATAGAAGGAGAGGCTTGGGGATCCTTTAGAATGACCAGTGAATGATCCATGCCACTGTTTGGTTCATTACAGAACTTAAAGAAGGTCTTCAAACTGCAGCTATTCACAGTCAAAATAGTTCCATATATACAATACTTATTTGTGTTCATGAACTAAACATGTAAAACCTTCCAGACTTTCAATATACACTTTATAAAATCTGTCCTCTGTTGTCTGTGGGGATTTTTTTCTGTCTTATAGATTGCCATTTGGAAATTTAAAAATAACTTTAATATTTGACTGTTTAATTACAAAAATGTACCTGGGGCATAAAAGGAAGAATTAAACATAAAATTTGATTTGAATTCTTGGTATTATAGATGGACTGCTTTTGAGGAGAAAACTACTGCTAACCACAGCCTGTTCATCAAGGATTTTTCACTTCCTCCTTCACTGCTTTTGTGACTTTAAGTGTGCTTTATAAATTTCCATCCAATGACAGCACAATCAAGGCATGCAATGATTCTTTCATTCTTCTCTGATAAAAATCTTTAGTGTTAGATAGCTAAAAGTGTAGTCAAAGACATTTAATTTTAGCCTTGGGGTATCCATTCTCTGTCACAGGAAAAAATAAAAATACATAAAAGTAATAAGATTTCATAGAAAACAGTGTGGGACAGAGCTGCCTGACTTTAATTTTCTGAAATGCAATGGGATGCAATTAACTCCCTGGTTGTGATTAGCCTCTTGGAAGCTGAATAACCTCAGTAAATTACAGCACCCACAGAACCCATAATGGCGTCATATACTCAATATTGTTTACTTGTCTTTGGATTTACAGTCCTGCAGATGAGTCATAGGATTTATGCATTAATAATGAATCAAGCCAACTTCAAGAAGCAGCGCTGCCTCTACTCGAATTATGTGTCTGCCTATCGGACCTTTTGAAAGTAGGTATTGGCCAGGACTAGTTTGAGGCACTGGCTCAGGGGCAATATTTAAGAGGACACCAAAAAGTCAGTGAGTAAGATAAATAACATTTTAAACCAATACCTTAAAAATCAAAATTAATATTTTAAAAATAAAAAGTTGTTCATGATGAATAACATATCAAAATTTTAAATAAAGACAAGATCAATAACAGTGGTATCCTGAGCTGTACTGGAGCCTGAGGCAAAAGGGAAATTCAATAATATTGATGCTGTCTTTATTTAAATTTTTCACATTTTGTTCATCATATATTTTTGCATTATTCAGATTGTTTTTTCAAATATTGCAGTAAAATATAATTTATCTTGATTACTGAGCTTTTTGGTTCCCCCTTAAATTTAACACTCAGGCAAGTGCCTGACCCTCATCTCAGCATTTATAATTTAACACCAAAATAACTGGCATGCAGGAAGCACTGTGCCCGTAACTTGTTCCTGCTGCCATAATAAAAGCAGACTTTGCTTCTGGAAGCATTCCACATTTTACCCCACTAAGTTCTTCTCCTTTTAATTTCCACAGAAGGGTTTATTCATGTGCTGTCCTAAAAAAGTCCTGCTGGATGGCCTGCAATACCCCACATAACCAAAACAACCACTGCATCAGGAGAGATAAAGAGTATCAGGAAGGAAAATAAATTCCATATATTTTGCTCAAAATCCTGGAACAGTTGTAAGGAAGGCAGTCGCAAAGAAGTAAAGTTTTTCAACTGGAGGAAGTACATGAATCTCTCAGTGCATATACCTAATAAATGTAGATAGTCAATAGCTTTTATCCACGTAACTCTTGGATCACAAAGGGAATGAATCATTGCAGTCAAAGAAAAACAATTTACAATGAGGCTGTGTCCAATCTCAAAAGGCAACTAAATGAAATTCTGAGCTCTGAAAAATCTGAGATCCGCCTTTATTATCCTCCCAATTTGTAAACCACTCACCTCAGCAAGACTACAAACTCCATGAGGGGAAGAACAAGGACTTCTTGTTTGCTTATCTTTGTATCCTTAGTGTATTAGGATACATGGGAATTTCACTTATCCCTATACTCTGCATGAGGAAATAATTGCCACAATGTAGGTGGATGGGTATAATTGTCAACCTTAAGCAATGACATATGAAAGGACTTTCATAGCAAATGAGCAAACGGTATGACAGAAAAATAGGGTATGTTAGGGCAAGGACACCTGTGGCAATATTTCTACCTAGGGATTGGAAAGAGGAGACTTTCTCAGGAGAAGGCCCCTGAGGACTAGGGACATCCCCTACTCTTTGTCCATTCCTCCTCTCCATTGCTTTTCTAAAAGATAGGTCCTGAAACATGGTATTGACATTCTCAATTTCTTTATCTTTTTAAATAGACATTAAAAAACTCATAAACTGTAAGGCCTGGTTTAAGTTATCCCTCACTCATAAAGCCAAAGATATTTATACTGTATTATATCATATTAATCTTGATTATACACCAACTCGTATTGCTCACTAAAGCACATATGATAACTTTGTGTGAACTGGAAAAAAAAAGAAAAAAAAGAAAGGTGTGCCTTCATCAAAACACACAGTTGCAGAATACCGTATCAAAATAATGGTGCAACTAGTTGAGGTGGATGGTGCCTTTTAAATTTTTGTAATATATAAATTGTACAATCCTATGCAATGACCCTTGGTCACTATGTCTGGCTTTTATTTTATATCTACATAGTAAAATTAACTCCTTACTTCCTTCCCTCCTTCCCCCATTCCCTTCCTCCCTCCTTCTTTTCACTCCTTCCTTCCTTTCCTATCTCCCCCTGCTTGCCCCTTCCTTCCTTCCTTCCCTCCTTTCCCCTGTTCCTCCCTCCCTTGCTTCCTCCCTTCCTTCCTTCCCTCCCTCCTTCCCCCATTCCTCCCTCCCTCCCTCCCTTCCTTCCTCCCTTCCTTCCCTCCTTCTTTCCTTCCTTCCTTCTTTCCTCCTTCCTTCCTTCCTCCCTCCCTCCCTCTTCTTCTTTGTTCCTTCCTTCCTTTACTCTTCTTTGTTCTCAATACTTAACATAATCCTAAACCCATAGCAAATACTGAGTAATACTTTTTGGCTGTTGAATTGAAATCCTCCTTTAAAAGGGGAGACACCTAACTGTGGAATCATAGGTGATTTTATTTTGTCTTCTACTTGTTCTATATTTTAATTGTTATACAAATATGCATTATTTTTATAATTAGACAAAAATGATTTAAACCTGCCAACAAATTTAGATGTTAAGTGCTTATTCAATGGCCAAGCCCAAGTAATTGTGCCTTGTCTGATTTGAGGGAAAGTGCCCTGCATATTTACAAAAATGTATTATAATACCATGCAATTCAGGTAATGCAATCCTTTATCTTCTTGTTAAATAAAATTATCTCTTTACCATATTGCTACATTTTAGATCTCTCTAATAATGACTGCAACTGTCATGTAGTGAGTAGAATGGAAAATCCCTCAAATATCAGATTGCATTCTGATACTTTGACCCCAAACTAATCAAACTAAATATAAATTTTGACATTTTTTCTGGCCCTTCCACAAATTTAAAAAGCAATGCTGTCTGGGCATGGTGGCTCATGCCTGTAATCTCAGCACTTTGGGAGGCCAAGGTGGGCAGATCACTGGAGGTCAGAATTTTGAGATCAGCCTGGCCAACATGGTGAAACCCCATCTCTACTATTAATAAAAATACATAAATTAGCCAGGTGTGGTGGCACGCACCTGTAATTCCAGCTACTTGGGAGGCTGAGGCACAAGAATTGCTTGAACCTGGGAGGCAGAGGTTGCAGTGAGCTCAGATTGTGACACTGCTCTCCAGCCTGGGTGACAGAGTGAAACTCTGTCTCAAAAAAAAAAAAAAAGGAATTCTGTCCCAGAAAAGGTTGATCTGAAATCAAATTCATATATATATACATATATATATATTTCAAAAGATAGCTCTGTTTACATCCGGGATTTTCTTTGTTTTTATTTTTAGAAATAATCAGAAATCTCACTTGGTTTCTATTAAAAATGCATTTAGCTAATATTCACCTGTGTGAGTGCTGGGAGATTCCTAGATTTTTAAAAATCACATAGTAAGCAGGGGAACGTTATATAGATACACACACACATATATATATATATATACACACATACATATATATATACCTAATTCCCTAAATGTACTATCTATCCTGCTTATGGCTTCTTCAGTTGAAATAAAAATCTCACCACAAATGAAATAGAGAACTTCACTAATTTCCATTCACCAATGATAGCAGAAGCCCCCCATGGGTTATTAAGTCTGAGAGATGTGTGAACAAACATGATAATAAGCAAGTAAAGTGTATCGTAAAATATACTGTGTTCATTTATTGTGACAACTGGGGTGTAATTATACTAGGAAATGTACTGCACTTTAGTCAGTGAAAGTAATAAAATTTGAACACCAGGAGACCTTTCTCTACTCCGTGCTATTAAGCTACTTTTGAGGGGAAGGTGAACAATCTAAAAATATAGAATGAATGTTCACTTTTATAGATTAGCAAAGCAGGGGTTAGTCAGATTCTCTGGTCGTCCAATAAATAAAAACTCTGTTCTTTCCTCATTAGCTGTGGATACACCACCAAAGAACATTTTCCTCAATTTCTGGGTAATTATAATGCCTAACTTTATGTGGATTGCTTATGCTATTCATCTCACTTTCTCCCTCCAATTAAAGAATAGAACGGCAAAACCAAACCTGACTCCATTGTATTGTAACTGCTTCTACAAAGCTACAAGTAGAAAAGCAGGAAAAAAACGTGCAAAAAGATAAGGAAACAAAGGGATCCTCGGAGATGATAATGTTGCACAATGAGGAGTAGGTGTAATGATTAAAGCATTAGTGGTGGTCACTAGGAAACGTGAAAGGAACATGTAATTTCAGATTAGGAAACCCTGAGCTTCCCAGAGTGAACTGCTATTTGGGAAAGTGTAGCTAATTGAATTTTATGACACTTTTTTACTAAACTAAAATGCATATCTTTTATTACCCTAATAGTTTCATTGCTACTGTGATACTTACGTGCAGTGATAACTAAAAAGCATATGCAACAATTCACTAAAGAGCACCGGAGTGGATTACTACCGTTTCCTTTTGTGCTTTGGCAGCCGACAATCCAGATCATAATTACAGGATTGGAGCCACCTGTCGACTCATTGAACAGAAGCACATGGCTCCACATAAAATAGAGCAATTCTAACACTAAAATATATAAAATAAAATAAAATAAATAAATAAAAGAAAGAACTATGTTAAACCAAAGAGACCTTCAGGAACAGCCTATGGAAAGCTGGATATTTATTTTTTCATGAACGCCAAATGACTGACTCTCACATTATTACTGGCCCAGAACGAAGCAGAGTTTGCCAAGATCTTCCTGGTTAAACTAGATCATCTAATGAAATATCTGCATCCCAAATTGACTGGTGAATTCAGACCTTTTATGGTCAAATTCACAATAAATCTTTGATTTTAGAGCATATTATTTCTAATGCATAGACGCAGGAATGCAGGAATTGTCTTCACTTGTATAAAACTGTTGCCTTGGCATGCATTTAGCCTGCTAAACCAGTGGAGATTACCAAAAAGTAAAAGTAATGTAAAAATGGTGAGGTCAAGAAAGTGAATCCATACAGAATTTTTCTAACTGGATATTCTCATTTACTAAACAAGTTAATCCAAAAGACGACATTATTTCTTTCTGAATTTTTCCAAATATCACTTTCTAAGAGAAGTCTTCCCTCATTTCCTTAAGTCGACTTAGTCACTCCTTCCTCTGCCCTTTTTACATGCTTCTATTAGAGCAGTGCTTCTTACACTTCCATGTGCATATGAATCATCTGGGATCTTGTTAAAAGCATATTCAGAGTCAGTAGGTGTGTGGGGGAGGGAAGGTCTGTGAGTTTGCATCTTTAGTAAGCTTGCAGGTGCTGCTGATGCTCCTGGTCCTCTGACCACATTAAATTTCAACTTTTATTTTAAATATGGGAGTGCATGTGCAGGTTTGTTACATGGGTATATGGCACTACATTTTGAAAAGCAAGGTATTAAATTACTTCATAAATTGTCCCATAATGATCTGTACATGTCAGGCATTTCCTCTTGTGTATTAGCTCCTTGAAAGCAAAGGCAAAGGCAGCATCTCAACAGCTACCAATTATATAATTCCTACTAGTTTTGGGGTACAGCGAGGATCTTACCATACATCATCTTTAATTCTCAAATCAACCCTGCAAGATCTGTAATTGTGTTTCCATTTTACAGATGAAGAAGCTGACTCTCAGATATGTTAATCAACTTGTCTATGGCCACACAGATGCCATGTGGCAGTCAGAATGCAATTCTGGATCTATTTATCTCCAAAGTCTGTTTTTTCTACTGCACCTGAAGCCTCATCTGTTTACTTCTGTAAATATAGAGTGTAGCAAAGTACCTATTGTTATAGAAGGTGCTCAAGGGATGTGTTTTGCTCTGTGAACACTTTATATATAAATTCACCTTTGCTCACAGTATCTCCCTTGTGTGAAATGCTCTTCCTGCTTCTGTCTTCCCAATTAAGGTCCATCTCACTTCCATCGCTCATTTCTACTTAGCCAGCACACAATTGTGCCTTTCCTCTCTTCTGAATGCACACGGCAATGGTTTGCAGCACACAATGAGCACTTAAATTGTTAGTTATCTTATTAACAGTATATTTACTTCATTCCATAAATATATACTGAGTATATATTAAGCACCAGGCATGGTTGGAAGCACTTGTGATAGGTCATGGAGCAAAACAGAAAAAAAAAAATCCCTTCTATCCTTGGGTCTTGGAAATAATTTCCCCAACTAAAATGAAGATTTCTTTGAGGCAGGGACCCAATCACTCCACTTTCTGTATTTCTCATTATGTTTTGCACATAGTAACTGCTCAATTAATAATAGTCTCAGTAAGGTAATTTACCATGTAGATATGTTCCTAATATACAGAGCAGAACTACACACAAGGCCTTTCTCTTTTCTCATAAGTTATCCTTGGAAAGTGAAACGATGCTTTCACGCTGTTTCTCATTTTCCTCCAACTGCGTTTTAGGCCAGAAGCAGAGGTATTAAAGTCACACACAGTGCAGGTATCAGCCAGAGAGATAGAATTCACTAAAATTTAATCATAGCAGCTTTTAGCACAAAAAATATCTTTTCACAAGTGTAGACATTATAGGCAGGAGAGATAACCTCATGAAAAGTTACTTTCACTAGCAAATATCTTTTTTCCTTTACACTCCGAAACCATTGACTAGAAACCTGCTAACTAGGAGAAGCCATATGCTTAAAATTTCACAATATTTTGTTGTCGTTTGAGTCAGGGTCTCCCTCTGTTGAGTGCAGTGGCATCATCACTCACTGCAACCTCCGCCTCTCGGATTCAAGGGATCCTTCTACCTCAGCCTCCTAGGTAGCTGGGACTACAGGTGCATGCCACCACACGCAGCTAATATTTTTGCATTTTTTGTAGAGACAGGGCTTTGCCATGTTGACCAGGCTGGTCTGGAACTCCCAGGCTCAAGCGATCTGCCCAGTTTGGCCTCCTAAAGTGCTGGTATTACAGGCGTGAGTCACCACGCCTGGCCTATTTCACAATATTTTGTTCAACAACATTTTGAATGTGCACTATCTGAAATAAAGAGTATAAATATTTTCCTGGTTATTTGGAATGCTCCATTTTCTACTTCACAAAACCATCATTTTTAAAGTCTGCTCATTCACTGAACGAGGTATACAAAGCTATTCTTTTTGAAGGTATAGCTCTTCTAAAGCTTCATTAGGTTGTTAGTCACATGTATTAACATGTACAGGAGGCAGACCTGCAGATGAGCAATTTAGAAGGGAAAATAGTACTCACCTTGCTCTGCATCAGTTCTTCCTCATTTTTGCAATTTCTTATGTTAAATAAATCTACATATATTAATCTACCTTGTATACATTTTAAAACATTTGAAAGAGAAGAATGCACATAACTCTTCTCAACTTAGCTATTTTATTCAATACTGAGATATTTCATAACACGATCTGTGGATGGCAGAAAATGGAATTTGAAATGAGTTCTAATTCTTATTAACATGAGAACACAGGCATACATCTTAAGTACAGTTTTTGTAAAATTGATGTCACAATTTTTATTATGCAAGAATGTTATGAGAAGAAATATCTTTAACATATCAAATCCTAGTTTATTGCTGATGTTTAGTTAGTAGTAGTATTCCTGCCTATATTAACACTTACACATATGCAATTATATTACTGTGTTTTAATTATGAAAAAGCATTTATTTACATACCAGTAATAATTACACCAGCATTTAGCTAAGCAAGTATACAGGCATGATCTCTGCACTCGCAAAATATTTCAACTTAAAGTTGATGTAAGTAGATATCTGAAAGAAGTTATAAATAAATAGCTACATAAACATGAAAGAAAAAGAATAGCTGAAGTCTTTGCCCTGTGTCTCAGGATTAATTCAAAGTTTCCTTTCTGAAAAGAGGAAGACATTCCATTAATCAGATTTCTTTTTCCAAGTTCTTCCTTTTTATAGGAATTGGCAGGAAAGGTCTTTGGCTAAAATATAGCTTAAGATTCGTGTACTGTGGCTGAGCTGTAGGCTGCATCCTAGAAGAGCCTTAAACGTAAGTAAAAATAGGTCTGAGGGTTGAGGAAAAAGAAGAGAAAGAATATAGTGACAATGAATCACAGACTCTTAGCTCTACAGACCTTAAAGACAAGGCAAACCAAATCCCTCATTTTATAATGAGGAAACTGGGGCCCATACAGCTGAAGTGACTTGCTCAAGGTCACATACTGGGATTACAGCCGAAGAATCTTTGCATGTAAATCCTATGTGATTTAAAAAGAAATAAATATGAAGATCTTACTAGATATGGGCTTCTAACCAGATGGGAAACTGTGTTTGGAATTGCTGGTAAACTGGAATCAATTTGTTTAGTAAGTGGTAAGAATATACAAACATGGGGAATGTTTTAGGCAATGAAAAAGAATGTCATGTGAAGAATATGTACCTAATATAAATGGCAATTTTGACAGTGGTTCTGTTGATTCAAGTTTTTTGTGGGTTTAAATCTGTTTACAGACAAGGATGAAACTTTAATTCTCAATCTATATAAATTATCAGGCTATTATTTCAAAGAACCCAAAAGAATAGTAATAGAGAAATGTGCACTTGGATTTGGTCATTCTCCTCACACTGGAGGGAAAATTTTGCCTTGAAATAGCTTTTTCACAGCATGAATAATGAGAACAGGAACTTTTCAAACATTTTCAAGATTGCCAGCCAATGGGTGAGGCTGATAATCAAAATGAAATTTTGTATTCTTTTCAAATCACCATATATTAAATATCCAAGATAGTATTAAAACCCTCTCATAAATGTTGCCATGATGTTCTATTTACAAAATTTCTTTGGGAACAACTTTCATTCTATTAAAGTCTTTCATTATCTGGAAAGCAAAGAACTAAAGAAAGGACTTTAAAGATAATCTAATAGTCTAATAGTCCTTCAATGTAAGGGCATATTAGAATCATATGGAGGCTCCTAAAACATAGATTTCAGAGCAATACCTCCCAGAGTTCCTGGTTCAGGAGGTCTGGGGTGAGATCTAAGAATATGTATTTCTGACAGATTCACAGGCAATGTTGACAATGCTGACCCAGGTACCACCGTTTGGGAATGACTAATCTAGTCAAACTATCTATTATTAGTCTAATTACCTTCTTTTTGATTCAGGTAGACAAATTCTAGTATTCTTGGAACTTATTATTTAAACTTTTTTTCTCAACTCCTCCAACAATCAATTTGTTCTGTTTCTGATGTTGTCACTATACTCATCACCTATTAAGCTGATTTCAGGTATATTCTACAAAAATATTGAACCAAAACAATCACGCAAACTAAGTCTCTTGTTCTTGGTACAGTTGCATATATAAATGCTATCTTTTGCATATTTAATACGGAAAGAAAAATCACAAAGAACATTTTCAATTCCAACTATACCACATCAAATGGACATTTGGGTCTCCTGTGGCTTCTGCAAAGGGAACACATAGAGAATTCTTCAGGGACACTGGAGGACTAAAGCAGAGCACAGAAGTGATATGCTACTACTGTAAGAGAAATGGGATTATTATCCCCAGAGAGCTTATGTTATTGCTGGAAAAATACTTCAAGACTGTCAAATCTTAAAGCTTACATAAAAAAGATCAAATAAGTATTGTAGCATTTCACAATGATCTGATGATTCCCATAGTATCAGCTAATCAGTGGGAAAAAAGTAAAGTGACCAAAAAATAGTTATCTTGAAATGACAAAATATCCTAGCAATTGTCAAAATTAATATGATAATATACAGGCCAGGTGAGGTGGCTCACGCCTGTAATCCCAGCACTTTGAGAGGCCGAGGTGGGCAGATCACTTGAGGTCAGGAGTTCAAGACCAGCCTGGGCAACATGGTGAAACCCCATCTCTCCTAAAAATACAAAAAGCAGCGGGGCGTAGTGGCGCATGCCTGTAATCTCAGCTCCTTGGGAGGCTGAGGCATGAGAATCGCTTGAACCTGGGAGGCAGAGGTTGTGGTGAGCCAAAATCACGCCACTGCACTCCAGCAAGGGTGACAGAGTGAGAATCCATCTCGAAGTAAATAAATAAATAAATAAAAATAATTAATATGATAATATACAAATCAGGGCTGCTGCAGTGGAATGTGAAGAAAATAGAAAATGTTTGCTAAATCCATCATCTCCTATGATATGTATACGTGCTCATGAACATACACACATACACACTCACATACAAACTTTTGCTAGATACACACACAGAACCTTTACTCAAAGCATTTTGTTCCTAGTTACATAAGACTCTAATTTCACCGGGTCTTTACTATCAGGAATAAAGATATTGAAAAATGCATTTTCATTAATATGATAAACCATAATAAATTACTCCTGCCAGATGTGATGTGACATGTACATATTTTCTTAAAAGAGCTGTAGAAATGGGCAAAGATAAACACACACACACACACACACACACACACACACACAGAGTTAATTAACGGAGCCTCCAAGATACCAATCTTCAAATATTACTGAGCATTAAATAAGTGTTATGAGAAATAATACCAAAAACAGAAGAATGAGATAATAAACTACAGATGAGAAATAAAGACTTACACACATAAAAAGACAACTCTAGACAGTAAATATTTGGGTTCAGAAGCAGAAGAACCATCAAGTAATCAAAGACTGCACTACTCTGGATGAACTTGATGTGAGCTGAATCATCTCCACAGGCTGAATTTTCTTAGGCAGAGCGGAAGGAGGGAAGGAAGAGGACAGCCCAAATGAGGGCATCATTTAGCAGGAATGAAGGCATAAAGAAAAGGTATTGACTACACCAGTGTGTCTCTATACTTCTCTGAATCAAAGAGTTGATGCCAGAGCATGTGAAGAACAAAGCATGCTGTAGAGTTGTTGCATAAGATTGTGGAGGAACTTAAATGTGGAAAGAATAAAAGAATGCCAGAAAAACTACATGTTAACAAAACCTATTGACAACATTAGAAGAGGAAATATTGAGATAGTGGAGAGAGAATTTTCCTGGAGACCTCAAATCCATAAATGAGAGATAATACTGAAGACCTACTTCATTTGGCTTTACATGGCCATAGCTTTCAGGGACTCAGATACCGTAGGCACTGAATGTCAAAAGAGAGGTTGCATTTAGAACTCAGGCAGAAGCCTCTCTTACTGCACTCTATAGATCAACTTTAGTTTAATGAGATTTAATTTTAAAATCCTTAGGTTTTATCTTTAGCACTTCAACACACTGAAAATGCTTCCAGTTTTTGATTTACAGAATTACTGTCACTGTCAATAAAAGAAATGTGCCTGACACACCAAAATCCAGTTTAATTACTTCTGTAATGTCTCCTGCAGCTAAGAGGAAATGGTATTTCTCTGACACTTTTCTTTTTTTTAATTTAGCAAAATGGAGCACTTTCCCTTAATAGGACCTGGGACAGCAGATTCAGAATTGATGTCATCAAAGATGGACCCCACAGTTTCAGCAACACTGTCTTACTCTGACTGTGCAATGATTGCATGAATCTGGATCCTCGGTATTGGATTCCTTGAAGTTGGGCACTCATCAAAGATTTGACACGGAATCATGGCTGGGATATTTAGACATTATGTCATCACTTGGAGAAGCTTTGCAAGCAAATTCAACAGTCTGCTTCTACCTAGAACTCTTAACAATGTCAGCATTGTCCTGAACTGCTGGAATCCAGATGAGGCCTTGAAAGCTTCCAAATAGAACTGCCAAATATCAATATATACACTGTACCACTGGAGTGAAGAAACCAGGAAAAAATGTGTACTTTATATCTTCTGCTACATATTCCATCTGTTTCTCTCCCTAAAGGGTCATATGTTATATATTTATAAGAAGTGTTCACACCTACGCGAACAGTTTCCACTGTCTCCTTCAAATACAGCCTCCTCCTTGTTCAAGACCCATTTTTTAAAATTCTTCTATGGTAGCTGAACCTTTTATGAAACTTGTTCCATTCTGAAATCATTTCAAGTTAAGAAATGCCTTTGTACCTTCCTATCTCACCAAATCCTGGGGAGATTAAGCCTCACACTCCATAGGCCTTTTTCTGAGAGATGTGAATTTAGATCATTAGGGTCATTAAAATCACACAATCTATAATACTCAGAGCTAACATATCACCTTTGTGCTTTATGCTGCTATAGAATGCTACAAGAGAGTTAAAACATGTATAGCATCACAGAACTGTAGAGAAGGCCATAATTCCTCCCCATAAAAGAATTCTATACTTTTTAATTGGCACAGTAAATCTCATTAAAGACACAGAATGCTTTGTTCAGGGAAGCAAAAGGGATCCCTGGGCAAGGTGCGTTTCCTTCACAGTAATATTTTTTTTCCTTATGACTTGAATTATTCCTTAATGCAAGCACAATGTTATTTTTATCTTGACCTTTTTTCTGGACTCTACATGTTTCCCCAGGCTTTTTTTTTCCCTTCCCTACAAAAATGAGGGGCCCTTGGTCTTTACTATTAATCTTGTATTAACTTTTAATACACTGGGCTTCATGCATCCTCTTGTATTTCTCTGTGTATCTACCAAAGACCTTCATAGGCCACACTAATAACCTCCGACTTAGTCTTTTTTTCTTTCTGCCTCAACAACTGTATAAAGAATAAACTCAGGTATAATTAACATAATAAATCATTTGGTACACATTCATTGGTCAACACAATTCTGAATCTTAACAGTTAATTTCCCACTATACATATTGTGAATCTGATTCACATAAAAGTACTTTGGGAAGTATTTTGTCTGATTTCACTATCAAATATTAGATTATTATTTTTGAGAAACTCAGAAAGGCTGTCATGGAAAAATCACAGAAAATTCCCATCTCTCTTTCATAATCAGTACCTTTTTAATAACAGAGCTGGAAGTTAATGACAGTATGCTTTTGACAGCTCACTCTGAAATTTTAACTCATCTGTAGAAGTGCCAACTGAGCAGTTGAGGGGAAGAGCATAAGGTTTAAATCTACATCTAAGAATTAAGAGTGAGAAAAGCATGGAAAAACATTACACAGTGTTAAAGTGCACTTATTGCTAATTTCTCTAGGGAATTTTGCAGCTAGGGAATTTCAGTTGCATTATTATTGAATCTATCCCCCTTTAACAGAGACTGTGGGTGCAAAAAAGAATATGGCCTTGAAGGCAGATGCATTCAAGTTCTGTTTGTACCAATTACTAACCATTTCAGCCCAAAGAAGTTACTTAAAATATTCATACCTCACAATCAGCAAAGGGAAGAGACAATCTAAAGAATTGGAGAAAACATTTGCAGACTATTAATCCAAAGAAAAAGTAATAACCAGAATACATAAAGAACTCAAACAATTCAATCATAAAATAATTATAACAAATAATTTAATTTTTTAAATGGGCAAAAGAAGACATTCCTCAAAGAAGACATATAAATGGTCAACAGGAATATAAAAAAATTCTTGATATCACTAATCATCAGAGAAATGCAAAAATCACATTGAGACATCAAAATCAAAATCACAATGAGATAGCATCTCACTCCAGTTAATATGGCTATTATAAAAAAGACATAAAATAACACATGCTGGCAAAAATTTGGAAAAAGAGAAATGCTTGTACACTGCTGGTGGAAATGTGAATTAGTACAACCACTATGGAGAATAGCTTGGCGGTTCCTGAAAAAATCAAACACATAACTACCATATGATCTAGCAAACTCACTGCTGAGTATATATCTAAAAGAAAGGAAATCAGTATATCGAAGAGATAATTGCATTCCCATGTTTACTGCAGCACTATTCACAATAACCAAGATAAGAAATCAACCTAAGAATCCGTGGATAAACGGATAAAGAAAAAAATGGTATATATATTCCAATACGAGTTGAACTGGAGGTCATTATGTTAAGTGAAACAAGCCAGGCTCAGAAAGACAAATATCGCATGTTCTCACTCATATGTGCGAGCTAGTAAAATTGATCTCTTGGAGATAGTGAATAGAGTAGAATAGGTGGTAACCAAAGGCCATAAAGGGTAGAAAGGTGGAGAGGATGAAGAGGGGTTGGTTGATGTATACAAAGATAAAGATAAGTAGAATAAATAAGAGTAGTGTTTGATAACACAATATGGCAAATACAGTTAACAATATTTTATTGCATATTTCAAAATAGCTAGAAGAGTGGAATTGGAATGTTCCCAACAAAAATAAGTGATAAATATTTTAAATGATGGATACCCAATTACCCAGATTTGATCATTACACATTGTGTGCTTATATTAAAATACCACATGTACCCCCTAAATATGTACAACTATCATGTATTCATAATTTTTTTTTTTTTTGACATGGAGTTTCACTTTTGTTGCCCAGGCTGGAGTGCAATGGCACAATCTTGGCTCACTGCAACCTCCGCCTCTCGGGTTCAAGTGATTCTGCTACCTCAGCCTCCTGAGTAGCTGGAATTACAGGCAGGCACCACCAGGCCCAGCTAATTTTTTTGTATTTTTAGTAGAGATGGTGTTTCACCATATTGGCCAGGATGGTCTTGAACTCCTAACCTTGTGATCCATCTGCCTCAGCTTCCCAAAGTGCTGGGATTACAGGCATGAGTCACCGTGCCCGGCATAAAATTTTAAAAAATCTATTTATGCTTCAGTATTCTTCTTTTTACATTTAAAGTAATCAGATATTTTTGGAGAAAAGGTAAAGCTTATAAAATTTAAATGGCATGCATATAATACATATTAATTATGATATTAGCACTGAAATATGTTGATGTAATCTACATAAATTTTTTGTAGTTCTTTTTACGCACTAGCTAGGCATATCCACAGCAACAAAGTATAGAAACAACCTAGGCCTGATCTAACACTTCTTTCCAAATCCAATCATAATTATATTATTTTAAAATAAAAGATTTCATAAATTATAAGGTAATTATGTGTAATCCTATACTTTAAAAATACTCCTGATAATTTGATTTCATAAAGTGGGAGAAGTATTTAACCGTTTGCTCTCTTCAAATATCTTCCTTATTAATAAAATGATACTAAGTATTTTTTTACTTTTATTTTAGATCCAGAGGTATATGTGAAAGTTTGTTACATAGGTCAACTTGTGTCACATGGGTTTGTTGTACAGATCACTTCATCACCCAGGTATTAAGCCTAGTAGCCAATAATTATTTTTTCTGCTCCTCTCCCTCTTCCCACTCCACCCTCAAGTAGACTGTGGTGTCTGCTGCTCCCTTCTTTGCGTTAATGAGTTCACGTAGTTTAGCTCCCACTTACAAATGGGAACATGTGGTATTTGGTTTTCTGTTCCTGCATTCATTTGCTAAGGAAAATAGCCTCCAGCTCCATCCATTATCCCACAAAAGACATTATCTCATTTCTTTTTATGTTTGCATAGTATTCTATGGTGTATATGTACCACATTTTCTTTATTCAATCTGTCATACTAAGCCATTTATTATTTGTACTTATTTGGTATTGTGCAAGGTTCTGATAATTCACTGTGATTTATCTTCAGTTTGTTCACACGGGCTTTTGGTACATCATTTTTAGAGAAGTAAAATCTATATAAAAAGTAAAATTAAACGTAATGGCTCCAAGTGTCAAAAGTTAGCACCTCTGATTAAGGCAGTATCCCCACCCTGCCTTGATTCTGCACCTGTTGTGTTGCTACAGATGGAAGTAACATGATAAACATGGATATATAATGCATTCGCGTGGAAAAAAAAAACATTCAGATGAGGCTATCTATTTGAATAGCATTTAGTGATAACTAAAACCATTGTCTTTCCTTGAGAATAGTTAGTCAAGGTGACTAGCAAAACCTCCTCTGAATGCAGCTCTGGTTAGCTGGGCTCTGGTGAGATAGGATAGTGTTACCACAGTAAGACCAACATTGAAAGCCACCTCCATATTTACCTATAAGATCGATGATGAAGAGTGCTAACATTTGAGCCAAATTAAGGTCTACACAGACAGAGTTTTAATGAAGCCAGAAAAATTAGAGCATGCTAGCAGGAAAATCCATAGGTAAAGAAAACATTCTGACTGGGTTTGCTTCCTTTTTGATTTCTAGGGGCCAAGGTGGCAGAATTCACAGACTAAAAGGCTGCTGAGAGTTGAATCATCAAGCTGCTCAACAGTGCAAGGGACTAACATAGATAATTCAAATACAGCATTACTCTATTCCCTTTTTTGGTGTTTTTCTCCCCACCTAAATTTTCTCATATAGATACAGACTGAAACTATTATTCAGCTGACCAACAATAATATAAAAAGACCAATGCTTCCATTTATGCATCTACTTTTATGATGTCAATTCTAAAAAGAAGAACAAAGATCAGTTTATGTAAAATAGTAGCAGATAGCACTTCTATGACATATTACATTTCTCTGTCATACATTATGCTTTATTTTCTGTCCTTTATTACATTTTCTTACTTAGTATGAAAAATATTTTAATCCTTTATTATTTACCTGAGGCAGGTCTGACCCTGTTTCCCTATAGTTTTTTTAAGGTGTTTTCAGTAAAGATTGCTTATGAATTGCTTTAAACAGCTTAAGGGCTTCCATTTAGAAAAAATTCAAGGTTAATAAGATTCATCACACTCACAAAGAGTATCTGGTTGTGGACATAGCTACTTGCTAAATTTTATTCAGCCCTAAGTGACACCAGCAGCAAATCAGCTCACAGCTTAATACTACTGGCAACTCTAAATGGGAGAGAAATAACATTACTCGGATCCAGGTTTTTAAAAATATATGTTATGATTCACTTCCATTAGTTCATATATTGATGCTCAGACACTGGATATTGGATTCTCTTTCAAACAACAAAAGAAGCTGAGAAACAAAGCTGAAGATATTTTTAAATGTCATGGTAAAAAGTCACAGTGAAGTGTATTTTATCCTCGTTTCAGCGAATGTTTCTAACTCTCATATGAAAGATACAATAAATTCCTATCAGAAAGATTTTCTCTTGGCAAAGTTTAGGATTCTGAAAACAGCCTTTTAATAAAACAGCACCCACACCCTCCTAAGCTGTAGCACCAAAATAACAGCACTATGTTATATTCTTCCCTTATGGTAACAGACACTGTTGAAGCTGAACTGTAATTTGGCATGCAACATTTCTATACTAATGTAACGTGACAATGTTATTATGTTCGCTATTTTGCATGCGGTCATAGCCATATTCATCTTCTCCAACCTGACATTAAGTTAGCTTAATATGGTAACATTCTACTCTGGACCACTGGGTAAAAGGAGAAAAGGATTATTGTGTAGCACACTGGTGTGATGATGGTGGACGAACGTGTAAGTATTAATAGGTGATATATAAAATTTACAATGAATGTAAACTTTTAGCACAGAACTGGCACATAGTAAGTGCTCAGCAAATGGTTACATCCAAGAGAAATTTCGTAAACAGCTACACCATACAATGTAGTCCAGCACACTGTTTCCTACAATTTCAGAAGAGGGAAAAATAATGTCAAGCTCAGAAAACAAAGGAAGTTTCCACGGGACAAAAGAGTTTTAGTAGAGATTGAAAAGGAAATTATATTTCTTCAAGCAGACATAGTGAAAGAATGCATTCCAGGTGGAATGAATGCATTTTCCAGGTGGGGAAATTAGCATAAGCAATGGTGAGGAAATTGGAAAGTGTAATGTTGTTCAGAAAGCTGTAAGTAAATTGGCAGTAATATGCCATATGGACAAGGTTCTGCAACAGATAAGTATGAATATGAAGGCTGGGGTCAGACCATTGAGGTCCATGAATTCCACATTGACTAACTTGGAGAGTAGTATTGGACACTGAGGATATATTTGAAATTCTTCTGCAAGATGCATGTATCTAGCATGCTTTGATTTTAGTGAGTTATTACAATTACATGCAGCATGCTATAAAAACACTGGGCTTATAAACCAAGAAAACAGAGAAGAATATTATTCCTAGTAGAAGTATAGAGTCTTATAGGGAGGTAAGACTAAACATAGGTAACTATAAGGAAAAAGTGATGGCAAATTAAATAGTATAAACAAAATTCTATAGGAAGCCAGAGGAGAAAAAAAATATTGCCTCTGGTTAGGAGAATTAGGAGAGACTGATGACATTTAAACTAGGAAGAATAGAAAGAAAGAACAAAACTGGCAGAGAGGCACAGAATGGATTAGAGGAAAGAGGAATAAGAAATGGGAGATAACTAAGAAATTACATGATATACCAGAAAAATTATACAGAGGATCTAAAATTTGGTATTGATATGGAAGAAAACTTGAAGAGGTGAGTATATGACATTACCCTGTACACACACCTGCATATCCACATACACACATGCACAAAACAATTGTTTTTGTCAGTGAGTAGATCACTTAGATGGCAATTTTCCGGGGAAGAAAGGGTTTAACAAACATTTCATTAAAAATAGCCTTTGGCATCATTTTGAATAGCACTTCTTTTTGAAAGATTCCTTTCAGTTCAATTAATTAGTATGATTTATCCAAGATTACATTTACAAGCTACAAAGTATTCCCATCTTCCCATTGTTAATTATATCTCCAGGCTAATATAAATAAATTTTTTCTAGTTACCCTAACCCACTCTATAAACCTTATCAGCGAGATGACATTTAGAAATTCTATTTTGGGGGAGGGAAGGTCTCATTTGTAACGTGGCATGTTCATTTCCCCATTAAAAAGTTTTGTTTCTATTTTCTTTTTTGTTTTCTATGTAATTGGAGGCTGCAGTCACAGAATTTATGAATAAATAAGCTAGAGATGAAAATTTCATTATGAAGTGAAATGCCTTAAATGGCTTTATTTTAAAAGAAAAATCAGCTTCTATACAGAAAAGGAGTTTGTTAAAACCCCAGGAATCACGCTAATTCTATTTGTGCATCTTAGAGAAAAACAGTGAGATGTACAGACAAGATTTATTTTGATCAATTTAAAAAGTGAGGAAAGTGTTGCATGCTATTTCTATTGCTTATTAGTTCCACGTCTTCAAAGTATCAATTGCTACTATATCTTCTACCAATTATAATTGATACAAAATAAGATTTGCTTTTGAATATTGATTTGTACCTATGTATTGTCACCACTGAAACTCCAACATATAAGCCAAGGAACCATTTCACATTTTCAGAAAACCCACTAAGAGGTAATGATTTAATCAAAATGCATGTATTCTGAGAGCTCTCTAAAGTAATTTTAATGCTGATTTGTGCAAGAGGCATATCGGGAGACACATTTATTGGATGACATTTACCTATTTACAAGAAAATAACAAATAGCCTTATCATTGTCATCACCAGTACTATCACCCAAGAGCAGCATTAAAATAGTTTTCTGTAAAAATGATTCGAAGACAGCATGATACTTATGGTTGTATCTTGATGTTTCTTTAGGGAAAGTCTAAGAAATACATACATAAAATTATATTCTTTATATTTAACTGGTATATGAGGATACACAGTCTGCCACAACCAAATGGCAACTGTGTGTAAAACATGGCAACTACATTAAGCATAGTTTGGCAGAAAAAGTTCTTTAGCAACATGAAAAATATTTTCACACCAAAAAAATCCCTCTCAACTACCACATGTAGTCATACATCTGTCAGGATCGTATTCAGGATGAAAAATTTGCAATAATAAAATCCTAACAAGTATTCAGTCTTCTGATTGTCCTTGAAAATAAATTTATGCCACTTTCTGTGAGGCAGGAACAAATGCAGGAAGTAATTTACCTATAGACACATATACATATCCTTATGAAAAGCACATGTAAGGCTGCTATATGTATATATATTTATTAAGACTTTATGTAAAGTTGTTTATATAACTCAAAATGGCGTTATTGTGTTTTAAGTGTGATTTGGCTTGCAGAGTGTTTGCAAATGTATGATAGTTTGAATACATGTTTATTGCTTCAGGTTTACTGTAATTCTATGGCAGATGAAACTAGTAAAATGAAGAACAAATATTTCTCCATCTACAGTGGCATGGTTGTTAAAGGCCTCTTCTACATATGTTTTAACTCTGTATTGGTTGTGTGTTTTTCCAATAGTCAATATTTTGGAAAGGAAACCTAAAGACAGCAGGTAAATTGTACTTTATTGCTAGGCTGCAACAACTCAGTTCAGTGGATTACTGTAGCTTTACCCCATCTTCTACATTGTGATGCATGTATCTGTTGACATGAATACAGTCTCAAATAGACAAAGGTCAAAATGAACAAGCTCTACTCTTTCTTTAAATCCACATTCAAATTCAGCCTCTGCTACAAAATCTAAACCTTCAACCATTGCATCTTCTATTCCATCATCCTGGAGGTTTAGCTTAAATGTTGTAGCATTGACAACATATAGCACGTATTCCATTTTACAACCAGGTCAATTTGTCAGGAATATTCTCTTAATATAGCAGAATGCAATGTTTTGTATGAAACTCTTTTATCATTTTGATGATGTGCTGTAAATCAGGACCTATTTGAACATTAAGACACAGAACTTCATCTTATAGATCAGTTAATTCCATCTTCAAACCCTCACTGCTGTGATATAAATTAGGCACTAGCAGATATGCCATGATATAATGTGAATGTTGTGTTTTATTTTCATGCTTATATTGCAATATTTAGTTAAAGGATTTTAAGGGGAAAAACATAAGTTGCTAAGATACAAGGGAGAATGCCTGAAGGGACAATGTTCGAACATTTTTTTTTTAAAGTAAAAGGCAGCAATGGGCTTAAAGAGATGTACGCAGAGAGAAAAATGAGACCTGTAACCATTCACTAAAATTACAGCCCTCGAGACATAATCATATAAAATTAAGTATTATTTAATATAAAACAATATGAAAGTTCTTTCAAAAACCAAGGGAGAATTTTCATATATTGGAAATGAAAAACATTCTTTTGAACAAGGTGATCATTAGTAATTAAAAAAAAATAATAAACCCAAAAACCAAAGAATCACCATCATCACAGGATTTAGCCACTTTAACAATTAGTATTTCAAAACTGTCCTTTCAGTAGAAACAACTGCTTCTATGGGTTATGACAGTTCGACTGACTCAGAGTTAATATAAGGACTTTCAGTGTTAGACTTTAGATATCAAACAGTAACTGGAAGCAACGATGAGTATCAGTCCATACTCAGAGAGGTACTTACGGTCATTGCAGAGTGGTCCACTGAAGGAAGTCATACTACAGTCACAGCTGAAGCCATCCCATTGTTGCAAGCACACACCTTGATTGGAACATGAGTCCTCTTGGCAGGTTGTGCTGGGCCCTGCAAAACAATCCAAAGGAAACTTGGGTTCTTTAAAAAAATCCAAAAGCATTTTATACATGAGCTAGATCACATGTAGTAGTTGCCAACACCACAGATGATATGTCCAAACTAGTTTTGAAAGTTCTAGTTCACACACCTGAATTAGGAACTGAGAGGCTGTAATATGAAGGTTTTCTTAAGTTTCAAGTATAGGATAAAATACATTATAATCATAAACTAAACCAACAAATAGCAAAAGCAAGCACATAGCTTCTAGTATGATTATTGTAGCAGGTAATCTCATTCCAACTTCAATAATTCTTTATCACTATTTTGATTTTAGAAAATGAATGGATCTCCTTAACATTCTGACCAATGAATAGAGACATAATGAGAAATGGAGATTATAACTTCATGAAATTGAGATAAGATTGGCAAAATAACTGAAGAGAGTTATGCAAAAATGCCCTAGAGGTTTCAGAAGGATAAAGTTATGATTGCTGGGTGTTTTGAATAGGTATGTTGGCAAGTATCAATTCACATGCTTTAACAATTTCATGCAATTAAACATAAAATTAAAAACTCCATATAAATGGCATGCCCTCATTAAACATACAAGTAAAAAGAATGCTAGTCTATTTCTAAAGAAACATAACTAGAACACTGAAAAACAAAGAACTAAAAAAAGCATGATCAAAGCACTAAAGGCAATCACTATACAAACATATTCAAGACTGAAAGCCTTTGTACAAACTATGCTACAAAGTCAGGCTTCTTGCACAACGTTCAAGAAAGGAAAAGAATGAAATCTGAACCCAAATAACAGTTACTGCAGAAATGTAAAATATGTTACTTTAGGGTTTCCACTGTGTATTATGGGGTTTCAGTCTTGTTATATACACACAGGGCTATCTACCTTGCAAGTCAGCTTTCATCAATGCAACTTTGTCAGCAAAATTAAAAAAAAAGCAAAATATATTAAATGTTAGTAAGCAATACTGAAATGGGGCAAACACAGAAGAACGTTCAGATTCAAAAGGCATGCTGCTGTAAAGAGGGAGAAAAATGCTATGTAGAGCAAACAAATTAATACTAACAGCCATAAATCTTAAGAGAAGCCAAAAATGAGAAAGCGGAAATTTATTAGAATTTAGTTGTACATATGTATATATATAATGGTTAATTGAGCCAATGACATGTAATGAAGGAAAATTAAAAGGACCTTTGTATGTTTCCTCTCTTGGATAGATATGAATTCATTACCAAAGTGACTGTGTTGCTTATTTGGAACATGCAGCACCATTCATCATGTGCAGATACAGTGTAGACTATGATCATTAGCAGAGCAATTATCCCTTTCTATGTTTTTCCCTCTAGATCCTTTATCTTTCTGTTGCAATTAAGGCTTCAAACCTTAATGCCAGCCATTCACTGACAACAGCTGGACTTTAGAGTGACACCAACCAAATACTGCATACATGATACTGTATATCATTTACAGTGGATGAAAGAAGTAGGAAGGATGGAAGAAATAAACTGCAATATAATCCCTCATAAAGGAATTTTCTGAATAAAATTTCCATGTGCAGCATTTATCCTTGAACTTACCAGATTGGGTATATGCCACTTATGAATTTCAGAGTTACGTCTGTATTTTCTACACTTTCACAAGTATTTTCAACTCTTATAAACTTCCTTGTGGAATAACTGTTACAGTAAAACCTCACTAATAAGAACCTATCTTAGAGAAGGGTGAAAAGGGAATACAGTCTACCTAAATAGCTTTAGAGTATAAACTAAATATATTTTCTAGTAAATAAACATATAGGTTTTATAAAAATAGAAAAAAGACAACAGCTAATTAGATGCTATTAATGTAAAAGAGAGAGCCTCTGAGGTGCCTGCTTTAGTGAATAAATTACAATTTTCTGTAATTATACTTTATACAAATAGATGATTTTGAAAATGGCTTCTAAACATGTACCTTACAATCACATTGTATTACAAATTTTTAGTAAAGATACTCTTTATTGAATGTTATTGAATTTAGCCTAGCCTCTGAGAATTCACAAATTCAGAAACCATGATATTGTAAATCTTAATTCTGTAATAATAATAATAATAACAGCAATAGTTGTAACAATAATAAAGACAAAAATAGTAGTTTATATAAGTAGTAATATAATAAGAAGACCTCCCAAATCCAGGAAACCTGAAGAGAGTAACAGTTTTCTTTTCAACTTAGTTATTTGTAATAAAGAACTAAGAACTAACAAAGAACTAAGAACCACTAAACTCAACTTAGTTCTTTGTAGCAAAGAAATAAGAACCACTTAATTGCTTAGTTTTAATTTTTGTTCCAAACTGTGAGAGGGAAGTGGTCTACTGATCCTTATCCCATGGCATTAGAGATCAAAAATAATTAGCATATTTTTAAAAATAAAATCTCTCAAAGCAATATTCCTTAGCATATTTCTTCCAGTGTTAAGCAAATAAACAGGGAGTAATACAAGCCCAGTTTGGGGAGATGCCATTTTATCAAATAGCTATTTCCTCTCTGACCTGCACAGCAGAAGAAAAGATCAGAAGGAAGAACTAATGAAGATCCAGATTTTGGTTTTTGTTTTTTCAAAAATTATCAGAAATGCAATTGAGAAACAATGCTAAACTCTAAAAACAGTAAAACTACAATCTTAGAAAAATAATCTGCCCATATTGTAGAGCAGCAACTCAGAGTACCTGCCAAACTTCTATGTAAGCTTACAGACGTGCTGTATTTTATTTTCATTATCACAATAGTCTTTATATTCAGGAATTACAAGACAATGCATGCCTTTGCCTGACAAGACACATTTTTCAAAGTACTCACCTTCTAGACAATACTTAAACATTGACAGGTATTACACAAGAGAGAGCCTTAAATTTATTTTTCTTTTTAGTTATGTAATATTATCTTTATTTTATCACTGAATAAAATTAGGAAAAAGCTACAAGGACATTTGTATTAAGTTATTTAAATTAATAATATGTCCAAAAGGGAAAGAAAAATGAAGGTAAAACTACAATTTCCAGAAACCAGAGAAATGACAGACAAAAGAGGTTAGGTGTCTCTGCTTTCAACTAAGGTAAACTTAGGTTTGAAACTTGTGTCATCCACTTACTAGGTGTGGGACTTTAGGAGTGTCACTTTACTTTTCTGAGGTTCAATTTACTCATTAAAAAAAGGCAATGATACCTATTGTATAGAGTCTTGATGATTTAATGAGATAGTATAGGTAAACATATTCCCACCAGTGTTTAATCAATGATAGCTGTCACAATTAAACAGAAAATTATTCCTGTAGATATAATGGAGCCTAGAGCTGAATGTTACAGTTGTACAAAAAGAGCATCTATTAAAATTTCACTCTGATTTTATGTAGAGATGTTACCTTGACTTTAGTGGGCCTGCTTATTGGTTGAATTCCAGTGCCCATTTTCTGCTACATAAACAGAAAAAAGGCATCCAAAGTATGGTCTCCAGTATAACAGCATCAGCATCACTTGGGAACTTGTTAGAAATGGAAATTCTAGGGCTCTATCTCAGATCTATTGAATTAGAAACCCTGGGGGTTGTAATCTAGTGATTTGGGTTTTAATGATTCTGTAAGTGATTCTGATATAGGCTAACATTCAGGAGATCTAAGTAGACTTTGACAGGTTAAAATCCGTACTCTAGCTGAGGTGAATTTTATAAATAAAATGAACTATTACTCCCTGAAATAAATTAGAAATAAAAGGCAACAAGTGATTATTTAGGAAAGATCAAAAGTTTTTTGTATGCAAGAGGCTTAGAGGTGCGTGGGTGTATTGGGTAGGAACAATGGAAACTCCTCACAAGATATTATTAGGTTATACCAAATATATGCTAAGTAGTCCTATCAATATGGAACCTAAGTGATTCCAGTGTGGTTTGGACTCAAATTCCATGACATAACAATCTTTAGAAAGAGAATTTATTAGGTATCTACAGTTAAAACACTAATCCTAAAAAATGTGTGAATCTCATCAACTGTACCTGTAACAGGTAAATCTAAGATTATTCCGAGAAACTATACAGGTCAGAAATAATAGTAAATTAAAAGTTGTTCACCTTGATGTTGGAATGAAAGAATCAGGACAGAAAGTAATATTCTAAGAGTAAAGAAAAAAAGGGGTGTCAGGGTGTGAAAATTATAAAAGCTCAGATATATAAAGCATTCTAGATAAGGAAAGAACCAATGCCATAAGTGACTGAGTTCAAATGTTCAAATAATAGTTTAATGTGTAACTAATCATCTTAACCAAATTCCTTACTAGATTATGTGGGTAAACAACACCAAACATCATTACTGCAAATGCCCTTTGTTAGTAGATCCTGCTCCTCTTAATCTACTTGCTTCTGCCCACTCACTCACATTACATACCAGTGGTGGGGGTCCTGTGTGTTTGCCTCTTATTTTCTATCTCATTGGGTATATCTGCCTGCTCTCACCATTTCTTGTAGGTGAGAAGTCACATACCAAGCAACTTGTAGAAAGGCCTATTTTTAACAAATATGTTCCATAAGGGATTGTAATACCTTTCTTTAAAAAATAAAATAAAATAAAGGTACACATTCTCACTAATGAGATCACCTCCAAGAATTATTATGTTGTATCACATTCTTGTGTTCATCCACTAATGGGAATTGATTCCCTTAACAATTTTGTCTCTCTTAATTAAAATTAACTGAAAGGGAAAAAACATAGTTTCCTTATGTTTTACAGAGGCATTATGCCAAAATATCAAATAAAGAAATATACTAATAACATTAAAAATGAACTCAACAACACCTTCCATTACTAACCTTATCCTCTGGTATTACTGAAATACAGTTTAAATTTCACCTAACATTTCATGGAAACATATGCTGCACAGAGGAAAAAAATGTATTTTCAAATATAAAATTTCCATGTACTTAAGTAATTGCTAAATATAACGACATTATTTTGGCTGAGAATAAATGATTCATAATCACCTGGGGAACAGGAATTCAAATTTCTTTCTTCTTCTCCCATATAAAACATCCTCATAAATCTAAAATTTTCAAAATGGCCCAAACTGTGTTCAGTATTACACGAGAGGCAGCAACACATCCAGAGCCACAAAATTCATGATAATGTGATTAAATTACATTTATGGAGGAAGAATTTGCTCAAATAATCTGAGGTGTTGAAGTGAAAATTATCTAAAATGAAAGTAGCAATCAAAAAGTACTCCTACAGATCTTGGTCTGATAGAGAGCACAAAAGAAAAGAAGATACTTCAGTGCATTTCTGATGTAGGAATATTAGCCTGGGGTGATACAAGAAACCTGTTTTTGCTAAAACAGACTGAAAATATACAGGATACAGTGTTTCTGCCAGGTACACACCAATTGAATAGTGCTTTGAGAACGGGGTATCTGAACTTTTTTCTTTTGTTATATGCTATTGGATATAGATTTACTTATTTTTATTTTACTTTTTTTTTAATTTCAGTAGCTTTAGGTGTACAAGTGGTTTTCGGTTACATGGATGAACTATATAGTCGTGAAGTCTAACATTTCGGTGAACCTGTCACTCAAGTCTTGTACATTGTACCCAATAGGTGTTTTTTCATCATTCAATCCCCTTCCCACGATTCCAGCTTCTGAGCCTCCAATGTCCCTTATACCTTGCTGTATGCTTTTGTGTACCCAAAGTGCAGCTCCCACTTATAAGTGAGTAACATGAAGCATTTGGTTTTCTATTCCTGAGTCACTTCACTTAGAATATTGGCCTCCAGTTCCATCCAAGTTGCTACAAAAGACATTATTTTGTTCTTTTTATGGCTAAGTAGTATTCCGTGGAATATACATACCACATTTTCTTTATCCACTGATTGGCTTTTGGGCACTTAGGTAGATTCCATATATCTGTAATTATGCATTGTGCAGTGATAAATATATGTTTGTAGATGTCTTTCTGACATAGTGACTTCTCTCACTATCCTTCACAAACTAATGCAGGAACAGAAAACCAAATACTGCCTGTTCTCACCTATAAATGAGAGCTAAATGATAAGAACACATGAACACATAGAGGGGATCAACAGACACTGGGGCCTACTGGAGGGTGGAGAGTGTGAGGATGGAGAGGATCAGTAAAAATAACTAATGGGTACTAGGCTTAATATTTGAGTGGCAAAATCATCTGTACAACAAACCCCTATGACACAAGTTTACCTACATAACAAACCTGCACATGTACCCCCTGGACTTAAAATTAAAACAAAAAGAATGTAGATTTTTAAAAAATGGGCACAAGTTGATTAATACTTGGTGGAGTAGTATTTGTTTAATGCTATAAAGCAAGCATCGTAGAACTGATTAACAAACTAATCAAATGTACTACATAGCTCAAAAAAACAAAAACAAAAACAAAAGCAAAAACAGACAAAAAAACCAAGATCCATAGATATACCTCACATTTTACATTGGGCATTAATGTAGGCTTGCAAACAGTACAGACAATTTAAAGTTTATGAGATAAAAAATTAAAAACATGAATAAGGATGTCTAAGCCCAAATTGGGTATTTGACCAGTTATCAGAATTTTGCTGGACAGTGAGATTCATTCTCAGTTAGACAGGTGGAATTAGAATTATTTAGGGCATGATGACAAAAATCTAATACCTTCACATCCTCTCTCGATCTGTCCGTTGCAGAAAAGAGCATCGGAGATGAGGTCCGGAAGCCGTCCATTTAAATCAACTGATGCCAGGCAGCCTTGAAAGCCTTCTTTGGCATGTACAAGTTTTGGTAAGGATTTGTATGTTTCTTTAGCTACTCCTCCTATATATAAGTCACCTGCAAGAAGATCAAAGTCTTTATTACAAAAGTACCATGTCATTGACTTTAAACACACAGTAGGATGGAGAAAAAACAGGGAGGTTTATTTTTCATTAAGTTAATAAAAAATTAATTTATGACTAGCTGTTTTCCCCAAAGTGCTAAACAATACAGGCGTTTGAATAATATACTGGCACTAGAAGACATTTCTAAAAGCTATTTCCATAGAGAAATAAAGTAATTCCATATTATGTGGCCAAATTGAAGGAATGTGGGCTAGCTATAGAGATGCATACCCCTGCATGGAAATCCAGGCCTGATTACTTGCAAGCCCTACAGCCTTGTGTGTGTGTGTGTGTGTGTGTGTGTGTGTGTATATATATATATGTTTCTCCAGTATGTGTGTGTGTGTGTGTGTATATATATATATATATATTAGTTTCTCTGATTATTAGTATCATTGTTTCTAAAATGGGAACAATAAAAACCTATGCCAGAGGGTCTCATGATGATTAAATGAGATGAAATATATGAAGCATCCACAAGAGCAAAAGTATAAAGTGGACACACAGTCAACAGGCATTATTATTAAATTCACCTTCTGCTTAGAGATCTCTGTGTCTTTCATTTCATCAGAAGTTCAATAAATTTCTTCTTGTATCTAAAGTCACTTCTACACTAGGCTGAAGCCCACTATCCTTGCTTGCACCTCTCTTGTTCGATAATTCACATAATAGTCTGTATATAAGTGGATATTACATCCTTCTTGAGGTGTTTCTGTTTTTAGGTAAAATTACACTACTTTCAATTTTTAGGCTGCTCTGAAATCCGTTAACAAATTTTCAACTTATTTTTCTAATTTTATTGCAGTTTCTAATGGAACACATTGCTTAGCTTTGTTAACTTTTTGTCTCTAGGTTTGAGATTCCCCAACTTTATGGACTATTACCTAAAAAAAAAAAAAAAAGAGATTACAATCTATGTTGGATTCTGTTTCTTTTTCTATTTCAGATTATTCACCACATCTGGATAATATTCAATAAACATAATTAACTAACTTAAGGATTAGTAAACATTTAATCAATGTGGAACATAAGGAAGGTGAGCTCAAAACTCAGTAATATGCTGCTATAGCTCCAGTCTACAAGTTCTGTAACATACTCTTTTTAGCTACTTCTCCAACTTTCATTTCCATTTGAACTTTCTTTCTCATGTTAACCACTCTATTCAACTTCATGTCACTCGGCACATTTTCCCCAGTGTAACACAAAAATCCTGCAATCTTACTGTTCACCTGGGTCCTTCTGTGTCGTCTTCATGAGACTTGGGAACAAGGAGAACTGATAACACAGACTGTTGAGCTGTGAGTAACAAATTCCTTGGTCTCCCATCCAGAAATATTCTGTCTTCTGCAGGAACCCATTAAACAGTAATAAGCTAACCTATTAATTTGTATGTAGGGTAAAATCAAACCACAGATATAACACTCTTGAACTGTACTCATGAATAAATTGAAATAGAGGGATCATGCGGCATACTCAAAGTCATTCAATCTTAAAAACTGAGAACGTAGGTCCTTGACCTACTAACTAAAACTTAAGTTTTATAACTATATAATGTGCATTGAAAGCACTGGATGTATTTACTTCCCCCCCTCTTACATAAAGCAAAGTCTACTGACTATTAACCATCATTCTTAATATTAAAAGACAGCATGGTTTTGGTCAGCGAGGGGATACTATTTTGAAATATTATTTGATTTTTCTTCCATATTTCCATTCTGTTCTTTGTTTTTGCTCTCACTTAAATTTCAAGCCATTGTGTTTTAGTTGCCTCAGAGAAAGGATATGAATCAGAAATCAAAGATACAAAATTAGCTTTCTGTATTTAAGTCTAAAAATCCTAGACTCTTCGAGGAATGAAATAGAATACATTGGAGTTAACATAAGAAAAGTAAAGCTTTCCTACTCCTCTTTCAGTCAAGCAGGAGATAAAGTTGGAAGAACCTAGTTGTGCAAGTACAGTCATTGGCAAATGCCAAAGAGGGTGCTGATTTCTAATTTAAGGACTGAGCTCTGGGGAATCTCAAAACCTCAGGTAAGTTTCAAGGAGTAATGCAAACCTCTGTGCATTTCCTCAGGAGAACTAAGAGGGAGCAGTGAGATCTCTGAAAAGAAATGGCTGCATGGTGGACTTAGATAACCTGAGAGCTTAGACAGTCTCACAGAACGTTCCATACTCCTCTGTGCCATGGGAGCTGTAGAACAATTTCCAGACTGGCACAGAAATAGCCAAAAAAAAAAAAAAAAAGTCCAACCTAAAGAGGTCATGCACACAAGAATGAAGATGCTGGGTAGCGCCTCAGCGAGCACTTGAGTTGTGACTCTAGAATATTTGAAACAAGCTTCCATGCCACCTCTCTTTACCGGCCCGCCCCCCTGCCAAAAAAAAAATGAGTACAGTAGAACTCACCCCATTGAGTTATTTAGATATGACACAAGAAAAAGAAGGGAACTAAAATTGCCTGAGATTGTACCTTCACTAACTCAAAGAATCAAAGCTCAAAATAGAAACCAAGGTGAGTTATAGAAAAATAGAAAAGTTACATTTCTTGTACATCAGAGACTGTGGGCTGAGATTTATAATTTGACATGACAAATAGCAATGAAAGGAAATACTACCTACTCCTTTCATTTGTCGAACAAAATTTGTTAGAAAATTTCAGCTCTCCTCCAGGCCTAATGAATGTAGTAGAGTGGGGAATTGAATGAAGAATTCTTGGCACAGCTTTAGGCTTTTCATATGTAGAACTCAGTAATAGAAATTACGTATAGAATACTATATATTTATTAATCAATCTTCCTCTGTCTGATTGTAACCTCCTGAAAGAGAGAGACTGTGTTTCCCAGAGTGCCCGGTACTGGACTCTAAGCACGGTTGGCCCTCAATAAATATTGTCAGCCACCTTATGGATTGAGGCCACGGTAGAAAAGAATAAAAAAAGAGGAAACAGTAAGGCAACACATGAGGAGAGTGCTAATTCTAAAATGCACCAACTTACTTCCTTTTCCCACTTCCTACCACAATCCCTATGTTTTTCTATTGGAAAACTTACTTGCCTGACAACATTGTAAAGCTTATTGAAGAGAACTAGTAATCTTTCCCTTGAGTTACTAAAGAGCAGAAAATATCAATTCAAGCAGTGTGGTATACAAGCTTCAAACATACCAAGGTAGACGAGGTTGGCTTTATAAATAGGGGACTCATTCTCATTTTCATTACTGAAGCTGTACTTAGCACCACCACTTAGTACTGTTTATAAACTCTTTGATATAGCAAATAGTGGTCTTAAAGTCCCTTGGTGGGTTGCCACATGAAGAGAACAAAGAAACTCCTTTAGTGGTCTGAGCCCTGTGTACTATTATCACATTATCAAAGATGCAGGTTCTCTTTTTGATCCTTGAAGTGACTGGTTAAAAAAAAAAAAAATGACCCATTAGCACTAATGGGTCCTGCAGGTGAGCCCCTGTGCATGTGAAGGAGGATATACTTAATGGCTCTGTGTATGAACAAGAGCCTGCATGGGCAACCAGTAAAAGCCAACTTTCCTGTAGATATGAAGGTAGCCTGTTACCTCTTCTTCAAAATGAGTGGCTGATTTTTAATTCATATGCTTTAAGGACCATGTAGGCAATTGATAAGGCAAAGGTTGAATTGGGACACTTTACACAAAAGATGTAGAGAACATGTATAATACCAAAAACTCAAAAGTCTAAGGGGTGAGTTTCTTAAAATAATCTCATTAATACCCTTATTTTTAGTACTGTATATACACAGGCACTATGTTCCTCTCAAGGGTGTTATCTGTGAATGAACTGGGGTGATATCATGAGTATCCATTCCGCAGTAGTTGAGCAGTAATGACTAGGGAATAGGGCACAGGCATTTTGGTTTTCTCTGTCTACAAACCCTGGCTCTGCCACCTACTGGCTGTCTCAGTGTAGGCAAGTTAGGTTACATAACTTCTTTAAGAGTCAGATTCTTCATCTATGAAATGGGGTTGATAATGCCTACCTTGCAAGGCCATAAGGATTACAAAGTATGCACATAAAGCATCTAGTATACAGCATGGACTTAGCCCGTGATTGATACTGGTATGGCTGTGTCAGTATATCTGTAAGGACTACACATCTATTATGTACCTCAATCTATGCTGATTCCACTGAGAAATGCAGAAGAAGGAGAAGTATAGTTTATCTCCTGTTTCTAGCACAACTGGAGTGACAAGATGTCAATTTTATAAATTCTCCACGATATTTTTTCTACTGGATTTAGTTGACAGTCTTTTGTGTGCTGGAAGCGTGCCTTACACTATTCTAAAAGTGGCTCACAGAGCTCCTTTGACTTAATTTGAAATTCGGTGACACTGAATCTGGTAATATAAATAGGAAAGTTGCTTGACAAATATCTTCTAATTTGACACAAAGCGATTAAGAGGACAAAAAAACTCTATGAAGCCCAAGGGCCAGGTTGTCAGTTCCAGACTAAACATGCCTTAGAAAATCAGAGAAATAGCAGGTTTTTGTGGACTGTGGTTGCAAAGTGGGGGAGCATACAAAAGTTGAGACAAGAAGAAAGTATGGGAGACATTACTATTGTAATGATATAAATGTGGATGTCAGACACAGGGAACAGCACAATTGTACCATGGAGACAAAATTTATATGGCATTTAGGAAAGAGAATAAAAGGCTTGACTGGAAGAGAGGAGTTTTCAGTTATTTATTAAGTTATGTAAATAATATTGTATAAGTAAAGTCAAAGGAAAGGCCACCATAGAACTTATGACTGCTGGCTGAAAAAAATAAATAATTAAAGATAATGAGAAATCCAAGGATCAAAGCAAAGCAGGCTAGCAAACTAGGGAATTTGAAGCAGTAATAATCTGGAGGAGAAATAAAATTGCATTTAACATCACGTATGTGGAATTTGAGTAGGAACATCCTAGAGGAATCCAGTGATATGAACCTGGGCCTTAGGGAACAGAGGTTGGAGCTTAGAAGCCTTCCTTCAGAGCCACCAACCAAAAGCAGACAAATGAAGCGGTAGAGATTTTCTCTTCACTTAAAATAGGAAGCATAAGGCAATTAGAGTAAAGACCAAGCTCTGCCTTACAGTAGCAGAATGCAAGTGTCAAGGTATAATTAGTTCTTTGACTCAGCTTTCCTGTTTATTCACATGTACTTTTTTGAACCTCTTAAATATCTCACTTTCATTTTAATTTTTTAAAAAAGCATACAGAAAAAGGACAATTGCCTTATAGATTTGAATAGCTAAAACTCCAGGAAATATGAAGGAAGCTCTCACAAACTTTTATAAATGGCATTTGAGGAAAAAGAAAAAGTGAAGTCACACAAATTAGCTTACTTTCCTATAGCTGGACCAGAGAAAGTACAATTCTAGACACTTCATTTTAAGAAGATTGGACCTTGGAGAGAAAATTTGGGTGCAACTTTTTCTCCTAATTCTTATTATGATTGGATGGTAAAAGTAGTGCAATCAAGCTGGGGTAGTTTCTGAGCACATTCTATGGGAAGGGTGCCTTTCGGGGAACAATCAACCTCTGTCCCCAAATTTGTACCATTATCTTTAATTTTAATATTGTATTGCACACACACAAAGGAATATCTGTAGGTCAGACCTTATCTAGATACACTGAGAGAGCTTGTCTTTAGGTGACAAATCCAAACCTCTAAAACAGGTGTTCCCTGTTAGATAAAAGAAAATGACCTATAATATCTGATAAACAAACATTTGTTTGCTTTCTTAGTAGAAAGCCTAAGTGTGACTGCTTAAATAAATAATATTAAACTACTAAAAGAAAAAGCATGGGAAGTGAATACTGCTCTAATCTATTTGAGCTTACAAGTAAACAAATATAAACTTCTATAACAAACCACACAGAAATGAACAATGAAAGCTATACAAGATCATTTCTAAGTTCAAGGCTTGTAAAATATTCAAAAATGGAAATCAAATGGGCAATTCAAGCAGACGTTTTGCTCTGAGACACAAGATCTGTGTCTGTAATAAATCTCCATTTTTTAAAACATTAATTTTAGAAACTCTCCACTGAAGAGATGTTAAGTGGTCACCAGTTTAATTTATTAATTGTCTTTTAACTTCTATACATCTTAGTCTCCCTTGGTACATAAAAGGTTTAGTCTTACAACAATCTATTTTTGCTTCTGTAGGAAATAACCATAAATTATTATCTTTAGGCGTGTCCTGAATTTCTAGGTCCAGCCTAAAATCAAACCTTCATCATCTCCCCTGCTGTGAAATTACTTTTTCTAAACTTTCATGTTGTGTAATAGCCACATTTCTAGTCTACCTGCTCTCCAGATTGGAAATTCAGTATCATTTTTAACTTTATTTTATATCTCACACCTTACAATCAACTACTGCCAAGGGGTGAATGACTCAACTTTGCCAATATTTCTGACATTTGTTGTTTCGTTTTCATTCCCATTTCCAGTTCTTATCTATTTTTCTTCTTGTACGCACCTTTTAAGTACTAACCTGTTACCTGGTGTCACTGTCTCCATTCAGCCTCCTCATCAACACTGTCTCAGTCACTACACTGTGTTCTGATATCTTCAATACCTTTCTGTATCATCTAAATTAAGTCTAAGGCTCAGCAGTGATCAAGATTTTGAATTACTTCTCTTCAAAAACTTTCGCTAAACTTTGAACTATCTTTCAAAAATAACTTTTGCCAGGTAGAAGATTGAAATAATATCTATCTTCGCCCCACAGTCTGACCTTTAGTCAAACTTTGTTGGCAGCCTTTCCCCAACTCTGCATTTTCCCACTGCTCCATCCCTGCTTGTGGTATACAATACTTCCAGCATGAATGCCTTTCCTTTTCTGATGTTGTTCTTCAAAATCCTACTCAACTTGGGGGACTCAACTCAAACTCTACCTTGGAAATGTGTACCTGTTTCCTTAGCCACAGAATCCTCATAAAAAATTGAACCCCTTTTCTGAAAATGCTTTTATCTTTTTCAGTTCTTTGTATGTGTAAGCCTTATGTAACCATTAGTTTGTAAATTATTTGAAGGAATAATCCTAAACACATTTATATTCTCTTTTTCACTTAGTAAGCATTTGATAATTATTTGTTGACTCACTGAATGAATAGATGAATTAGTAGTTCACATTCAATAAATAATCATTGAAACAATAAGGACACAGGGAAGGTTTTATGTCAGCACTCATATTTGTCCCTGGCTCTTTTTACCTAAGCAATAATGAATTAAGTTAATTGTGGAAAAGTTTTCATCTGCTAATCCACTTCTTTTTTTTTTTTTTTTTTTGAGATGGAGTCTTGCTCCATTGCCCAGGCTGGAGTGCAGTGGCACAATCTTGGCTCACTGCAACCTCCGCCTCCTGGGTTCAAGCAATTCTCCTGCCTCAGCCTCCAGAGTAGCTGGGATTACAGGTCTATGCCATTACACCCGGCTAACTTCTGTATTTTTAGTAGAGATTGGGTTTCACCATGTTGGCCAGGCTAGTCTCAAACTCCTGACCTCAGATATCCGCCCGCCTTGGCCTCCCAAAGTGCTGGGATTACAGGCATAAGCCACCATGCCCGGCCTGATCCCTTTCTTAAACACAAAGGTGAAGCCATCCAGCTCATTAAGAAAATTTAGGGAATTCAATGGCATATTTTTTCCCACTCTGATAGCGTAACTTGATAGAGTAATACATGACCAGTTTTAACTGACATATACTGAATTTATTTGTAGAAAGAGATACAGAGATGAAGATAGAGGTGTAGAAACAGTTTGGAGTATCAGTGGTGTAGTAATGAGAACCCATGCATGAATCGTCTTCTCCAATTAAAATATGTATAAAAATCTTTGGAGGAAATTAAATTTGAGCCTATCCTGGCCTTCTGTTTCATTCTGGCTCTGTGCTGCTCCATATACAAAGACAACCTGATTCATGCATCCTCCATAGGCATATGGACACCATGAGCACTTCACACTGTCTCTGCAGACTCATCTGCTCTGTTATTATCACAAAGAAAGACATGCATTTATTTGCTGTCTGTGTCTGTAGAACACAGAGAAGCTAACTGTGTGGACCCTTAGTGCTCTGCTCTAGTGAGTTTGTTAATCCTCAACTGCACTTCCTTTTGGTTTGCAGATGTTTCACTCCTTCTAGCCTTTGGGCCACCACTCAAGGACTCGTAAGGTTAGAGTCCTTCTAGTTTGTAGCTTCTATTTCTTGGCTCCTTGCCAGCCACAGGTGTTCTTGATGCTACAGCAGGCTTACACATCTAACAGTATATTGCTTTAGCTAAAATGACTTTGAGTTTCACAAAAATCACCGAGACAACTGAACTGAAATGTACAGAGTCCTGAGTGAGAGAGGTCTTCCTTACTGCTTTGAATCTTTGGTAATCAGTGTCAGGCATTACTATGGTCAAAACCAGAAAAAACAGCTCTGACTTCATCATTATAATAATAACTGACATGAGTTAAGTACCCTTAACTTGACCAAGCATTTGCACATATATTGTTATATCTGGTTTTTGCCTGTTGAGCTACAAGAGGAGTAAAGGTTATCAGGGATACATGTTACAGATGAAGAAACTATGGTTTAGGGCTACAATACCAGAACAGGGCAGGGTCTTATTGCAAGCCCAGGTCTTCTGAAACTATGTTAATTGTCCATTAATCCAGACTGACATGCACATGTACACCCTGTACACTCTAAGTGGCAAGTGGCCAATATATACAGCTTCACTACTACAACATACAGGAAATTTTGGAGAGTTGTGGCTAGTTGATAAAAGTAACGGTAATAAATGGTAGCAAAAATCCAAGCAAGCTAACAAATTCCTGAGACAACTGGTACAATAAGAGACTTATCTGCATAATAATGGAGTAATCTCATAAAGGCAAAATCAATTTTCTTCCATAATTATAAATATTAGGTATTCAAATTCTGATACATAAGTAGAATTCTTACGTTCAAAACTTTTTAAATCAAATTTTATCAAAATGTTTTTACCAAAAGTCAACATTTGATTTTTAGATACAGCAGTTACTTTTCAATTGTCTCCCACAAAGAGATAAATCAGACACTTGTATGTATCCATGGCCCAATCTAGTACAAACCAGCACTTACGTGGGACAAGTTGGGGGAGGGGCAACCCCAAGAAGATAAGAGTTTAGACCTTAACGTTTTCCTGTAGTGAGTTTTGGGGAGTTAATATTGTTATTACCCATATCAACAGAACATATAATTCTCTCAATATTCTGAACTTTTGTTTCTTATGTAAATTTTGAAACAAAACTGCCCCAAAAAAGATTTTTTTAAAAATATGATTCTGAAACTTACAACAGGAAGACAGATTTTGTTTGTATGTTTGGCCAACAGACTGTGAGGAAACCTGGTGGGCATGCTAAATGGGAAATAATAAAGTGAAATTGCTATGGGAGTGTGTATAGTAATCCATCTTCTTTTAAACCCACTCTATGCCAGTAACACTGTGGCAGATGGGGTGCGAGTTCAGGGATATAAATCCATGCTAAGCTAACTTCATCTAATGGCTTTAAATTTTTAAATTTACCTTTAGGTAAAAATTGGGTACAAACAGTTTCAGCTTTTTCCTTTTGTCTCATCCAAATGACAGCCAGTTTAAATACCTGTGACATTCCTTACAGCAGATAATTCTGTCACCATTCCATGTTTCATTTTTTTACTTACTGTGTAATGCTCTCTGGGACTGCATATGGATTTGCAGGGGTTTTCAACCTCACATATACTGCTGTACCTTACACATGCATAAACAGTGCAGTTTGAAAGGTGCTTTTTTCAGAAGCTTTTGAACCAGAGTGACTCCATCTTGAATAGGGGCTGGGTAAAATAAGACTGAGACCTATTGAGCTGGGCTGCATTCTCGAAAGGTTAGATGTTCTTAGTAACATATGAGATAGGAGGTCCACATAAGACACAGGTCACAAAGACCTTGCTGATAAAACAGAATGCAGTAAAGAATCTGGCCAACAGGCGCGGTGGCTCAGGCCTATAATCCCAGCACTTTGGGAGGCTGTGGCAGGAAGAAACCCCATCTCTACTAAAAATACAAAAATTAGCTGTGCGTGGTGGCATGCGTCTGTAGTCCCAGCTACTTGGGAGGCTGAGGCAGGAGAATCGCTTGAACCCGGGAGGCAGAGGTTGCAGTGAGCCGAGATCGCGCCCATGCACTCCAGCCTGGGCGACAGGGAGAGACTCCGTGACAAAAAAAAAAAAGGAATCTGGCCACCAAAACCAAGATGGCAATGAAAGTCACCTCTGGTCATGCTCACTGCTCACTATATGCTAATTATAATTTATTAGCATGCTAAAAGACACTCCCACAAGTGTCATGACAGTTTACAAATGCCATGTCAACGTCAGGATCAGAAAGTTACCCTATATGGCTTAAAAAGGGGAGGAACCCTCAGTTCTGGGAATTGCCCACTCTTTTCTGGAAAACTCATGAATAATCCACCCCTTGTTTAGCATATAATAAAGAAAAAACTATAAGTACACTCAGTTCAGCAGTCCATGACGCTGTTCTGCCTATAAAGTAGCCATTTGTTTGTTTCTTTACTTCTCTAATAAACTTGCCTTCACTTTACTCTATGGACTTGCCCCAAGTTCTTTCTTGCACAAGGTTCAAGAACCCTCTCTTGGGTTCCAGATCAGGGCCCCTTTCTCGTAACACTTTCACATCTCTTACTCCATTTGATCCTTGTTGCAACCCTTCACAATAGGTAGGGTGGTTATTATTATCCCTACCTGACAGATGAACAAACTACCCTTCTGAAAAGTTTAGTTACCTGCACAGGGTAATACAAGCAATACAAGAATAATAATGCCAGGACTTAAGCGTTTGACTCCCAGGCTAATTCTTTTCCGATGCACCACACTCTCTCCTATTTTTACTAAAACGCTTCTCAATGACAGGAGTAGAATACATAGAGGAGTTTAGAAATGACTGTTCTGGAAATTAAAAGAGAATTATAAATAGGGAACAAGTAGCAGAACTTATGTAAAGCTGTTATTTTTTCCCGAATAGTGTATAGAACAATTAGACTTTCTTTCCCAAAATAACTTTTCTTATTTGAAAGACAGGTTTTTTTCTTATTTCAAAACAAATGAACATTTATTTTGGGTGGGGAAGACCCAGTGGCATAAAGGGTAAATATAAAAGAACAGCTCTTTCCTATAGTACGTCTCTTTAATGCAGGTGAAAAAGTGGCACCGGCTCTCAACTTAGATATAAACAGGATAAAAAAGGTTATAGCCACCAGTGGTTTTCTGTGTAGCTTGAAAGGACAAAGTAGTATAAAGCACACACAAAAAAACTTACAGACATTGCCAAAGAGCTTTTAAAATATTATGAGCTTCCTGGAGTTAAATCACACTCTTGTTTTTCCTTAAGTATCTGAACATTTCTGTATTTTTTTTTTTCCAAAAAAGAATTCCTTCTGTGCTCCAAAGATGGAATATTATTAATACCAATAAGGTCACCACATCCAGTTGCTATAGTGTAATTTCCTAGTGCATGTCTCCAAACACTTTGTTCTTCCAACATAAACTATTCTTAAGGAGAAATGGAGATACTTAAAAGCAGGGATCCCTCCTCCACGTCAGGGAAGTGTTAGGAACTTTTCCTAAAGGCTAAGGAAATTAAGGGCTTTGAGAGCTGAACGAACCTGCAAATAGCCAGTTTGCACCAGCCGATGACTGATTGATAGGCCAACCCCCAATCACCCAACCAAGTACTAGATTTTCCAGAGCCTATTCTACATACCTATAAATGCAAATGTTCTGCAGAATATATATAAAGGACACACAGCAATTAAAGTTGTTAGCTGTATTGTTTGAGGAGGACTTCAGGGGCTAAGAAGACAGAACCAATATATAGATGCTATGCAGGGCACTGGGGAGAGAAGAGCATATAGAAAGTAAAGTGGAAATATCCAGTTCCTTTGCAACTACCAGAAGTGGAATTTTCAATGTTATACAATGTAGTAGAAAAGTAGAAGCTTGATTAAGATTTTTTATGGAGTAGAAAGTGTTTTATTTTATGATATTTCCCCCCAAGATTAAAATAAATGTTAGCTTTTCACTGTAGATATTCAGAAGTAATCCTTTCAAATATTTTGGCAAATACAGATGGCAGTATTTAAATACTGCCGTAGACCTGGGTTCAAATTCTGTTTCTATCGCTTCGTGCTACGTGAGAAATGAATAACTCACTTAAGCCTTCCAAGTCTCCATTATCTCATCTGTAAAATGGGGGCACTAATAATTCATTGATCTAATTGTTGTGAGGATTCAGAGACCGTATGTGTAAAATGAATACTAAAATTGAATTTCTGACTGAAGTGCCAACACAGTCAATATCAGACAATGTGAGAATGAGACAGACACCCAGATTCAAAATTTATCAAGGAACAGGTGAAATACTGGTTCTAAGGCCCTTGAACCCCTCAGCTACATTAAGGAAATAATAAAAATAAAATGGATCAGAAATTGGAAGGAAAGGTGTCTGAGAATATTTTTTGAAGTAGCTCGTACTATGCAGTGAGTTTGTGCTCCTACATTCTAGCTCCAAGCCTAGCAAGGCAGCTGTCAGAGGAGGGTCTCCTGGAGTGCTTGCTTTGCATTCCCGACCACTGGAGGATGCAGAACTGGCACCTGACATACTGAGAAAACTTTAAAGAGGTCAAGATGGAATGGAACGGAAATGAGAGCACTGGGAATGGGGTACACTTCCAAGGTTGAGGGGACAAAGGATCTATGGAAACTCCTCGTGGGCCTAGATAGGCCCCAAGTGCATGACAGCAAGCCAGGCAGGACTGCCTAGAGACAGGGCAGCCCATGTGGTAAGAGTCTGTGAGGAGGGAGCAGAAGCACCCCCTACACAGGGATTAAGGTTGGAAGGTCTAGCAGAAAAGCCTTGGATGCACCCAAGAATGCACCAGGAGAGGAGGAATTCGAGGGATCTGCCAGACCAAGAGTCCCAACGTCAGTTGATGCGCCTTGTCAAAAAGCTGTCGAAAGATAACTGCAGGAAAAGGCAGTAGCCGAACTTGCCCTTTGCCCTACTGCCAGTGACTGACCAAAGCAGAGGGCAGCCTCAATTCTGAGCTTTGATTAGTAACTCAGATTGGTGGTTTGTAATTTTAATGAATGTTATGTTTTATAATATAAAATTATTATATAATTACCTTAACAGTGAACCCAAACATTTACTCTAAATCAGTACATGGTACAAATACCTTAACACAATACATTTTAAAGTGATCTGTTGCGGTAAAAAAAAAAATGATATTATAGCTTGACCATATTAGGACATCATACTTATTTAATGTAATCCTTTCACACATAAGCCCTTAACATGATGCATGACATATAGGCATGCATAAATGACATAATTGATAATAACGAGGATGACGGTGACAATAACGAAGGTAATTTATTATATCTTTGAATAGAGAATAAAGACAGACCCAAGCTATAAGATAGTTTTTCTCATGAAAACACTCAGTTTTCTACAATACCACTCTATTGATGTGCATGATTCACACATGTCGCAGCCAAAAGACATTTAATGTCATTTTGGACATCATTTTGGGAAACTGAGTTCACTGGGTTTCACAAAAAATATAGGGAACTACACATGTTAAATTTTTTAACTGTCAAAGGGCTGTTGTGTTAGAGAAAGAATGGTACACTAGTACAGGCCCTTATAGTGTTTGAATTCTTTTTACAGTCCCAGAACTCTAAGGGGAAGCCAGTGGTGAGAGGCCTAAGGAGTCTGTGTATTGTGGGTAGGGGAGTGTGAGTGGGGCATGAGGAGGGGAGAGGGAGGAGAGAACTTCCCACAGACAGGTTAGGAATATTGATAACTAACATCATACTAGTCAACCTCTAATAAACTTGAGATGGCAAATGGGCTCTGCTTGTACTAGGGTAGTTATGGGAAATTGGCCTAAATATTGCCAACACCTGTCAGATCCAAATGAGCCTTACGAGCCCTCCTAGTCCTTTTCATGAACCCTTGAGCATCAAAGAATACACTGGCAAACCTTGTGCATTGTTCTGGGAATTAATTGAGATGAGATACCATGTGCAAATATTTATAACAGTACATGAGATATGACGAACCCTTAGAAATGGTTACAATAATTTCTATTTAGTATTACTATCATTATTGTTCTGGTGAGATGCTTACCCTCCCCAAGCCTTATGTTAGTTTCATCACCTGTTACATGGCGATAAGTACAGCAACTTCATCAGTTTGTCACAAAAATTAAAGAGAAAATATATGTAGCTGTCTTACCTAATGCCTAGTAAAGGTAGATGAGGATGATGATGACAATGATGGTGATAGTGATATACCCTGCCTAAGGAAATACACAAAAGAAATGGCAGAGATGCTATTTCACCCAGGTCTTTCTGATGTCAAAGACTGTATTATTAATTATAATGCTATATGCTTCTTGTATTGTCCTTACGAACAATCAAAATAATTAATTGCAAAAGCCAAAAAGGGGCCACTTTTAAGAATGGACACAGAAAACCACATTCATGTGATGTCAATGGGGTACACTGATTGACCTATGTGGTTCCTAAGGAGCACTGGAAGTACCCTCTAGTGCATGAAAATAAAGAGCCACAACAGTGTTATGTCATTAAAAATGCACTTTCCTGTGTGGATAAAGATGGCAGATTTAGCTTTTGAGCATCTCTACCGTGGGAGCAGCAACTTTGTTTTAAGCCCACCCAACTTTCAAGTCTATTTCCATGTTGACCCATGGCTCAAGAGGAATTGTACAGTACCCGGGATGGAAGCTGGCTTTCTTCTGGGTCATGCTGAAACAGGGTAGGGGCTGCGTTATTACTGAAATCCAACTAGATGAGACAATTGCCTGAAAATAATAGTGACATTCCCTTTTGGGAATATAGTAAACAACTGTAACATTGCCCAGATGTCAGCCTGGGCCCCTATGTCCATTACAGATCTAGATGAGTCTGGTTAGGACCCTCGCATCTGCACAGAAGGTAAAAATCTAAGGTCCTCCTTCTCCTGGCATTTCCTGTGAATTCCTGGGAACCTCTGACTATTGCTTGGCTTTGCTACCTCATGTACTCCCTATGTATAAACAAAGTCTCTGTCTCCACCCAAAAACAAATGCTGCTCACTCAAGCACTTATGAGTTTCATCATCTAAACATTTGGGTATCACCTAGCACTTAGTATTCTATCACCTTGAAGAATTAGGCCCTATCCTCACCCCCTACTCCAGAGCAAGGCAAACCCTGTCCCTTAATTCTTGCATAGCAGGTTAAAAATCACACTTTTTGAGCCTTTGATATCTCCATTTATAACCCAAGTAGCCTATCCCCATATTTCTTTAAACAAATCCAGTAAACTCATATTTGTATAATGTGACTCTGTCTCTTATTCCCTCAACCTGGCGCAGGGAGGACATCTGTCTTGATCAAATGTACTCTTCCAAGAATTTGGCACTAGAACTGCTAAACTTAAACGAGTCTTTCTTGGGTATTTGAGTTGATCAGGGGTGAAAAGCCAGGTCTGAGAAGGCCAAGTTTACCAATGCTTGTGAAAGCAGAGAAAACTAGTGTGCAGAGCAGGAGAGGAACAAGGGAATGCTCCTTGGGCAGCTGATGGGAGGCAGCTCACAGCCCCAGTAGAGACCAAGTGAGGCTGCAACACTGGCTTATTGCTAAAAGCTTTCCTGAGTACGCCTTTTATGGAGCCCAGCATTGATCTTTCTCTGTTCTTGTCCGTGGGTTCCTGGAATGCTATATCCCGTCCCCCTGTTCCTTTCCCCATCACTTGTCAGTCTGAATGGTTTTATGCTACTGTACTCCAAAGACTTCTGAATAAGTCTCCCTTCAGCAAAAAGAGGGAGGTCTGAGAGCTAGGAAAACCCTGAAGATTTAAATCTTACTTGAATGAGAGAGATATTGTCAGATATCTGCCTTCTCAGATGGCTGACAAAGACAGCTCTTGAACAAGAAGCTCGAATTCTAAGAAGACAACGCACCACCACTCCTGGCATTCCCTAAAGAGGGACCTGCACCAAAGGCTCGTCTCTGGATGACGATGAGGTCTTGTGAGCAGTCACCTGACCTTTGAGAACTCAGCTCTGAGCACCTGCAGGTACTTGCTGCTCCACGGCACAAACGTCACCACCTTGAAGAGCTCAAGCCATCTGATCACCATCCTGCTGGGACATGGTAAACTGTCAGCTTATCATGAAAGGCATCTGGGCATAGGATTGAACTTTCCAGTAGCCCACACTTGGCTGTGGAAAAGCTGAAGAAAGCTATTTCTCCCTGTGCACAACCTCCTTGTGGCTGTTCCAAGCATGGAAGCCAAGGCCTGTGGCTGTCAGAGTTCAGCTAGTGTGCTGGGTGAGAAGAAACCAGCCCCAGGGCTTTATGCATCTGCAAATGGGATGGGTTGGGATCTTTAAAGTTTCACCAAAAGCAGAGTCAATAGGTGGCACTCTCACTACCAATCTCCATCTTGGGCCTGTGACTGAACACACCAATAATCTTCACCAATGAATGCACATAAAGGTGCAGATTTCTTTTCAGTGTGTTGCTGCAGGTTGTCACTAGCAGTCAATTGAGATTGATATGAGCAACGCAACTTCTATCTTCTCAGCTATGGTAAAGAAATGTGAAACTGGGATAGCTGTGCAGGTCAACCTCCCCTGAGCAGATTTCTCTCATCTGTAAAAGGAATTGGTCAGACCAGACAATCTCCAAGATCACTTATATTTCCTAAGTTCACATGATTCTAATTGTGGGAAGAGAAATTTCAAATAATATAGTTGGAGGGAGCTGATAAAACTAAATATAGACAACGCATGGTTAATGTCAGAAAAATTCAGAAACAAGTAAAATGGGTGAAGGAATTTTTAAAAAATGCTTTTAGTAGAGAATAAAGAATTTACACTCTGCTGAAATACTGTGAGCTGGGCCAAGAACCACAGGGAAGCAGAGGGAAGAACTCCCAAACCAAATGTTGGGTAGCAGGTCCCAGATAACTGCACGGGAAGGGAATAACTGCATGGGAAGGGAATGTTTTAATCCCACTCTGAACTTCCCACCTCCTTAAGGTAGGATTAAAACACACTGACAAAGGCTTTACAGTACGGAGAACAGATTGAGACAAATTCTGCAAAACCCGGGGATTCAATGGATGTCGCAGGAGAGAAACAGTAGTTTCACATCTCTATCTGTCTTTCAAGTAACTGCTCTAAAATTCTTGTGTAAGGAAAGGAGTAACAATATATCAAGTCTTATTTCTACATATTCAGAACCTTATTGTCTTTGTTCTGTACCATGGCAATTGCCTCAAAAGTGGTGTCTTTTCCCTGAACCTCGGCTCATCCATCCCATTGAAGCCAAAGGAATAATTCTAATGAGCATTGTGAACTCTCCTCTGCTTCTCAAAACCCTTTAATTTCACCTTTCCCATCTTCTGGCATGGCGTTCATGGCGTTCAAAATGAGAAAATTACCCTGCTGTTTTGTCAGGGGTTACAGACGGCCTTCTAACCCATAGTCTCCTTCTCTTCCCTTTCAAGTTCAAAAAGCTACCTCTGTGTAATTGCGTAATTGGACTAAAGAAGTGAGCCTAGCCAGTAGCAGCAGGGGAAAAGCTTATGAAGTTACAGCCTAGACCCAGGTCCACACACTGTATTAAACCCTGTACTGGGGGGAATTGGAAAGTGAGATGAAGCAGTGAATGGACAGAAGTGGAAACATACACAGGAATAAAAGTCATAGGTGTAAGCCACGAGACAGAAGAAGCCAAGAGTGGAAGAAGCCAGCAGGCAGAGAGGAGCCATCTCACAGCAGTACCAGCAGACAGAATAGAGCGATGGTGGCTGCACTGCCGTCGTGGTGGGGCAATGGATTAGGGAGCAGTGAACATGTGTACCCAAGGGAAAAACCAAGAGGTTGGCTCTTGAGATCCCAGTATGACTCCAAGAACAAAGTTCTTATCCTCTGTGAGGCCTCATTGCTCAACAGCTGAAAGGGTTTCTTGTCTGTCTTACTTCCTACTGGATCCTTAAAATAATCTACAAATGGAAATAGTGTTAATAAATCTCTTTCCCTTATATAGACTACAAAAAAAAGTAACCTCAAACAGCAACAACAAGAAACTAATAAAGATGGCCTAACCACAGGACAGCAGGACCTTCCCTCCACTTCCGGTGCCATATCCTGCTCTAATGTTAAGCTCAACATCACTCTTCCCTGAATATTTTCTATTTAAACAAAGTATCTGGGCAAGACAAGTGGGCTGTCAGATGTCCTGTGGGCTGAATATACAAAGCCTGGGCATGTTTAAATGTGATTATGACTTTGAATAGAATCTGGTTTACTGAATGACAGCAGTAAAGATTTGTCAAGTAGCAACATGAAAAGGTATAAAATGGAGGGGATATGTGTTATATTCAGGATTGGAGAGGGCAGGGAGCTGAGTAATAGCAACTGGTCAGAGATGAAGAAGAAAAGAGCAAGAATACTATTTATCTTCAGACTTTGCTTAGAGGTTGAGTATATTTGAAAAGAAAGTCCCTGTTGAGTTGTTTCTGATTAGGGACATTTAACTGGCTTCGCAGCAGGATGAACAATAGCAGGCAGTTGCCTTCAGGGTGAGATTTAAGGAGGAATACTAGGAAGGTTGAGGAGGAGATAAACGGGTGATGATCCTGGTAAGAAGGAAAAGGGGCAAGATCAGAAGACAATGCCAGAGCTCAAAATTCTTGAAGGAATTTTGGGTTTGAGAGGGAGAACAGAGGAGGAAGAAAGGACAAAGTACTGCCTGGGTTGACCTAGATGTGGCCCATAAATAAATCACTGTACTCAGTTTTATGTAGTTTTGCTAGGTGGCCACCTGAGGGCACTCTATGCTACACAGCTAGGAATCTTTAATTTTCCCCCTATCAAGTAAACTATATATATCCTCAATTTGCTGAAGGATAAACTTAGCTAATGCTTTAAAGAAGGGTACTCATTGAAGGTGGGGGCCAAAAGCAATTATTCCTCCCTATTTTTTTCCTCAACTAGATTAATAAATGAGCAAGACTGACCTCAATTTAAATCCCTGGGTAATTGCAAGGATTAAATACAGTAACTTCAGTTAAATCTATTTAGCATTTAGTAGGCACTTAATAAATATTAGCTCCCTCCCATATATATGCACATCCTAACATACAAATTTGCCAAATACAGGAACAAGAGAAGAAACATAAGGAGGAATTGCACCAACCATTTATCTCTCTAAAGGAGGCAGGGCTCAGAAGTCCTAAAATGAATACAAAGCTAGGCTAGGAAATCATTCCAGAGAGCAAATTTCTGCTGCTCCTTTCATTGCATGTTGCTGCTTGTACATAATAACCAGAGGGAATAGAACACAAACAGCTGGGAAATAAAGATGAAAGCAAAACTGTATCAGCAGGAAGAGACACACAACCCCCTGAGAATCGAGCGGTGTCATGAAAGATAAGCTGAACAAGGCCAGCTGCATGGAATTTATCTTCTGAGAGAAAGATCATTAGATTCCTACCCATTTCTGATCGTTTCTATTGGAGTCAAGGTGGAGAATGAAATACATGAGCCCCAGTTTTCAAAGTTCTACACTAAAGTCCTGTTCCTATAATGAAAGAGAGCCACGGACAAAAGCATTCATCACTATAAAAGCCAACTGTGGAATTTTAGATGTCTGAAAACAAAAGAAATTCTACTTCCCCTTGCAAATGGAGCAGGTTGAGGTTTCCCCAACTCCCGGGTCCTATGCAGCATGTTTTGTGGCCTTCTGCTGCCCTCTAGTGTCTTTTTAAGGTATGGTAAAACATAAGGAGGATGAAAAAAATTCTCCTAATAATCCTAACCAGCCAATAATGTGACTTCAGCCCGGGGCTGGTAAAACAAACAAAAAAACAGTAACATTCTGAAATAAAAGCAAAACCAGGATTTACACAAAAATTTAAAAGTGAGTTAAATTTGGCCTCAACATAGATCTTGCATTATTTCAGGACTCTGAAATAATGGCATCTCTTATCAGTCAATGCACTTTAAAAAGACAGATGCCTGTTGTTTTCTGCGCATCTCTCTCAAATGATTACTGCCTTGGTTGGTCTGAGATAGGATCCAGAAATATGCACTTCGCAAACACCACTACATGATTCTCAAGTAGTTAAAGTTGGCTGACCTTCTTTTGAGAAGCACCAAAGATGGCTGCAATGACTTTCAGCAGGGTGGAGAGTAAATCTGATATTTTCTTTAATTCTTTAAGAATACAATCTATTGACCAAAACAGGTCAACTTTCATTTTTCCTGCAGCTCAGTGCCACATGATTAGTATGCAAGGAAAATACTGCTGTCCATGTCTGAGCAAAGAGTTCATGTAGAAGTTCTCCTTTATGAATAAGTCCCTCTAAATTCCAGTAGGCATCCAGGTGGAAAAAAGAAAAAAATGCCTCGTCGCTCTTGCTCACCCTTCAAATATCCCTCAAACATTACTGCTGCAAAAAAGCCTTCCAGGTGGTCCCAGCTTCGTTTCAATGCCCCACTACAGCTCCACAGCACCTAAAAGTGCTGTCCTTCTCTGTCCTATAAGTGCTCCCTCAATGCCAGCGTTCTCATAGAGACGGAGAGCTTTGCATTGCAGAAACCCTGTTGTCCTCTTTCCAAAGTCAATGCTCCATAAATACTCATGCTCTGGCCAATGCCCACAGCCACCCTTACCCAAAGTGGTGATGATGGGAGACAAGACACATCAGGCCCCACGGCAGGCTGTTCTCAAACTCCCTCTAGCTGATGGTGCACATGATAAGAGGCACCGTGGGATGACTGTTGCCATCGGATCACATACGCAATTTGTTAGCCCAAACTTGGACTAATTTTAGAGACTTGCTCTTACTTTTCTGCAGTGCAGAAGGTATTATTCTATACTAATGATTAGCCCCTTCACATGGGAAATTCATAAACAATTTTAATTGTGCTTTTTAAAAAAACACAAGTACACTGAGAGTTCATTACTATATATCTTAATATTATGTAATATGCCATTTTTAAGTTCATACTTACAGTGTTTTTTCTTTATTATGGGCAAAGCCTGTTTTATCTTCAGAGTTATCCATCACTTAATGCTTTAATAAAAATAAACTCTGAAGTACTTAGATGTGTAAGTACCCCCACCAGAAAGAATCCTAGACTACAATCTCCTATTACCTTCACTTCCATTTGTTAATGAAAAATAAGCAGATATTTACTTCTCAGAAGACAGTGTCCTAACTATCTGAAGAAATACAATCCATTGTCTCACATGGCTTCTCTGGACCCTCAATGTGTAGGGCTGTACGTGCCACATACTTCAACCAATTATAAACTGTTTTTTTTTTAGCCATTTTAATTTCCAACAGAGTATCCCTAATTTCCAGTGAAGTTCACTTATACTTACTGACGTCTCACCTACACAAACAGGGCACTTTTTGCTTTAGCTTTGGTGACTTGATCAGCACACTGAATTTTACAATCTCTCCCTTTCTTTTGACAAGTACCACCTGAGCCCACTGTGCAAAACAGGGGCACATGAAAAATACAGAAGAAAAAGCTCTTAAATCAGAGGGAATAAAGAGAAAGAGGTTTGGCCTGTAAGAGGCAGTTCTTTGAATTTCATTTTATTTTTTGAGCCAAGCTATTAGATTTGTGGGTACAAATAAGATCTCTTTGAAGTTAGCAAGAAGCCCACTGTGAAAGAAGGGAGACGGCCATTACCACACATTTTATGTGTTGAGCAAATAAAGTCCCAGGATTCAAAATATATTCTGCAATTACAGAAAGCAAAACACTTTTCTTTCTCCTTTCACCTTGTTTAGAAAGAGCATTTTTCTCTAGAAAGAGTTCTGTTGAGGCTGGGTGCAGTGACTCACACCTGTAATCCTAGCATTTTGGGAGGCTGAGGCGGGCGGATCACCTGAGGTCAGGAGTTCAAGAGCAGCCTGACCAACACGGCAAAAACCTGTCTCTACTAAAACACAAAATTAGCCAGGCGTGGTGGTGGGTGCCTGTAATCCCAGCTACTTGGGAGGCTGAGGCAGGAGAATTGCTTGAACCTAGGAGGCAGAGACTGAAGTGAGCCGAGATCGTGCCACTGCACTCTAGCCTGGGTGACGGAGCAAGACTCTGTCTCCAAAAAAAAAAAAAAAAAAGAGTTAAATTTTCTCTTTCCAGTTTCCTAACTCCACTCCCCAGTGTATCTATCTTTTGAATCAAAGGGAAAGATCCCATCAATAAAAGGAGCAGCTCTTTCCAAGAAAACTTATGCCTGCAATGATATCTGTGGGGCTTTGTGATGCTTGAATACAGAGCTGAAGAATCAATCGGGTTGGGGCAGGGTGCTGGTGTTGTTTTATCCCTGGGCAAGTCATTCAAACCTCCGATTTTCTACATTGAGAATAACAGGCTAATAATACTTTCTGGAATGCTTGTTGTAGTGTTAAATTAGATGGGATACACACATATATTCTTAGTGAATCACAAAATGTGATTCAAATAGAAACTTCAGTCATTTCTCTTCTATTATTGACATGTTTTCTCAGCATTTTGTCACGTACATTTGAGAAATGAAGTATCAATAAGGAAGAGAAGCGTATGTTAAGACTTTCTTAGCAGCTGGTGAAAGAAGCATTCCGTGTGTGTGTGTCTGTGTGTGTGTGGTGTGTGTGTGTGTGTGTGTGTTGGGATGGGGGATAGAATTCACTGTTGGAGACACAGGGTTTCTAAGCCAGGCTCAAACTCCTGTTGGTCAGGGACTTAGGATCCAGGAAATCTTACCAAGGAAAGGAAACTAATAAGCTCTAGAATAAGCTCCTATATATCTGGTTCCCTGACTCCAAATCAATTGAAAACTGTTGGGACTTAAGTAACTTACAAACGCCTTTTTAATATCAAGACCAATACTATATTTTTCTCACTTTTTACATTTTAATCATGCATCCCTCCTTAGGTGCTGCATTTTTTGAGCTGTTATTAAAAATACATAGGTTCCTACCACATTAAAGGGGAGCAGAGGCTTGTGTGTTGTATTATTAATTATGTGCTGAAAACGAAATTCTGGTCAGTCTTTGCAGAAGGTACAAACACACCCCTAAGCAAAGGATTTTCCACGTGAAGGGAGACCGTGTGGTGCAAGGCTCATTGCTCTGACTTAACATGCACTTACTCTTGAGGTCTAAGTTCCTGGCTCCGGCGGTGATTTGTGTTGTGATTTTTGTGTCAATCTTTACAGTGTGGAGGTTGCTGGTGTCCCTTGATATCATCACGTTGTGCCACTGATTGTCATTGAGAGGTTTATTTGAGCTTCCTTTGATGAGGTTAGCACCATTTCCCAAATCAAACACGTAATGTAAGTACCTGGGAAAAAAATGAAAGAGGGGAAAGTGCCATCACTTTTTAAATTTTGATGAACCTAAAGTAGATATTACAAATGGAGAATTTTTTTCAGGTGGTTCCATCCTTACTAGAAGTCATGACCATGAGTTACATAGAAACTCAGCTATCAAGAAGGTAACAAACACTATTCTGTTTCAGCAAAGAGGATTATTCAGTGTTTTAACTAAAGGAAACAGTGAAAATTATTTTTAAAATCATGGTCTACATTTAACTTTATGAATTTGGAAAGCAATATCTTTCACCACTCGTTCCCTGTTTCCACAATTCCCTCCATCCTTTTCTAACACTTAAAATGGCCATTCTTCTCGTTCTTGCACTTGCTTTTCTCCTCTATCTCGATTCCCTGTTTCAGGATAGGGAATGTGTACTCATCCTTCAACATCCAGGTCAGATAGCCACTCCCTGCTCCACATGTTTTTCTAATTTACCTGAAGAGTCTCCTGAGCCTTTGCATGTGATCATCTCAAGAAACATGTCACAGTGCTTTTCTTTTCTGTTTATGTGTTCATCTACAAACCCTAGGATTGTGTGTTGGTGTGTATGGGTATGATTCGCAGTGGTAGAAATCTGAGATGTGCATAAGGGTGGCAGAAGTATATATATTTATATCCGTGCATGGCACCTGATGTAGCATATTGTAAATATGCAACAATATTTGCAGAATGAGTGAATAAATGCTGAAATCAATTAAAATACATTAAATTTTCCTCACAGTTTTAAGGCAAGTTTACACAAATCTTCCTTTCTAAATTCTCTAAGGCACTCTGACATAGAATGAAGTTTGAGTTAAAAGGATTTTTTTGAAATTTAAACAATCTGAGTACTTGAATTAGCTATTTAATTTAGCATAGACTATCCTACAAACTTGTAGCAATGCTTTTGTGGAATTACATTGTGCATAGTCAGGAAATGCCCATTTGAATTGTAAGATTCATGAAACGCCTACCATAAATTAGAGCCCGATGTAATTTGTATCTCCTATGTGAAAATGTAGGTGCAAAAAACTGTCCTGAATCCATATTAATTTAAGATACCTAAGAGATGATTTAAACAAATGCGTTCTTATTTGTCCTCCACCTGCTCCGGCCCACCACCTTATGAGCCAGTATGTTCTTCTTAGTGTATATTTTTGGAAATTGACGTCCATTTTTCCAAAGTTTTATTTATTTGCTATTGAACAGGCATGTACTCACCCTTTAACTAATTCAACCACAATAAAGTCATTTCCATCCCCACTGTTATATAGAATTAGTCCATCTAGGGATGTTGTCTTGAACTGGAAAAAAAGATGCATAGAAGTGTACGCTTGCAAGGTAGCTAAGGCAACATAGCTCGATTTGGTCTTGAAGGTGACAGGATCTGCTATGATGTTCCTGAAGCCAAATCTGGCATTAAGCTCACAGTAATCTATGTCGCCATTTTTACACAGGTCAATGTATGCCATTCCATTAAATGTCAAGCTCTGCAGGTGTCCAATGAAGTTGGAGGGGACAGAAGAAAGATACCGTCGTTCTGTGATGATGCCAGTCTCTATGTTATGGAACTCCAGCCTAGTATGATCACCTGCCATTTGACCTAAAAAAGAAGATAATATATGATTATTTTCTGTATCTGAAAGGCACTTTCAACTTTAGGCTTTCATAACAATATCACATTCTAAAACACAAGGAGCCAAATCCCTCCTTGGTACTCAGTTGCATATAGTAAGAACACTTAAATGATGCCAAAAGGTAAGCCTAGATTATATAATAAAACATTCTTAGGCCAGGTTGTAATCCCTGTCCAAATTTTAGTCTTAACAAAAAACATCCTCATTAACAAAAGTAATGGTACCTTTTAAAGGTGAAAAATAAACAAATTAGCAAGAGAGTGAGGAAATAGTAAAAGAAGGAGAGGGAGGAAAAAAGGAAAGAAGGGAGGGTGCACAGAGAGACACATTAGGGGCAGTGACAATTCTCAGTCATCCAACTAGAAAGTGATACATCTCAGCCTCATGGATAGGTGATGTTATCCCTTATAAATGTTCTTCCAGGAAAAAAAAAAATGTGACTATATATTTTCCTATACCCAGTAGAAAGAGTGGAGAGTCGCAGCCCTTTCTTCCAGTAATGAAACATGAAAGTGTGTTTGAAGTTAAATATATACTATTCAGTTTCCCTCTTCGTGCTCAATAATGACCATAGTTTTTGTTCATGCTAGTCTTCTAAATACATTAGAAATCCTGTTGATTTCTTCACCTATGCCTTTTTTTGTCCTTAAGTTTTCTATAACTAAATCAAGCAAAATACACTAATTGAAAGCTTGCCCAATTTTGATAATACCAGTAAAACTGGCCCACCATGCCCCATACCACAAGGCAAAAATCTTCTTAAAACATCCTAGGGTGAAGCTTGGACGCAAATTTATTTAGCAACTGACTATTCCACTCAGTCCTCATTTCTCTCTATCCCTCCACATTTCCCTGTCAAACCCATTAATAGCAAACTTAGTCCCATCTTTATCTCCAGAGTGATCATTTTACCTGTTTGCAAGGTTGAAGGTAAGATAAATAAGCAAAGATGTGAACTTGTTTTCTAAATATTGAAACGCAACATAAATATAAGGTACTTGTATCAGTACTAGTGATTCACACCCAACATCTTGCTCTTGTCTAAATAAACTGTCAGTCACTCTCTTCTGCAACTAAAAATGCTCATTTATTTTGTAATCAAGTTCTTCCACGTGCTAGCTTCCCTGCCCGATTTGCCATAATTGGAAAATGTATCAAGTTACCTCTTTCCATCATCCATATTATTAATGAAAATATTAACTAGAGCTAATCCCAGAATCAGCCCCTGAGAAAATGCATTGAACCTTTTCCCCAGGGGAAATGAAGACTGAACAACCACCTATGTGTGTCCCCTTCGGCCAGTTTGACAAATTTCCATTTCTTTAGTCAAGACAGTAAAATATTAGACAGCATTTTAAGGAAATATCTGTAAGTAAAATTTAGATGGCATGCTTTGTTTTGCAAGAAAAACTGTTTATATGTTTGGTTAATTGACTTTGATGATTATACATATATTTGTACATAAAACTCTCCTGAACTGTACTTAACCCTATTTCATTTTCAAACACTCTTTTTTAGTCTTGATCCTGGAAACAACATTCTACTCATCCTTGGCATGTTCTCTTTCCAGCCATTGGTTTGTTCTGATTCCCTTCCTGCAAACATTTTCAAAACAAAAATGTCACCATAAATAATTGTTTCGTCTCTCCCTACTCTCACTACCATGCCTCCTGATTGTCTATCTGATGCAAAAGTACTATCACATCCTTGTCATTTCTGGTTTCTCCTGTGACATCATTTCTATCTTCTCCCCCAGTTCTTCTTGTTCAATGACCTCAATATTGTTCTGTGGGGATCTACTTCTTTGGTAACAAATAAAATTAATCCTTAATTATTTCCAAATATAAAGCTCTAAAGACACTAGCAACATTGAATTAAGAAGCTAAGTACAATGAAGAATATGAGAAGCTTAAAAATCGGCTAGATGCGGTGGCTCACGCCGGTAATCCCAGCATTTTGGGAGGCCTAGGGGGGCAGATCACCTGAGGTCAGGAGTTTGAGACCAGCCTGGCCAACATGGTGAAACTCTGTCTCTACTAAAAATACAACAATTAGCTGGGCGTGGTGGTGGGCGCCTGTAATCCCAGCTACTCGGGAGGCTGAGGCAGGAGAATCGCTTGAACCTGGGAGGCGGAGGTTGCAGTAAGCCGAGATCGCGCCATTGCCCTCCAGCCTGGGCGACAGAGCAAGACTCCATCTCAAAAAAAAAAAAAAAAAAAAAAAAAAAAGTCATATGGGCTTTGATACCCCCTTGGGTTGATTTTTATTCTATGCCACATTAAAATATGAGCCTTAACTCAGTGACCCCTACCCTGATCCTGAAACTGTCATGTTTCATCTTAAAGTCTCTATTGATGAAACAACCAATAGTAAAAAAATTCTGAAAAAAATATTTCTAACACTTGAAATTAAATATTACCTCCAGCTGTCAAGTTCTTACCAGCTCTAAAAGAGGAAAGACCAGTTAATTCCAGACTAAGGAGTTCAGTAACAAAAATAAGACAGTATATCTGTTTTCCTCTCTCAAAGGAATAGAATATGCACACAGAGCATAAATAATAAAAAGGTAGTAAAACAGCATTGAAGCAACTATGGCCCAGTTACAAGATAAAAAAATATAATTACAGTGATGGTAGATATATTTGTTCACTGGGGAGAATTAGCCCCCAAAAGCCATTATTTGATGACTAAGAAAATATTAACTGATTGTTGCCTTCTTTAAAAAATTATTTTTTCTCAGAATTTTACTCCAATGTTTAATCCTCATCAGTAATACAGCCACTTCTACTACTGTAGATATTCGTTGATTAAATAAGAAAAAATTTTAAGACTTTGAAGGGGAAAGATTTTTAATGTTCTAATGATTTAAAAATGCACTATCCAAGGAAAATTTGGAATAAGCAAAATGCCTCTGATCACAATATTTAAGGTATAACAGATTGACAATAATCTCCAACAAGACAACAAGCAAAACATGTTTCCTAGATGCTGTGTTTGTATAGAAATCTCAATATTTCCAAGTCAAATATTTTTACCAAAATAGATAGCAAGGTTAATATGTGCTCTGCGTTAGGTTACATTTCTCATGTCGAGCAAAATAACCCTCCCTTACATCCACTTGTTAATTCACTTAAAATTGCTGATTGTGTGGTATATGTGTCAGGTGCTAGCCTTGGTATTGGAGAAATAGTGTTGAGAGGAGCAGAAAGGGCCCATTTTCTCCAAACTCATGGTCTACTGCAGAAAGGCAGACAAAAGAGGTAAGGTTGTAATTAAATCTATAATAACAAAACTCAGAGAAATGCTATGAATTTGATGAATGGGGTATTGTGTTGGTAAATGTGAAGTGGAAGAAGATGCCTGATTTGATATTTAAGCTAGATTTGAAGAATTAAAAAGAGAAAGCCCTGTTAAGAATTGGAGAAAGGGAATCAAGGGTGGATTCCAGGAAGGGGAGATGGATGAAGGAAGGCTTTTGGATAACAAACAGCTACAGAGCATGGCTGGAGAGCTGGGAACAAGTAGGTTAGTGACCCACATGGGATTGAAAAGAGCGGGAGCGCCAGGGTCCAGATTTCTCATAGTGCTTCTTATATTCAGAGCTAAGGAGGATTTGAAGCAGGGGTTAACCATGACTCGTGTATGTGTGTGTGTGTGAGTGTGTGTGTGTGTGTGTGTGTGTGTGTTTATTCCCTTTGTGGGTGCAAGAAATTGGAGAGTGAACTAGGGCAGTTATAGTAGAAATAAAAATCATCAACAAAAAGATAATTTCACAGATATAATTTCCAGGATTTACTAATGATGAGCAGAATGAAGGAAGGGAATGATGATGCCTGGCTTTCAGGCTTGGGTAACTGGATATATGGTGAATGTTGTTCCATAAAGGACATATACACACAGATTAAAAAAAAAATTCTAGATTTTTACACAGACTGGATGATGAATTGAAGCCCAGTGACTTCCCACTTAGGGATTCCACAAAATTTGTACAACCCCTTGTCATCTATGACCTAGGACATCTCCTTCCTTGGGCTTCTCTGCTGGCAAATACTATCCTCACGATCCTAGGTGAGGTGCAAACATTCCCAAGAACAGCTTGAGTATGTACTGCCCTGTGTTCAAAAGATAACTGACTTAATATAATTACTATAAAACTTAAAGATATGGGAAAATGTAGGACTTTGCATGAAGAGTCTCTAGTACCTTCCTTTCAGAAATTCTTCTCATTCAGTGATTTCTGACTTGCTGTAAAATTTAATAAGAAACTCCCATTGCTTCTCTGATTTATGGGTGGCTTCAAGTGGCCACTAGGATATTTGAAGGAAATCTCAATCTAAAGCTTTCATTGCCACATTTGGAATACTTTTATGTACTATGTAAATCAAGACTGAATTATTCTTATGAATTGTTGGCTTTCATGAGATCTCTGACAAAATAGAAGAAGAAGGAAGGAAGAAAGGAAGAAAGAAAGGAAGGAAGGAAGGAAGGAGGGAAAAAATAAACAATTTACCAAAGGTATTTAAAAAATAACTCAGCATTTGATGTTAAGTCTTAGGAAGGAAGAAATGAGACAGTCATAAAGTAATCCTGACTTATTTGTTGCCTTCAACTAAGAAGGCAGAACTACTATAACTGCCCTAGTTCACTCTACCATCTCTTGCACTACAAAGGGAATAAATACACACACACACACGCATACCCACACACACTCAGACACACACACACACACACACACACACACGAGTCATGGTTAACCCCTGCTTCAAATCCTCCTTAGCTCTGAATATAAGAAGTGGTACGGGCAAAGCAATTTTGAAACTATTTTAGATGCATTATTGGATTAAGCAAATCAATAAATGACATTACTGGGAGCCAGGATTCTCATCTTGGATGAAAACACATGAAAGTATGGAATGGGAAAAATAATGAAACAATGTTGTAGGTACGAAGGTACCAGTGTAAACTCACACTTTATAAAATGTGCGTATGCGTATGTTTATATGTACATATAATGTATATGTCTGTGTGTAGATACATTTACATGTATGTTTGGGTGTAGGTATATATACTTGAATACATTTCTTATCTCTGTCTGCTGAAGGGGTCAAGTAGCAAAGATACCCCAGCAGCACTGAGGTCACCTACCACCCAAATCTTGGTCTGTATCATTCATCACTAAATGGAAATTAAATAGCTAATTCTAGGGGCGAAGTGTGGTAGACAAAAGTTGTACCTGGAATATCCTGTTATTCCGAGAAGTAAGAAAAGGGCCAGGCACAGTGGCTCATGTCTGTAATCCCGGTACTTTGGGAGGCCAATATGGGTGGATCACCTGAGGTCAAGAATTCAAGACAAGCCTGGCCAACATGGTGAAACCTCATCTCTACTAAAAATACAAAAATTAGCTGGGCATGGTAGCATGTGCCTGTAATCCCAGCTACTTGGGAAGCTGAGACAGGAGAATCACTTGAATGTAGGAGGCGGAGGCTGCAGTGAGCTGAGATCACTCCACTGCACTCCAGCCTGGGCGACAGAATGAGACTCCATCTCAAAAAAAAAAAAAAAAAAAAAAAAAAGAAAGAAAGAAAAGAAAGAAAAAAATAAGAAAGTGCTAAAAAAATAATTGGAATGAAGGCATGTCATGAGATCATAGAGGCCAACTTAATGAAACTCACACTGGCAAAAACTGAAAAACATTTATGCACCAAAATCATAAGATAGAGTAATTATGAAGTATTATAAAAACATAGCAATAGTGGGTCTACAACAATAAGAAAAAGAGGAAGGGAGGAAGAAAGAAAAAAAGAGAAATGAAAAGAAAGAAAAATTTAAAAAAAAATAGGAAAGAAGGGAGAGAGAAGGAAGAGCCCTTGCTTACAGCAGAATGCTAAGCATTGACTGTAAATGTGGAAGGAATGCTGGAGTTTGAAAATAATCATTTTTTGTAACTCTCAGAGTAAAGATTGAATCAAGCAAAACTCTGCAATAGATACTAAATCTAGGGCAAAATTATGATGAGTTACAGGATATTTACATGGTCTTAATGTCTCCCCACAGATAGTTTATTAGTTGAAAGGGAGAAAGCGTAGTAATTATACAATGGAGAAACTGGACAACATGTTGACCAAGTGGCCAAATTAAATCACCAAAGACATGGGCAGCGTATGCCCCAGATGGGATACTGTACAGAGGCCATAACATCAACAAGGCAGTATTTCACCCAAGAATGTAAAATATACATTCAATCATGAGGAAATATCAGATAAGCACAAACTGGGTGACTTTATATTAATACAAAGCAGGAAGAGATTATATACTTCAACGATGTTAATGTGATGAAAAACAAATAAAGTTTATGGAAATGTTCTAGATTAAACGAGGCTAAAGAAACATGACAACTAAAAAAAAAAAAAAAAAAAAATAGCTGGCCCTAGACTGCACACTGTGCTGGAGGGGAAAAATGCTTATTGCGTATTGATAACATTGAATCAACTAACAAAGCTGGAATAAGGATTACAGATTAGAAAAATAAATTGTATCTACGCAAAATTTACTGAAGTCAGTGGCTTTTATTTCTTAGGCAAGGGGATATTCCCATTTTTAAAAAATACATGCTGAAGTATTTCGGGTTAAAGGGACACTGTGTATGTAACTTACCCTCAACTGGCTAAGAGAAAAGTTAGAAAGAGAGAGAGAAGAGACAGTGAGAGAGCACAAATGTCAAGACAAATTGGCTTAAATGTTCACAGTAGTAAAGGTATAAGCGTATTCTTTGTATTATTTTTGGAACTTTTTATAAATTTGAAATTATTTTGAAATAACTTTCTAAAATACATTTCTTAAAAAAAAAGTTTTTCACCATTCTTTTGTTTTCATCCCTGCTACATCCACTGCAGTACAGGCCTTATTACTTTACATCCTAGACCATCTAAAACACTGCCACAGAATTAATTTCGTTCAAAACATATTTTCTCCACTTACTCTTCAGCTTAAGCGCAGTGACTTCCAATTTCCTGAAAGTCTACGAAATATGAACTCCTTCATCTAGACCATCAAGTCATTGACCTCAAAAGGCCATTCTAGCACCATGCACTTGCAAGAAGCAAAATAAAGCTTCTTAGTTCCCTGAACATTATTCTAGCCCCACCAGCATCATTCTTTCTTGTCTGGAATTCTTTCTTGCATTATCCTTTCTTTAAAGCCTAGATCAAATCTTATCAATTGCTTTAAACAATACCCAAAACCAAGTTCCTTAACTTCTCTTCTGAACTCCAAGACTATAAAGTACTCAAGTCAACCATTCAGTAGTTCATCTGTTACTCTATGTAACATATCGCCCTCTATAATAATCTGTGTTTTATATGTATGTATGCATTTGCCTTATAATATCATGCATTGTCTGAGAAAATACTTTCTATAGAGCCATACACTTACTAGATATTGACAAATATAAAGCAATGGACGGTAAGTCAAAAACCAACAAACCAAAAAACACAAACCAAAAAAATAAACGTAGGTTCTCTCCTCAGATCTCGTAACACATTCCAATAAAACATAATTCACTTGTCCTCTTTGAGTACCACCTACCTCATCTACAAAATGGGAATATGTGTGTCCTATCTACTTCATAGGACTCTAATATTCGAGAGGCACTCAGAGATTTAAAAATGTTCTGTTGTAGTTCTGGCATGATCTTGCTGTTGGCAGCTGCCTCTTCCCAAACTCTTACATGTGACCTTAGATACTAACTGTTCATTTCCATGCCTTTTGATAAAACCCAGTTGTCCCAACTCTGGATGCTGATCTAAGAAACAATTCATTCCTCTTCAAAGAACTGTCCTAGACCAAAACTAATTGAACTCCAGTGATACTCTTCTGCCCTGTAAAATTATTTTACCTTCCTTCCCTAAGTTAAGGAATGATTCTTTCAAAAGTTTAAAATCCTGTAGGTAATATCTCCACATTGACACAGTTGACTGTTCTCTGGGCATGGGGACCTCCTTCGAATTGAATGAACAGACACGTATCCACTGTACAAGGACCATTTTGTGCTTTTTACCAGAAAAATTAACATGGCTATCTCTCTGAAAAAAGAAAAAGCAGCTAATATCCCAGTGGGTCATGTGCTTGGAGTTGTTTTCAAAGTAAATAAAGGCAAAAGGATTTTTCTTCCATGAGGCTTTCCTATGTTTCTAGGGTGGACCTGCATACAGCTCACCTCAGGAATCTAAAAATGGGGGTTGAACTTGACATCCTTAATATTAGAATTTAATCAACTGAGCTAAGTGGCCAAAAATAATCTATTATAGCTTAAAATGAAAAAGTGTTTCATCTGAATGCCAGATAGATAAACGCCAGTATATCTATCAACTTACCTAGAAGTTAAAAGGTAAAACTTGCAGTTGTTCATTGCCAAAATATATACAAAACAAAGAAACTCAACAGAAATTGGCATCTAAACATGACTGCAATATTTGATGAGGCACCAAGATATTTATCAGGCCACAAAAGAAAATATATTATAATTTCTTCTTGCACTATTAAAGGGCCAAGGATATGACATAAAATGTGTCATTTTTGAGGAAAAACACCTAACAGACTGCTTATTTAATAAAATAGTTACTAGAAAAAAATAGAATAAAAATGGATTGTGTGAATACATTTCAAGTTGTGTACCAGCCTCGGTGTGCAAAACCACCTGCAAGAAATGAGAGTCAAAAGCATTAGCATAGGAAAAGACAGTGGGACAGAGGTGTTTACCTGTCATGGCCTGTTGGTCATCCACTGTTAACTTTAAACTTTTTCCACGCCGAACTACGCGCACTGTGTGCCACTCGTTATCATTGAGGTTATAGCCGGCAAAAAGAGTCTCGGGACCTTTGCCTGTAGAATATGCCAAACAGTCATTATGGACACTCAGAATCAGTCAAGCAAATGAACCTCACAGAGAGTGAGAGAAAGAGACAAAGAAGGGGGGAAGGTGAGGGAGAGGGAGGAGAGAAAGAAGAGAGGAAGAAAGAGAGAGAGGAGGGAGAGAAAGGAAAGAGAGAAGAGACGGGCTGGACCAATTTTCAAGCCCATTAGAGTCATAGCAAGCAAGGAAAATGACAAGTTTTACAAACATTCAGGTGTGACCATTTAAGAATCTTTAATCCTACGCATTGATCCATAACAAGTGAATTAACCTGCTGTCATAAATAGGCACAGTCAATACAGCACTGGGAACCCACCCAAATTTACACACACATTTTTAAAAATAAATTCTCTGATTTTTAGTTACCACTTTCCTGCTAACAAAGTCTCTAGCCATCGTGTAACCTCTGAGCTCTAGAAGACATCTGACTGTAGCCCATTAGCTAATCGTTTTCAGTGAGATAAGTCTCCCAGTAGACTCTGGGAGAAGGTACTATCTTGTGTGATGGTGGCAATTCTGCTCTTATACCTGGTACCTCCAGTGCTCAACACGTTCTTAGGTTCTTTAGCCTCCTAAATTTATGGAATGTTGAGTCTAAAAAACACATCAAAATAAACCTTACAACTAATTGACCTGTACATCATAAATCTCTCTGTGTGTGGCGGAGGCACTTCTGGCAGGTGTAGGTATAAGTATTGACTCACAGTAAGTGGATCGAAGAAAAGGAAAGAAAAAAAAAAAAATAGGCACAGCCAATAAAGGGCCAGCTGTTGAGCATGAAGGAAAAGTAGTGATATTAAACAACAGTAGAGAGCAAGGGATTACCAGTGGGCATTGAGTGGGCAAGAAGTATAACTGGGAAAGTAACCGCTAGTGAATCTATATAAACCTATGCAAATGAAATTTAAATGGACTCAGCAGAGACATATTATTTCAGAAAGGTGTTTGGTAGAAATTATTGAAATGATTAAGTTAGACTATATCCGTCACCTCAAAAAAAAAGCAAGGGAAAATGCTTTTAACATAACCAGATATTTTTATTTAAAAAATAAGTATTTCTACTAATGCGACATTATGAGTCATTGAGAAAAAATAACATTAAAGATACATTGTTTGGTAATGAATTTTTTCCCTGGTATTTTTTTAAGTATGGAAACATGCTGATACATTAAAATAATGAAGGGCATTATATCATTGAGTTTCATGTCTTTCAACGAATTGAGAATCAGGATTGGAGTTCACAATTTGTTTAACCAAATTCTGCCAGCAAAACCAATTAATGCCCAAGGATCACAGGAGGATATATGAGAAAGTAAAGATACAGGCCAAGGAGAAGAAGAAAAAAAAAAGAGGAGAGCAAGAGAGATCGAGTAAGAGACAGAGAACCAAGTAGAAGAAACCTCAGGTTTCCATCCACATGAGATCATTGTTTTCTTTCAGAACTACAGCCTATCCACCAGCCTATTGATTTCTCTCTTATGGTGCTACTAATAATTCAAGTGTTGTATCCTTGGCTGGTGTATCTCAGGTTAGAAATGAGCCAGTGATATGAGCTAAATTTTAAAGGATGAATTGCCTCAGTTATTTATATCTTTTTGTATCTTTAGAGAAATTAAATTACAACTCCAGATACATGAATTTAAAACTATTCTAGATATAACAGTTTTAAGAGATTGGTGGCTAAATAACTAGAGAAAGCCTGCTAGTCCAGCAACTGCAAAAATACTTTGAGATCAAATGTTGAAAGCAAGTTCCAGGATGAAAAAAAAAAAACTCTTTCTAAATTCAATAGCGAAGAAAGAAGTGTTTAATAACTCTGCAGCATCTTAGCATCCTGCTGGCAGTAAGGGTCATCTTTCATTTTGATCCTTGAAAAGAGAACATAACATTTTAGAGCTATTTTTATAGGGGACTTTTTTTTTTGTTAGAAATATGTGCTTTTGAAGCAGCTTCACTTCTTTTCTTTTTTAAATATATTTTGTCAAGGAAAGGAAGCATACATAAGGGTGATATCATTGTTATACCCCATCCTGGGCTTGATCTTGCAGTAAAGTCATAATGCTTAATCTATGCAACAACTATTTCCATAACAACAGGCACAAAATCCAATTAAAAATAACCCTTTGGCTCATAAAAATCTCTGTGGGCCAACTTCTAGCTCCTTTCATGCATTATTAAAATTGTGAACAGATTGATTTTAGAAGATAAGGTTTTTAAAAAGGCACTTAATAGTCTCACTTCAACACAATGTTACCCATGCAACATGAAGTGTAATGGAAAGTGCACTAGACTGGCAGTTAAGAATTGCGGTTGCTAGATCATGATTTGCTACTAAAAAAGAAGTTGGGGGTTGCTGAGTGCTTATTATGTAACAGGCACTTTGTCTGTTGTCTTGTTTCACCTTTACATTATTAATCTGCAGATGTGAAACTGAAGGCCTATAAAGCTACAACTACTTGTCGCCAGGTCACACAGCTAAAAAGTGGTAGAACCAAGTTTCATCCTTGGCCTGACCTACTCAAAGCCTGCATGCTTTTCCCTGCATTATTCAGCCTCGTAGTTATGAGAATCTTTGGCTAACAACTGAATTTCTCACTTTCCCCACATTGGAACAAAGGAGATGGAAGAGATTCTCTTTGTGGTGACTCCCAGCTTGCCCTACAGAATGATCACACTGCTAGCAAATCCTACACACCCTCTGCACAAGTCCTGGTGGAAGCAAATCTCTAAGTAATACAATGTCTATCTAGGGATGCTGAAATGACTGCTCCTAAAGATATGACACAGAAGAAGGGACATCATTTTAGGACCTATCTCCACCCATAATCAGCAATTTGCTAACACACTCAACTTCTGGTGGTCTCAGCATTCCCATCCATAAAGTGAGGAGAGTTTCCAGCTGATCTTTACAGTTCCTTTAGAATTTCACTTTCTCACAGAATTTAACATATACAAACTTGTTAAAGAAAGATGGTTTAACTGTTGAAATTTTGAATTTGAGAGTTTGTCCTCTTGCTATAATTTTAATGGCAAAATTATAGTAACTTCAAGCTGTTAATGACCTTTCAGGATTGCCTTTCGTTTGGGGGATATCAAACCATGCATCAATTGTGCCAACGTCTTTCTCCCTGCATCAATGTATTACACACTTAATGTGTGTGTCCCTCAGAATTCACTATGTTGAATTTCTAACCCACAAAGTGATGGTATGAGAAGGTGGGGCCTTCGAGATATGATTAGGTTTAGATAAGGGTGGAGTCCCATGATGGGATAGGGCCCTCACAAGAAGTGGAAGAAACACCAGAGCGTCCCCTCTGCCATGTGAGGATACAAAGAGAAGGCGGCTGCCTACCAGCCAGGAAGAAGGCCCTCACCAAGAGCCAAATCTGCTGACACTTCGATCTTTGACTTCAAGCCTTCAAAAAACCGAGGTGAAAAAGAAAATTCTGTTGTTTAAGCCATCCAATCTATGGTATTCTGTTGTAACAGCCCAAGAAGACTAACACAGTGGGCAATATTTTAAAGACTTTTAAGAAAGTCTACAGCTGGCTGGGCGTGGTGGCTCAAGTCTGTAATCCCAGCATTTTGTGAAGTTGAGGCGGGAGAATCATGAGGTCAGGAGTTTGAGACCAGCCTGGCCAACAGGGTGAAACCCTCTCTCTACTAAAAATACAAAAAATAGCTGGGTGTAGTGGCAGGAACCCGTAATCCCAGCTACTCAGGAGGCTGAGGCAGGAGAATTGCTTGAACCCGGGAGGCGGAGGTTGCAGTGAGCCGAGATCTCGCCACTGCACTCCAGCCTGGATGACAGAGAGAGACCCCATCTCAAAAAAGAAAAAAAAAAAAAAAGAAAAGAAAGAAAGAAAAGAAAGTCCATAGCCTTATGTCTATTAAAAGACATCATTCCTTATGTTTTGTAGGGAGTTTTGATTTGTTTGTAATTTTACACTTGATTTTTACGGTAACACATTATTTAAGCCAGATATATTAATTTTTCATTTTATAGTTAAAGAAGCAGATTTAAAAGGGTTGAGCGAATTATTAAGTCTCAAAGGCAGTAAGAAGTAGAGAGAAGACTGAGATTTTGAGATTTTCTATTTTCATTAAAATGTGTTTTCCACAGAAAATGATCTGCAAGTAGCGTAAGAGGTACAACGGGACTGAATGCTCCCAGCTAATATTTCACCAGACCAGGTCAGAATTCAGCTCTACAGGCTAATGTTATATTAAAGAATTTTAGAACTAGGAGGGACATGAGAAGTGTAGAATTTCAATCGTCATCTACAAATAAGAAACATGAAGTGCAAAGACATTAGATGACGTCCCCATTGTCACAACTGTTAAATTAAGAAGCATAGGTCTCTAGACTCTCAGTCTAACAAGATTTTTTTTTTTTAATTATTATTAAGACAGAATCTCGCTCTGTTGCTCAGGCTAGAGTGCAGTGGTGCAATCTCGGCTCACTGCAACCTCTGCCTCCCGGGTTCAAGTGACTCTCCTGCTTCAGCCTCCCAGGCAGCTGGGATTACAGGCACCCACTACCATGCCCAGCTAATTTTTGTATTTTAATAGAGATGGAGTTTCACCATGTTCGAGGCCAGTCTGGTCTCGAACTCCTGACCTCTGCCAGCCTTGGCCTACCAAAGTGCTGGAATTACAGGTGCGGACCACTGTGCGCCCAGCCCTAACAAACTTTTAAAAAATTATTCTGTTCATTAGACAATGCTGATTTAGAATGAATTTCTCAAGGCACACCAAAATCTGAGTCTGAGTTTAATAAGTCTGTCAGTGCTTGTCAACAGAGTTTGATCTAATCTATGGTACAACAGCCAAATTTTTTGGTTGGTGATATTCACTGGGTCTGCTGGTGACCCTGTAGCTAAAACCTATTGATAACAGATGGAAGTAGAAGCAGTAAACATTTCAGTTTTCCTTAATTCAGTGTAAATTGAGTGTTCTTCCACAACCTACCTATCCATAAATTCAAGGTGTCTCTAAGATTAACTCCTAAGAAGGGCTGGAGTTAACCCTAACTTGAGGCATGGTACCGACAGAGGAAAATGTGTGTTAGCATGTATATGTGTGTATGTGGGTGTGTGTGTGTGAGAGGGATAGAGAGAGAGACACACACTCAAAAGATGGTAGATTTTTGGCCATTTTAGTAACCACATTTGCTAATGACTTTTACTTCCATTTTCAAATCAACATGATTCTTAGGTTTCTTTAAATATTAGTCTCAGAACAAAGGAAATTTCATGCTATAATTTGTAGTTATGGGAGGTAATGGTAAAGAAAACTGGATTTTGTCCCCAGTCTGTCATCAACTAATTATGTCACCTTGAAGATGACATGTATTCTCTCTATTCCTATTTTTATCTGTAAAATAATCCCATATAAAAGCATATTAAAAAAAAAAACTTTCCTACAGCCAACTTCAAACTATTGTCATTCTTAGAAGGACCAAAACTACCTTGCAGCTACATGAAAGAGTGCAATGTTATAGTGAATATCTCTAATTGTGCAAGCTTTTTATTTTTATTATTACTGTTACTAATTTCATCACTTTTGTTTTGGCACAGTAGGCAGAGAGCAGACCAAGCCTTAAAGAGGCTCTTCTACCCAAGAATTACTACACTCAAATGAAGCCAGAGGGCAATATTAATACGTGCTAGAAAATGTGTTTATTATTTTATATAGTCAAATTTTAATGGTGATAACTGTTTTTTTACTTTGACAACATGTAATTATGTTACAACTATTTCTGTTAATCACTATAAATTTTGTTAATCACTATAAATTATGTTTGAAAGTACTGAAGCACAGACTACTAAGTGAATGTATTTAAGAAAGAAAGAACAGCATTCAAGGGATGCATAGCTACTTAGTCCAACTCTCCTTTTACAGACATCTCCGTGGGAGGTTAGTTGCCTTGTCTCTGTCTTCCTTGTTATTGGCAGGGTGAAACTAATGCCTGGGACTTGAACTTATTTAGGACCTAACATGCATTACCTAATTGTCTGCCCAAAGTCAGAGAGGGTAAACACTCTTTGACCTTTGCATATCATTCCTTTCCCTATTTATATTTATACATATTCAAAAAATATTGTTCTAAATACATTTTAAACAAACCCACCTGCTTTGGATAGCAGAATCAGCACAATTTACAAAGAACCTCACTGCCATACACAGTTTCAGAAGCAGCGATGAAACAGGTGTGTTTTTTCACATACCTCTTTACATTTGGTTCAAATGTAGATTCTCACATATTTCAGGGGAGATCTGCATGCATCATAAGAAAAGCTTGAACTTGGTTGAGAGTTATATAAACTTGGATTTGAAAGCAAGTATTGCATTTTCTGGTTGCTTAGGCTTGGGTATGTTAGCTTCTTTGAGCTTTCCTTCCATCATCTATAAATGTGAGATAATAATGCCTACCTTATTCAATAGATTTGTTGTAAGGACTAAGGGATATAACAAATCTAATGTGTTTGGTGCTTTGCACTTTGTGTAATCTCAATGAATATTAATTTCCTTTCTCTCCTTTTTATAGAAAATAAGGTAAATAACAGTGCATGAGTTCTGCAAACCACCAAAGGATCTACCATTAAAAAATGGTTGACAGTCAAATACACTATACACTATATAAAATTGTATATTGAAAGAAACATCCACAATTTTTATTTGAACAGGCACACTGCAGTCTAGCTTTTTGAAATTAGGCCTCCCAAAGTCAAATTTTTTGGAACAGTTGCCATTTTAACCTGAGATTTCACAGTATTTGTGTTTGGTTATTTAATTCCTAAGCATTCACCCTGAATATAAAAATAAATGTAAAATACACTTGCAAGGGAACCTGAAATAGATCAATAACGACATGCTTAATCTTGTTGGGTTAAAATAAGATGTACATGATACTAAATTTGGATGCTTTTTGCTACAAAGCCTTCTGTGCAAATATCTTGTGAACAATTTATACTGGTTTATGAATGTGGAGGGAAAACATAGTGAAGAGAAATAGAGAAGAATAAAACAAAGCTGAGATCCTTTCAAGCAATGCAAGCAAAGACCTCTAAGAGACAAAACTGGCAGATGCCTCTGGAACTGAAAGGTGGATGCAGCTGTAGAGAAACTTGAAAAAAAAAAAAAAAACCATAGCAGTTATATTTGGAGTTTTAAACTCTTAGATGTATGTGCCCCAAGTGTAAACTCAATGCATCTCTACGCACCCTTTAGGTAGCTTTCTCCCTCTAGTGGTGCATATATTTTAAAGAGGTTAACTACATAAATGAACTATCTTTATGATGTACCCTGCTTCTGGTATATATATACTCTGGTATAGTGCAAACCAATTGGTTCTAAAGTTCACTTTATTTGTCTAACATATTCATTGTAATTTCTATTTTAAAATTCTACCTAGTTATTTCAGTGGTTAATCTGACTTGCTCAATTAAACCATTTATCGAGCATGAAGATTTTGATGGGTATTTCTGCAAAACCATCACCTAACAAATTGCACAGATGATGGACAGGCAGGAAGTTTTTTAAAATACTAGAATCACCTTATATGTATAAATTGGTTCTATATTTATACATGATTGTTCAATATATTTAGACCTACAGCACCTGGTAATTGAATTAGGAAGAGAAGTTACAGTACCATAGCATCTGAGAATTATAAAATTTTAAAACTGAATGGTCCATATTGTGTCTGTTGTTTATCCCATTTAGCTACTCATTTATTTTGGGTTCCATGGCACCCATATGCTATTAATTTTGTTTAAAATTTATTTTGTGCCAAATACCGATCTCAGCATTGGGAATATCCAAGTTACAGTCAAAGGAACTTACATTCTAATAGGTCAGAAGTCAAAACACTTTTTCTGTAAAGGGCCAGACAGTAAATTTATTTGACTTTGCCGACCATGTGCTCACCATTGCAACTCTTCAACTTTACTATTGCAATGTAAAAGCAAGCATAGAATGTATGTAAACAAATGGAGTGGTTGTGTTTCAGTAAAGCTTCATTAAAACAGGGAGCTAGCTTGAGAGCTATAGTGTTCAAGACCCTGTAAGATAAACACGTATAAATAATTTAAACGTTTCCCATAAGTTTTGCATTGCATATTAAAGAAATAATAACAGAAACATACTCAAGAATTTAAGTGTGAGGAAACCTGAGTTTTAGATTCGATATTGCCATTAACTGTAATATAACCTTAAAAATACTAATTCTCCTAACTTTTTTACTGCTGTTTGTTTTCTTAAGAAACAACTAAAATCAATTTTTAAAGGCTTTAAGCCCGGGCTCCCCACCCCCGAGGCCACAGACAGATACCAGTCCATAGCCTGTTAGGAAGCATGCCGCACAGCAGGAGGTGGGCAGCAGGCAAGCCAGAGAAGCTTCATCTGTATTTACAGCCGCTCTCCATTACTCACATCACCATCTGAGCTCCACCTGATGTCAGATCAGCAGTGACAACCGATTCTCACAGGAATGCAAACCCTATTGTGAACTGCACATGCAAGGGATCTAGGTTCATGCTCCTTAGGAGAATCTAATGCCTGATAATCAGTCACTGTCTCCCATTACCCTCAGATGAGACTCTCTAGTTGCTGGTAAACAACCTCTAGTTTTACTGATTCTACCTTATGGTGAGTTGTATAATGATTTCATTATATATTACAATGTAATAGTAATAGAAATAAGGTGCATGATACATGTAGTGAAATTCAATTATCCTGAAATCACTCCCGTCTGTGGTAAAATTGTCTTCCATGAAACCAGTCCCTCATGCCAAAAAGTTTGGAGACCACTGCTTTAAATGACACAAATCAATTGCAAAGTCCTTCTACTTATAAAATCTAGGATAAATTAAGTTCCTTTCCTTTTCTGCAAATTTAGAATAGAAACATTCATTAAATGCTTGGGGTGTGTGTGTGTGTGTGTGTGTGTGTGTGTGTCTGCATGCACCTTTGTTAAAAATTTGGTTATTAGGTTTCTACGTATATCAACTTTTCCAGGTACTAACAAGTTTTATTTGGCAGTTGACTTTGGGGACAGTAGTCTCTGGGGTGAGGCAGGACCTTGTGAGAAGCTGGAAGCAAGCCTTGTCATTGTGACAATCATGAGAAGATGGAAGCAGGAGCTACCACTGCTTGATGCCTGAGTCATGGTTGCTGGCAGCAGTACTTCCTACCTACAAATGATGAGAGGATATGTTTCCCAGGTTGTAATTATGACACCTTCAGCCTACTATTTGACTTTCCCATTACTTTCTGGTTTTAAAGTAATCTGTCCTCCAGTTAAAAAAATTCAAAGGAGATTAACTTCTCATTACAGGTTTCTATTTTATCCTTCTCAATTTTTAGGTATTGAGTTGGGAGTGAAACCTGTTTGTTTTAATTTTTCACAAGAATCAGCTAGAACTTTCAATTACAAATTACATTTAGACATGTAAATGGCACTTCTAAATTTTCCTTTTTCTGCGTCTTAACATTACTAGAGGCAGGATGAGCCACATAATTTGAGAGTCCACTGCAAATAAAAATGTGGAGTCCTTATTCAAAATTAAGAATTTCAAGATGGTAGCAGTGGAGCATTAACCCAAGCACAACACAAGCTCAGCATATGGCACGGCGTGACTGCATAAGTTGTATGCTGTTGAAGCCAGTCCTTATTAGGAGTATAAGTTTTGTGCTTATTTATTTTTGATGCTTCCTTTAGTAGATTCTACATTCAGGAATGAGCAGACAAGGCTAGAGGCAAAATTCTTCATTTATCTATGTGAGAAGCATAGTTGAGTCACCTTCCTCATAGTATCCACACTTAATGACATGGCCTCTGGGGTATCAGAGAAGCTGTCTCAGGCTTGTTTTGCTGGCCAGGCCTGGTGCCAATCATGAACTGGGCTTGGTGATACACCAATAACCCTCAGAACCAGGAAGCAAAACTACCTGCTGACCCATGTAACTCCTTTCTCTTTTCCTTCTCTATTCCTCCTCAAGAGCTCCTCAATTTAGCCAAGGATATACCCTTGAGAACTATTCAGAATGTCCCATAAAGAGATGCTTGCTTCCTTTTTTTTAATAAGCAAAGAGATAGAGTCCTAAGGACAGACACATTTCTTTATGCTAAAAATACTAGAAATACTCATCCCAGTTAAGAAGTACTTTGACTAAATGATATAAAGTCAGACATTAAGCTTGATGTTTGTTTTTCAAAAATGAACACTAATAACAGAGAAAGACATTTTATAAACTTTAAAAAATCCACTGGAGAAATTAAATAGTCATGTGCTGACCAACTATATTGCATTTATTTTTTGACCCACACAGACTGTTGAGTTTTATCCTGGTTCTACAAGTTATTAGCTGTGTGACCTTGAGCAACCTTCTTACTTTCTGCATGCCTCAGTATCCTCATCTATCTCATAAGCTAATACTAGAAACAATGTAAATGGGTTTAATGCATCTTAATAACTCAAAACTACTTTTAATCAAAGGTTTAATACATCTTAATAACTCAAGAAGCTTACCATAATCTGATTTATGGTAAGCTTTCAATTATAGTAGTGATAAAAGTAACTATCATCAGTATTATGTTGTCATTTTTATCTTCTCCTCAATGAGTTTAAAATCTCAGAGAAAATATGATATAGCTCAGTGCCTTGAACATAACGGCCATTCACTAAGTATTTGTTGAATGGGTTTATTTGTGTAAACTTTGTGGGACTTTTTTTAAAATGGTAGATGAAATACCCCTTGATATTAAATTAAGCCAAGTAGTTGATGAAAAATAACTCCATCTTTTAATGCCTCCATTCACTAAGAAAGGTAAATATAAAGAAAACTCTGTCCTCCTGTTTTCATATTTAGCAGGATGGAATTTGGTAACCCCTACAGTTGGAGAACTTGAGTAACTCAGTTATCTGGATAACTATTTGGACAGCTTTTTCACTCAGTTACATTGAAAATAAACTTAATGATGCATACAGCCTAGTAGAACAAAATGACCTAAGGTTAGCAGTGAGTAATTTCCGAGTCCAAAGGAAATAGTTGGCTTAGAAATTGGGGGAACTCAAAACTTAATGAGTATTTAATTATAAAAAAACACAGATCTTGTCCTCAAGTGGATGTGACCTTGGAGAGTTGTTGGAAACACCCTCCAGAGAGTTTTCTGCCATTTTCCAAAATGATAGCAAACTTATTCTATTACCTACAAAATAAATTTCAGTATTTCTCGATGCTTCACCTCCTGCTCTATTTCTTCTGGCCTAAATATCATTGCCTATGCAAACAAATAAACAAGGTTAAAATCATCTACTTCATCTACTAAGAAACATTTAGCCTCTGTAGTTTTGTCATTGATTGTACCCATTTATGACAGACAAGGATAAATATCTCTTATGTAAACATATTTCAATGCGAAAAACATACATTTTAAGAATTATAATTTACTTTTTAAGAAGAGAATTAGAGAATTACATTTACAACACAGTAAAAATGAACACAAATTAAATAAATATATTTCTAGAAAAAATGTTCTAAAACTAGCAATCTTTAAATCTAATCTAGCTCAACTGGCAAGTTTAAGAAGTATAATAAAATAAGTCTAATACAATGAAAGTAACAATTCAGACTGTGATTTTATTTTTTTCAAAAGGTCAATTCCAAGGGATGCTTATCACATAATAGGACAGCTAGCAGATATAAAATTGAGTACTAAATAGTTCAATTTGCTTTTGAGTAAGCATTAAAAACTGAAAATGTATTCAGTGTTTGTGTAGTGTGAAAGAAAAGGGTTATACTGATTTATAGTAATACTCATTTAATGTATTTTCTGCAATACATACACAATGCCAAGTTGTCTGAATAAAAAAAAATCAAAAAGCATATGGGTCCTGAGCATTTGGATATTTACAAAATGTAAACTGATATTCCATAAACAAAGCCATGGATTATAGTCACAAATGCAATTTTTTAAAATTAAATGTATCATTCCATGTCTAAATACATCACTGTAATAGTTATAACATTTTTTTAATGAGGTCAAGAAGGATGTACATTTTTTCATAATTCAAGATCAATGAATTTACCTTTTACTTTCCATTTCTTCTTAACATAAGGATAGCTGAATATTATTAAGTACATGACTGAATTCACAAAATTTAGTTCATCCTCAGTATTTTTCAGATATTCTAGTATAAACTTTTTCCAAAAGTAAGAAGCATATTAGAGAAAAAAAACCCCTAAGTTTCTGCCTTTATTAAGTTTATTTATTTTTTCTTCCTTTCTTTTTACTGGGAAGTCATTATAATGCGTAGAAATCTATTTCTCAGTATTGTCAACTTTATGGACCTATTTGCTTAAAGAAAACAATTCTAAGAAATGTGACAAATGATGAATGGTAGCATCTCGTGTCTTGCTTTCTTTTTGTTTCTTCACATAATGATTGTTCAAATGAAGGCTATGGACAAACTGTACATGATTATTAACGCATTCATCATGTGAACATTTGAATGCAATATATTTTTTCTAAGCAATTATATAATTATTAGCTAAACCCTTCTTTATTTGAATTTTAAGATTTTAATGGTAGTGCTAACTTAATTGTTTTCTTTAATCATCACTGGCTTATTTATTAAGCTAGCTTTTAGTCAGTAGCTTGAATTCTGTGATTCTCTTTGACCATTTATTTTAGTAATTGAAAAATATTGGAATTAATTCTTTGAAGTTATCTTTGGGCAAATGTCTTCTGAAATGAATGGCTCACCTTATGCGCCAGGAAATGTTCTAAAATGGCTATTGTCCAACTATAACAATAACTTAGCAATTAAATCTTAGGCCAAATTAACTTGGTTTATCTGAAGAGACAGTGTGTGAAGGTTCCTTGGAACTGGTCAAACCACTGATGGAAATGTTGAGTTATGTCTCTGTGCCTGTTTCTGGTTGATCTTCCTAAGGTAAGATTATGTTAGATTTTCTATTAGTAGGTTACAGTCAAGGACGATAACTTACACTAACACATCTAGAAGCATCTTCTCATGTGTGGCTATTCAAATCTGGTTTATTTCTCATGATCTTGTTCACAGATGCTCCCAACCAGTTATCATCTGAGAAAACTGAGATCACTGAAGAATCATGGTATAATTTCCATTGGTAGACATATTTTTCCTCCCTATTATATGTTACTTCAACTGGCTCAGTGACCTGGAATTGCTTTATATAACCTTGGCATAAAATCTAAAAGAAACAATAGATTACATTTAAAAATATTGTATGTTTTAATCAAAGACAGACATAATGTTTACAAGATGTTGCTAAAATTAGACAACGGGGTGCAAAACATTCCTATACCATGGCTCTATATTTTTAAAGAAGCACATGTTATAGCATGTGTTATATATTAAGTACATAATGTGCCAAGTATTATGTGCTATAAGGGCATTTAAGACATTAATAAAACTTTTCTGTGAAAATTGAAATCCTTGGCTACTTTTATGTATTTTCTGTTTCCTTTAGCCTCCAAATATGAATACTATTTCTGATTAGGAACAAAATGTTGTTCTGAAAGATATTCATTCTATATTGAGAGTCAAAATTAGTAGGATATTTAGCCTGTAAATTAATTTAAAATGTACATGATGTATTACAAATATATGATCTAGTGTAGCTTTATCCTAAATATTGGTGGGATTGGTTTAAATTATATTTTACTTTTACCCACTTTTGATTTTTTAATCACAATAGCAAAGAAAAAACACTGTAGAAATTATAGATGATGAATAGAAAAAAAAAACTAAAAATTACCTCAATCTCACCAGCAGATATAAACATTTAGAGGGATATACTTCCAGAAACATAATAGAAAAGCAATTTTGTTATGAAGGTCCCTTGCCTGTTCCATAATTGATAACTCAAAAAAAATAGGAGATGCTGATTACTTCTTCACTGCCTATTGGCTGAACTAATTTTACTTAATTGATTGCATAAAATTACTTGATTACCAATATATTATTTTTAGCAGTATAAAATTTCTCAGTTGATTTATTAAACAGAATTTATTTTATGGGGTTTCTACAATTTTTATTTATTGTACTCATCATAATGGTCTAACTCCATATTTATCTGCCTATTTCAACACTATTAGGTGAATACGTCTGAATGCTAAGAGAACACCTGCATTATTTGATTTAAAAATTTCTTTTTTATTTTCTTTACTAGAAACTTTTATAATTCATGAAAAATCTGTAAAAACAACTTTAAGACATGTCATTACAGTATGTTAGTTCTATAATATTTTGGTTTTAATTTTTACATGCATAAACTACTTCCTTTGCGCCTACTGAAATGTAAAACATTTTAGATTTCTTTAAGTTGTATAGAAGTTCATACTTATCTACACTGGAAACTTCCTGGTTCCAAAGCTGGTTGATTTCTCCATGTATTTGAAAATTTAATGGGTGCACTTCACTAGAAACCTACATTCTTCATAAGCAACATTTAAAAGGGATTTTGTTAACTCATATCTTAAATCATGCATTTCAAAAGCAATTTTAACTATAACATTTATCTGTAGAAAAAGGCAACTGTCTTTGAAATTTAATTAATTTCAATAGTACTATGCATAAAATATTTTGAGTCTGTATTTAGACTGATCTCCTGGGAAGTGCAATTGGAGAGTGAAGAATTTCCACAATTGTATGAATGATGCACTCAAAGAACAAGTAATAATAAACAATCCAATTTTAAGTACATTAAAAATAATTTAGCCTTTTAGTATTTCTTAATTATCTCCAGGAAAACTGTTTTCATAATGCATTTCTTATCCATCTTGCTTTTTGCTCACATTGTTAATAAGTAAAAGAAGTGGATAAGAGTTCTGAGCACACAAAACATTTCAATCTCCAAATTATTTGACCATCTCATGATTTAAAGAGCCTTGCCCACTTGACTTATGTACCACATGTTAGCCAGTAATATGTTGAACAGATTGTAATTCTCATGGGTATTTTATAGCTAAACTGAAAACAATTTTCAGTCAGACAACATATAGAAAAGATGCTTGTGTAGAAAGCTTGCTGCTCCTACATCTGCTCTGAGGAGAGTGTATCATGTGGCCTCTATTCTAATGACAGCTATTTGGATCACCAGTGGATCCAATTGGATCCAGCAACTGGATCATCTGCCACCAAAACTAAGATCTGGTGAGTAGCTTATGGGGTGACCTGAACTGAAAGATTTGTCCAACGGGACAAGGATAAGTAATAGATTCACTAGATTCTCTTTCTAGAAAAGTTGAATATACAACATATAGAGAGTATACAGTCAGTGAAAGCGATGACAGAAAGAAAGAGAGAGCAGAAAGGAAGAAAAGGAGGGAGGAAGGCAGGGAAGAATACAGTAAAGGAAGGAAGAGAAAAAACTCAAAACAATGGAGGAAGTGGGGTATGTTTAGAAGCAGCTCTTCATAACGACAACAAATAAAAACATCTGGCCAACATGCTGTGTTCCCTTAGATTTGGGGATATTTGTATAAAAGAAACTCCCTTTTCACATAAACTAATAAGAGAATATCAAGTTTAGAATGTTTCTTCTAAAACTTTCTTGGATTTTATAATACTTTTTACCTAGGCAATTGTTATAATGCCGACTCTCAACAATTGAAGAGAATTTGATCAATTTGGTCAATAGTCAAGAATGTTGCATTACTTTGAGAGTCTTTGCAGTATCAATAATGCTTAACGTGAATAAATTAATAACTGTGCTTGGTTTCAACATGCATTCTTAAACTGCACAAAAGAGTAGTTTTTAGAACATTACAACATTTTATATTTGCATATAAGCAATCAATAGACTAATCATTCACTAAAATAGACCAAAGCAATCTACTTTTCAACCACTCACAGTATCATTCTGTTGCCTAACCCATGTAGCCATCTAAATATGCAATGAAAGCTGTATTCTTCTTTATAATCCTCACAAGTTTAAACATGTGGATAATTTAAATGGGCTTCCATTTATTTTTATTTTTATTTTTTTTTTTGAGAGGAGTCTTGCTCTCTCACCCAGGCTGGGGTGCAATGGCACAACCTCGGCTCAGTGCAACCTCCGCCTGCCAGGTTCAAGCAATTCTCCTGCCTCAGCTTCCCAAGTAGCTGGGATTACAGGCACCTGCCACCATGCCCGGCTAGTTTTTTTGTATTTTTAGTAGAGACGGGGTTTCACCATGTTGGTCAGGCTGGTCCTAGAACTCCTGACCTCAGGTGATCCACCCGCCTCGGCCTCCCAAACTGCTGGGATTACAGACGTGAGCCATAGCACCCAGCCTCAATTTCGATATTATTCTAAAGACTCATTGCCATGTGCCAATACACTGCCTGTTTTTATTTGTTTTCTGTCAGAAATCTATGTTCATTCTTTACATTTTACATGCAATTTTTTTTTAGATTTTTGCTGAAAATAATAATTTATAAACTTTCTTTTCATACCCTTCACATATACTTTAAGTAAAACAAAACAGAAACAACAACAAAAAATGAGACTTCTGTTTTCTATATTTATACTTTGAACTTCCCTTATTCCTTGAGCAGCTTCTATCCTAGGCAGGTGGATAGCACCAGTCACTGACAGGCAATGACTGGCAGAACTCCACAAATCAAGTGACTGCTGTGTGAAGGCAGAGGCGAAAGACTCCCTTTTACAGTTTTCTGCTCTCAGGCATCAAGCAGCGACTCTGAACTCAATATTTACTTTATGTTAACAAGCTCCAGCCCCTAGAAATTTCCTCGTATCTTTTTAAGTAGCTTCTCAAATGGCAGCCTGATCAAAGCAATCTAATATGGCTTAAGTGCCAGTGGTTGACATTTTGCATTCTTCTATTGCTTTCCATTTTTATCTACATAAAAATTGGTGATAACTAATATCCATTTGATCTTTTCATTCTGGTAATAAAATAATACAAAGATCTTATTATCTACTCCAGACATCCATCAAAGTACATTTTTCAAAAATATACTATGCGAAGTGTTTCTTCCCTATACCCAAGTCAAAAGCGAGGTTAAATACTTGTCCTTAGATGCCCCTTCTCTCCAATACTTGGGCACTGGACTGCAAATAGGAATTGAACTTCAGCCCTTGATGCTTTTTTCACACTAATGTTATATGTAATTGTGTTGTCTCTGCCTCTTAAATACACTATTTTCTGAGAGAAGCCAAAAGTACTTGGAAGGTCTGCTTCAATATTTTTTTTAACTCCAGAGTTTTTATTCTTCTAAGAAGACAAGAAAAAAGATAACGGAAGAAACAATACTGGAAATGAAGAAGTAAGAAGAGTGAATCTTAATAGAAAGAAAGGAAGTGCAGGTAGGTGGGAGAACAGACAAATGTAATAAGGCATAAAGAAAGCCACATAATGCAAACAAAACAAGCCCCAGAGATCATGAGTTTATTAAATCTATTTTTATATGGATGCAGAAGTGTCCCTGAGGATGGGTGTGGTGGATCATGCCTGTAATCCCAGCACTTTGGGAGGCCAAGGCAGACAGATCACCTGAGGTCAGGAGTTCGAGACAAGCCCGGCCAACATGGCAAAATCCCATCTTTACTAAAAATACAAAAATTAGCCAGGCATGCTGGTGCATGCCTGTAGTTCCAGCTACTTGGAAGGCTGAGGTAGGAGAACTGCTTGAATCTGGGAGGCAGAGGTTTCAGAGAGCTGAGATTGCACCACTGCACTCCAGCCTGGATGAGAGAGCAAGAGTCCATCTCTTAAATAAATAAATAAATAAATAAAATAAACGAAGTGTCCCTAAGCCTCCCAGTGAGCAAGAAGGTCATTCTGTAATTATGCCATTGATTTGGAAAAACAAAAATAATAGAAAGCATAAGAAAACCAAGAAACACAAAAGGCTCCCTGAATCCACTGAATCCACTGCATATTTAAAGTAGTTACTGATATGACAATTAGGACTTACCTATAGTTGATAGGAGCAAGTTTAGTTTTCAAAATGTCAATGTATTTACACCTCAAAAGATTATAGGTCTAACAATTTTTAAGGTTACCAGAAGAAGAGAGAAAGAAAAAAATGGCACTACTTAATCATGCAGTACATCACAAAAAAGGCCAAATTTTCAGAAAAAAAAATACGTAGAAACACATAGCCTAATGAGTTTGGATGTATCGTTTGGAATTATTGGGCACCAAACCTGAAATTGAGACCATCATTATAACTCTGAGATTGACATTAGGCTATGTGCTTTGGCAGATATAAAGAATGCAGAATGAGACTAATGTCCCATACAGAACCTACTAATAATGCACTTGAGAAAATTTCACAAGCAATAGAAAATTCTTTTTGCATTCTTTATCATTTTTAAATGACTTACTAAAGTCAATTAATACTATGGACCAGGCAAGAGACTGTAAAACAGTCATCTTCTCATGCAAATAATTCACGTGCTAGTCACAAAAGCACCTTGTTCAATATGATTTAAGGTTTCAACAATGATTTGTTAATATTTAGTTTTTGTTAGTACAGATTTCTTTGATGATTTTTAAAATAGTCTACAATTTGTGTTCCTTCGTTAATTCAGATAGTTTTTTCCTTTTTATGTTAAAAGAATGTGACTGTACAGTCCCGTCCCATCTACTCTTATTAAAGTATCCTTCACTGTCTAAGAAAGAAAGAGGAGGCAAGGGTAATCTGATTGTCCTTCTATTCCTATCCTGGACAGAGAAGAGTGGTGAGCCATGGATAATTCATTTCTGTGCTCACCTTGCAGCCCATGGATTTGGAAACACTGACCTTAATCTAATCCCAAATTGCAGATAAACATATTTTAGCAATGGTATAAGCTAATGAGCATCAATAAACTGAGACTCGTCTGGGATTGGGTGCAGTCACGCTCTGTCTGTAATCTGAAAGATCAAAACATACATTTGGCAGTGAAATGGCCATTATTCAGAGAGACAGCTTTTTAAAGAAAGTACCCTATCTATAGCTGAAAATAAGCTTTTGTATTTTTAAATGAAAAGAGGCTCTCTTCTTCCATTTAAGGATGCTTGACAGCTTTTCTTCCCAGGGGGGGAAATGGTAGCAATAAGGAATCTGACAGAGATAATACTTGGAATTCAGATCTGGCCTTTCTCAGAGGAAATTTTAACAGAGGGCTGTGCCCTAGCATGTCCATGGAAAACTGTGTCACTGCATCTAAACTACTGACACAAGAGTGGCTGAAAAAGAAACATTCATTCAGGTTTGAATATATGTAGCTAGACCCTCTACCCTCCTCACCTCCCACCCATTTTTCACTGGCAAAGATTAGATAGTCTGACACTATGTATATTTTCCATATAAAGTACAAATGCTGTAAACTTGGTGGTGGGGTAGGGAAAGAGAAAATGACTATAGGAAACAGCAGCACAATTTTAAGTAAAAGTAGAAAAGTGTTTCTGGGGAAGTTTCCATTCAAACTTAATAATTTAGAGTTTAATATTAGTCTTTAATGTAAGATAATCTTTTATGTTTTACTTTGTATATTTCTTGTGATAATTTTCTTAAAAGATATCAATTGAGGTATTTCATATTAATTTCACAATACAGTTGATAGCTTAGGTATGGTACAATTTTTAGAGATAATGGTGTTATCGGCTGTGATTTAATAAACGTACATTAATTTTCTCAGTCTCAGACAAACCTACGGCTCACAGAGGACACATGTAATAACTCAGTCTTTCATTAAACTGCAAGTTATACTGAGATACAGATATTGTTAATTTAGTTTTTATTGAGTACAACATGCACTCCAAGTAGAAATCACTGCTCATTTAATCACTGTGTGTTAGGTTTGCATTATCTGGAATGTAAATTCCTCCCTTTCCTCAAAGGTGAGTCTTTTTTATGGAACTTGGGTTTCTTACTACCCCTGCTCCCTATTCCCCAAATAAAACAGAGGCAAAGGAAATGAAAATGTTACCTGTTCATTGAATGTTCTTTTCAGTGACTGCTGTCAAGTTAAGGAATGCGCAGTCCTGTCCGATGTGTACACTGGAGGCTCACAATCATTAATTGAATTCAAGTATCACATACTCATTAAAAAGGGAAAACAATTTACTAAACAGCAAAAACCTTTGTCCTCAAAGGTATTATTCTGTGGAATATCCAGAGGAAAAATAAGACTGTCCTCAATACCAGAGTCTCATGATATAAGCCAAATGGCAAACGAGTCTAACAAGGGTAATTATACTATAAACATACATTTAAAAAATCATTGACATAGCCACAGAATACAGAATCACACGTCATTTGAATAATTTTCATTAATTGCTATACTTTGCATAGTTATATTTTGTAAATTCAAAAATTCATGCCTTGTTGCATGCTTCATATAAATAAAATAAAAAGAGTACATAAGGTAGAGGTCTAGAAAGGAATATTGGTCCCCACAAGGATTTTCTAAGATGCAGGAGGGATCAAGAAAACCTACAGCCAGAGTGAGGCACAGATCTGGCTTTGGCAAAGGATATTTTGTGAGTTGCCACTTTGCCTGCATCTATGCCCCCAGCTGAAAGCAAACTGGACCTGGTATTAGACGTGCAAAATGTATATCCTTTTAGGAATGCATGGAGGAGATAGAGTTGGAGAGGAGATTACATATATTTGAAAAATTCCACTTACGTGAGAGCTTTGACAGGTTATTTTCAGGAACTATTTTGCTCGAGATCTTTTTAAATGCCTGGGATATTGGTTATAATTTATTAACTTAATTTTTAATAAGTCATCATTCTGTTACTTTTTTATTGGTCTGATTGAATAAACTCATTTTAATGTTATTTTTAAAAGAATATTAAATATATGTGGATAGAATTATGAGTTGTAAGAGGCACAATGTTTGAAACAGTACGTATTTTATTAGGAAAATAGTCTTGTTTTCTCAAGTTTAAGACATCTATTTGTTCCTCAGAGGATGCCTTATTGCCACTTGAAAACATGGCCAATGCTTTGGGGAGTAGACTCCATCAACTCACATTCAGCATTGTTTTGAGAATAGAAAAAAATTCTTTACTGTGACAGTGAGAGATTAGAAACTTTTTAGAACCATTTTATTTAAACTGCTCATGACTTTGTGTTGTGATCATTGGAGATTTCTTAATGTGATCAGCAAAACCTGGAAAGGAAAAACCTGAGCATTTATGTACAGAAATAAATAAGTTTACACTTAAGATAATGCTACAACTCAAAATAAAATCACAGTCCTTATATCCTTTCAGATTTTCATCCAAATTCAAAGAAAACTCAGTCCATGCATCTTTTCAGACTCATCAGTTTGCATGCATGTCACAGATTTGAAGGGTTTTGGTTATTTTTGCAGAGATATGATTAGGATGTAAAAATTCATCATATAAACATTCTTAATGATCAAGGAAGAACGTTTTAGACGAGTAATTTTCTATGTCTATGTAAAACTTTAGATGGGTTTAATAGTAACTCTCGAAGTAAGAGGAATTAAGTATTTTTTTTGTATTTGAGTTAAAAGATAAAGACAAAAGAAAATAAGACCCACAATATTTTCTCCTATTTGGTTATGAAGAGAACAACTGGAGTCTACAAATGCCACTTGCAATATCTAAAAGTCTATAAGGTGCTGGCACATTCTGTTACAAAACACTTGTCACCTCTTTTTCCATATAGAGGTAGGAACTGCAGTGGGAAAGACTTCAGCTGTACAAATTTAAAAATGAATTTTTACAACCCAGATGATGGACTGGTATACTTTAAAAGTGAGTTCATGAGTTTTATAAACACATTTCTCTTGCTCTCTCTCTCTCTTTTTCTTGACTAGCTTACATCATAATGGAGGAATAACATTTTAAAAATTTTGAATAGGCACTTACTGGAATTACAGTTAATCCTGATACAATCTAGATGGGGAAGAATAGATGAAAAATGAAAATTCATCCTTCAAGGTAATAGCTGCAGACATCCAATAAAATTACAGTCCACCCTTCCGGGGACAGACACATGCAAATATGGCCACTCCATATCATTATTCTTTACATACTTATAAAGCCCAGATGTTTTGTTATAAAAGTTTACCATTGGCAACAACAATAGAAGGTTTTAAAAATGGCCAATTCAAACAAAGCTACATGGTGACAAATCTAAGTGAAGTAAAGAATTGTTAAATGTCAAAGATGTTTGGCTTAGACTGGCTGCAACTTTCTCCCCATCTGTGAAAGAACATATCATTGTTTTCCGCAAAATGTAAAAGTGCTCCGTCACAATGGGGTACAGTGCAGGTTCAGCTAGGCTCAGACATCTTGGACCTCCGAAATCTAATATCCCACAAAGGCCAACAGAATCCTTCAGAATTGCAGTGGTCAAATGGAAAGCAAGTTTAAATTATTCTTATCTTACCCTAAGGGTTTTTGTTTTGTTTTTAAATTTTATTTGTTGGGCATAAAAAGGTAACTGCCAGATGTTGGCTGGATTCCATACCTTGCGTTAATTGGAGGAGGAAAGAAACAACTGTATGTTTCCTTTAGAAACTCCAGTGGCTAAGGAACAGTCATTATTCAAGGCACACAAGCCTATGCCTCTCTTAGGAGCTAACAGTGTTATCTCTGTGTAATAAGTGTCATGGTTCCCTTGATTTTCCTTTCTTGATTTTCCCTTTCTTATACTTGCTTTATATAAAAGTAGCTACTATAAGAACAGAACGTCTGGTATGGGTAACACAAACTGTAATTATAGTGGTTATTTTTAAAAGACTATGTAGGATGTTTTATATTTATTTTATATGTATTTGTTGGTTTGGGTTTTATTATTTAATGCCTTTGGGGAACATAAAAAAAAATAAACCTAGATTCTGTTTCCATATAGCTGAGTTTGTCATGTGTCGTCAACCGCATCAGAAAAGTGGTTGCAAACAGCCAAGGACCAGCACCTACACACCTCTTTCTACAGAATGCTTTGCTGTTCGAAAATTCTCATGAGTGTTTCCACTTTGACTAACAGCAGCTTTACTGCATGCAATTAGGCGATTTGTTTTGATTGGCTTGTAATAACCTGTCATCGTCACTAGAGGGTACTCTAACAGAACAGTAAAGGAGAGTGCTCTGTGTTCTTAAAGTAGTATTTTTTAACCTTATTATTTAACTTAATTTCACTAATATTAATTAAATATAATTATATGCAATAAGATACCAATGGGATAATTTTATATTTTATGAGTTATCGTTCTGCCCAGCACAATTTGAAAAAGTAGGTGGGGTTTCCACAAATGCCTTGCCTCATCACAATTTATTACTCCTTTTTTGGGGTAAATCTATGTAGTTTCAAATTTCATTTTTCCCTCTCTGTTTATTCATTTCTATATACGTGTGTTTAACACTGTCAAAAATACAGTAAAACCTCATTAATTTTGACTCCTCTTATTTTGAAATAATGATAACACTGAAAATTTGGGCAGAATATTAATTCTTCCTTTGGTATGAGCAAAGACCTCTTAAGAAAAAAAATTAAACTCATAAACGAACAAGATTTTGAAAAGCCAAGTGTGGGAAGAAAACTGATTTCCAATACTTTATGTTGATGGCATAGTTTGCATGAAACAATGTGCTAATTATAATTAATTTTTATCCAACCATTAAAATCAGCCTAGAGAGCCCTTTCCTTGATAAGACTTTCCAAACTATTATGTTTTTGAGTATAATTTATAAAAATAAAAACTGCTTAAACAAATTTTAAAATCTGCAATTCAGACTTTTTCCTAATTCAGCCTGGTTTTTCCCCATAATTCATCCAGATTGGTGAGGTTTTACTGTAATGGGTCTTTCTTAACGCTACAATTAAGCAGGAAAGCATTATCTTTCTGTAGAAGAGCCTGTGTCTCTAGTGTTCTCATGGCTGTTTGCTAAGGGCCGCAGACTTTGGGCATTGAAGGGCTGTGGATCGCTGTTTGATAGCAAAATACCACCACACAGTACTCCGAAACAGAAAAGACGGGGTACCACAAAGGTGATTATTCAAAGGAGAAGCCCATGGAGTAGAGTAAGAACAGCTCTTGATCTAGATAACAAAGCAGAAATTTGATATTTTGTGCAAATCCTTTCTAAGAAGACATGTTTTTATTTATCTGCAAGGATGTCACCTACAACCGATCCAAATGTCAGTGAATATATCAACAGAAAATTCAGCTTGAGGCAACCTCAGGCTTAATAATTTATATTTTCAATTAACCTCACTGACAGACATGGCTTCTCTTTTAAGAACCCTCAGTGGTAGAAATCACAAAACAGTAAGTTATGTTAAACATAAAAAATAAAATAAAAAATAAAAAGATGGCCCCGAAAACCTCAAATTACTTTAAATGATGGAAATAAGACCATTAAGTGTTTTAATTTTCCATGGCAAACAGGCTACTTGATCAATGTTTGCAGGCAAAATTGAACAAAAAGTAAAAAAGTGTTAGTTCAATGGGGGAAGGCAGGTTGTTACCTAGATTGACCGTCAGTTTCACACGTCCTGCGTCTAGCTCCAGGCGGAGGGTGTCAGCAGAGTCTCTAGAAGTGGTTGCCATCAGAATGCCATATGCACGCTGGGATCGGAACCGTAAGGAAACATCCTCAGCCTCCGTGTGCATGACTACCGGGAGCTGAATTTTCATAAACATGCTCCCATCATAGCTCAAAACCGTTGCCTCTAGAGATGGAAAATGAATATGATAAGTTCTTGGATGGTATAGCGCATTAATACTTTAAAGAGGAAAAGGATCATTTATTATCACTTATTTAAGACTTCTAGAACACAATACTACAAAATCAATTCATCTTCTTCAGAAATAAACAAAACTGTGAGCTGGAAAGAGAAGTCACAGTAGAGGACTTCCCTTGTGAGATATTTGCTAAAGCCCAGAAACAGAGATGTCAGCAGTTCCTTTTTTTTGTTCCCAGAGCACTTTCTACCTATAGCATTAATCATGTTGAATTTTGAGTGTTTGATTATGTGCCCCCCTTCTCAAGAGCAAAGATCACGTTCTTTTGTACAGCCACAGTGTGAGCCTAGTTTGAAACACCAGCAAAGTTGTGGATTTTTTTTGTTGTTGTTTTTGTTTGGGTTTTGTTGTTTGTTTGTTTGAGACAAGGTCTGTATCCCCTAGGCTGGAGTGCAGTGACAGGATCTCAGCTCACTGCAGCCATGACCTCCTGAGCTCAAGCAGTCTTTCCACCTCAACCTCCTGAGTAGCTGGGACCACAGGCGCATGACACCATGCCAGGCTAGCTTATTATTAATACTTTTTTCTAGAGATGGGTCTCCCTATGTTGCCTAGGCTGGTCTCAAACTCCTGGACTCAAGTGACCCTCTCGCCCATGTTCCCAAAAGGAACCTGTGCCCAGCCTCTAGCAACTTTCCAATGCATGTTTATGTATGGTAAGCCCACTGACTAGTTCTGTGAAATTAGTCAACCTTGCCTTGGCTCTGAATTATTCAACTGCACAACGAGAGGGTACTGCCAGAAGGTTTCTCAGGGCTTTGATCTGCTCTAAAAACCTGTAGTTCTAGGAGAAGTTACTGTCATCATTTTTTTTTCATAATCTCTACCCTGATAGAATTATTTTTAAAAGAAAAAAAAAAGAAATATGGCTTAACTATAGGAACTGGGCCAATAGTTTACCAAAGGTGATGTTCAAAAAGAAAAAAGAAAAACTGATATTACCAAACAACAGATAATACTTCTTTTGAGCCATTATGTTTAGCAAGGTAATTTTTACAAAGGCTTCCTTTTAAGGAACTGTTACTTCCTTTTAAGATTAATTTATAGAAGAGGAGTAACTTTAAATATTATCTATAAGCACAACCCTGGTGTCCTGAATAAGTTGTCATGCAAAGCAGTAATGATGTGCTTTTGCTATACTAAATAAGCATGGGGGTGGGACTGGGGAGCTTGTGCGGATGTTTGTTACTAAACTAAGGCAGATGGCATCAGTAGGGAGGTTGCTTAGTACTGTCTTAAACACACAAAGAAATGAATAAAAAAAAAAAAACTGTTGATGACAACCTGACGGCTTAAAGAAATAGTCAGGACTCCTTAATGTTAAGCACCATATGGTAGTGGAATATTGCAAAACAAGCGTGAATCTGTTTGCTTTCTCATTGGTTCTGATAACTCAGGATGCTACTTAATAAAGAAAAACTACCTGGAATTAAAATGAACCAGGAAATTTTCATTATTTTGCCTACTTACACAGCATAGCAATTAAGTGTACTGATACAACTGTGTTCAATATTAGGACTACATTTAGAGTTGTGGTTTTGTAAGTTTATTTTTCAGAAAGTCAAGTACTGTTTCTATAAGACTTTAATCACTATTTGTTGTCATGATGGGATTAAGTGAGATCCAGAACCTCTCTAAGCACTGAGTGTTCCAGGTCTCCCTGCTTAGGTTAACTCCCTTCTCTTTTCCATCTACCTCTTGACTTAAGAGATCTCAGTCAACTCATATGCTCACTCCTCTAATATTTATTAAGCGTTCTGACTTCTCTCCTGAGCTGTAGCATTCATTGCCTATTGGAAATTTTCAACTGGAATATGAAATTTCAATTGGAATATTTGAATTGGAATATTATTAAACTCTTAATTTACTCCCTTCAAAAATGAACAAACTCAAAACATGCTCCTTCTTCAGTCTTCTCCATCTCAGTAAACATGATAATCTCATTGCTCAGACCTAAAGCTTTCTGACTTCTCTTACTCTCTCTGCCATGTCCAATCCATTTGCAAGTCTGCAAGTCCTAAAGGCTCTAATTCCAATCCACATTCTGAATTGATTGCTGTTCAACTCTGCCACTAATGTCCCTCAGACTTTGCTCTCATCTCTCACCTACACCACTGTAGTAGCTCCCTCAACCATGTTCCTACTTTTTTAAACCTACAAAGATCAGTGTGACCCTGGCCCCAGTCCATCTCTCTGGCCTCAGCTTTAAGCATGTCCCGCTTCTTGTTCAGTGAGCTCCAGATACACCAATTTCATGATCTCACTGAAGTGTTTGCACTTTTAGATCCCTCTGTTTAAAAACGTTTCGCCCCAGATCTTTAAATAGCTGGTTCTTTCAGCATTTAGGTCTCTGCTTAAATGTTACTCCAGAGAGACCTGCTACCCCCTCCAGTTATTCAATATATATTCACCATTTCACTTTATTGAAATGACCATTTCTTGTTTGTAGAGTATTATCTGTATTTGCCCTTTAGAATACAAGTACCTTGAGGGCAGAGATCAGTCTCTCATATGCATTGCTCTACCAGCAGCAAGTGCCCCCACAATGCCAGGCCCACAGCAGAGCCTCCATAAATATTAATTGAATCAATAATTGCACACACACACACACACACACACACAGTGAGCTAATTTCAATTTGAATACCAAGCTTACATAAAAGCTTACCAAAGAAATTAAGTATTTATTCTGCTTATTGCAAGTGAAATCTAATTTCAGTACTGTGCATGAATGAAATATGTAATAAGGTCCACTTTGAAGGCCAAAATTGGGCTGCAGAAGATAGGCTAGGGAAGTGTCTATTTATCAAAACAGGGGCCTCATGGTTAGGCAATGCCCTAAGCACTGATAAAGCAAAATATGGTCTTTCAAAAATATAGTGGTTCTATATAATATCATATTTTTTTCAATTAGACAAAAAGTTTCCCAAATGGGAGTAAAATCCCAGTGGTCAAAGACCAGTGCAAATAATCAAATTGCTGTTGCTCAAAAAATAATTAAAACCTGAGTGTAAAGTTATAGTGAATTCTAGAGAGAAAAATGCTTGTGGTATAATTTTAAAAGAAATTTGATCTTTACTTTTGTTTTTCCTAAACTAGACAATCATGACCCATATCTGTAAAGCAACAAGTACCCGAATAAAAGTGTAAAAGTCATTATCATGTGTTCAGTTACTTTGGTTTCATATAGATAAAAGGATCAAAACAGTGTTTGTTTTCTCCTCTTTATTTAGTCTCTATAACTAGGCTCTATTATTCAATAATCACATTTTTGAAATAATCATATTCTTCTGGGAAAAGTAGCTTGATTTGATTGAAAACTAAATAGGGGGCACCTCCTTTAAGAAATACAGATGACTGACAATGGATCATAAATATAGTGTGAAATACAACCCAGAGAAAAAAATAATCAGAATCATTAGCCTTTAACATTCTCCAAAAAGCTGCAGGACTGAAATAACATAGTAAAGTAATAAAACTAGAGTGCCCCCGAGTGTCATGTTAAATAATTCTCAATGTGAAAATAACTTGTTGATAAACGACAAATGAAAGCCTAAACGATTCCTCATAATTAGAGTTAATGTTTAATTAGACAAGAAATGGAAAATGCACAGGGTTGTAGTCTAGAGTTGCCAAATAAATGGTAAACAACATTCTGACATTTGAAGGTTATGCTATTTGGCAGCATCCTTGAACACTAGTAAAATTATTTCATCATTTAGAATATACAATAATTCTTTAAAAGGCTAATTCCAGTACAATACTTCCCACTGGGGGAGAAAACCAGTTTCAACTTTGTCTTCTATATCTCCTCCTCCCTTGTCATTAAGTTTGATAAATTTCCTTTTCTACATTATTCTTTGTTGCAGTCTAAAGTGTACACCTGTGCTCAGTTTTGCCGAAAGGCAGTCACATATTGTGATCAACGATGAAAATCAGACAGGGAGCCAAATTATATTGCTCTGACATCTGTCCCTCCATCTGTTAGAATTTAACAAACAGTATAAAGCAGATCTCTGATTATATCAATGCTGTTATTCTTACATATAACAGAATAATTTTTAAATGATCAAGTCTCCACAAATTCTCAGTTTTATTAAAAATAAAGCAGAAGGGAAGGTGCTAAATTTAACTTTTATTCATTGAACATTATTTCTGTACTACTCCTTCTTATAGGATCAATACATGTAAAACAAAATACTCTCTTCTTGTCTGCCTAAGTTAGCAAGTATTTTGTTCTTTCTTATAAACTCCTTTGCTTCCTTAGGCATGATAAACATCTCCTATAATGCAATTGCAACATAATTTTTCCATGTTGAACTTTCTAAATCCAAGGAGCTGAACATGTTTTTTAATTACTTTGAATAATTATTTTCATAAATTATAAATTATCAATTTTTGCTCAAAGTTAATAAGAAAACAACTTTAAAAGTTCTCTTAAAAAAAGAAACTTCAAGAGTTGTCAACCCTTATTTGATCAACAACAGCCTTATGTGACCAATGTGTGTCTGGAGAAGAAACTCTGTCAAAGCCCCCTCTTTTAAATTGGAAATTCAGAGGTTCAGGCACGATCTTGTGTTAACTGAACTAGGGCATAATAGCCAGGAACTGGGCAGAAGCCAAATTTTGTGGTATTGAGCATGACAACCATCACACATTTCCTTTGCTTTCAGGAGGCACCCTAACGTGAGCAAGAAAATTACTTCTGAAAAGCAAAGGACTCACGCAATACACATGGGTAGTCCAGTAACAAGAACCACCCAAAAATGCATACAGCCAATCTGGAGACAAAGAAATCTGCAGAAACCTCCAGCCTCCTATCAGATAAAGACGTATGCTGAATCCCAATAATGAAGTTTGCTATTAAATTCTCATTTACAAATCTACATATGCTTGCTGCCCCTTTTTCTAATCATTGCAATATATAAATATTTCTTCTCTCATCCTGGCTCTGAAAGATCTACAATTTCTATTTCATTTTTGCCATATGTAGTAGCGGAATATTGCCACAGGGTGGTACACCACGCATAGTTAACAGAAAGCTTCCGTAATTCATGTGACAGTTGAGTTATACCCTTTTTTCAGCTTCACTTAACCAAGAGGCATCAGAACAACTGGCAGCTCTCTGGGTGATTAAAATTAAAACAAAACCTTAAATCGTGCAAGTCCACTAATCTCATATTATGCGTAACTGTATTATACCTTGCAAGCTTTGTTACATTGTTCATCCTTTTGGCAATTTCCAAAAACAAAACTAAACAAACAAACTAAAATTAGGAAGCAAAATGCAAAGAGGAAACTTATAAAGAACATACACCATACTAACTAAACTATACAGAAATAGCTAAGTTGTACTGACAATTCACAGAAATGCCGGTTAGGTACTATCATAAAGAGAATGAATATATCTGTATCTATGTGATAACATACCCGTCTACTGACCCATCTAATTGCATGACCCACAATAATAATAGCATATGGTAAGTGGTTTAATATATGATTTCTATGTTACTATTAAATATTTATATTATTAATATTAATCTCAGAACTAATAAGTTGATGTACCTCCTTTTTAAGATAAATAACCAAAATCAGATTTCAATTTTGGGTTTCACAAAACAACCCCTCTTTTTCCTAGGAGGTTTTAGGCAAACTGAACTGAACTATTTCAGGAATAAAAAAGGGAAACAATAAATATTCATAGCTTAAAAATAGTTGCCAGGTAATTTTAGGCTAAATATGTAATAAAGCAATGTTATTTGTAGCAGGTGAGGACAATGGAACAACTCATCAATATTTTTTCATATTGATTTTTAGTTCCATTGTTGAAAATAAGTGGCAATAGGTATAGTGACTAAAGCATTTATCTGAAACACTGGGTCGATGGAAGAATAAACTTAGAACTATTTGTTCTGCTATTTATTCCTTTAGCCTGTTCTGCAGATCAACTGGGACGGCTATTGCCCTTCAGTTTTCTTTGAATCCTCATTCCTTTTATTGTATAGGGTGAAAAAAAAGAAAAAGAAAATGTGGGTTTGCCTCCTGTTAGAAAAAGAGAGGCAGCACCTGCTCAGAACTTCAATAGGCACAGCTAAGTCTTAACAGCAAATTGGTAAATGAATCCTCTGCAGTTGGTTAGGTCCTAGCCAAAGTTAAGTACTTTTTCTATTAGGGTACACTTCCAGAAACGTTGGTGCACCTTAGATGATTGAAAGCCAGCTTACTTTTCAGAGAGGATATTTCCTCTTTTGTAAGTTGACTGAAGTGAAATGAGCAGGCTAACTTAAGTCTCACCCAGTTGTGTCAGGGAAGTTGCAACTCATAGCTTAGCTTGCCTCAAATGCCATTTCTTAGCATGGGTATTAGCACTAGAAGCCATAGGTATGTCTAATTCATGCCTTTTTTACTGTCTAATGTTCTGAAGTTAAAAACTGGGCAAAAAAGACAGCAGTTACTGTCTATAATACATCTTAGGCTCATATTCTAGAGGATACTAAAGATTCAAGTTTCTATTCCTGCAATATACTTAAGAACTGTGTCCTTTCAGAATCAAGCTCTTTGAAAAACATTAAGAGCTCATTAGTAATCCATGTCAGGTATGGCTGCTCAGCTTGCAAACAGAGTTTACTTCAGCAGAGTATACATTACGTTTCAATGGTCAGTGCAGGTATGAGGTCAACATTTAATAAACTTTTCATCTCAGGGAGTTGGCTATTGGGGTTTTAGAATCCTACCTCTCTCACAGGACCTGCCAAGATAGCCTGTTCCGGAACAATCACAGACATATCTGTTCCATCCATCCCTGCACATGCCATTGTTTTTGCAAGGGTTGCTAAGGCACGGTTTTGCTGTTTCCTTTGAGCAGGAAGGCTTCACTCCAGCAGTACTTTGAACTTCAGCCATTTGCCGGATATCTTTGCTTTGGCCATCGATGAACAAATCCCTGATGCAGCCCACGTAGCCATAGTTGAGCAGAGCAGTCCACACCTCGGTGGGGAAGACAAGGCCAGCTTTATTTTCTGGCAGCCCCCCCAGGTACAACTCATCATCCAGGTCCAGAATCTCACTCTCACCAGGAGCAGTGTAGGGAGTACGCAACGTGTTGACAGAAATGGTACCTATTTCAAAGAGAGGAGAATGCACAGGTCTTTAAAAAGCACCAATGTGTTATAATTATCTTTCTCTCTTTTGTCTGCTTGATGGTTAACTCCTTGGAGGCAGACAATTATTATTATTCTTTCTATCCTCACTTTCTGGTATTTCCTAGAGAAATTAAGATATCCATGGTATTAAGAAACTTTAGAAATAAAACAGACTAAATGGTTCCATTTGAACTTGAGAATGGAAACCAAAGTGTACAGCCAACAAATAGTGTTTGAGAGCCTCAAACAGTTCAGTCAATGCATGTATACATACATTAAAAATAAAGAAACTGTAATTCTGTATCAGTCTCTAGAAGAAAGTCAGATTCCCCTGGGTTAGTGCTTGTTTTCAAAGCCAATATTAAATTGCAATCCAAAGAAAGATTTCATGTTCCTATTTTAACTGACTTGATTACTTTGATTGAGCACAATAGTTTCACAGATTACCTATGTCAAAACCTGACTTCATCACTCCTAGCTGTATAAACCTATTGATTAACTTACATAGTTTTGTTTCCCTTATTCATAATATGCACATAATAATATTACCTACCTTATAGAGTTGCTCTTAGTGTTAAAATAATACTAGTAATGTACATGGTTTATAATAAGCACTGTATAAATGTTTGTGATTATATTTCAGTGAAAGAGTCAAGTAAAATCAATTGCTTCCTTATTTGTAAACCAAGCTAGTTACTTATTTAAATTAACAAGGCTTTCTTTTTCTCACTCCAAATGTTAAGGAGAAAAATCTATTGGTTTATAAATACAAAGGGCTCTAAGTCCTAAGTATGGAATAACCAGGTATTCATCTACATGGGATCATTTGAGGGTCACAGAAAAATATTAGTGGAATCTATGAAAAAAAAGAAAGATATAAAGCATATTCCTGATCAAAACGTGCACACACACTGTCATATTACCAAAATTCCACTGATACTTTATCTTCAGAAAGACCTTTGTACAAATGCAACCATGATACCTGAACAGAACACCACAAGGACCCACAACCACATTATCCCAGAATTATTTCTCAGCTCCAGATTATAAGGAAGGATAGGAAGAGTCTGATGAGAGAGAGAGGATGAGAAAAGGTCTGATAGCATGCTGGGGCATGGGCACAGAACCTCAGGTATTTAGGGAAGAGACACAAGAGAGACCTGGAGATGGGAGGTGTGATACAGAAGTAGGGACAAAAAGAAGAAGTGGAGGGTAGGTCAGGTGTGTGTAGGGAGACACATTTTAGTTGCTACACAGAATACCAAAAGCCCGCCCCAAGTGAAAACACATATCTAACTAAGGATGTAAGGCTGTGGGCCCTGATGTGCCCAGGAGTATTCCAAATCCCAGAAGAAGGGCCCCCTTCAATCTAGGCAGTGTAATGGGATCTGTCTTTGTCAGGGAGAAGGGCATGGAAGCCACTGACAAAGACTGCTCAGGTGGCCGAGTCATTAAGAGGATATTTGGCTCTCTAGACTTTCAGAGAAAGAAAAGGGAAAAGCTCCTAGGGGAGAAACACTCAAAGGCATTGCTATTTTGGCCTTCCAATGAGGGGAGCAAAATGGAGATTTCCTAGGGAAGCAGCTAAAAGAGAAAAGGACAAAGTATTCATTTTTACTGTTCACATTTGTACAAGTGTCTAGAAGAAAACTCTCATTTAGGAACATATGGGAACCATAAAATCCTATTTAGAAAAATATAAAGCATGGCATTTTAGGGAAATAAAATTTATAATATTGAGAGAGAATGGTGGCTCTTTTCTATTTCAAATGGAACGATCATTACACGCATTTTAAAGCATCATTTTGTATATAGCACTATTCAAAATACCTAAGAAGCGAATAAACAGATGGTCCCTATCCTCTGCAGTAGCTAATGAAAGTTAGAATATGATGAGAAAGAGTGTCTTCTAATGACAAAAGGAAAGGTGGACACTTTGAAAAGCACATATTATCATGGAAAGCAAAGAGTTACATGCAATGAACAAAGTCCCATGTTCTTTTTTTTTTTCTTTCTGAGACAGAGTCTTACTCTGTCACACAAGCTGGAGTGCAGTGGCAGGATCTTGGCCCACTACAACCTCTGCCACCTGCTTTAAGCAACTCTCATGCCGCAGCCTCCCAAGTAGCTGGGATTACAGGTGTACGCCATCACAGCCAACTAATTTTTGTATTTTCAGTAGAGATGGAGTTTTGCAGTGTTGGCCAGGTTGGTCTTGAATTCATGGCCTCAAGTGATCCACCCACCTTGGCCTCCCAAAGTGCTGGGATTACAGGCGTGAGCCACCACACCCAGCCAAAGTGACATGTTCTTAAATAAAAGAGAGAAGGATTCTACTCTATTTTCCAATTAGTTCAATAAGCCTTCCTAAAAGCAGTAGAATTTTTGAGGATTTGACGAAATGAATATCCACTATTGAGAAATTGAGAAGAAATGTTAGGAGACACGGAACTTAGCAAAGGAACAATGACAAATTATTCCAAGTGTGGTGATATATTCAAATATACATACATATAAACATATATGTATGTATGTATTCCCATATGCTCTTTTTATTCAGCTCAGATGGGGAAAAAAGCCCTTGGAAAGGCTATACTGTCCTTGCTCAGGGTATCGTAATTCTGACACTAAGAGGAATCCTGGAGGACTCCTGAGTCGAGGAAATTCATTGGCTTCCACAACCCACTTTCTCCCCCTATTCCATGTAGTTTCCATACATTGGTGCACTGTGTCTGCACTCACTCTAAGGGGCAAAACGGCTGCCAGGTGGTTTAGACAATCATTCATGACAGTTTGTCTGACAGTAAGGATGGAGTAATTGTGTCTCTTGATTTTTATTTATGGTGTGTTAGTGCTTGCTTTGAGCAAAGTATTGTAAGAGAGTTCAAATAAGTTATTTTAAGAATGTGCTTGATGATATGGACAGGGTAAGATTCTTACTATAAATTTATCATTAGACTTGAGTTTTCTGAACACGGTCATAAAGACCACAATTTTCAAATATCCCAGTGCACACTTAAACACACATCCACCCACCCACCCACCCACACACAAACACACACTCTGAAACAAATGTTTAAAAGAAAAAAAAATATTTAACTCTACAGCCTCTGAAGCACTTTGATAATTTCTCTCTCATCATATCATTTTATTAAAACAAATGCTGGACCATCAATGGATTTTAGCACCAGCTAAAATGTTGTAACCCACGGTACAAAAAAATAAATAAAAAACAAAAACAGATTTAAGGGTTACTATCACAAAGAGTAAATTTCTCCCATAGTTCCCTATTGTCCCTTTGAAATACAATTGTAGAGTTCTCATAGAAAGAACAAGCAGGCCAGGCGTGGTGGCTCATGCCTGTAATCCCAGCACTTTGGGAGACCAAGGCGGGTGGATCACCTGAGGTCGGGAGTTTGAGACCAGCCTGACCAACATGGAGAAACCCCATCCCTACTAAAAATACAAAATTAGCCGGGCACGGTGGTGCATGCCTGTAATCTCAGCTACTCGGGAGGCTGAGGCAGGAGAATCGCTTGAACCTGGGAGGCAGAGGTTGCGGTGAGCCGAGATCACGCCATTGCACTCCAGCCTGGGCAACCAGAGCAAAACTCCATCAGAAAGAAAGAAAGAGAGAGAGAGAGAGATAGAGAACAAGCAACAAAACATGAGACAGAAAGAAAAAGGGATATAATCCTACCTTTAATTCAAATTTAATCCAAGAAAGACTAGAACTTAAATTGAGCTCTGGATTCAAAGTTAAGGAGACACATCAGGTAAATGGATGGATCAGATATCAGTCATTGGAATATTATGCAAACAGACATCATAGGATGAAGAAAACAGGGCTGAAAATCAAGTACTACTTTATCTATATGCTTTGCTAATTCGTACGAACTTGTATTTTAGAAAATCTTTGTAAAAGATATGGCAAATAATCAGAAAGTAAAGAATTTAATTCAAGTGGGATGGAAACAATTATTTTTATATTTTGAAAATTCATGGAGTAAAAAATGGTTTGAATTAATAATTAAATTTTATTACTGAGACAAATGCAAATAGAAGTTTATATTTTAGCCTAAACATGTGTCCTGAAATAGACACATTTCCAATAAGGGATTTGAATCCCAGATCTCCTTAATGACTTTTACTATGGATATGAATCAAAGAACATATTCACCTAGCAAAAGAGTCATCACAGAATCCAAATTAGTTTAAACCAATTTAACTCATAGATATGAGCATAGTGAAATTTAAATATTAAGGTTCCCGTGTGCTTATTTTATTATAATTGAGTTATAAAATCAGTGGTTACAAAGAACACATCAAATTAATATTTAAACCTGGTTCATTGATAATTGAAGAAAATTGAGTAGTTGCCAAACTCTATATATCAATGGAAAAGGAGAATTTTCAAAGGCTGAGGTATATAAATGTTATAAATACATTTTTAAGAGAAAACAAAAATCTAAATATATTAATGGGTCATCCCTCTATCTTTTTCCAGGAACCACAAATATTGACATGTTCTTTTTTAAATAGTTTGATTCCTTCATACATTCTACCCCTTCTACTAAATTTATATTTGAAGTTTCTGGTAAATTAACAAAATATTTTATGTAAACATTGTTACATTAAGGCTCCTAAAATTGGGGAAAAGTTCATATTTGAGAAATTATCTAGATCAGGGTTTCATGCTTCACTATTTAAGAATCTGAAGCACCCTGCTATGCTATTTTATTTTTTAAAGGAATGAGATCGCAACTAAAAATAATTTGTGGACATACAACTTTTATAATTTTAATGTAGAAACGACATTACATTATATTCTTACATGTAAAGCTGTTTTTCACGACACATGTAAGAGGTAAAATGAAGGTGATAAGCAGACAAGGTAATATTTAAGAATATTCATAAACAAGTAATAAATTTATATTTCATGTATAATTGTATGCAAAGGTTCAAAAAACTTTTTAAAACAGCTCTTAGTTATAAAAGTGGAAATGAAATTTACAACGTAGTGAGGTAGTTTTTCATTACCTATTAGTTTCCATTAACTTTTCTATCCTATTTTTATTGTCTGTTCTACTTCCATAAGATTAGTTTACAGGGTGAGAAGAAACACAGAGTGAAGGTGAGATTTAAAATAAGTTAAGTTGATGTCAAGAGTTAAATTACTTCAAAAGTTTAAATTACTAGGAAATGAGGAGTAGAAAATAGTATGCTGTAATAGGGAACCCTTTTTCCTAGTGAGAAAATCTGATGTTCCAGCTCTTCAACTAACTAGCTAGCAAGTTTAGCCAAAGGATAGATTTGTTAGGCTTCAATGTGGCCCTTATGAAAAATAAAGAAATTCAGTAGATGGATTACTAAGATTCATTTTTGAATAAACAATTTTTAAATTACTGCTTAAATGAATTGTTTAAATTAATGTCAATTTTATCTATACTTAATTCTGCTCCACCTGTACCTATACAAATGAATCAGATTTCACAAAGTTACAAATTTACTTGTCAAATTCCTAGTCTAATAACAAATTCAAACTTGATGAAATATGCACAACATAAGTAATAAAAGCAGAATACAACATTGACAATAGGGTATAATGTAAAATGTAAAATATATAATTATCATAAAATAATTTAAAAAAAGAACCAACATATTAACAGTGGGTATTTGGTGATAGTGTAATTATGAGTGTTTTTTAAAAAATTTCTGTATCTTTTTTAAAACCAATGTTGTCTATGAGGTTTTTAAAGAAATAAAATTAACTGTATTTGAAAACAAAACAAAAATACCATCTTAATATTCCACTCTCTGCTTATTACCATCTGTTTTCTGCTTACTTGATTCATCTGTGAGCTGGGAACTTCAGTAATTAAATCAATATATGAAAACAGAACTCTTACGACAAAAATTTAAAAGTTTAATAATATCTGGTATTGGCAAGAATAAGGGGGAAAGCGCACTTCAATTACTGTAGATAAGAATGTAAATTGAAACAGCAGTTAGTAAACTAACCTGTCATTATCTTTCAAAATTAAAATTACAATTAATCCAGCAATCCCAATTCTCACATTCAATCCTAGAGATATTCTGACCAATATACAGAAAGATTTCATGTATGAAGGCATTATCTATAAACTAGTTTAAAACACTGAAGGTTTAAAAAAGTAAAAATTCAAATGTTCTTCAACAGAGAAATGCCTAAATATCAGTATGTTCAAACTAAGGTATGTATGGTGTCACTACAAAGAATGGCACAGAGAAAGCTCTCTTTACGTTTTTTTTTTGTTACACAGTAATTGGTAAACTATAATCTTGACTACAGAAAAAAGGCTGTATAAGTATTTGTGTGTGAACATATTTATAGATATCTTGATGCCTAGAACAAGAACTGGGAATTTTTCAACGCCAAATTATTTTAGTGGTTATCTATGGAGAACAGAGTAAATTGATGAGGGAATGTGTGGTAAGGGGAAACGCTTCACTTAGGTAGTTTTTGAATTGCCTGAACGTATTCACCAAAAGTATGTATTTATATATTAAATACATCATGCATTACACAAATGCACATATATAAACACACATACACATTCACAGCAATGTATAGACACATATACATTTTAAACATGATCATACACAATGGAAGGTTGTAAATATCAATCAAATAACATTCTGCAGCAATTGAAATATTAGTTTGCAGAAGTTCCACAGATTTCCACTCAGCATTCCACAGTAAGGGTCACTAGGTCTGCGTGTGGTCAGTAAACTGCCTATCTTCTTAGGGTGCTACTGATGCCATAGTCCAGAGTCTGCCCCTTAGCTAGGCAAGCCCAATGAAGAGATGTGGTAGATTTTCAGAGGGCGGTTTCATTTCCCAGGTTTGACTGATATTTACTAACTCCATAACAGCAATGTATAAAACAAGAATGCCAAGTTATTGATTTCCTCTGAGGAATTACTTATCACAGGACATGAAATACTTCCCATGTAGCTCTGCCAATATGGATGTAAATTATAATCAAATATTACTTATTCATTTATGATGAGAAATTTACTTGTTACAGGAATGTGAATACTCATATGCATCCCTCAGTATCTGTGGAAATTGGTTCCAGGATCTCCTGGAGACACCAAAATCTGTGGATACTTGAGTTCCTGATACAAAATGGCTTAGTATTTGCATATAACCTATGCACATCCTCCCACGTACTTTAAATCATCTCTAAATTACTTATATCTAATACAATGTAAATGCTACATAGTTATTATACTGCATTGTTTAAGAAACAATGACAAGAAAAAATGTCTGTATATATTCAGAGCAGACTCAATTTTTTTCCAATTATTTTCAATCCATAGTTGATTGAATCCACAGATGCAAAACCCACAAAAAATGGGGGGCCGGGCCGACTGTATACATAACTGGTCTATTTTCTCCCTCCACTCTAATCAGACTTACAATGGGAACTAAATCTTAATCAAAAGAGTGCATGGGGAACATGGATTCTGAACAAGAAGAATGCATGAGATAAGGAAATGTATAGCAATATTGGCCTGGGAAGGCTTGACACCCTTATCTCAATTAAATGGCCTCCATCTTTACAGTGGGGATGAAGTTGTCAAGTTTGCTAAGCAGTGTTCAGAAGATTACTGCTAATATTTGCCCCTGTGAGTTTCTTTTCTTCAGATATGTTAATACATTTAAGTTCTACGAGCCCGGGGGCCTAGCTCAGGTACTTCTGAAAAGCTCTGCTCTGAATCTTTGCTTATGATTCCATAATTCCCAGAAAATAAATTTTGCTACTTAGATAATCTTGAGCAAAAGAGTACATAACACCATATTAAACAGATAGCCTGAAAAATTATGTTTATACTCTAACTGCAACTATATAAAATATATATATAATGTTAACAAAAACTGAAGGAAAATGTACAAATATAAAACATATTTTGAGTGTGGAGAAACAATAAATGATTTTTTTCTATAAACTTCTTCAGAATACATAAATATAAACATTTTAATAAAACTTAACATTACAATTTTAAGCAAAATTGACCCCATCTGGTCATATGGTCAAAGAACTAGTAAATTATTGGTAAGGTATTTTGGTGTTTCCTCTGATGAATAGTGGTTTATGGGTATGGATATGAAATAAAATATTATAAATGCACTTAAAATTACTTCAATGTATATAACAGGCTACTAGGCAGAGGCATGGGAGAAACATTTACAGTCAGAAGGCAAGTTCAAACAAGACCTAAGCAGAGAAATTGTCTAATGGTTGTTCGAGTAGAAGTGTTTAAGTGTGGTGATTCATGAATGGTGTACACAGAAATCAGTGCTGGTAAAAGATAGCTAGAAAGTGCTGTTCACATCAAACAGTGATTACTATAAACCTCTAATTATGTGCTCTTGAGAGAGCCTTGTACCTTTCCCACTGTAATTTCTAGTTCTTAAACTGGAACTCTATGACTTCAATTCAAATCTCAATGGCTTCTTAGCTGTTAAATGTAGGCTTACCCATGAATAACCGCTGACACAATCAGCTGTACCCTGCTGTATACAAGCCAACTTTGACAAGAATAATGAGTTTTCTCTTTGATTTCAATGTGTAATGATGGTTTACAAAAAAAATAAATAAATAAATAAAATAAGATTGGCAGTTTGCTATAAAAATACTTGAGAGGGTACTTTGACTGAGCCAGAGTTTAACACAAATTTAAACAATATTTGTGCCCCAAGAAAACAATCATTAACCTCATCCTAATTGTAGCTCCATTCACAGTCTAGCTAAATACCTGGGCAGCTGTTTTGTGTTGAGGGTGGGACCAGAGAAGAGGCAAAGGGGAAGTCTGGAAAGAGAGAGACTGGTTTAAAAACAACAACAACAACAAAAACGCTCAGCTGTAAGTCCTGCAAAAAGTGCAAAGTAATGGGCCTCTTCAATCATATTTATTAACTCCAGTGACTTAGGGGTTTTGCCCTGTTAGTAGCTAAGTTATCCACAGAGGATATTTACATTTTGCAGCACTTAGGTCATCCACTCTGATTCACTAAATCATGCCTGCACTTGGTATGGTTTCTCCTTTGCTAGCTTAGTGCAGGATCTGGAAGTGCCATTTACGGCTCAGCCCACTTGGCTTTCCGTGTCCCTGACCCTTTAGTGAGCAGGCAGTGGAAGAAAGCTGCACTGCACATAAAGAACAGCTATAGCCAAGCAGAATTAATCAAACTGTTGAAATTAGAGTGAATTTTCCCCATGTCTCAGATTGGAAGAAGGAACATATGTTAGAAATAACCAGTTACAATCAGTTTTGCCAAAATCAGAAAGTTTTAGAAAATTACACATAAAGGTGTTATTTCTCATTGAATAAGGGGTTCATATACCCCTTTCAGTGAACTAAAGACCAAAGAACCAAAGGGAAGGCCACCAAAAAGATGGACATCCTAGGTTCTTGTCAAGAGCACACTTACTGGGGCTGAATATCCCAGTCCTCAGAAAGGAGTTACCACCTTCCTTCTTGATGGATTTTCCTGCTATCTAAATGTCTGCAAAATGATGTAGGGACCTCAAGAACAAGAAGGGACAGAAGTCCTGTTCTCATAAAAACTTGTCATTTTTGTACCAGGTTTACAGATTCTCTAACAATTATTTAACTTTCTCAGTGGCTTATTTCAAACATCTGGGCTTGGAGGATGGTGTTGTATTCATAAGAGAACACCAGTTTTTATCCTATATCATATAAACTGCTTTCAGAAAGTAATGTAATTTAAACAAATTCTTACAGTTAAAAAAGTTGCATTTACAATTAAAAGAGTGCCATTATTCTCCAAATGTAAAAAATCATGCTGCTATTTTATTTTATTTTTCTTAGAATATCAGGGGTTGTTTGGCACGGTACTACTTACATGTTTTTAATCTTTAGTTTTTCTTATACCAAATATATACTGAACAACTGCTATACTCAGGAATGTACTAGAAACTGTGGATAAAAAAATAAATACAATTTTCTCTATCTGGGATGGAAATTATGAACCTTATAAACTGGGTAATATTAAAATTAAATCATTTGTTTCCACCAAATATGATTTTAACCCTATCTCTATCCAAAAATAACCACTACTTATATTGGCAGCAAATTAATGACCATAATGGTCTCATTATATCTCTTTTTACTTTAGTATGGCCAACAGCAGAAAGAATTGCTCTTAGGCGTGGGTTCCCTCTACTTTAATAACAGAGATAATACGGCTTTTAAAATACTGAGCTAAGGAATATTCCAGGCAAATCAACAGATATGGCCTCATTATCTGTATGTCAGAAAGGAGCCCATGTTACCCTCTTGTCATAGCAGTACCCTTTCTCCACATTATATGAAAAATAATATTCATATAGCCCCTGAATATAACTGATATAAAAAAATGGGTAAAATAAATTATTTCATGAATTTCCATGTTTCTTAGTTGTAAGTGACCTCTGAATCTTACTGTTTCACCAGCCAAATCAGAAATATCCTTTAAGTAAAACAAAAGCAAGTATAGCCATTCATTCAATTTTTAAAAGGCTACTCCATACCAAACCAATGCAGTGTGCAAATATGGAACTTAATTAAAATACTATATATAAAATATTAACAGCTGCTGCTATTAAAATTACATTAAACTCCCTTGAGCTAGGCTAACATAATATGAGCTCTCTTTTTTTGCAATTTAATAAAGGACAGAACTTGGCTTAGTGAATGAACTTTGGTTTGTATATTGTTTGTACCAATTCACTAATCTGAAATTTTAATCACATAAAAGTACTTTACCATCACTAAAGCACCAAGCGTAGTAATTTGATCTTTCCACTGGATTCAAAGAAAAATCTCATGCTTTGTTTATTTTCTTTCTTAGATGCAAACAACACTTCCTTAGAACGTGTTTCTCTTCTTCCCTTACAGAATTGAGCTTTGTAAATTAAAGTAGATATCATCTACATTTGACCTTCTCCAATGAGGGTACAAATAGAGTAATTAATAAACTCTTGGTAATTTGGATGAATTAAAGAGCTTAAACAGAAAAAGTAGATTTTATTCTGCTTGAAGATTAAAGTATTTATCTGATAATTAATTAGATTGCATCAATACTTTCTCCTTATAATAAGAAACCTCATAAAATATTCAAAATAATTTTGTTCTCTGTGAGTATGTGTACATGTGCATGTGTGGCATGTATGTACATAGGCATATATATACATACATATACACATATACATGTAGAGAGAGACATGCACACATGTATAGACACACACACAATTTACATAGAAGAAAGACTGGAAAGAAATACCCAAAAATATAAATCATTATTTTCAAATGAATAATGAATACTTTCCTTTTTCTTTTATATTATTTTGTATTTACTAGTATTTTGAATTAATCGTGTATTACATTCATATAGTTAGAAAATTCCTCATTTCTAAGTGAATGAAAAGCAATTGATTTGATGTTTGGTGTTTTTTTTCTCCTCTGAACTTTCAGAAGATGCCCGTCTAATCTGATATGGGTTGTTTTGTGTTGTTTTGTTGTTTTGAGACAAGGTCTTGCTCTGTTGCCCAGGCTGGAGTGCAATGGTATGATCATGGCTCACTGCAGCCTGGAACTCTTGGGCTCAAGTGATCCTAAGTGTGGGGATTACAGGTGTGAACCACTATTTTTGGCATGTTTTGTTTTAAAGTGCTATAAAATCTGACTTAAAATATCTCTTCCTGAAAGTAATTTTCAAAATTTTATTCTAGATCTCTCTTAAGTCAAATTATAACATCCACAAGCTAATATTTCAAAGCACTACATTAGCCCATGCCCACGCCACTTCAAAATTCTTCTGCTTGAAAGTTCATATGTACCAAATTAACTGCTATCTCTGGCAGAGATAGGCTGGAGGAAGTCAGAGGGGAACACTCTATTATTATTGTTATATATTTGCATTCCCATCAATGAACTCTTCTCAGCTTATTTTTATTTCTATTTTTATTTTTTTTTTGATTTTTGAGACAGTCTCACTCTATCTCCCAGGCTGGAGTGCAGTGGCCCGATCTCGGCTCACTGCAAAATCCGCCTCCCAGGTTCATGCCATTCTCCTGCCTCAGCCTCCCGAGTGGCTGGGACTACAGGTGCCGCCACCACGCCTGACTAATTTTTTTGTATTTTTAGTAGAGACGGGGTTTCACTATGCTAGCCAGGATGGTCTCGATCTCCTGACCTCGTGATCTGCCTGCCTTGGCCTCCCAAAGTGCTGGGATTACGGGCGTGAGCCACCGCACCCAGCCTCTTCTCAGCTTACATCAGAAAGAAGAAGAGGAGGAAGAGGAAGAGGAAGAGGAAGAGGAAGAAGAAGAAGAAGAACAAGAAGAAGAAGAAGAAGAAGAGGAAGGAGAAGGAGAAGAAGAAGAAGAAGAAGAAGAAGAAGAAGAAGAAGAAGAAGAAAAAGAAGAGGAGGAGGAGGATGAGGAGGGAGAGAGAGGGGGAGGGGGAGGAAGAAGAAATGGTAATTCAATTCCTTGTACACTTCTTTAGGAAAGTGAGAATATTTAGGGAGACAAAGTTTCCAGAGAGGAATGAATCAGAAACACAGTCTCCAATATATCTGGGAATCAGAGTAATGGGTTCTGACCTTCCTTCTCTCCACACTCACTCCCAACTCCTTCTCAATTTCCATATATTCTATTTCTTTATTTTGTTAGGTAAAAAACGTATTTCCAAACAGGCAAACACAATCTTCTTGATCTATAAACAGCAGAATAAAAAAGGAAGGATAAGAGGGAAGTAGAAAATAGTTCACCTGGGAGTAAACAAGTACTGAGGGAGCCCATGCAAGGAGGGTATGAGCAAGACAGTTCAGCCCCAGGTCTTCAACAGGGCCCTTCTGAAAGACCATGGTTATCACAGATTACTGAGTCTAAAAGAAGCACTCAGCTTAGCTGGTTGGGGGTGGGTGAAGTAAAGAAGGAGAGTAGATAGGTCTAAATTTAGTTATCTTCTATGATAAGATCATTTGATTTATGTATGAGTAGGACAATCAGAGCATGGGAGCCCGGGTGAAGGGAATTAAAGAAATGTAGTTGTATACTTAAAACAGATTTCTCTCTCCTTATCTCTCCCTCTCTGTCTGCCTCTCTCTCCCTCTCTTCTCTCTCTCTCTCTTCCTCCCTCCTTCCCTATCTTTCTCAGGATTCCTACAAATGTCATTTCTGCTTCCTGGATGATTATTTCCCCTCAAAGCTCATATTAGTCAACATCCTAAGCCCCCTAAAACACTCCCAAATTTCAGTGTAAATGTGATTTCTTCGGAGAAACTTTACCTGCCACCTTTACCCCTCCTCTCTCAGAGAAATAAAATGCAGCAACAGGAAGCAGAATGTTTGCTGGTGGAATTCCAAATACCTTTCATCAGAAAGGGAAGCAGTTTGGAAGGGCAGCAGAGCTTTGCCACTGTCCTTGAAATGCTACTGTATTGATTAAAGTGTTTTTAATGCCATAGACTCATCCTAAAGTGTGATGTACCAAACTAAGGATTTTATGTTTGGATCATTCTAATTTTTTTTTCATATTTTATATTTGTCACTTTGGGTACCTCCAAACATCCAATAACATAAGAGAAAACTGGGAATAGAAAAACTTTGAATTTTTTCACTTGCAAATTCAAGACAAAATTTTCTGCAAGATTTGGCACTTGATTACCCAATAAAAGTTCATTTAAGAAGCTATTTTAGAAGACATTTGAGCATTTGGGGTTTGATGCCCAACTATGATAATTAATTAGCTCTTTCTTTCATGGTGTGAAACAGAAGCAATATCAGGCAATTTATTTTACTCTAAAGAAACAAATGCAGGAAGTCTTCAATATGTCTTGGTTTTCACTTTTAGGAATGGCATGGGTGGGTGGGGTGCTCCAGCAGATAAACAGCATAGAAAAATGATAAGATTACCTGACCGTCCGTCTCTCTGGAAGTCTACATGATACCATTCTCCATCATTCACTTTCTTCAACAGGGCTTTTATTTTTATAGTACCTGACCCCATGTCCAGGAGGAGGTAGAGGTGGCCATCTAGCATCTCAATAGCAAAGAAGTCCACCTTTATCATCTGTGGGTGCTTGGCATCTTTCTGATGTCTTGGCTTGCCATGGCTAAATAAGATGAGGCCATTTGGCTCTGTTGTACGGAAATCAAATGATATGGAGCCAGTTTTCTTTGCATTCCATTTAGGCAAAGAGATGAAAGACTCTGGGGTTTCAAAGGTGATTGGGTCTAAAGTTGCAACATTCTCACATTTAAATGCCACCACTCCATGGATCTTCATCTTAGGATCTCCTTGCTTGGCAAGTCGAGATAATTCCAGCCTCACATCATTATTTTTATATACAACCTGTGGGCAGAGGATAGCAGTGAGAAACTAGCCTCCATATTTTAATATCTGAAACTTGTGAACAGCTCATGTAATTTGCAACGACATCATAAAATGGCACACGATATTTAGTTAATTTTGTTGTATAAAGGCAACATTTCTCAGGCAAATAAAATTCAAGTGTCAATTCATAGAACAATAACCATAACAACTTAACTTGATTCAAATAATGTGTGTGCAGATGCACACACGCATGTGCATATACACACAAACTGCTTGTATTTAACTCAAATAATTAAAAAATCTGCATATATCTTTAATTTCATGTCTACATTACCATGCTAAGACTTGAACTTATAAAAGCTACTTGTTTCACAGTTGTCTATGAAATTTTTAAAATTAGATATAAGCATTGAGGTTATTCAGTTTTCCCATCATTAAAGCATTTGAAATTGGATACCATTATATACCAGTCCCCTAAAATATTGGATCTCTTCTATTATCTATATATCTGCTGTGGATATTGACTTTGCAAGACAGTCACAACAAGTTAAAGCACAAAACAGCCTGATATTTCTCATAAAAAATATATATATATTATATATATATATATATATATATATATATATAACTAAGATACAGAAGATCCCTGACCTGCATCAATACCTTTGAATACTGTTAAGTAACGTGGCACTGCCACATGTAGAATATGGTGCTTCCCCTCAACTTATTCAACCTGTGTTACTGGTGATCCATTTCACTTTTAATTTACACAAATGCTGAGCAAGGGTTGTCTTGTACTCTCATTTTCCAAGGCACTTCAGTGAAAGAGGCTAGGCACTTCTGAGTGCTTGCTGATGGTCCTAAGGCTTTTTGGATTCCAATGAACACATTTGATAATTCACTGACAGGGTTCACGGTATCATACATTTGCTATCCCTTCATGCTAATAAATTCAAAGGTATTTTGACATAAGGATAAAGAGAGAAGGACACCTTTTCTCTACAAAATGCATACAGTGGATAATCACATTTCTAAAATACATAGACCATACTTACTTAAGAGTGAATTAGTTATCTAGGTCCACATAGCTGTCTAGGCTCTTTTAAGAAGGGACTCTATACTATAGATTTCAAAGCTCCCAACATTGCTAGACTCTAGATTTATTTATCCACATGTAAAAATGTACATATATATATGTATATGTATACACACATGTATGTTTTGTTTTTCATTTTTAGGAATGGCATGGATGTTTTATATAATATATGTAACAGGAAAAATAAGACAGCCTGTATCTGATTAGTGCTATGAAGTCAACCAAGACAATGCAGCAGTTATTCCAAACCCATGGCCAACTGAACCAAGAGATGGCTGATGAGTTTCCTGATAGTATTTGTTAATGGATACTTTATTTTTCAGAGTAATTAAGAGTACATGCTCTGGTATTGGACTTCCTGAATTCAAATTCTGGCTCCAGCATTACCGAACTGGGAAATCTCTGTAAGCCTGTTTCACTCCCTGAAAGGAAAATAATACTTCACATAATGGTTATAATAATTAAATAAGAAAATACACATAAGTGGGAAAATCTACATAAAGGCATTCATTCCAATGCCAATCACATTGTAAGATTTCAATAAATATTAACTATGTAAAATACATGATAATAAAAATCAATGCTTTATCATCTAATAGACATAGATTTTAGTTCTAAATTTATCCATAAGAAAACATTTAGAAACAAAGCCCACACATATAATTGGTTTTTATACATGATTTGTGCCAACTAAATAAGTCACATCTTTCCAATGCTGGGCCTGGTGTTTCAGTTTACCTTTATCTTGAAGAAGGATTATAATAAAGAACATGATATCCCTTATTCTTTGAACAAATATGTACAATGCTTTAACAAGCGTCTACTGACAACAAAAGAAGAGAAAATGAACTTGAGCAATAACAAAAAGGAATTACATTAATTCTTAAGAATACTTTTTTGAAAAGAGAAAGATCTATTAAGTCTTAGAAAAATTTATTTAGGATTGCCTTTCTTTGGAGATCTTTAGAGGCAGGGAAAATGCTTTTCAAGGATGATTTTCCAAGTTTTATTGCTTCTCTCTATGACTTTCATGCTACTCAAACCTATATTATTTTTCCTTTTTCCTATTGATTTATATTTTAGTATGTGGACATTCTTTTGACATAGATATTGATCAAGAATAAGTATTTTCAGACCCAAATGATGCTTCTCTTGATCAATGCTAACACTCATTCTTATAATAGAACCACTGTAATAGAATTGAGTGTTTCTGACACGAACAAGTGGGTTTTAGCCCTGGTATATTGTCTCTTGAATCTGACATCAGCCACCACAAAGTTGAAGAATGAGGGGTAGTCTAAGTCTGGGCAAGGATTTCAATGAGACATAATCTTATAACTGAATCAGGTGACTTGGTGATGAAAAGGTTCAGGAAGATGTAAAAAAATAGAAGTAGGGATAATTCCCTGGGCAAAATTTCTTAAGGTTAGCCACGCATCTCTCATAAAAAAAAGTATCTCCACCAGAATCAATGCTTTATATGCTTTATACTGGCAAGAACCTTGCTCACCATAGCGCAGCACCAAGATCAGTGGCTGGCACAGAGGAGATGCTCAATAAATATTTGTTTATAGTTGAACAAAATTCTTCCTTCACCTTTTTAAACCTAGTTTCTAGATTATAGGCTTTTGTAAATAATAATATTTAGACCTATAATTAAAATACAGCAGAATATGGTATTGCGGACCAATCTCATAAACTAATTACTATTTTGCCCTATTTCTCTAGAAAAAAGCATAAACTTATGTGCATACCCAGTTCATAACTGACAAGTTGGCCCATGCATTGGGAAATTTCATCTTCACACACATTTTGTGGGGTATAGATTCCTTTTAGAATGAAGAATGCCTGAGTTAAAACTCTCCAGAGGTTTATACACAAAAATATACACTGTGCTTCTCCTCAACATAATTCTTGTAGGAAAGAACTATCTCCAGATACAAGAACTCTTTCCTACAAGAACTATCTTGAGAAGAAGCACACTGTGTATTTTTTTCTTCCCATTTTGTACTCTTTGAAAGGCTACTCCAGAAAACAGAAAAGCAATTTTGCATTGGTAGGCTTATGGCTCTCAGATTTACACTACTATTTCATCTGACCCAGATTTTATAATTACCCTACTTTTCTAAAGTTAGACCTACTCTTAAAATGAACTGAATCTAGTTCAATTAGAATAATGAGTAGCTAGTAAGTATTCTAACTCCTCTAAAGATTCATGTGTAAGCTATTTTTGCTTCTTTCTGAAACAATGTGGCACTCAATCATGGGAACACCTTATAATTATTCATATATTTTTAATTCTTATGTCAAAAGTTGCAATTTACATGTTTCACTTTTGAACAAATTTCTATATGCTTTATCATCATAACAATTGATGATATTTGTGCACACTGATTTGGATCTGTTTATAGAACCAAGATTTCTCTGGGGACACTGATTTTTTTTTTTTTTAAAGAGTGATTCAAAATGTTGAATTTTGCTTCCTTGCTTCATGGGCTTCTTTCCCATTTCCTCAAACATTTGTTAGAATTTTTAGTGTCCCTCTCATGTTAATATGCAAGAATAGGGAGTAATATATTTGTGTTTTCACCTTCCTAAGGTTTATCTTTGAGGAAAACAATCACTGAGTATTATCTTCGATCTTAATGATAATCCTGAAAACATGACAGCAATGCAGAGAAAATAAATAACTTAAAGAATAGGAGCTTAATAGTCTGCATATTAACTTGGTTCAATCTCAAAGCTATTACTAAGCCAAGTCCCTAATCTCTCTCTGTCTCAGTTTCTTAATTTTGGAAACTGACATCTATAAAGGAAAGGCGTGCCATAACTATAAATTCTTGAGCTTTTTTTACCCTTAATCTGTGTGATTTGGGACAGACATAAAAGATGCTCGATTGTTCCTGACCCCTTTCTGGCTTTCTCCTGTTGCAATTTTTGATGCCAGGATATTGTTCTCTACTTTCAGATATACTGAAACACTAATCCATTAGTAAAGAGAATGTTCACTGCATCTTCTCGTACACAGACATGCCTCGAGGATTATATCTATCTAAGTTTTGTACAGATGGTGCTAAAGCACTGGTAGCTGACAGATAAGGCTCTTTCAACAGAGCGGGAGTACGTGAAATTCAGTGTGAAAATATTTGCCACTCAGATAATGACTTTTTTAAATAAATATGTGCTTCAGCTTGGAAATTACAATGGGGGTCTTAACTTCACTAACATGCATGATTAAGACTTTTCATTACTTAACTATGGTAGTATGCAGGATGGTGAAATAAGCGACCAAAGTTAGTGTTGTTTAGATATTTAGACTTTGTTATGACCCTCCCTGAGAGAACATGAATGACTCATATTTTAATCTATCTTGGTTTTATCTTTCATACTTGTGGATAGTAAGGAGTGAGGCCTAAGAATTTGGTTCTCAAGTCAGATTTCAGAGAGAATTCCAGCTCACTCATTTTCAAACCTGTGACCTTGTGCAAGTTCCTCAACCTTGCCAAGTCTCAGAGTTTTATTCGTAAAGGACAATGGTCTCTACCACATTAAGGTTACTGTAAATAATAAATTATATTTTAGTTAAAGTGCTAATAATGGGTCCTAGCATGGAGTAAGTGATCAAGTAAATACTCATTGTTTTTATTAACATTATTATAAATAACATTTCTTATTCTTACATTGAATTGATGGAGCTACACAATTTAATTGTCATAACAAAGGTAACAGCTAAGAAGGCAGATAGCAATTGATTGGTCACATATTTAAGGGAATTAAATAGTGCTGAGATCAGCACGATGAAAGGTATTCAGCAGATTGGGGCTTCCTTTTTCATGCTGATATTTACGTTGCAGTTGGATGTACACATCAGGCTTTCTATGTAAAATTCCTTAACTAGAAAATATACACAGCAGGCTAGCTAACCTAGGAGTTGTATTTTCACCCATGAAAGGGTTTCTGTGGTATCTAACAACAGCAGCTACCACTATCACCAAAGCCACCACAACAATCAGTTAAGATTTACCAGTTCACTTTCTGGCAGGCCCTCTTATAAGAGTTTTATATATATTAATGTGTTTAATTCCCATATGCATCCTAGAAAATAGGTATAATTATTTCCTATTACCATAAGTTACCTAGAAAATAGGTAACATTATTCTACTTTATCAATAAATATCTGGAGGCACAGAGTGATTGCATGTCTTTCTTCATGATCATGTCTAATCCTGTTTGAATACCTAATGACCTTAACCTCAAACTTTATCTTTGTTTCAGCAGGAAATTTGTCTTCGTTTTTGATAGCAGTTGCTAAGTAGATTCACAAACAGCTGTTTGTCATTAGGCAAAATGATAACCTTTCAATGAGTTACATGTGCGTTCTAAATACCAGTATTTTTCCTTCATTTGTTGTCATTAAAATATCTCTAAGTGAATCAAATGTCACAAGTAAGTAGAGGAATTTATTGTGTATCTACTGATTAAAATGTCCCTTCAAGTCCAGTTATAGCAGAGGGCCTATTTCTGTTTCCAAGATGATATTGTAGTTTTTCAACAGGTATGTCATTTAGAATGTAACAAACGTTATCTTAAAAATCTGTGCTGTTTAAGAATTATTTAAAGGGACTGTTACTTTAATGCTTATTTTTGTTTGTTTATTTGTTTAAAATGCAGTTAATGCTTTTACTCTATTAAGAACAAGTGAAGGCCGAGCGCAGTGGCTCACGCCTGTAATCCCAGCACTTTGGGAGGCCGAGGAGGGCGGATCATGGAGGAGGGCGGATCATGGAGGAGGGCGGATCATGGAGGAGGGCGGATCACGAGGTCAGGAGATCGAGATAGAGACCATCCTGGCTAACACGGTGAAACCCTATCTCTACTAAAAATACAGAAAATTAGCCAGGTGTAGTGGCGGGCACCTGTAGTCCCAGCTACTAGGGAGGCTGAGGCAGGAGAAGGGCGTGAACCTGGGAGGCAGAGCTTGCAGTGAGCCGAGATAGCACCACTGCACTCCAGCCTGGGTGACAGAGTGAGACTCTGTCTCAAAAAATAAATAAATAAATAAATAAATATCAAGTGAAAATATTTATTTCAAGTACCAGAATTTAATTATCATTTTCACCTAGCTGTTATCTTTCTAGGCACCATCTCTTTTTATCAGTGCACTGTGTCAAAATACAACCAGGAACTAGCCAGCAAGTGAAAAGTACAAGCGTCATCCAGTAAGTAGCAGATAAATTGCATTTGCTTTGCCATGATCGGGGTAAGAAAGAGCTCAGAAAAGGAAATGCAGCATATTACAACTTTCATCCCCAACATTAACTTATTTATTATTTTGAAATTATGTTTCAATTCTGACACTTCCAATTCAACCAGATACGCACTTTTTAGACACATACTATGGTAGGATCAATCAAATGCAATTTTAGTCACTCCCCTGTGCATATGCCTAGTTCCACAGAACATGTTACACTGAAAATAAACTAATTTAATACGCTAGTTTAATTTATCTTAAACATTTGCTAGTGGTAACTATATAGGTAAACTATATGTGATCAACACATATACACATAGACACACACCTACACACACCCAGAGTTTAAACATTACCCAGATACACTATATGTCAAATTTAATGTCATTGATATCCATATAAATATGCACTTATGGTAGAATATATGGTATATCTCTCAACAGATATATAGATAAGTAGATAATAGATACCTATGTATGTCAGAGACATAACAAAATATAAATACATTAACAATATTTGATAATTTCAAAAAATTAGAAATATGAAAATTTCAAAAATTAGAAATTTGGTTTAAGCACAAAGATGGTCCTACTCATTTTGTATCAAAAATGTTTTGGCCCAAAAGCAAATTTTAGCACATATAAAGTTGGTGCTTTCCACAAAAAACAACTGTAGCCTCCAAAAATTATTATTTTATGATTAAATTAAAGGAGAAAATTAGACATTTCCCTTCATGTTCCTGCCACCATGAGGAGACAATCTTAAAAGCAGAATAAAGGCAAGGTGGTCACTTTTTAAAATCTTTGCACCCATTATTGTTTTATCTCCCACCCAAAATCAAGTTTCTTATGCTATTCACTTTCTTACACTGAAGGTCTAGCATAGGACATGATTCTAGCAAAAATGTCAAACACTGTTGAGCTTAACTGACCAAGGGAGACTAATAGGATTTTAGCTTTTCTGGGAATGTCACTCCATAGAAATTTTCATGTGTAGTGTGATATGTCCACAGGAGACAGGTGGGCGTCCAGTATAGTACATACAACTGTGGAGTGGTTGCAGGAGGGCTAGTGGATAGGGAAGACGGTGTAGAAAATGAACGAGCCCTGAACAAAGTAGTCCGATGTATGTTTATTTATTTATTTATTTATTGAGAAGGCATCTCACTCTGTCGCCCAAGCTGGAGTGCAGTGATGCAACTGTGCAACCTCTGCTGCCCAGGTACAAGCAATTCTCCTGCCTCAGCCTCTGGAGTAGCTGGGACTACAGGCATGTGCTACCACGCCCGGTTAATTTTGGATTTTTAGTAGAGACGGGGTTTCACCATGTTGGCCAGGCTAGTCTCAAACTCCTGACCTCAAGTGATCCGCCTTCTTTGGCCTCCCAAAGTAATGCATCTTTAAAAACAATTCTTAGCAGTAAGGAAATTTAATTTTAAAGAGAAATACGTAAATAATTTTGAAAAATAAGAGTGTTTTGGGAAGGCAGCAAGTTGATCTTTTTTTCCCCTGATCTAATCTGATTCAGAGACCATGTACGGATAATATTTTCAATGAAATATGTTATCTTCTCCAAACCCAAATACCAAAACCTGTTATAAAATGGAAATCATACTACAGTAATATAATTTATCCACAAAGGCATATGACATTTTATTTAAAACAAAAAAATAGTTAAAAATTGGAGAGGGAAAAAAATATTTTGTTTACGCAACAAAGAGAAAAATATTTTTGCTTAGTCTCAATTAAATACAACCAAATATATCCCATTAATCAGGGGAAGAAAAAGGAAAAGAAAACCCCTCCTGCTTTGTCCTTCCTTCATTCCAGCATTCAGTGAACTGCTTAAAGTTACTGAGACAACATTAGGTGCAATCTGTAGAAGTTACTCATGGGAGTTGAAAGACTGAGTTGTCCTTGGGTTAGCAGCTCTATTTATGAAGCTTTCAGTGCATATGAGTATGTAGCAGAATAACCTGAGTTTCATTAGTTATGTCTATTTTTCTCACATTTGTGATTCAGTAATGCCTTTTAGAAATAAATGGAAAAATGAACCACAAATGTCAGTAATGTGAAGTTTCAGCTGAAGATGTTTTTGAAATACAAACTGCAAACTTGATCAATTGTCTTATTTTCAGATGAGGAAACTGAGGCTTAAAAGGCTAGAAGCCTATCCAAGTTGGCATCAATCTCTGATCAAAATAATGTATTGGGGACTTCAGTGTTCAGTGTTCTTTCAATTTTGTGTTAAAAAAGAAAAAAGAACAATGAACAAACTCTGCCATAGGTCCAGGGTTATGAAATGCTCTTAAGCAATTACAAACGAAGAGCAGCCCACTTTTTAGCAACGTGACAGAAAAGGAACCGGAACTTATTTAAAGGTGACTCCAACTTTAAAACTATGTTAGCTTCATAATAAGTTGATGTTCACAGACAGAAATGAAAGTCCTGAGGGGGTAAAAATTGCAGTAATTTCCCCCAATGATAGCATTTAGAAAGACACTGAACAAGTTAACTAGAATCAATAAACTTGCAATGTTCACTACTATTTTAAAAGGAAGTGATGAAGATACTTTCCGCATCAGTCTTTCATGATCTTGCCGAAAGTTATCTCACCATAACTTGGGGTTAAGAGTTTCTACTCCAAGCCAGCAGATGCTGCTAAGAAAGGCAATGCATGTCTGCTTTATCCAAAAAACTTTTCAATCTCCTGCTAGTTTCAATGGGGGAAAAGTAGCACTATTATTATTATTTTATTAGGGGAACCTATCTTCCCATGTACCAAGAAAATATCTTTGAACTGATAATAACAAAGTAGTGACACTAAATTATGTGTCTAGATTAATCAATGCATCTTCTTTTGTGTCTCCAGCCTCATAAGCTCAGTGAAGTTTCCTCCACCACTTAATTTTACATTTTTCTAAGGAGGCAGACATTAGTATAAGTATATAATATACCATTTAGTATATGTATATGCATGTATTATAGACAGATTAGACAAATATATGATAGATAGATATATGATTGATAGATAGATAGACAGATGATTTCCTATATAGTCTGTCCTTTCCTCATTGATTTGCAATGACATACTATCTATTGTTTTGGATATATCTATGTTCACTATTTTAATATATTCTTACTTGTTCATCATGCTCATCAATTTTAAGCTTTGAAAAAATTTCTCCAAGAGAGACTGGATAACCAAACAATTTCATGTAAAATATTTATTACTTGATTATATTTATGTGTGTGTGTATGATATATGTATTATTTTTAATCCATTGAAAATATGTTGTCTTCTGTTTAAGGTGAAAATCCAAACTGATTTGCTCCACAAATAGTTAGTTATTTGAACCAGCACATTTTTTGTCCTTCTTTTTCTTACTTCAACACTCAGGGGAATGCAATTTTTAAATAATTATTTTTCCGACTTGTAAGGCCTACCACATATTAAATTACTACATATATGAGATTCTATGGCTGAGCACGCTGTTCCGTTTTATTGATGTTTATTTTTTCTTGATCTAGTTCCATGTCACCTAATTGTCACAGTTTTATAATATATTCTAATGTGTGTTAGGTTCCTTCCAATCAACCAACCCATTAACATTAATTAGCTTACAATGTTTATATGTTATAAACATTACAAACATCTCATGTAATTTCGCACATGTTCTTTCCTTATGAAGATCCGTTAATAAATTACCAAAAGACATAATCAGTTTATTCACTTCAATAAAAAAAGCAATCACTGAATATTTTTAAATGACCATAACTTATAAATTTTTTTGTCTTCTGTATTGACAAAATAAATATATATCACAAGTTGCTTTGATCTAGCTTTCTAAAACATTGCAAGTTATACATTCAAATTTACTTAAGGGGACTTCAGAATAGCCCAAGGAAATTATATCTTGCTTAGAATTACATTCCTATTATTATAATTATTTGCAAAGTTATAACGCATAAATGAGTTTGACAATTTTATCATATCAGAGAATCTGGCCTCATGCCACAACAATAATTTATCAGTTGGAGGATAGATATACAACTATAGAGATAGATTAAATCAGGAAGAAAACAACAACAACAGTGAATGTAGTTGTAAGTGCGCTAATTCTATTCCAATAATCACAGGCCCTGGTAGAGTTCCTTGTAATAAAATACCAGGAGTAGGTGGCCAGTATATAGGAGTTATCTGGTGAATGAGATGAATTATTCTCAGTGAAGAAGAAAGTGGAGCGACCTCAGACTCCACTTTAATGGTGGCTCTCTTCTAGAGGTGAGGGTACTTGCCTGAGGTCACACTGCTATTGTTCAGAGGGAGTCAACAGTGGACAAGATGGAATCTGAATGTTTGCCTCCAGAGCCTGAAATGGGCTGTTTAATTTATTGGTTTTCTTTGTATGGACTGTTTTTATGATGGTTAATTTTCCTAAAGCAATAAAAAACCATAGGACTTCTATGCTTCCTCAACCTGATGTTTCAAGAGCTGGTTATCCAGTTGGTGGATTATCCAAATTGCATGAATCCCCTTTCTTTCCCTGGCTGCCTGCCTTTACTGCTCAAACGCACATCCACCTAAGAGTCTGCAAAGGAAACAGGACAAGGTGGCATTTAAGACAGCCAATGCTGATGTTTTTAGCACCTGCAATGAGAACATTTTTCCAAGTAGACCTGTTCCTGAGAAGTTGTATAAGTCTGTTCTGTAATTTTAATATAATTTGATAAAAACAATGTGTTATAAGATTTATATTTACATATATTCAAACAGTCCCAGGTTTACATTCCTGCATTGCTACTTAACCACTTTTACTGCCTTGGCCAAGTTGCTTATTCTTACTGAAATAATTTCCCTCTTTATCAAATGAGATTATGAAAACTTATTTTGCAATGTTATTTAAGCACATAAGTACTTGATCCTGGGTACCTAAATAAAGGGTAGTCATTACCGTTGCTATTATGATCTTAACTGTGTAAGGTCTTAAGGGTTAAGATCTTAAATGGGTAAGAGGGGAGTGTTCATTATTTAAATTAGTAAGTGACTAATATTGAAAGCAAAGAAGCATTCTGTAAAGTAATCACACTCAAATCTTGATGTTGACATAAATACTTCTCAAATTTTGTAATTTTATCTCTTATCTCTCTGGAATTCTACATTTTGACTTTATCTGCTAAACAAATAGTATTTTTAAAGTAATATTTTTTATTTTAAATTTATTAAAGGCATATAAATGACAGAATGAGACAGTCTGTATAATGATATTAAATTGATGGAATTATAGCTGGATGCAAATACTTGTTTTATTTAGTTTATACTGGGAGGACTAAATATATGGCCTTTTCTAGGTTTGCTAAAATATTGAACACATGTAACTGTTATACATTTCTAACTAAAAGGGCCCTAAAAAGTATAGAGACCCCAGGTTGAGAACTGTTATTTTTCAATTATAACTGCTATGCAGTAGGGTATTTCTTTTTAATCTATTCTTTAATTATTTCTTTGGAAAGTCCCACATGATTCAGATGTCAGATGGGTTGTGCCTTTTGCCAGGGGTTGCTTAGTTAACTGTTTATTTAATGAATGGGGTTTTATGTGCTACTGAATTTCTCATGGCACACGTTAGAAAATTTTTGGCAGCATTTAAATTGGAGAACTGAGAAACATATTGGCTCTACGGAAGCTCAATCAGCTCCCAGGCAGGTGCAGAGTTTTTGCCAACAAAAATTCAGTAAAATAAAAAATGCAAAGCACAAATTCTCACACAACCCAAAGAAAACTGACTTCGGTGTCCAAGATTAAATGAATGCTAGATCCAGGCAGCTCAGGTAGCTCAAGAATGGAAGGGGAAAATGCGTCATAACTTTAGGAGAGAAGCAGGAATGGGACCTTCTTGTTTTGGTGGATGACAGTATGCATACATTTTTGGATTGCTGAGAAAATTCAACTAACTCCTAAAAAAAAAAAAAAAAGAAAAGAAAGAAAATAGTCTCATGTAATTTCGCACGTCTTTTCCTTATGAAGATGTGTTAATAAATTACCAAAAGATATAATCGGTTTATTCACTTCAATAGAAAAAAATCATTGAATATTTTTAAATGACCATAGCAGTGACTGAACATCCTAGACCAAGTATCCAGATGGCTATATTTTTTAAATGATTTGGCCAGATATATGGACATTGTATAAGCATTGGTTACCAGATTTATTTACTCTGACTGGGAACCAAAAAATATCCTGACATGTCTTCTGAGTTCTGAAAAGTCCTAAATGCACATATATATAAAATTTCACTCAGTAGTACAATAGGATGAGAAAAAACAATGGAAAAGATTTTTTTTAATTAAACACTAGTTCGAGAAAATAAAGATGAGAATGTATCTTTCAGCAATTAAAGTGAATAGTACCAGCCTACTTATCATTACTACATGACTCTCCAAACTGTGTGGAATAAAAGCCATTTGCAGTCATCTCCTCCCAAGTATAACTGTCATCAACTCCTCCCGTCAATACTCTGCCCTTGGCCAGACCATGTCCCAGCCCTTCTCCCTGTCTGGAAGAGCAATGTCCCGAGTCAGGCTTGTTCTTGATTTCTCCTCTCCTAGATGTAGTTTCTGTCAATACTGGCTTATTGAAGACTCCTGCATTCTTGGCACACCAGTGGATATTCTTTAGTATCATTTTCCTGCTGTATTCAGAAATGGGGAGGGCTGTGCTCATTAGCACAGCGATGCTGACCCAACACTAGGTTGGCCACCTATTGGTGGCTACATAAACACACGTTCCTCACTTCAGGCCTAGCCAACTTGGCTGTCTTCTATTTCGGTTGTATGTTGAACAAGCCCCCAGTAGACAGCTCATTAGAGTTGGCCAGCTACATCCACTTTGCTCCTAATTGCCTTTGATTAGCTTCTACGTTGCCTGGTATAATTATTTTTTTTTTAATTGAGATGGAGTCTCACTCTGCACCCAGGCTGGAGTACAGTGGCACGATCTCAGCTCACTGCAACCTCCGCCGCCTGGGTTCAGGAGATTCTCATGCCTCAGCCTCCCAAGTAGCTGCAACTACAGGCGCCTGCCACCACGCCCAGCTAATTTTTTTTTTTTTTTTTTGTATTTTTAATAGATACAGGGTTTCGCTATGTTGGCCAGGCTGGTGTCAAATGCCTGACCTCAGGTGATCTGCCTGCCTCAGCCTCCCAAAGTGTTGGGATTACAGGCGTGAGCCACTGTGCCCAGCCATCATGTTAATATGAATCATTACAGCACCCAACAGCAACCGTCAAGCACCTTCTCTGTGTCCCATGCTTGTTGAACAACAAACTTCTATTTCTCACAACAGTCTTATGAAGTAGACATTTTTATATCCATACTAAAGCTCAGAGAATTTAAGTATTTTGTCCAAATTACACAGTAACTAGGTGACTGAGCAGGGATCCAACTCAGCTTTTATCTAGCTTGATTCCAAAATCACAGATGCAATTCTAGTGCATGCTCCCCACCCCATAGGATAGTAGCTGAGTTCCTATTTACTTATTCAGCCCTGGTTCTGGGCACACTTTCTCAATCTCATCATCATGCCTTTCGTGTATAGAAGTAAAGGGACTCCTTATCCCTTTTCTCTTTTGCGACCAAGTGCCTCATTAACTAGCTGTGGTTTTCTTAACACTGCTGGTAAAAAATAATATTAATAATAATAATCCCCCTTAGGTTTCATCCCACTCTCTTTCTCTCTTGATGTCAGGATAATTGTTTTTCTCCTTTCTGTCCTATGCACTCTGATTTAGTGTCACACTTGTTTTGTGCTCACTTCACTCTTAGGACCAAATTACCAGACTATATTTTAAGAAGGTACAAACGTTGTTTTGAATGTTAAGAATTCTTTAAGATTTTCTAAGTTGCCTTGTAACTGGAGAATAAAGAATGAGGTTTAACACTAGGATGAATAACATTCAACACATCAGTTTTCAGGGGTCTAGAGTTAGATTTGATGATTACAGCCTCCTGTAGTCAATAAGAGAAGAGAGATGTACTAATAAGCACACGTAGACTGGGACCATTTTTTTCATTGTAACTGATGAAGCCCAAAACAGCAGGGCCAGACTTGGATGAGGGGTCAGGTAAGTGAGATACTCACTTTGGAACAAAATATAAAGGAGGATGTTAAATCTCATATCATGACAAATATTTCAATGAAATATTTTTAAAACTTAATAAGAAAAAGTCCACAATGAACAAGGTATTAAAATTTTAAATAAAGATAGAATCAGTATTACTGATTTTTCCTTTTGCCTCAAGCTCCACAATGCTTTGGTAGAGCCCTGCAATACAATATTATTCTAAGATTAATGAACTCCATTTAATATGTTGGAAACACATTTATTAAAACAAGTGCAAGTAACTAGAATAGTGTGGGGGTAAATTTCATCATTAGATATCATTAAAATTAGAACTAGAATGCACTATTAATTTTTAAGGTGTAATTAGTCATTAAAATCACTTTTATTCAAAAATAATGACAAACACAGAGTGTTTAGTCAGACACTCTTTTAACCACTTTACTCATATAATCCTCATGACAACCTGCTGATATAGTAGAAAAGGCCCACTGCTACAGAATTCCCAATGTAATATTCATTAAAATACAATGTCTGTGGAGCTGTGCAGCACAGTGCCTCTCATAAAATTAGGGTCCCCATTTTTCAGACAAAGAAACTGAGCTCACATAGTAAGTACCAGAATGAAATTTAGACCCAGACAGTCCAGATACAGAGTGCTTGTTCCTAACCATATTATAGAAACAAACCAAGCCTCTCAAAGATCAAGTAATGTAGCCTATTTCTACCTCAACCTCTGTGTCACTAGACCTCAAATTGCAATTAACTTTTAATAATAATGATCCTAAGAAACTCTCCAGGACATTGGACTAGACAAAGATTTCTTGAGTAATACCCCATAAACGTAGGCAACCAAAGCAAAAATGGACAAATGGGATCACATTAAGTTACACAGCTTCTGCACAGCAAAGGAAACAATAAACAAAGTGAAGAGACAACCCACAGAATGGGAGACAATATCTGCAAACTATCCATCTGACAAGGAATTAATACCAGAACATGCAGAAGTCCAAACAACTAAATAGGAAAAAGTCTAATAATCTGATTTTAAAATGGGCAAAAGATCTGAAAAGACATTTCTCAAAAAAGGCATACAAATGTCAAAGAGGTATATGACAAGCTGCTCAACATCACTGATCATCAGAGCAATGCAAATCAAAACTGAAATGAGATATCAATTTATTCCAGTTAAAATGCCTTTTATCCAAACACAAGCAATAACAAGTGATGGTGAGAATGTGGTGAAAAGGGAACCCCTTGTACACTGTTTGTGGGAGTGTAAATTAGTACAACCACTACAGAGAACAGTTTGGAGTTTCCTCAAAAAAACTAAAAATAGAACTACCATATGATCCAGCAACCCACTGGTATGTATATACCTCAAAGAAAGGAAATCAATATATGAAGAATATATCTGCATTCCCATGTTTATTGAAACACTAGTCACAATAGCCAAGATTTGGAAGCAACCTAAGTGTCCACCAACAGACAAATCAATAAGGAAAATGTAGTATATATACACAATGAATAATTATTTATCCATAAAAAAGAATGGGATTCTGTCATTTGTAACAACATGGCTGAAACTGGAGGTCATATTGTTAAGTGAAATAAGCCAGGCATAGAAAGGCAAACGTTGCATGTTTTCACCTATTTGTGGGAGCTAAAAGTTAAAACAATTGAATTCACAGAGACTAAAAGGATGGATACCAGGGCCTGGGAAGGGTAGTGGGGGTTGGGAGAAGTGGGGATAGTTAATGGGAACAAAAATATAATTAGACAGAATGAATAAGTTCTAGTATTTGATATCACAACAGTGTGACTGTAGTCAACAATAATATATTGTACATTTTAAAATAACTAAAAGAGTGTAATTGGATTATCTGTAACACAGGAAAGGATAAATGCTTGAGGTGATGTATACCCCAGTTACCTTCATGTGATCATTATGCATTGCATACCTGTATCAAAATATCTTATGTACTCCAAAAACACCTAGTATGTACTCAGAAAAATTAAAAATAAAAGAAAATAATGACCCCAAGAGTAGATTCTGCCATAAATTTTACAGAAACCAGTCAAAATTTGTTATATATATTATATGTAATATAAACACATACGTATGTGTGTATAATACATATATAACACATATGATGACTCGCCATTGAAATAACCTTGAGAGTCACTCATACTAACTTAAGAACTGCAATTCATCTCTGATATTCACCCATCTACAGGCCAAATACAGAAACTAGACTAAATACTTAAGGTATTTTTACAAAATTGTGATGGATACTAATTCTGCAGCTCATAGGCATTGAAAGGCCAGTTGAATTCAGACCCCTGGCCCTGTCATTAACTTCTGCAGGTGTATAACTGGTATTCTTGTATCAGACAGCCAATGTCATCAAAATGGAATATAACAAATTGTTATATAAAACATTTTAGCTCTCCACATTAAGTAGCATTATAATTATATGATGAAACCAGAGCACTGTGAAGGATTATAAAAAAGATTAAAGAATTCAGAATAAACACTTGAGATCTTGTCTAATACGGATGCTCTCAAGTAACCACTGTTGCCAATTAACGCTGCTCATATACATGTGGATTTCTGATTATCTGGTTTACTACTAAATTAAAGAGCAAAAAATAAAAAATAAAATCTCTAATGCCTCTACTGTAGAATATTTCTATTGATATTCTGGAGGGATCTATAAGAAGCCAATATCAAAGCAGGAATGTCTTTTAGAAACAAGATAGATCAAGCTTGTCTCTTGAGAACATGTTATTCTAGAGAGGAAGAAGGGGTAAGACATGGGCTGGCAGCAGAGTACTGGGGGCAGGGGGAAGAATCAAAGACAGAGAAATCCAGTGGAAGTAAAGTATACGAGGCCTTTATGCTACACAAAATGGTGGGCATTTCCATAGCACTGGTACACAGGTTGGTGCTGTTAATCATACCTTATTAATTGCTATTAGTAATCTCATTTAGAATTAATTTCTTATAAATATTGTAAATCCAATAATCTGCTCCTTCCTCCTTATGCTAACATATCACAAGAGAAAAATTTTACCTTTTGTGAATTTAGAGGTGTTTTCATGACTAGATGACTTATTAAAGTTAGCACTTTGTGTGAATCTTTGCTTTGCTGTGTGGTTGAGTGGCAGAAAGCAACTGTAAGACCAGGAGCTATGTTGACATGTGTCTCACTGGTCAAATAAGGAATTAGATATGAATGTGTATAAATTATATTAAACCCATCCAGACTGGAGGAAAACAACCTATTTGATAACAAATTTATAACATGGCAGTCATGTTATACATATATAACATAGCAATGTTCATATAATCCTGAGTCTTGTTAAAATAAAGACTCAAAGTGCTGCTACAGACTGTAGGATATGATTTATTTTGATATCAAAGTGTTTTCCACAGCTTGGTTACCTTTGTGATTTGGATCAGGGAAAGGTGTGTACCCTATCACCTTACCCTATGCTAGATAGATGTAAATTTTCCATAGAAAGAAGTGGTTTGGGTAGTCACTCAGTTACTAGATTCAGCTGTTTTTGATCAAGCCACAAGAAATAACTCAGTAAACAAAAACTCTTTGAGAAGCAGGTCTAAGTTTAAATCCCAAATCAGAATGCCTACACTGGAGGAAAAAATCAGTTTTTACTGGCCATGGCTTTAGCTATAGGCCCAAGGATCTGTTTCTTGGAGAGTCTAGTTGATACCAGGAAGGAGATAGTAGTTAAAATTAATACAATATAAAATGTTTCCCACAGTGATGCTTAAGTGAACACAAGAACAACCCTAATAGCTGATTGCTTCAGAAAAGTAAAATATAAATGGTCATTCAGAATAACAGGTTTGCACAGGAGAAGAAACTCAGTAAGTCAGGAGTTTGAAGAATTGTATTAAGTTTCCTGGGTCTTGAGAAGAAGTGGCTTCTACATTCTTAGATACAATGAGGATGAAAAGTTTGAGGTTAAACCTGTGTATTTTCATTCTCTGTCATCTTAATTACTCATGGTCTCAGTGTATTTTTGTCTCGTGTACTATCTCTGTCCTTGTTGTTTCTTGATTCTCCTATCCACTGAATCTATGGCTGAGCACATTTGATAAGTGAGAAGTTCTGTTCAGTTTCAGATCTGCTAAGATATTTTTAAAGTACATAGTGAGATCATAAAATGAGATTTTTTTTTGGTTTGAAAAATTTTAGGGGACAAATAATATTTAGAAACTGTCAATGTTTCCACATTTCAACATTAGATGGGAGGTGCCTATGAACCATAGAGTATATTGCAGAAAAGCAAATAACTAAAATGCCTCAAGGGAAGTTCCTGCAACACAGAGAAAAGAAAACCATTCAGATGCTTGGGGGAAAAGCTTAGAAAAAGGGAAAAACAAAAAGAGGCAGCTGGGGTGGCCTTCCTCCCCAACAGAGCTGAACCTAAGAACATCCAGATAAAACCAGAGTCAGAAAATACTGGTGTTGGTTCCACATTCACGGGGAACTCTGAAAGCCTCTCAGAGTAATCTCGATTTTTGGCAGGGTACTCTATCAGTCAAGGCCTAGGAGTAGATGTGGTAATTGCAGAAGGGAGTTATATTAGAGAAGCCCCAAAGACTCTGGTGGGTTGCAGAGAAGTCCTTTGTATTTTCAGGTGGACCCAGAGAAAACAGGAGGAGTAAGGGGCCAGCAGAGGTCTGGAGCTCACGCAAGGAGTCTTCCAGAATCTTGAGCCTGAAGGCAACCACAAAACCCCATGTCCTGAAGGGCATGCACATACTGTGCCCAAACAACCAGCCAGGTCATTTTCTAATGCTTAAAACATGAGGTCAATACCAGACAGGTGATAAATATGATGCTATACCAAATTCTGCTGCCAGAAATCCTCTCCAATGCACTCTGGATAAAAAGATATATTAATAATTATACTGTTTTGTTTTTTAATGTCTGATCTAGCTCCTTCTGTTTTTGCAAGCATACTTCTTAGTGGTTTCTTTCATAAGAATAGACTTATTTAGCCCATCTAATATATGAATGATTTCAAAGTTAATGTTAACAATAATAGCCATCACTGATTATTTCCAATATGTACCAGTCAGTATGCATTGCAGCCATTATCATTAATTGTTATATCAATTCTCTGATGTAGGCTTTTTCTATCCCCATTTTCAGATATCAAAAGTTAGGTAACTTTCCTGAAGCTGCACAGCTAGTAATAACTCATTCCACTGTATCACACCAAATTACAACAAATGATTTCTAACAAGTGATAAACCCTGACAACCTCTGAGAACGAAAAGGCCAGAGAATTAAAAGTTAATAAAACTTACTTTATTTTTCCCTATTCAACATTTGTATTCAAGATTATTTATTTTCTTAGTGGTCAAAACCTACTAGGTACTAGAATGAGGGTCAAGGTATTGAGACATTTTGTTTCTAGTTTCAGCTCTGCCATTAATTGTGTGAATTTGAGCAAGTATTTTTATTGCTTTTTCATCTGTTCAGTCAGGATAACAACTGCCTCATTTTACTCTCAGTATTATATGTATTTCTAGCCTTGTCTTAATTGAAATAGAGTTGGATAATATGCAATGTACTTTTATGGTGAGTTAAAAATGCATTATTATATTCACATATAAAATTATATCAGTCCAGGCATGGTGGCTTATACCTGTAATCCAAGTACTTTGGGAGGTTGGGGCAGGAGGATTGCTTGAGCTCAGGAGTTCGAGACCAGCCTAGGCAACATAGCAAAACCTCATCTCTATTAAAAAAATAGTTGGACATGGTGATGTGCATCTGCAGTCCCAGCTACTCAGGAGGCTGAGGCAGAAGGATCGCTTGAGCTTGTGGGGTTAAGGCTGCAATGAACCGTAACTGCACCACTGCACTCCAGCCTGGGTGACAGAGAGACACTCTGTCTTTAAAAAAACAAAAATGGAATCTAAAGTCAAACACATGGATCTCTGCCTAGGTCTCAGATGAAGGACCTGGATGGGAAAACATCTCGTTTCTAAGTCTATGTGGGAGTGGTAACTTTTAAATTAATTTATAAGAAATATAAATGTATTAGAAGGTAAAAGGTTAACTATTAGATAGTTAATTATTAGAACATTTCAGATGCTAACAATCAAATATGACATTTTTATCCATATTACAACCAAGTTAAGGTAAGAAATGAAACAGCATCTCATTGGGGTGGAATCCCAAAGAGATGTAAACCTGAGTAGTTTCAAAATATGTGATGGAGAATTTGAAAATCTGCGCTTATAGATTCTGCCAACAGCGGATGGAAGATATTTGAAAATAATAATAATAATAATAATAATAATAATAAAAATACAATAATAAAATAATACAAATAAACAATGCACTGTAACAACTATTTACATGGCATTTACATTGTATTAGGTATTATAAGTAATCTAGAGATGATTTAAAGTATACAAGAGAATGCGCCTAGGTTATATGAAAATTACTACACCTATTTAACATAAGGGACCTGAGTAACTACAAATTTTGCCATGTGGATGAGGAGGGGTCATGGAACCAATCCCCCTCAGATGGTTATATCATATAACAAACATATGTCTTGTTAAATGTCTTGTTATTTGTGTTGTTGCGTATTTAAGAAGTCTCCAACAGTTTTTCCCAGGACTGGGTTTTAAAAGGCCTTAATCTACTGATAAAAGCTTTGTGCTTACCCTAAAAAGTAGTCCTCCTTTACTTCTTTTCTAGCATGTCAAGAAAGAAACACCCAGGAAGACATTAGACACCCTGTGCATATAAAAATGGCAATAAAAGAAAGCCCCAAATGCCATCTAACCAATAGAAGTAGAATAAATCGGTGGGCATTTTACATTCACTTAAATATCCAAATGATTTAAGAGGATGTCGCTAAAAATTGTCTGATATATTGGCTTTTGTCAAAAAAAAATCTGAATTGAAATTTGGATATGCACCAAAAGCTTCCGTCTTCAAGGACTTTTCAATTTCCTCCAGTTTGCACGTTTGGAAACTGAACGGTTCAGCATATCTCTAATAAAAAAATCATCTCCCAAGGCTCCTTTCCTATGCAGGCAAAATCAAATTAACTTCAAACAGAAGAGGTGAGATGCATACATAGAGGAAGTATCAAACTCTAACATCACTTTGCTCCAGCTCTCTAAGGTCTCCTAACGTCTACCTAGGAGAGAAATCCAAATGTTAACTTCACCCAAGATCACTCTGCAAAATCTAAAGAGAAGTGTGGCTTCCAAAAGAGAATCATACTAAATTAATTATTCCCCTATGCTGTCAGGATTTGCATTGACAACACCATACGGTAGTATTCTGGACTTTTACTTAAGAAGTGATGACCGCCAACAAGATTCCAGGCTCCATTCAAAGGCTACAAATTGTGCGGCACCCTTGCCTTGCTAGCTGGGCAGCCATTTGAATCAGGGGATTCTTGTGCTTTGGCTGCAGAAGTTGAAATGATGCTCTGTATCGTTTGAGACATGAACTGCTGCGTGCACACCACACAACGTCCCCCAGCAATGATGCATTGCACTAATATGCTCTCAGAGCATACTCACTGGGATGTATTAGAGCAATGTATCACCAAAACACTTAACTTACAGGATGTATTGCCACGTGAGGTGGAAATGGTTGCCAATGAGGTGTTTTAAAGATAATTTCTAAAGTTGTGTATTAAATGATGTTTATGTCACCTTTCTGGTGATTTGGAAGATAACATTTTGAGATTCTGTTATGCTTGATCTTTGGTATTCAGTGTTTTTTCCCCCTCACAAAAGCACTCTTATTGCAGATCATTTTTAATAGGAAAACTCAGTAATTGAACTTCACCTAAGTGTGACACAAAATGAATGAAGTTTGTGTGCATTGCTGTGCAATCAGCCCTGAAATTCAGTTGTGGGCATAAGCCCTGGTGCTGGGCTGCATCTTCCCCAGGGTGGGCGACATATGGGCTAGTAGTAGGCCCTAGGCAGAAAACATGAGAGCCAGGTAGAGATGCTCCCTAGAGGCAGAAAGCTCTCTCTGCAGGCACCTACTTCCTCTGTTCCAATCCCGCATACTGTTTAATGACAGGCTCTGTATTGCTATAGTTATGTGTGCCAAAGAATTCTGATCTCTCTTTTTATTGCCTAATTTTATTAGATAAAAGGATGGAGTAACATTTAGAAAACTAGCAATTTACAAATTCTAAAAATAGATATTAGAGTTTCTCTTATTATATATATTTTTCAGATTGGCTAAAATATGTTGCTGGATACACATTTCATAAGGACAGAGTCCACATCTGTTTTGCTTACCATTTTTCCCCAGTACACCATGTCTGACTTGTAGAAAGTGTTCAATAAATGTTTATTCAATGCATTAATAGTCATGCTTCCCTTTTACAGTAGAGCTATTTCATCACAACTTTTTCTTTGGAGGCAAAGCATGACTTCTTTCAAACAGAATTGCCCTCTCTCGTAACCAGAAATCAAATTGCATCTAATAATGTTACATCATGGCAGTTACTTTTGAAAGAGTTGTTCTAACCTCTAGACCTTGCTTAAAGCCAACCTAGGATCTTTATAAATATTTATTTATAAAAACATGTGAAAAAGACAGCAGGGAGGGGGAGAAAGAAAGAAACAATGTGATTATTAGTAGTATTTACCAGTGCATTTAAACTTCACTAGATTCATTTGAAAATATGTTTCCATACACATATTTTCAGAAAAGTATTTATTTTGTAAAGAGATATCCACACATATGCACATAGTTAAAGCTGCAGCAGTGACTAAAAATAGATAAGAAAAAATCATATATGGCTTATACAATTAGTGTTCTCATGTCATAATCATATTTTGTATACTGCAGTTTTTTAGTTATGGTAGTGACAAATTTCCTGGTATATTTCCTCCTCAGTAATAGATTTTTTTGGGCATTTTTGACAGTGTCATATATTCTAGTGTCCAATATAAAACAAAACAAAACCCTATATTTCCTTTTTATAGTTGCACTTCAAACTAATACCAGTGCATTCCTGATTCTCTTCCTATTAAATCATGTTTTTACTCTTTCTTCCCCCTCATTTCATTGTACATCATAGGTCTCCAAAATAGCTTTGATTTTAAGCTACCTAAAGAAAAACATTTTTTTACTTGTAAATTCAATAGCCTCTCTTTCATTAATTACCAGACACACACAAACACATACATACCCCTCTTGAAAATGCTTCCAGTTCTCTTTTATACATTCTATATAAAATAGATGTTAAGACTTGCATTGCCAAGGCTGAATTTGTTCGTATCCAGCTGGGTCAGGGTATAATATGATGGCAGCTCCTTTTTTAAAGCATTGTCAATTTATATTTCTCCTAAAAGATGGCTTTCCTGACCTCCCTTTTAACTTTCTCATTCTCATCCCTCTGGCTTTTTCCCTCTTTACCTATTCTCTTCCCCCAACCTCCTCTGTGGTTAAGTATCTCTTCTTTGGGGCTTTAATTAGTAAATACTGCACCTCTATGATATAATTTATTATATTCTTGCTAATCTTTTCTGACATTTTAATGATAAGCTCCTGGTCATCAGCAGCCATATTCTCATCCAAAACTTGTATCTATATTCCCACTACGGCAAGTGATAGACTGCTACTATTTGGTTGTGAATTTTCTGAACCATTATTACATTTTCAAATCTCAGCATTTTTTCACCTAAAGATGATTCTTGGTGAGATGCTTCACATGCAGAAATCAATGAATAAGTAATGTAAGCTGAGAGACAACTCTGAGACTATTATGGGGACGTAAAAGATTAAATTAGAACATTCATTTTTTGTCCTGTTACTGGCACAAATAAAATATTTGAAATTCAAAAGAAAATGTTGTTAATCTGTAAATATAAAATAAGTCTCATCAACTGTAATAGATAAATGTTAGCTGCATATACACTAGTTGTCTAAAAAAAAACAAAGATAACTGGCAAAAGTATCTAATTCTATGTCTCATTAGACCTTTATGATTGATTTCCCGCAGTATCACTGCACGGCAGCATTCCATATTTTAGTTCCTAAGATCACATTATACATGGAATTCCAGTTTTTCTTTGTTTCACTTATGTGTTTAGCTGAAGAACATTACTAAGTACTTTTTCAACCTGCAGCCAAGGTTAACACCGTGTAAAAATGCCAATAAAGGAGAATATACTCCATTATATCTATTGTTATGATCAACAACTTGGGACAAATATAAAGAAAATTCTGCCATAATACATTTAGTCACGGTAATAGTACCTGACTGAAACACACACACACACACACACACACACTAAATGGAATGTCTTTTGAAAGGAAATAACTAAATTAAAGTCATAGCAATCCAGAATAGTGATATATGTGTTGGGAAGCCCAAGTTTTTGGGAGATGGAAGAAATTGTTAAAACAGTTATTAACCAATAATTTTAGCTATAGTATGCAATAATGTCATCTAATTATCTTTTTGTTGGAGCACTTGTGCATAGATAGATACTATAAAGTCTGACTTGAGTTCCTTAAATTATATTTAAATGTAGATTAAAAGCTAGGAAAATTGACATTCAGATTTAGCAAAGAAAGAATAGTATTTTCCTACTATAATGTTACAAAACCATTAAAGACTAAAATTCGGTACCGCTCATTCCACAACAAGTTGTTGCAGAATATTATAAGGACACAACGGCCCTGAAAATCTTCAGTTCCAATATTAAATCCAATGCTCTAGACCTTCTTGTGCTTTTTGTTTTTAGAGCCCTTGAACAAAACTAAACAAACTTTCAATTTCTCTTAAATCACTCTTTTTGATTTGTTCATAGCAAGAGCATAGTGTCTTGGACTCCGGAAAGGCTCAGTTCCAGAAAGTCTACATAGGAAGGGTTAAAAAACAATGTTTGATAGGGGTACTTAGGAGGATTCTTTTGAAGCCGCATTTGTACAGCAAGCCCATAACTTTTTAAAAAATTTGTTTTGAGGTCATGGGAGATTCATATAGAATTGTAATAAATAGTGCAGAGAGATCCTGTGTGCTCATTACTCACTTTCCCTGAATGGTAACGTATTTCAAAACTATAGTACAATATCACAACCAGGGTATTTACATAAACACAGTCTACCTATCTTAATTTAGATCCTCTACTTTTATACTCATGTGAATGTGTGTAGCTGTGCATGTGTGTATTTAATTTCATATCATTTTATCACATGTATAGGCTTGTATATCCACCATCACCATCCCTCATTTTTAACAGTGTATGTTATAATAAATAAAAATAGTGAACTATGCTAAAGCTTTTTAATTTATATTCTAGATCTAGATAGATAAAAAGCTACAGCTTTTTAATTTATATTCTAGATCTAGATCTAGATAGGCATGAGATAAATATCATTCATATTATTATTATTTTGATTGGGGTCACTGGAAAGGCATTGATGAGAATATTACATGAACGAAATCCACACCTCCCCCTACAACTTGCTCTCAACACTGAGGGCATCTGGGGTTAGACTTCAATTAGATACCATGTAACCATCACTTCTTACCTGCAGCACACATTTCCTTTTCAGATTTATTTTCCCTTAAGCTGCATTTCCTATTTTGACATGCTTCTCTACAGAAATCATCCAAGACATTAATATTTTCTTAAGTCATATGATCCTAATCTTAATGTTATAAACCCCATCCACAAACTGTGGGTAGAGAGAAATGAGGCGTCTTGTTTTGCACCAGTTTTTAAAACAGAGCAAGTGCTTTTTGGGCTACAGGACCAGGAGGAAAACTGATTATTAGCTATTGTTTTCTGATACTAAGTCTAGGATGGGATTGATTACATTTTGTACTTTTATTCTAGAGGTGATGTGACTAAATAGGAAAGCCTGTATTAGACTCCTAAGGAGACAAAAAAGCCACAAAGAACCCTAATCTAATTTCGAGTGTGATGCAGGGCATGGTGGCTGATGCCTGTAATCCTGGTACTTCGGAAGGCCGAGGCAGGAGGATTGCTTGAACCCAGTTTGAGATCAGCCTGGGCAACACAGTCTCTACCAAAAACAAGCAAAATTAGTCAGGTGTGGTGGCATGTGCCTATAGTCCTAGCTACTTGGGAACCTGAGGTGGGAGGATCGCTTAACTCTGGGAGATTGAGGCTATAGTGAGCCAAGATCACACCACTGCACTTAAGCCTAGGAAGACCCTGTCTTAAAACAAATACAAAAATAAAAAATATATACATTTTGGAGTGTGAGAGTAGAGGAATTGAGTTGGGAGTTCACTGTATAATGAATACAGCAAGATTCACAAGGTTGCATTACTGTCATCCAGCTTTTTCATAAATATGCATGTAATATGAAGGTGAATCTAGTAGGAGAATATGACAATCCTACCACTGCAAAAAGCAATTGAACATCAGGTGCATCCTTGTCTGAGATCTACATAAGAAAGATAGCAATGTCACTAAAGTTATCATGAAAGGGTTATATTTTCTGATGGGGGATTCTTCAGAAGAATGTTTTAAAGCAGCAAGGAGATTTTTCTGATTGAAATTATTTATTTGCTTTACTTCTCTTCTTGCACAATCTTTTCCCATGAGGTTTGAGAACAGGTCTTATTCTTCTTTATATTTCCCTCAGATTTTAGACTGGCTAGTTACATGAAATAACTATTCAATAAATATTTACAGAATTATATCATGCCTAAATTTCATATTTCCTGAAGAAAATGCAAACCCATATTTTAAAAGAAAACAGAAGTTGGAAAACAGACCTGCAAACTATAAACTCAGAAATCGATGTCATCCAATGTATGATGCTGGGTCTATTTTTTTAATTTTAGCTCTGTTGTTTATTGCAAGCATCCATCCTTCCTATAAATCCCCACACCTACATCCATAAACAAAGCTAGCTGAAACCCACAGAGATCTGGGTTTCAACGTGTTTCAAAATAAAATCATTTAAAAATGATCAGACATTAATTCAACACATTGGTGTTAATTAACTAAGGTCTGAAAATGTCTATAATTATTTTTAGTTGTTACTTGATTAACATAGAGAAGTATATCACTATTATTTTCTCTAGAAATAAAACTGAGTGGGACAGATTATGAGACACTTCTGACTCACCTAGTTCTCCAAAAGATGCTGGAACAGAGAGCTACGTATGAACAAGAAATGTGTCAAGTGAAGGAAGGTTGGAAGAAAGTAGAGGGGTATATGCTGGGCAAAAGACTACCCAACCCAGTAGTCAACACATTCTAGATATCTGAAAACTGAGTTTTCCCTCTCCTTTGTGGCAGTCTGGTTCAAGAGGGTATTGTTCTCTCTCCACTGCTTGTCTCCTCATAAATCATCTGAGCAGAAGGGCTTATTTCCATGCTATGTTCACAGCTACTATACCGTTTAGAACACTACTGGGTCTAAATACATACTAATGAAAATAATGGAGAGAAATTAAATATAAGTTGTTATAGTCCCAAAAGAACTCTTAGAGTATGGCCATACACATGAGTAAATTACCTTAATCGAAGGTAATATAACCTTGAAAATGTAACAATTCCTTTAAAAGTATTAAAAAATACTTTTTTGGAGGAGAATATACTATGCTGAGACAAATCAACAGAATTATGAGTTTTGGATTTGACATTCAGCATTGTCATTTACATTTGACACCTATAAAACAGAAATACATAAATTTATGAATACACAGAAGTTCCCTAAGGACAGTGATTTTTGTCTGTTTTATCTGCTGTATTTCTTGAATTCTATTGTCTGGCACTCAAACATATATGCTGAATGGATTTATAATTAAAAATAAAAATGTTTGGCTAGTGAAAATATCCTTTCTTGGCCTATAGTTTTCAGATTAATGTGGCAGCATCTCATATCTATGCATGCCAAAACCCTAATAATGATAATCCAAATAATAACACTCATATTGCTATTCCCACTTTATTGGATAGCTTATGTTTCTCTCTTCAAATAATTAAACCTCAAATAAATTAAACTGGCCATATTTCACCATCCCTCAGATTCATAGGTAATATAAAGGATAAATCAGTAGCCCAGTAAGAGACAACTAAAAGGTTGAATTTATTATTGTTTGCAACCAATAAGTATGGGTTGAGTTCTTAAACAAGAATTTTCTGTGATATTTTTTATTAGGTGCAAAGGGAACTAATGAGGAGAAATAGGTTTAAATTGAAGGTGAGAATTTGGAGGGATCATGAGAAAGAATGTCATGATGATGACAGAATGGTACTAGCAAGAGTCTTTGGAGTCTTTTGAGAGTGTCAAGGACAGAGTGGGCAGCTACCTGTTCTGGACAATAAGACATCTAGCTAGAAATGATGGAGCCAAACCAGGTTATCTTTAAGAGCTCAAATAAAGTAAATGATTTATCCAAGAGCATACAGTTACTTAGAGGCAGACCCAAGACTATATGCCATGTATTTATATACACTAGGTGCACCTGGAACCATGGGCTAGGTCATGGTGGAGAGTGACATCTTAAAAATGTTAAAAAAGCTATGCCGTATACATAGTAATATTCCACTCTAGTACATCATCACAGAGAGAATATGGCTTTTCTGAATAAATAGTCATAAATAAGTGAAATCTGTTTGAGAACATACAAGCCCCCTGTTTGCACCAATTTAGTTTTGTTAATAACCGGGAAGATTTGGTTGATCGTCAGAAAGTTTTCTTAGCTGCAGGATTAGCAAAAGGATTCCTCGCTATAAATTGCAGCTTTGATTTGAAATATTAGTTTAATAGATGGCTAACATCTTTCAGATCCTAAAAATAAGTAATAAAAAATTACTTTGAAGGGCACAATGGCTCACGCTTATAATCCCAGCACTTTGAGAGGTGGAGGACTGCTTGAGCTCAGGAGTTCAAAACTAGCCTGGGCAGCATGTCAAATCCCCTCACCTGTGGTCCCAGCTACTTGGCAGGCTGATGTGGGAGGTTCGCTTGAGCCAGGGAGGCAGAGGTTGCAGTGAGCCGCGACTGTGCCACTGCACACCAGCCGGGGTGAGAGTGAGACTCGTCTCCAAAAAAAAAAAAAAAAAAAAATTATTTACCAGGTGAAAGAAAGAACACAGAAGAGAATAAAACAAAAATAGCAAAGAGGAAACAACTACGAACAGAGACAGGGGAAGCCACTAGCAAAACTAGCACATAAACATAGGCTACGTAGCATCTCTCTTCTTTATTAACCACACTTTGGGATCTGCCAGAAAAAAAAAAAAATCAAAGTGTCTTATACATTTAGGTTTGTGTTTATTTCCAAAATACTTATATGACAGAAGTACTTCCTCATATCAAAATATTAAAACAGCTCTGATGGCTTCCAGTTCCCCCGCTGAACCATATGGTTTCAGTTGGGTTTCAGTTGCCCATCAACCCCCACAATAGCTATCAGAACCAATCCCATGTACCTTACTTCACAGCTGTCACTCACTTGCAAAAACTCTAATGTCCAATCACAGTACACTTGGGTTATTTCCCTAAGGAACCCACACTTTGTATATACTGTCTCTCTCCCTCTCTTTCTTCTCTCTTTTCTCTCTGATCCCATTATTCATTCTATTCATTCAATACTTTCACCTCCCACCTACTTTTTTTTTTTTCTTTTAGAGACAAGTTCTGCCGCTGTTACCCAGGCTGGAATTCAGTGGCATGATTTCAGCTCACTGCAGCCTCAAACTCCTGGGTTCAAGCAAGCCTCCCATTTCAGCCTCCCAAGTAGTTGGGACTACAGACACCTGGCTAATTTTGTTTTTAATTTTAGTAGAGACAAGTTCTCACTATGTTGCCTAGGCTGGTCTCAAACTTGTGAGCTCAAGAGATCCTCTTGCCTCAGCCTCCTGAACTGCTGTAATTACAGGTGTGAGCCACCACACCTAGCCCCTCTACCTTTTAACCTGATTAACCTACTCACCTTTCAGAACTCAGGCACATCAAAGCTGAAAACCATTCCCTAAAATCCTCCTCTGGGATTCTTAGAGCACCAAGGGTGTACTCCTACCAAAGACTGACAATGAACTGTTGCATTTGTCTCCATACCTGCCTGTTTCCACAAGGAATGTTACATTTACTGAGGTTAGAGACTACATCATGTTAATTTTTGTATCTTACTGCCTAGCACAACACTCGATATATAGGGGTACTCATCTAATGTTTGAAGACTGAGTAAATAGCCAAGATTTATTGAGCACCTTCTGTACCCGAAGTGGTACAGGCATTGTACTAAGGATATTATATTCAAGGTTCACAGAATCTATCAATTCCTTCTCCCAATCTAGAATTTTCTTTGAAGACCCCGACCAGATGTCCTAGTCCTCACCATCTTCCAACTATCAATAATTAGTTAGCCATGCCTCTGGCACATGCAAAAAGTAAGATAATTATACGCAAAATATTAACATAAAATTATTACGAGTATCTCTTCCACTGTATCATGTGCTTAAAATCCCTGATTTCTATTCCTCACCTTGACCCCAAGTGACTAGCGATGAGCTGGACATTTGGTTGGAGTCCAATAAATGTTTGTTGAATCACAACCATGGAATTGACAAGAGTCTAGTGATCTTTTTCCTCTTCTAACCATACAGAAAGAAAAAGTCTACCCAGTATACTGCATTAATACGTCCTTGAAAAATTCTGATTTCTAGTTTGGGCCTCAGGATACTTTTGAAGGAGAGTGAAGAGGTTATGTCTTTGAATTAGGAGAGAAATAATTTCACCATAAATCCCCAAAGATAATGGGTTCAAAGGTACGTTGCCCTAAGAAAGTTCTTTTATTTTTGTTTGAGGCAAGCCAAAAACTATCCCTTCAACTCAATATGCTAAAAAGATATCCTTCAACTCAATATGCTAAGTTGTTTGTGTGGCCATATGTTCCTATATTTCTAGGTCAGTCTTGATCAAATACTTTTCTTCCATGCACCCCATAAATACACTTGTACTCATCAGCCCATCTGTCCTGCTTTCCTTGGCTTGGAAACTGTGGTCATTGAAAAAGTTCTATTTATTCCCTACCAACCATCTATGGTTTCTTTTTTTATGTTTAACAATTTTAAAATTATTTACACTCCCTTTCTGAACAAAAGGAATAAATGGGCAGCTATTGGCAAAGAAGATAAATATGATGAGCTATTCTATGTTGACATCAAATGACTTAGCAAAGTGCAAGTGGTGGAGCAAAGAAGAGCAGGTTTTCTCCTCATAGTTTAAGGGTTCTGTTACCTTAGGTTGGTAAACCAAAATGAATTGGTCTTGGAATGTTCAAGGTCAGTATTGATGCTGCCACTATAGTTTGGTATGCTGGTTTAAAATGCTGCAACCACAGTATATCTATATGAATGTGATGGAAATATAAGAGTTCACAGTATATCTATATGAATGTGATGGAAATATGAGAATCTCAGCCCCATGTAGAAATGAGAAGGTAAATGTATCCCATACACAAAATAAAACAGATGAATAATTCTGGGATGTTCTCGAGTGTGGCATATAGTCACTGACATGGTCACTGCAGTTTGATGCTGTTTCTCAAACTTGAGTCGTGCACACAAAGTTTTTTTTTATAAAAATAAAAGTTTTAGGTCCCTAAGAATAAATTTACATACCTCACCCTCTTCCCACAGATCCTGAGCATTCTGATTTGAAAAATAATGTAGTAGTAGTTTAGCCCATGAATTCTAGTATCAGATCTGGATTCAGTGTTTGGTGTGCTTAGTAACCGCAAAACGTTAGGCAGGTTAACCTTTCTAAACCTCAGTTTCTTCACATGTAAGACCGGGACAAAAAAAACACTACCCTTAAGTAAAATAAGCCAGACACAAAAATACAAATATTGTATGATTCCACTTATATGTAGTATCTAAAGTAGTCAACTCCAGAGAAACAGGAAGTAGAATGATGGTTACCAGGGGCTTGTGGGAGAGGAATATGTGGTGTTGTTTAATGGGTGTAGATTATCAGTTTTGCAAGATGAAAAAGTTTTGGATATCTGTTGCTCAACAATGTGAATATACTTAACGCTAATGAATTATATACTAAAAAATGGTCAAGATAGTAAATTTTATGTAACTTGTTTTTTATGATTAAAAATAATACATGCCCAACAGGATTATAAGAAATACTAAATTTTAAAATATGAATATAAAGTACTTTACCTAATACTTGGCAAAGTCAATGCACTTTATAAATAGAGGCTATTGAAAATGAAGCAATCAAAATTTTCTAAAGTAATAAGCACACAGAAATTTCTACTGATTCCAGTAAACAATTTTCTTTCCCTAGTCACTATTTTTAATTGGTTGTTGATGGGGCCTCAGTCAAGAAGAGCAGTGTACTCATTCAGATGATTCATTCATATTGCCAACTTCAGTGATTGCCATGAACCCTGTTCTTTCAGTGAAGCAGTAAGTGGTAGCTTGAGAAGTGCCAGCCTCCTAAGAGGGGTCACTGAGTTACATTTGGTCACATCTACTCAGGCATTCTGGTAGGCAACAACCATTTCAAAAAACCTACTGAGCAGAGCCACACAGATTTTCTTTCTTCTGGAGAAAATGGGCTGGTGACATGTCTGTTATTTGAAGCAAGAAGCCAAAGTCCTTCTCAAATTGACTCCCACTCTTACCTCGCTGATACATCCTTTCTCACTTAATTTGCTCCATCTACATTAGCCTTTTTCAGTATGTCTGAAATGCCCCAAACCTACTTACCCTCCAGGGTGTTTGCACTTGCTGTTCTTTCTACCCAGAACGTTCTTCCTCAGTATAGCCACAGGGATCACCCTCATACCTTGTTCAAGTTTTTGCTCATATGCCACTTTTTCAGTGTAGCTCTCTGTGAACATCTTATAAAAATAATTGCCACCATCTTCTTCTTCTGGCCCAGGGACATGTACTTAATTATTTCCACAGTAATAACAGCCACAGATAAATTATATATTGTAAAAATTTATCTAGTGTCTGTCTCCTTCCAGTACAGTACAAGCTCTATAAAGGTAGGAATCATTTTCCCTTTTGTTCCCTATTGTATACCGACCTATAATAGTGTCTGGTATAAAGTGTGCACATATTAAATATTTTTAATGAGTGAATGTATTGGTGCAAGCCTTATTCAATATATTAAAAAAAGTAGACTAATCAAAAGTATTCTCCCCACAAAAGAAACATCTAAGAAAAATTAGTTAGTGGCTTCACAAACATATCCTTATTAAGTTATTTTGCATTAAACTCAAGCCCTTTTCCACTTCAGTGAGAGTTCTTCTGTTTCTCTACCATTACCCTAAGTGGAAGGGCTTGGAAAACATAGAAGCTAACACCTCAACAGTTGTTGAAACCAATTTGGGAATGTAGAGGTACAGGTAGATAAATGTAGTTAATAATGTATTCATTTATAATAATACAAATTTCCTGTTATAGTAATTAGCTTTATGAAAATATTCCTTAGATTCCTGGTTTATGCTGGAAAATAAAATGTTTATAAATATTATTATACTTGCCATTGGTGTCAATACATTGCTTCTGTTCTGTATTAGGAAAGATAATTTCCAAAGAAAGAAAATACTAGAAAGAATTCACAACAGTGAGACACAAATCCTGAGTTCCAATGCAATCTCGTCTCTACCCAGCTCCCTGACCTTGGGCGAGACACAATCTTTTGGTGTGTCTGGCTGTAACAGTTGGGTTTTGCTGCAAACCTACTTAACTCCAATGAGCCTCGATTTCCTCATTGGTAAAGTGAGCATAAGAATCCCTGTTTTGGCCAGGCATGGTGGCTCACACCTGTAATCCCAACTCTTTGGGAGGGTGATGTGGGCAGATCACTTGAGAACAGGAGTTTGAGACCAACCTGGGCAACATGGTGAAACACCGTCTCCACTAAGAATACAATAATTAGCCAGGCATGGTGGTGTACACCTGTGGTCCTAGCTACTCATGAGGCTGAGAAGGGAGGCTCACTTGAGCCCAGGATGGGGAGGTTGCAGTGAGCCATGTTCAGGTCACTGCACTATAGCCTGGGCGACAAAGCAAGACCCTGTCTTAAAAAAAGAATCCCTGTTTTCCCTATTGCAGAAAGTTGCCTTGTAACTGAAAATCAAGACTCATACCATCGGTGATATGCCAGGTGAAGTTAAGTGGTTCAAAAACTGTATTTAATTTCTGAATTATAGTTATTTGGGTGTGTACTTGGAGGGAAAAAAGTATAATTAGCATATTAAAATTGTAAATATATGAATAATATTTAGGATGAGATTAATTTCAAAAGTAAATTGATTAAATGTAAAATATTAATTAAACGATAAGATAGAGAATACATATATATGTCTCAATTATGAAAGTGGTATACATATAAATGGGGTTTGGGAAAAAAAGCTTGTGAGAATCAATTTTGATGGTTTGTGAATTTTCTTTCCAAAGTTAACAGTACAAGCCAGGGTAAGATGGTATTAATATATTAAGACAAATGCAAACAAAATAACATAAAACTGAATGTAAATAATATGAAGTATTATGATTATTTTAGTAAGAAATGATCTTCTTTGTGAGTGCCTATTATATTCTAGGCACTCAATAAGACTAGGCATTTTATCTGTTAGCTAAATGCTTGCTAGCAAACTGACTGCAATTGAGTTAGAGCAAGTTGATTGTTTCCTACATCATATATCCAGGCCATAAATCCAGTTTTGCTGATTCTAGCCTATGTTCTAGGAGAGTTAAAATTTTAGAAATAGCATCCAGAATTCAATAAATATATGTTTTTAAAAAACCAAAAGGCAAATTCTGCAAATGAATAAGCTGCTTTTTTTAACATGCTCCTGATGGCTCCCTATGGCAATACTGTGGAAAAATAGAACCTGAGCCTTATGAACAGGAAATAATAAAAAATAACATTATTAAACTAAATAGTAACTGTGACACTGGGTCTTTGACAGAGCTCAAAGATTCTGCACCTCATGAAATCATATATTTTAATGGGAAGTGTGTAGAACATACACAGTGTGTATAAACATTGTGACAGTATAGGAAGTAAATAACAGGAACTCTAGAGTGCTTAATGTCTGACTCCTCCGACTTCACCCATTACTGAAAAATGTGTAATGGTAAAAACGTGCCTTCAGTAAGTTATAGTATTTCTGTTCTAGTCTGTTTCTGTCTATTTATTGGCTTTTTGGAGTTTACCTAGTTACCTATTTTCTCTGAGTCTTAATTTTCTCAGATTAATTAGAAATTAGTTATATTTCATCATTAGATATCTAAGGATGAGTTTGCTAGTACAATGCTGGTTAGACCGCCCACAGTGAAGAGGAACATGAACCCTACGGCTCAGAGTACTGCGGCAGATCATTTGATGTTACTTTTGTGAAGCGCAGCAAGTCAACTAAATACTTTGACACCAGTGGAAATGGCGATAATTATAGTAGCGGAGGTGAAGTAGGCTCGTGTATCCACGTCTATCCCTACTGTGAATATATGATGAGCTCATACAATAAATCCTAGGAAACCAATTGATTTCATAGCTCAGACTATGCCCATATACCCGAATGGTTCTTTTTTTCCAGAATAGTATGTTACGATGTGGGAAATTATCCCGAAGCCCGGTAGGATGAGAATATAGACTTCGGGGTGACCGAAGAATCAAAATAGGTGTTGGTACAGGATAGGGTCTCCCCCTCCGACTGGATCAAAGAAGGTGGTATCAAGGTTGTGGTCTGTTAATAATATAGTAATGCCAGCGGCCAGGACTGGAAGGGAGAGGAGGAGTAGGACTGCTGTGATTAGGACGGATCAGACAAAGAGGGGTGTTTGGTATTGAGATATGGCAGGGGGTTTTATGTTAATAATTGTCATAATGAAGTTAATAGCCCCTAGAATGGAGGAGATACCTGCCAGATGCAGGGAGAAAATGGTCAGGTCTACAGAGGCTCCTGGGTGGGAGTAGTTTCCTGCTAAGGAAGGATAAACTGTCCAGCCCGTTCCAGGTGGACATGGCTCACTGCAACCTCCCCATCCTGGGCTCAAGTGAGCCTCTCTCCTCAGCCTCCTGAGTAGCTAGGACCACAAGTGTACACCACCATGCCTGGCTAATTATTGTATTCTTAGTGGAGACGGTGTTTCACCATGTTGCCCAGGTTGGTCTCAAACTCCTGTTCTCAGGTGATCTGCCCACATCAGCCTCCCAAAGAGTTGGGATTACAGGTGTGAGCCACCATGCCTGGCCAAAACAGGGATTCTTATGCTCACTTTACCAATGAGGAAATCGAGGCTCATTGGAGTTAAGTAGGTTTGCAGCAAAACCCAACTGTTATAGCCAGACACACCAAAAGACTGTGTCTTGCCCAAGGTCAGGGAGCTGGGTAGAGACAAGATTGGCATTGGAACTGCAAATGCCTATGATTTGCCTGAAAATAGAAGGGAGGGATCTAACTATTGTCTGTTTCCTAGGCACGTGCACCCTCATTAGACTGTAAGCACCAAGTGAAGTCGGAAACCATTAGGTTTTATTCACTATTATATCCTTAATACCTGGAATACAGCAGATTTTTCATAAGTATCTGAATGAATGTATACACAAATGAATAGAATGTATTTATGGAACACCTGTCATGTGACAATAACTGTGTAAGGTTCATTGCTCAAGTATGAAGCATAGTAAAATAAATGAAGACAATATGTAAGTTTTAAAACACCTTGTAAATGTAAAATGCTACAAAAGCATTTTTAGAGTTTTAAAAAATCATTTACTTACATGCAGTTTTAAATCACAGCCCTCAAATAAGTTCCAAATCAGAGATTTTATCAAGATTGTATTTACTTTTTTAAAAAATGGAGTTTTATGCTGCTGTGGTTATGGAATGTGCTTGTACAATATATATATATATACATATACATACTGTTTGATGTAGCTCTATACAATGCTGCTTCTTTATAATATTGCTTATGAACTATTTTGTTTAATGCCACTGCGTCTATGAAACATTATAGACTATTCTGTTAGTATGCATAGCTTTTCCCATGACCTTAATACTTTAATATACCTAAGCAATGAGAGCATGGGAGAATGTATTGCATTCCCCTGGACAACTAACATTAACTCACTGTTACAGACCTAATGTGTGTGCCCCCTCTCCACCCATATTCAGATATTGAAATCCTAACTCCCAGTGTGATGGGGCCTTTAGGAAGTGATGAGCTCATGAGGGTGAAGACTCATGAATGTGATTAGTTACTTCCCTCATAAAAGAGAGCCCAGAGAGCTCCCTTACTTCTGCTATGTGAGGATACAGCAAGAAGATGGATGATCATGAATCAGAAAATGGGCCCTCACCAGACACTGAATCTTCCAGAGCCTTCATCTTGGAGTTCCCAGACTCTAGAACTGTGAGAAACCAATATTTGTTGTTTAAGCTGCCCAGTCTGTGGTATTTTTGTTATAGCAGTCAGAATGGACTAAGATCTCAACATACTCTAAATACTCTCAGCAATTGGCTCACCATACTCTAAATAATAGAACTCCCTGCCCGGATTGAAAATCCGGCAGTCTCCCCCACTGAGGTCTCTGTTTTTTATTAAGTGTTTTAACATAGTGGTTGACAAAATATATACAAATAATATTGATCAACATGCTGCAAAGAAAAAAGAAAGTGCCCACAGCACTCCAGGGGTTCAACTAACAATCCAGTGGGGAGATGAAATAGAATAGAGCTGGTTCTTTGAGGTCAGGGACTGAGGCTTATTCAACATTTTATGTGAGCTTGTTGTTTATTCAACATTTTATCCAAACTTGGTTTCTAGCATGTAGTAAAATGTCTGATGACTCGACAAAGGAAAAAAAAATAGATACCTAACATAAGAAGAGCTATTAGTATAAAGACTCTGAAGCTGACTGCCTCTTCATAATTAGGACAGTCAAGGAAAATTCTACCATATACTATATATCAGATAGATAGATAGATAGATAGATAGATAGATAGATAGATAGATAGATAGATAGATAGATAGATAGATGTATACTAGTCAGGCCTTTAAAAAAGGACAGATAATGACCTACAGAAAGGAAAAAGTAGGCCAAACAATGATAGTGATGTAAAAAAATGTGGGTCCCAGGAAGTTCTGAGTTATCTATTTTTATTTATCATAATGCCTATGATTTCCTTCTTCTTTGAAGTTTCCTCACATCTTATTCCAGTTCTCTTCTCTGCTATTGTGATTCTGTCCCGTTTCAGTGGCTCTTCCCAAGGGGGCTGACGACAGCAAGGCCTCTGTGCTGTGCTGGGGAGAAGGGTGCCCCCTATCTGGGACAGCACATGGTTCTCTTCCCTTAGTGGATGCTGCCAAAGCCGAGCAGGGAAATGCGCCCCAGTGTGCATGCTAAATACAAGTTGGGCGCCCTTCAGCGAAGATTTTGGCTTGGCTTCCTTCCCTTGGCTATTAAGCTACATTCCCACAGAATTACTACATGTCTGAGGTTTCTAAAACCTTTTGTGTGGATCTCAAACAGTTATTGTGTTGGATCCAAATTTCGACCTTGGTTAAGCAAGCCTCAAATCCGTTCCAAGCTGCCCCAGGCAGTGATGCTCCAAGGACACCGGATGAAAGGAGGAGATAAGAATAACCTCTACAGTTCGGTTATCACCTACTGTGTGTCAGTCACCGTGCTTCACTCTTTGCATGCGGCATCTCATTTAATCCTAACTATAAACTGTGCTTGCTAGCTACTATGACTACTCTAATTACCACTAATTTACAGGTGGCAAAATGACAGTTTAAGGAAATTAAGAAACTTGTTCAAGTTTTACAACCAATAAGTATTAAAGGATTAAAAGTATTGAAACCCTAGCAGTAGACTTCCACAGTTGGCAAGGGCCAGGGCAAATGACACCAGAGTGATCTAAACAGCCTGAGTAATAATAAAAGCCATCAATCCAGCACATAAACTGCCTGCAGTCTGTGCATCCCAAAAGACAAAGAGAAAAGTAGTAGGCCATGTTTCTTTATGCATCTAGGTGGCAAGTCTATGAGCTGAGAGACAGTCCCTCTGTGAGGAGAAACAGAAGTTCACAAAACAGAGGGCAGGAAGGATCTCTTAGCTTGTGGCAGGCAATGAGTCAGGAGAGGTAACTTTTGGAACAGAGCTTGCTCTTGGCTTAGGGAGTAAAAAGTGAAAAGACTTCCAAGGACTAACGGTTCTCTCCTTACACAGGGTAATGAAGGCTATCACATTCAGGGCTTAGACTTTGTTGATTTATAGACTTTGTAATCTATCGCAGTGAGCTTGACTGTTTTGATTCTCTTTTTGATACAGGTATCTAGTTCAGGGGAAAAGATGCTCAGAGTTAGTACCCTTGTGTGTAGTTCGAGTATGTGGTTAGCAAAAGCCTAGAGAAAAAAATTTTGGGAAAAAAATTTTGTCCAAGTGCAGAGAACAAAACTTGCATTACAGCACCAGCAGCAGAAAGCTTGTCATAAAGATGGGGAAGTGGAGCAGTTTCCCAGAGCACTTTATTTAGGAAGGCCTCATAGCCAAATGGACCATAATCAATGTGGTGATCAATAATTACTACTCTAAAAAGCCCCTGGCATAGGCCAAATGAACCTCTCTTTCCTCTCCCTCCACCTTGATGCTCTGTTCTCAATCACTACAAAATGAAATTCTCCCAGATCAGAGTCTGTAGTTTTTGTGAACAAAGTCATTGATCTCTGATCGTGTGTTATTTTTTGTGAAACTTATAAACTTTAGCATGATTAGGTGAATGAATACTGTGGTGGGATAAATAAGGTTACCCAATCTTATGTAAATGCACAAGAATATGTTTGGAGCATATTTTCTTCATTCCAGTCAGCCCAGCTCCACCTCAGTACTTCTGCATTGACAAATGAATTGAAAATGAACACATGGAGTCTGTCATCTAGTCCCAGCAGGGAACTAGTATGATATACTTAAAGGGCACTGAATTTACAAGCATGTATATTTCTCTCATATTTTTCTATCTTTAGAATAATATAAACTGTGAGGTATAAAAATATGGTAATTCAACTTGTCTTTTTGATACTATCAATTTTAAAAGCCATCAAATAAGATTTAGATAAAGAAAAGGAAAACACTTTATGAATCAAATAGACTGAAATGCAATATTATATTTGGGGTTCTATCTAATCCCTGCAGTTAGTGTTCCTACAGAGTAGATTTTGTGGATTAATTGTGTGATGCTATTTTATTTGTTGCTTGCAAAGGGGAAGGTGATCAAAATTCTTTTGACTTATTTAAAAACATCTATATATTTTGGCCACGTTTAAAGATTAAAGAAGTGTTTTAAATGGCACATGATAGTTGTTATTATATCCAACATATCTAGGCTGTTAAAAACATCTTATTGTATGACATATATTGTAAATGTTAAAGAAAAGTAACTATCACCATATGCTTACAGTTGCATGAGGATGATACCCTTGATACCTTAGCCTCTGAAAAGGTATAACAAAAGGTAAAAATTGTAAAAAAGAAATATATTAATAAACATTGATACATTATTTAAAATTGACAATCTGAAACAATGATATAAACAAATTTGATTTTGCTTGGCACTTCTCCTTCCTGCTGCCATGCAAATGAAGAAAGACTTATTTGCTTCGCCTTCCACCATGATTGTAAGTTTCCTGAAGCCTCTCCAGCCATGCTGAACTGTGAGTCAATTAAACCTCTTTCCTTCATAAATTACCCAGCCACGGGCAGTTCTTTAGAGCAGTGTAAGAACAGACTATTACAGATATAATTTACTACATGTCACAACTATAGATATTCCCATACGGGAAAGGTATATTTGCATTTTTAAATGTATGCTCGCATTTCCTTGGTTTTGTGGTTCATATTTGGTAGTGAGGTATATCAGTCATATGGTCATATTTATGTAAACTGCAACCTAATTCATATGTTTCTAAGTTCCTGTGCCCTAAAAAAATCAACATGCACATCAGCACTGTCGGGGAACCTTTAACACCTGTAGGCATAAGTATGGGTGAGTCATAGAGGAAGTCATTTGGTCCAGATCATTAAACATGGAAGAAAGACCTCTTGATAACTTTATTACACATGATAACGTGTGCTAGGCTAAGAGAGACTCATTAAACCAAAAAGCAAAGCCTTCTAATAAAGAGCTGAAGCTGAAGGGAAGGACTAAGAAATGTCTCTTTCTAAGGCCCATAGAAATAGTATACATGTGTTGTGTGCTACCTAATCATTGAAGAAATAAGATACATTTATATTTTAGTTATTGATTCTATTCATGCTAACAGCATTTTGAATCCTATAAAGAGAGGACAATCCTGGGGACTTCCTTGTTTTCCCTTTTTGCCATCTTTCACCACAGCGTGTTTTTATCTCTTGTCTTACTCCATCCTATCTCAACATCAGGGGTGACTCTCATACTGCTCAGCGCTAATCACTCCACGATGCTTTAAATCCAACTCATTTATTCATTATTCATTTTGTGTCTTTTGTCCATGGTACCCTCTGAGCACTGAGAGGAATTCTAAAATGAATAAGAGTTGACCTCTATTCTTAAAAAAAAAAAAAAAAAAACAAGCAAAACAATAGTGAAACACCAGAACGGAGATCTTATCTGCACATCCAGATTGGGAAAGCTGGTATGTTGGGGTGCACGAACATGGTGTGTGTATTGTTATGAGGACATGTGGCCACCTGGAATAAAATAGTAAGGAGGGCTTTTGAAATGATGGTGAGACCTCAGTGTGCTGAGTATAAGACACTCGCCCAAAAAAGAGGAGTTTTTCTTAGGCTGTGACCTGATTTGACAGAAAACATATTCTGGGTTTTGGAAGAAAGAAAGAATTTGTTCTCTGGTTATTATTATTATTTAGATATGAGATGCTTTGAGGTTATGCAATTTTTCTCTGTACTACTTTTCTGCAAGAAGTGGGGCATGCTCCAAATCCCTTGATTATGATTTATGGGCCAGGGTTAAAAAAGGAAAAAAAAAAAAAAGACCCACCTCTCCTCCTACTCCAGTTTGACCCTTCCCCTCTACCTTTGTTCCAGGTGAGAGAAGCACTAAATCACAGACAAGAGCCAGAGTAACATTTATAGCATTGCAAAGATGCCATGGTCAGCATTTGAGGCTATGAGTGTGGCAAGTCCTCCCGGACAGATAGACCTGAGATTAATAGAAACAGATCAAAGACAAGTACCCAGGAAGAATGATTCCAGGAAGATTGGAAGGGCTGCCTCAGAAAATGCATATCACTTGAAATTCTGCCATAGAAAGGGAGAATTTGAAGGCATAAGTCTCTCAGGTGTTTTTTGACTAAAGTCAATTATGACTTTAGTTTCTACTGCCATTATTATCTATGTTCCTTAATAATTCTCCACCAGTTCTGCTGTAGCAAGGAGAAGTGAGAACCACAATGCTAAAACAATGCAAAAAATAAGTAAAAGCTTTAATGTAAGAATAAACACTGTGTCATAGAGGCTCTTATCTTTCCACCAGTTTCAACTTCTCTCTCCTAATGGCTTCCCCAACAATGTCTTGGTTATTTCCTCTAAGAACCCTAACTTTGCATAAGCATATATATTCCTAGCTAGACTAGACTGGTTTCACGTTTGTTTTGATGGCACTGTTATGATCAGGCATCAGAAGCTTCTCCTCAGCCTTTTACTTCTTCCAGCAACAGTCCTTCTCTCTCTTTTTGCTCACGGCCAACTTTCTAAGAAAAACAACCAAATAAAAATACATTGCTTCTTTCTCTTCTTCATCCACTCTTCATAACCTCTTACAATCTGAGTTCTTTGGATAAATATTTTTTTCAAAGATGCTTCCACTACCTTTTCTCAGATCGTTGTCCTTTCTCAGATCTTCTCTTTTATAATAATTGTCTATATCATTCTCGATCTATCCCATGTTATTAAAAATTGCTGTGTTTTGGAGCATCTTCTATGTGGTTCTTTGTTGATGTACACCATTTCAAATTGCCAAAATAACCCTTTGTTATCCTACTCCCCTTTCACAGATAAATCACATTAAAAGAAATTATGCAATTTGCCAAAACTGCTGGACTTACATTTGGAATAGAAATGTCTAATTCCAGATCTCTGACTCTCTCCACTATTCCACTGTGTCTAGACAGTGATACTGTGTAGTCCACAGTAATTTTATTACAACTACTAGAAGAAAGGGCTCAGCCAGGTCAAAACTACGAAAAGCTTTGTATCTAGCAGAACAGATGGTGAGGTTTGCCCGTTCTCCCTTGGAGAAGGGACCCATCTGTCTATCTGGCTTGACAGCCTTCAGGAGCCCCACCTGACATGGACATTCAGTAGGGATTTCCCTAGTCTGCCTGGAAAATAAAATCTATTTGGATTGCTCCTCAGGTGCTTATGGGGAATGTGGGAAAATTCCTAGGACATGGTTTGTTTTTTTTTTTTTGACCCAGTCTCGCTCTGTTACCCAGGCTGGAGTACTGTGGCACGATCACAGTGCAGTATAACCTCTGCTCCTGGACTCAAGCAATCCTCCTGAGTAGCTGGGACAACAGGCACACGCCACCATGCCCAGTTAATATTTTTGTATTTTTTGTAGGGATGGGGTTTCACCAGGCTGATCTCTAACTCCTGGGCTCAAGCTATCTGCCTGCCTCAGCACTCCCAAAGTGCTAGGATTTCAGGAATGAGTCACCGTGCCCGGTGGGACATGCTTCTTAATGAACAAAGTCATATGGAGGGTCTTGTCTTGAGGAGGGACATGGCTCTGTCTTAGGCTTTAGTTGGGTCTCTGTCATAGCTACCTCAGAAGAGACTGACCCTCTAGCCATATCACAATACCCCAAACCTTTGAATGATGTGTCAGCAGGGATACAGTCTCTCTTATCTACTACTACAGCAGCCTGAGGATCTACTTTCAAGGTTCTATCTCACCCTCTCCAGCCATAAGGCCCCCTCTCAAGCTGTTTCCTCTTGTGTTAACTGTCATTCAGCTAGTGCCCTACCCTGGGATACATCCCTTTCCTTCTGATCTCTTCTCTTCCCTGTCTTATCTTCATACCTTCATTCTCTAAAGTGGGTGCATCTCAATGTCCTGATGGTTCTGGTTTTCTCCCACGTCTCCTCATTAAACTTCCCAGAATGAGCATGGCATATCCAAATGTTCAACACCTCCTCCATGTGAATGGCTCCTCATCTCTCTTCTGAGAACCTGTTCTGCATTCCTCTTTAACTGCATGTTTCTGAAGCACTGCAAATATAGGTTTTCTTGTTTGCTGCTCGGTAGCCAACACACATTCAGAATGCTGCTCAGTGTTCAATAAATGTTTGTTAAGCAAATATATGAGTGAGTCTAAAAAAATGATTGAGTCTCCCCCTGTCTGTCTTCATTACCTTTTCTGATAAAATGCCCATTCCCGGCGGGGCACAGTGGCTCACGGCTGTAATCCCAGCACTTTGGGAAGCTGAGGCAGGCCAATTACCTGAGGTCAGGAGTTCAAGACTGGCCTGGCCAATATGGTGAAACCCCATCTTTACCAAAAATACAAAAATTATCCGCGCATGGTGGCAGGCACCTGTAATCCCAGCTACTCGGGAGGCTGAGGCAGGAGAATTGCTTGAACCCGGGAGGAGGACGTTGCAGTGAGCCAAGATGTGCCATTGCACTCCAGCCTGGGCAACAGGGCAAAACTGAGTCTCAAAGAAAAAAAAAAAATCCCAAAGCCTCAATACCTCTACCCGGTGAATTTATAGAACAAATAAATGAATGAGTCCAAATCAAAACTAAATTTTGCCTGCCCTTATCCAGTACACTTCCTGCCACTGCACTGACATCACAGCACAGAGGAGGGAAACAGCCCTTAGAATCACATTGATTTAGTTTGCAGCTTTGTTCAGTCTCTTAACAGGATGCAGCCTTGGGCAAGTTACTTAGCTTCCTTGAGCCTCCTCTATAAAAAATTAAAAAAATAAAAAATAAAATAAAATAAATTAACTTTTTTAAATCAGAAAGAATAATTACTCTCCAAGTTTAAAGACTAAATAGCATGTGTAAAATGCCCCAAAGCCATTTATACACATACTTATAAGCTGTAATCCTAACTCTCCTATATATGTGTATATATATATGTGTGTGTGTATATATATGTATATATATGCGTGTATATATACGTATATATGTGTATACATGTATATATATGTGTGTGTATCTATATACATATATATTCATATATATGTGTATATATATACATATCTATCTATATATATATATATATATATATATATATATTTTTTTTTTTTTTTTGAGACAGAGTCTCGCTGTGTTGCCCAGGCTGGAGTGCAGTGGTGTGATCTTGGCTCACTGCAACCTCCGCCTCCCGGGTTCAAGTGATTCTCCTGCCTCAGCCGCCCAAGTAGCTGGGATTACAAGTGCCCGCCACCACACTTGGCTAATTTTGTTTCGTTTTGTTTTGTACTTTTAGCAGAGACTGGGTTTCACCATGTTGGCCAGGCTGCTCTCGAACTCCTGACCTAAAGTGATCCACTCGCCTCAGCCTCCCAAAGTGCTAGGATTACAGGTGTGAGCCACTGTGTCTGGCCAACTCTCCTATTTATTTTAAAGATACATCAACTACCTCATTTAACACTCACAAAAACCCTGTCTGTAGATACTTTTATGTCTCCACCTTACAGATGAGGAATCAGAGGGACTGAGAAAATGACTTATTTGCCCAAGGTCACACCAAAATAAAATCCTAGGCAGTGTTACTACAGAGTTCATGTAAGAAACATTCTTAGATTGCAAGCTCACTAAGAAAGCCTTATAAAAATTCAGCCCTTACAAAAATGGGCAAGCCACACCGCTCCAAATAAATTGTACATTTAGAAGGTGGTCACTACTTACTGAAGTAATAAACAAATATGTTTACCTGTTGAAAACTGACTTCTCGGTTCAATGCTCAACTACTTTAGGAGAAAATTTGTATCTCTAACAATGCCAAATGCCAATAAATATTCTTGCCTTGAAAATTATGATATAATAAAGAAAACATACTTCGGAATGTTTTTCCAAAGACATAATGAGTATTGCATGAAAGAGGACTTTTAAGATAAAGTGAGAAACAGAAATAATTCAAGGGAAACATGCTTCACTGAAAATTATATAAGTCAGTATCCCAGAAACCAAGTAACAATTTATTCGTCAGAATAAGGAATACATGATCAGGAAATTTGTCTGGCTAATTGAAGTTGAAGCGGTTGCACTTGATGAAAAGGAAATCATCAGAAACGCTTGGATGTTTCCTATAAGAAGCTAAAATATGCATTATAATTCCAGCTGTGGATAGAAATTTAATGCATTTTTACAAGGTACAAAGGGTGAATAATTGTTTTGTCAGTTGATGGGGTGGATTTTAGTTATTTTAATAACTATAACCTAATTGAAGGAAAGCAGAATGGCATATCAGAAAATGGGGGATACAAAACCAAATGGTGGAAAGCAAATTGATTGCTTATATTAGAAATTAATTATATATTAAACTACCCAGAGTTCTAGATAAAATTAGGAACGAAAATAATATTTTAGAAGAGATGTGTCTGACTAGCCAAAAGCAAGGAGAAATGCAGAATGTCACTGAAAATCTAAAAATAAAAGCCTGAGGTAAACTTATTATTTCCTCAAACAAAAAGGATGCACATAATGTATCATAATTTCTTAATTAGAGTTCTATGACAATTGTAGTTACATCCTTCCAGGGATAGATATATTATGACTTGCAAAGTTTGCTAATGGCTGAAAATAAATAAAAAAAAATAGAAAAATTTCTAGGTAAAAGTAGTTAAGACTAGCTTTTTTTTTTTTTTTTTTTTTTTTTTTTTTTTTTTTTTTTTGAGACAGAGTCTCACTCTGTTACCCAGGCTGGAGTGCAGTGGTGCCATCTTGGCTCACTGCAACCTCCACCTCCCAGGTTCAAGTAATTCTCCTGCCTCAGCTTCCCGAGTAGCTGGGATTACAGGCATGTGCCACCACGTCCGGCTAATTTTTGTATTTTTAATAGAGACGGGGTTTCACCATGTTGACCAGGCTGGTCTCAAATTCCTGACCTCAAGTGATCCACCTGCCTCAGCCTCCCAAAGTGCTGGGATTACAGGCATGAGCCATCACACCCGGCCAAGTCTTGCTTTTTGGGGGCAAGGAATAGTAATAAATGTAAAAGACCTGTTTTATGGACTCTGGAACAGCTCATGACTTTACTTAGAAGTTTCTACAGAAATAACTAAAGAATGACATTTCTCCAAAACCAGTTGAAGAACTTTTTAGTTAGATGATGACAGACAAGAAAGTCAAGGTTAATTTGAGACATGCTGGTAGAATCATAAGATCATTAAAGCTCTGGTATGAATAAGAAAAGAGAAAATGACATGAAGGATTCTGACATTTAGAAAACTAGCAACGGGAAAATGCCTTTCACATTCTAAGTTTATTTGTGAATTAAAAAAAATGAAAAAAGAAGTATTGGGTTATGTTGTAGATGCTTCTACCAATATGGTTATTATTTTGTTAAGTTGAAGATCTTAGTGAATTCATCAAGGATACCTGACTGATGAGACATCTTGGCAAAGAAAAAAAATAATAATTTGGAAGAAGTCACTTAATCTCACTGTGCCTTAAATTATTCACCTATGTAACTACAGGGTTTATTTCCCTAAACAGTATGATATATACTCTTTATATTTTTTCTAGTGTTAACATTTTAAGATTATGGAAAAACATGACTACCTACGAGAAAAATAAAAGTAAATTAAATCAGCGTGTTGTGAAGATCCCATGTGTTTTAGCATTCATCAGACTGAAGGCAGTCTCCAAAACATCCAAAATGGGTTTTTGAGAATTAAACTCTTGGATCTGTTCTTCAAGTAGTACAATACGTGGTTTGACATGCATGCTAGACACCTGTTTTTCAGGATGGTACCAAAACAACAGAAATTCTGATGAATTATGTCATTCGAGTTATCACAAATGATTATTCAAATAACTCTCAATAATTATGATCTTGACTTCTACAATGTAATTATAAGAAAGTCAGTTGTTCAAAGATATCCAAAATGTTCACTCTTGGCAAGCGGTGGATGGGAAGAGTGGTGACAAGAATCTGAAATTTGAAATTAACCTGATGTATTTGTAAGTTTTTCCTAACAATGTTGCTGTCCATTAAGGACTGTTTTAAGTGGACTTTCTTAAGCTTGTATAGAGTTGACCTGAAGGATTTAAAAACCACTTCAGTTTATTCAGTGTTTGCCATGTCTGCCATACACATCATAGACTGGAGTACATTTAAATATCATTAAAATGTACCACTGCATAAGACAGGTCTGCTCCTTCCTTGTTCTAAGGTAATTCTGTTTCATGGGTTAGTCAGACACAAACCAGTGTTATCAAACAGAACTGTCACATATTTGATCTGCAATGTTCACCGGTTACATGGAGCTAAAAAATATACAAAAGCTAATAGAGTTATAAAGAGTCTGGACCAAGAATCATAAGACCCAGTTATGAGTTGTTAAAAGTGAGGGTGAAACATGTCCCTTCAGTTTTCTCATTTTAAATAAGACTAAATGATCTCATCTCTTTTTATTTTCTTTAAAATTTTAAGGCCTTATGCAAAAGGCTGAAAATCTAAATGGCTAAGATTTAATGGAATACATAGGATTTCAATGAGATTTGGAAAATTCATCAACTATGTGGCACAGAAAATACAGATAGCACACATGTACTATATTCTGTATGGGATATCAGGACCAAAACAAAACAAAAAAAATCACCATCCAGGTTGATAAATGGAAAAAAGAGGGTAGAGATCTCTTCCTGATACAACCTCAGAGAAGATTTTGGCCTCCCTAAAAATTCCACTGAAAGTTAGGTGTCTCTAATGTTCATTTTGCTTTTTTTTTCTCTCAAGCTTCATAGAGATCCTCTATATTTAAGTTTCAGTTTTGTTTATCTTTAAAGATCTCTTCACTGTTCAGAATTTCTTTTCCAGAATCAATAATCACTTTCCAAAAATTGCTCTTATTTTTAAATTTTGTACATTATTTTTTCCATCAAGAAAGATGATTATCAAAAGGAAGTTTCCTTCCTTCCTTCCTTTCTTTTTCTTTCCCTTTCTACCCCCTTTGCTCCCTTCTTCCCTTCCTTTCTTTTAAAATTACTGATGGCTCAGATACACTTTCTATTCTTCATAGAAGAAAAGGGAACATGTATTCTGGCAAAAAAGGAAACAGACTTTACTGACCCAGAAAAGAAAGCATGTTTTGAATCTCATCCACCTCTTCCACTGGCATTTTAATGTCCTCCCATAATTACACACTGCTTGCTTAGCATGTGTGATCATAGGACCAACTACAGGGATGGCTTCTCACTCTTTGATTTATATTCTTTAATGGACTCCAGCCCTGGGGCCAGCAGAGCTAGAACAGAAGACACAGTCTGCCCCTGATATTTCCTGGTCCTTGCCAAGAGTTTGCAGTCAAAAACTCTCCTAGAAATCATTTCCTAAAGATAATCATTCTTAACATCTACCCTCTGGAAGAGATCTCTCACCTGTTCACAAGCACCATACCTCTCACAGAATCAAACAATTATTTAAAAATGGACTATGAGGCAACCGCACACAGAGCTTATCCATCTACCTTTGCTAGAATACAGAGAGGATGGAGCAGTGGAAGCATATCCAGTATTTTGAATTTTTAAAAACATCAAGTGTTTTGATCATATACCCTATGACTGGACTATGGGACCAGCTTCAGGTTTAAAGCAGTGAAGCTGTTTGATGGAAACCTGTAAAACTTAATGAGAATGCTGAGCTCTAGCATCAAAGCCGTTGGCTGGCTCAGAAAGGCTGTGGGGACGTGGGCAGAGGCAGGCTTTTACATCTTGTGCTGCTTCTTGATAATCTGATTCTTGGATGCTTTGCCCAACTTTACTTAAAAGGGGAAAAAGAAAGAAAGAAAAACTAAGCAGGCAGATAGGAATCTCTTTCAATACACTTTTTTCTTAAATTTGAAGAGGATTTGGTTTGTTAGCTTGCTTTTGATCAAGGAGATGGTAGTGGTAGAAAATTCTTGTCTCTCTTACCTTTTTAGAATAACTAAGGTCACTTAGTATGATATGCCGGGGCCCCTTTGGCTAGATGACTTTTCAGTAAGAACTTTAAGACAGCTTTATATAAAAATATGTTTTCTGTGTTTGCAACCACAGAACTTAAATATTATTGTAGAGAGGGACCTTAAGGTACACAAAGATTAATGCTTTCACTTGAAAGATGAAAACCCTAGTGCTCATAGAAGTTGAATAAAATGCATTGCGTTGCACTCCACATAGACTGGTCAACCTTGATCACTGGGCAGTCTAAACGATTAAAAACTGCATCTCACGAAGCCAGTTCTGTTAGTTCCTTCATGCTTCCCACCATTCAAGCTCCCCACTCCTTTTCACTTTAATCTGAAGCATATCTGGTTTGATTGCTTTGTTTGGGTAGAAATATGTAAATTTTGCTTGTGTTTGTATTTTGTATTCTTCTTTCTCCAAAACTGTAAAAAGTCATCTTAATTCTACCTTTGAAGAATCTCTACACTGTATCTCCCACTGGATCTGTTTCAGTATATTTACATGGAGGCTTAGGCTCTTTTGATCATTTATTCCTATAAAATGCTGATTCTATGCAGAGTTTTCTAGAAATATCCATGGCAGTGAATAATAAACAGCAGCCTTGATTAGGGTGAAGTTGTTTCCCTTGCATCATTTGCTTCTGTATCACCTTATATTTCTGTTAAAAATGCGGGTCCACTGTTGAATCAGAGGCAAGGGGGACATGAAGCTGCAGTTTAATAAGCTCTCAGATGATGCTTATGCACAAAACTCTGAACCACTGACCTACAGGGTAAAACCCAATTCCTTTCCTGCAGCAGTCACATCCTGTCATTACTTTATCCATTTCAACATCATTTATCCAAACTTTTATCCAGCACAATTGTTGACCTCTTTTCCCCATGCATCTTTTCTCCAGACACACTAATTCCAGATATACCCTAAACACATTATTTATTATTTTACACCTGCACCTTTTCTCCAACTTTTCCTGTCTCAACTCTTATCTCTTATCTTTGTTTACTTGGTGACATACTACTTTTCGTTCAGTGCCATACTACTTTTCTCAAATGTTACCTCCTTGGGAAAGCCTTTTTCTAAATATTTCTCAGTCACCATCCCTATACTGCGTTGCAATAGAATGTAGCATAAATCTCTATTATAGAACCTGTTTCATTTGAATGTAATTACAATGAATCTACACAAAGGTTATAGAATACCTACTATGCCCCAAATTATACCATTAAAGAAATAAAAGTCACAATCTCTACCATCACAAAAATTACTACTCAGCTTTTTCCAACCCAAATCCTCATCTGAAACAGAGAAAACAGAAAGGTATTTGAGTATTTCCTCAATTCTCCCAAGGAGGATACATAACTAGCACCATTACATACAACAGATGTCTTAGGGCTTTAGGGTTTCATCTACTTGGGAAACCCCAGTTGATCAAATACTGGTAAAATTACATTACAGTAGCAATAAATGCTATGACAGAGATAATTCAAAGGTGAGATGAAAAAGCAGAAATATCTAATTGAGTATGTGTTTATCTCTCCTGAACCATGTCTTAATCCTGTTTCTATGCTTATTTAGCATCTAGAGCAGTGCCAATTATGTTGTGGTCATTGAATACATTTTATTATTGAATTAAGGCATTGTAATTCATTTTTATTAGTGTGACTCTTTGGAATCTGGCCGAGGCAATGTGAATTATCCATATTTGTAAATCCAGCATCTAGTCAGTGCTTAAGATACTGTTGGCACTCAGTGAGGGCTTGTAGAATAAATGAACACATTTGGAGGAGTTGCCCTATTCTCCAGTAGAAACTCAATAACAATGACAACAATAACCCAATTAAAAATGGGCTACGGACTTGAATAAACATTTCTTCAAAGAAGAAATACAAATGGCCAACAGGTATGTAAAAAGATACCCAAAGTCAGTAATCACCAGAGAAATGCAAATTAAAACTACAGTGAGATATCACCTCACGCCTGTTAGGCTGGCTATTATTAAAAAAGACAAAAAAGAAAAAAACAACAACTGTTGGAGAGGATGTGGATAAACTGGAAGCTGTGTACACTGTTAGTGAACATGCAAAATGGTGCAGCTGCTCTAGAAAACAGTATGGAGGTTCCTCAAGAAAATAAAAATAGAATTATTATATGACGCAGCAATCCCACTTCTGAATATTCAGCCAAAAGAAATGAAGTCAGAATTTTTAAGAGATATTTGTACTCCTATGATCACTGTAGCACTCTTCACAATAGCCAGGATGAGCACACAACCTAAATATCCATTGATGGATGACTGGATTTTTTAAAATGTGGTATATACATACAAGGGAAAATTATTCCGCCTTAAAAAAGAAGAGAATCAGCCAGGAGCCTGTAATCCTAGCACTTTGGGAGGCCAAGGCAGGCAGATCGCTTGAAGTCAGGAGTTCAAGACCAGCCTGGCCAACATGGTGAAACCCCATCTCTACCAAAAAATGCAAAAATTAGCCAGGCATGGTGGCATAAGCCTATAATCCCAGCTACCTGGGAGGCTGAGGCAGAAGAATGGTTGAACCCAGGAGGTGGAGGGTGCAGTGAGCTAAGATTACGCCACTGCACTCCTGCCTGGCCAACAGAGTGAGACTCTGTTTCAGAAAAAAAAAAAAAAAAAAAAAAAGGAAGGAAATCCTGCAATATATGTCAACAAGAATGAACCTGAGGACATTATGCCAAGTGAATAAGCCAGTCACAGAAAGATAAATACTGCATGATTCCACTTACAAGAAATATCTAAAACAGTCTATGTCATAGAAGCAAAGAACAGAATTGTGGTTGCCAGGGCCTGGGGCAAGGGAGAAATGGGGAGTTGCCAATCAATAATTATAAAATTTCATTATGCAAGAAGAATAAATTCTAGAGATCTGCTGTATAACATTGTGCCTCTACATAACAATACTATATTGCACATTTACATATTTGCTAAGTGGGTAGATCCTATGTGAGCTGCTCATACCATAATAATAATAATAATAATAAAATAAAACTTCTTTCATATATTAGAATATATTCATTTGGCTAGATGACATAGTTATCTTTTCCTAAGCCACCCATCAATTTTCCAGTCACTTCTTCCCTCTCAGTAAGATTGAAAATTAAAGAATAATAAAGTTTTAGAATTGAAAAAAGAAGTGATAGTTTTAATTTGAGGATCAGAAGTAATACTTAAAGAAAAACTACTAGGAATGCAAAATTCTTCCTTTGTGGTTAATCTACATTTATAAGTATTCCACTTGACATTTAATTGCTTCGTGTGTTATGTGTATTTCAAAGACAAAAAGAAAGTTTATTAAGACTGCAAATGAAGTGAAAAAATGCTGCATTTTTCTGGGTGGACAGTAGGGGTGGTGGTGGTATTTTCAGTGTTATTGTCATCTAACGAAGCCTAATTTAGTTTGAATATATATTTTGGAACAAATAGCCTCCAAATACAAACTCAGTTTAGGGGAAGATAGTGTGAAAAGGGATAAAATGCCATAAAATTCTGATGTCCTAAAGAAAATGTGAGAGTCTGGGACACCTCCTTCTTCTCTGCAAAGCCTGCAGCCAGCTCACTTCAGACAAAGTTGTCTTTTTATAAACATGATGTAAGCATACACTCACAAGCTCTCTGGAAATAATGATGTTTCTACTTGTGTCAGTTAAAGGCATCCCTTTGTTCATCTAATCACCAAGAAAATTTCAAGGCAGGTGTGCTTCAGTTTAGAGAGGTGCCGTACTTCATGGGTGCCTCTAAGGGACTCTTTACAAAATTCATGCTGCAGAAGCAGCATTCCCCTAAATGGTTGCTTAAGACTGCAAATCCCCAACTGTCCAATTTATATCCAAGGAAGAGTTTACTTCCTTTAGGGCATAAGCCATTATATTACAAAGTCATTAAAATGGAAATAAATACATAAGTTAGCAAATTGTGGTAAGGTAAAATAATCCTATATAAACCATGGCCTAAAAATAAAGAATATATACAGAATTCAGCATGAGGATATTACCATACAGAAATGATAATTAACCGAAGTAAACCTGCACACAGTGATTTTCTGCATTTTGGCAAGTGAAAAAGTTTTGCTATGAAAGCAGGACTCTAAAAATCAAAAAAAAGTATAGGAGACCTAGTTTTGAATTGATATTAAAACACACAGGCATTTTACTTTAATGGTCATGGGCTTAGGTCCCACTATTTCAGAATCCAAAGCTTATTACTTGGATAGTCAACACACATCATTCCAAGACTGCAGCTGCTCCTAATTTGGATTGTTAGGGGATTATCCCTACAAGAGTCCTCATGGCTCATCTGCCCTCAGCGCAATCAGATGAGAAGATCCTGACTTCCATCTCCAGAAAGAAGGCCAAGCCCACCTGGGGCCTGGGTAAATGAGAGCTTCTGTGGGATCTTGACACCGAGATGCTGAGACTCCAGCTGTAAGCCTCAGAGTCACTACTGAGCTACAAATCAGCAGTTTTACATTTATTATTTCTAAAATCTGGATTTGAGTTGCAATCAAGGTATATCCTGATTTAGATTAATTGGCAGTGTTTAGTGATCCATAAAATAATTGTGCACCGATACTGTCAATGATGACAATATAATATGGTGGTTGACGTGCTCTAGCTCAGCGATTTTCAAACTTTAATATGTATATTAAATCACTTGGGGATCTTACTAAAATGTAGACTCTTTCAGTAGATCATGGGAAGGGGCATGAGTCTTTTCATCTTTAACAAGCTCTTAGGTGATGCACATGCTGCTGGTTCACATCCACATCTTGTTTAGTAAATCTCTAGGTATGCTATGAGTTGTTCATGGGCTTTATTTCCTTTTAAACTACCTAAAAACTACAACTTTTAGTTGCATGTCCTTGTTTAAAAATTGTTCCTATATCTTCTATGTAGCTTTATATACACGTATTGTTAAACAAATAATAAACCAAATAATTATTAAGTAATAACTAAAGGTAATGTTAATGAAAGATTGGTTTCAATCCTTGATGATCATACCTTATAGCCTGGATACCTTGGGGAAGAAAATGTTACTGAATAAGGTCAATTTACTCTTTCAAACAAACATTTCAGACGCTCATATAAGACTCTGCTTGGTTTACAGGTAGTGAACATAGGCAGGGAAGACTAATTGCTTCTGAAAAGTAACGTGAAATGAAATCTGATGATGACAGTGATAACATTCTTAAGAACTAAAACAATTACTTGTATTTGAACTACAAAAATTAACTATTCCCAATTCAGTTCCTTTACAAGGTACCCATATTTAAAAAAAATTTCCAGTTTCTTGTTTATCTTTACCAATTTTTGATACTTAGATAGTGGATGTCATAATTTAGGATAGCAAAATGGAAAGCACACTGGGCTTGGAGTCAATAAACAGAGGTTTTCTTCTGACTTTTTTCACATATTAGGGATATGGCTCTGATAATATTATGTATAATTTGTGGTCTCCAAGTTAATTCAATTTTCTCACAAAGCTCTTAGAACAATCAAATGAAACAACTTTTAATATGAGACAATGTGTGCAAAATCTCATAAATTCATCTGCAACCAGGACAATTCTCATATTTGTAGGGGTCAGTGTAAAATGAAAATGAGAAGCCCCCTGTTCAAAAGTTATTAAGAATTTCAAGATGACAAGAAGAAGATATTAAATGAAGAGCAGGGCCCTTCTATGTGTGGAGCCCCATGTGACTGCATAGGTTATAAGTCCATGAGAAGGCCCTGTCTGCAAGATAATTGTAGCTAATCCTCACTATATTAATAGAGTATTAATAAAGTTTATACTTGATTGAGATATTACAATATATCAGGCACTACTCTCAGAGCCTCAATTACATAGTCTCACTTAATCCTTTACAGGGGAAAGAAACTGAAGCACAGAAACATCAACTATCTTACCTCAGGTGATACAACTACCAAGTTTAAGGGAGCCAAGATTGGAATCTGGGAGTGTCTGATTCTAAAGCCATTCATCTTAACTAATTTAATGCAATAAGTTATCTATAACAAGTTATTGTTATTCCTGTTTAATTCAAATTTAGAAACCTAGGCTCACAAAAATACGTCCATATTTCAAGGGCAATTCACTTATTATGACCTTGATTAAACGACCTATGTCAACCTAATTGTCTTATATCCCTAGTACTCCACAGAGAGCCTGGTACATAGTCCATTGTCATGTACTATATATAAAACTAAACACTCAGTCACCAATTTTTCTGTGCACAGAATATTTACTCCACAAAGATAAAAATCTCGTTTTCCTATTATTCAAAATCACATGCTTCTGAATAAGAGTATTATTTTCATTTAAAAGCAATTAATTTGTTTTAAATGTGTTTCAATAGTGATGATTTTCCTGGGGAAAAAAAGACACCAATTACCATGCACAGAAATAATTTCCTTCCAAACATAAGGACTTTGATCCAAAGATCTAAAGACAAGAGTATATCATCTCATAATAAAAATTAAGAGGAACTCCAAAATACTCATTTTGTTTTGGACGAACTTCAGATTTTTAAAAAATATGGCTCAAACTTAGTTAAGTAACAAACTTAAATTTATAGGAAGGTGTTTTTCTTTTCCTTAGCAATGTGTTTTCTGATCCTTCATCTCATTTTATCTTTCCTATTCTTTTCCAATTGTGATAGTGGAACTAATTCACTGCGCTTCAATCCCATACAATATCATGCCCAGTATACAACTCAGCAGAGAGACAAACTCAGATTACTTGATTACCTTCTCTTTGAAATTATTACTAATGTCCTCTGCAAAGCTAATTACAGCTTCTATTGTATTATTAGAGGAATTTTTCATACCTCACTTAGGAAGCTTGTATTGTAAATCTATATTTATTTGCCCAACTCTCTCTCCAGATTCCTGAGTGCATTATCTTACTCATCTATGTGCCCCAGTGTCTAGCGCAGAGCCTGGCACATACTATAAATATATACATATATATATATTTATGTATTTTATATATATATATAATCTATCTATCTATCTATATATATATCTGTACAGAACAGAATAGCCAGATCACTTAGCCCATATACTATAGTCATTACTAGAACATGGCTTGTAATTTATATATATATACACACACACATACATTTATATATATTTTTTGAGACAGTCTCGCTTTGTCATCCACGCTGGAGTGTAATTGCACGATTTCGGCTCACTGCAACCTCTGCCTCCTAGGTTTAAGCAAGCACGTTTCACTAATTTTTTGTATTTTTAATAGAGACGGGATTTCACCATGTTGGCCAGGCTGGTCTTGAACTCCTGATTTCAAGTCATCTACCTGACTTGGCCTCCCGCAGTGCTGGGACTACAGGCATGAGCCACTCCACACCTGGCCCATACTAGATAGTTTTAATGTTGATTAACATAATGCACACATGCAAGTGTTAATGCATAAGCAAATGGAGCAATTTAAACAAGATGCTCTGGTAGGTGCTGAAATTAAGAGAAAATGTTCAGTCTCAGACATTGTTCATTGCTGCTTTCTACTGGGCTGAAAAATGTCATATTCTATAAAATGTATCAAGTCCTCAGAATTAAAATGTCACTGAACCCCCTGACAGACCATGCTATTCTAGCTTGATATTTGAAAGCACTACAATTCATTATGCCAACTGCTGATACTGTTCCAGGCTATGGGGCATCTGCTGAAGATGGGAAATAAAAATCTGTGGGTCCCCTGGAAAGGAAAGATTCTATGTTTGAAAAGCTGAATTCCAGACAAGAACTCACCAGATGCTTTGTGGACTGAAGAGCTGGGTTCCATTTCCTTGGGGACCTGAGCAGATGGGACTCCCTGAATCCACTCTCAAAGAGGAGTGTCTATGGCAAGGTGCCTGGTTTCTGCCCCAGTTGTTTATTTCCCTTGCCTCCACGGCTACAATGCACAGAAGTGAACTTACCCTTAGCAATGTATAGAGCCAATACTTTAGAAAATCTAAAAATCTAGAAAGTACTTCCAAATGTGTTTTCTGTGCATTCCTGTTTGTATGGCTGGCTACACAGTATGGAAAATAAAGCAAGCATTATCTTAGTTTGCCTTAAGAGGAGGAAAAGTGTACAGGCTGCCAGAGTAGGGAAGAGGTTCACAGAGGTAACAGCTCCAGACCAATTCAACCCGGGGAGTGGGAAAGATTCCACTGAAAGCTCATATATAACTAACTGGACATCTGAGAAATATTTCCTGCTGCTTCTTCTCCCCCATCAGATCTTCCCTTCTCTTACATCCCAGCAATCTAGGCTGCGTTTTTCTGTTTTCTTTTCCCTAAAGGTTCCTACGAAGCTCATTTCGTCTAATTTTATCTTTATAAAAATACTGAGAATGAGAGAAGCGAAGTGAGATTATAATATGATATGGGGAGCAACACAGAGTGGCAGTTAGGGGTAAGGATTTCGCTCTCAGATTATTTGGGTGGGAGCTTAGTTTTGTTACTTACTAATTATTTTCCCCTAGGTCAGTTACTTAACTTTTCCTATCTCCATGTCTTCATTTGCCAAATAGGGATAGTATTTATGTGTACCTCTTTTCATGCTTAGAGTATTACCTTTGCAATTATGAAGCTCTGAGAAACTGGTGGTGCATCCCTCTCTGCAATATAATAATCATAATGTATTCAAAAAAGGGCTAGTAAAGACAAAATACCAGAAATCCACCAAAAATTTCTTTTTTTTCTTCTTCTTCCATTACTCCCTTTCTGATAGGTTTGAAATACCAAGTATCAAATTATTTCACACAGTTTCATGGATTTGTTTTTGCAAAGTTGTTGTTTTACTGTGTTCCTGATGCCCCCAGGCACATGCCTGTTGGGTAACTCACTGGATGTTGTTGAAATTTTATGAGAAATAAAAAATGCTTAATATGTTATTATTATGCTTTCTCTGGAATATGCTGACTCCCTTACCCCTTCAGCAATAGCTCCTACTTTTCATGTACATTTGTATAGAGCCTAGTACAATCATAGGCACATTGAGGCACTACAGTGTTTATGCCATGGGGGTTTGTTTGAATGATGTGATGCAGGTAAAGTGCTCTACTAGCAGGACTATCAACTCAGGGATGGCACTCACAGCCATGTGTTCTGCTGAGGTCTCATGAGTTCTCATTTGCATAAGGGAATGATTATTATTAACCTGCGTGCGTTATTGTGAAGACTTTTAAAAGGAAAGGAGGATTTCTGCAGTCTGCTATTCTACACATGAAAGGAGGCAAGGGTAATCGAACTCTGCGTTTAAGTACTGACACTATTACAGTAGAACGACTGAAATACATTTCAATATTTCCGAGATCTAGAAGAAACTAGGCTGGGCCTATAACAAATCGGGTTAATGACACATACGAATTTGTCAAAGCCTTTGACATTTCCACAAACCCCATCTAGCTTTCTTGTTAAAGTTTTCAAAGCAAAACTATCATCTTCCATGTTTTAAATCAGGTAGAAAAAAAATTTCTTTCTATATCTGAACTTCTGCCGAAAACATTAAGCCCATTTGCCTATTCTAGATGGGCTAAACCAGACTCTCTCTGAGTCACTAAACCAAGACCTTGCCTCTAGGAATACAGCACAGAGAAGCTAGAAAATTGTCATTCAGCCCCAAGCCATCATCTCTAGTGCTCACTAGGCTGTACAGAATAGAACAGTCAGAGCACTTAGCTCAAATATATACTATTGTCATTATTAGAACATGGCTATTTTGTGAGTCAGCCCATTCCAGCTGACACAACAAAATGACATATTGTATAGTGCATACTGATCCTACATGAAACACTTTTAATATAAAAGTTAGCCTGTAACCACAGTCAGTCCACTGGTCAAAAATTGAGCATCTGCTGCGTGTCAGCCTGGCCAATGCATGAGTCCTTGAGTGAAGGGACTTCTTTGCATTTTCTCATAGGCTATTAATCTTGCGGGCATTAGCAAAACCTATCTTAAAATGGTTCATACAGGCCAGGTGTGGTGGCTCACACCTGTAATCCCAGCACTTTGGGAGGCCCAGGTGGGTGGATCACGAGGTCAGGACATCCAGACCATACTGGCTAACATGGTGAAACCTTGTCTCTATTAAAAATACAAAAAATTACCCGGGCATGGTGACGGGCACTTGTAGTCCCAGCTACTCAGGAGGCTGAGGCAGGAGAATGGTGTGAACCCAGGTGGCGGAGCTTGCAGTAAGCCAAGATCATGCCACTGCACTCCAGCCTGGGTTCATATAAGTGAAGACGTATCACCACATAAAATCAAGGTAGTATTATCCATAGTTCTATAATGATATGGTAAGTAAAAATATGTGGATCTGTATGGAAAATGTTTAGGAAAAAGTGAAGTGGGAAAGCAAAAAGCAACTGTCTTCCCTAAAGAGTGAGGGATGAGGCATATGGGAAGGTCAATGTAAGTAAATTGTAAAATGGTACCAACCAGTATATGGACCATGACAAAATAATAAGAGAAGAGAGGCAATAAGTCAGGGACCTCAACAAGGAAAAGTCTAGAGGAAATGAAAACCTGGGGATAAATTGTTTAATCATGACTTTGGAATCCATGTGAGTTCTCTGCCAACTAAAGTAGCCCTCCCTCCTCTCATCTGGCATGATTTCCAGACGTCACTGAAGATCTCTTTTTCCTCCAAGTTCCTGCTAGGTTAATTTATCCATCAGGTCCAAAGCCTTTTATTCCAAAATTGGAATAAATTGGAATGCAAATAATGCCATGAGATTTTGTTCTTACGTGTAAATGACAGATACTCTATTCCTCTCTGAGCAAAGAGGAAAATAAGATCAAGAAAGGGGAGGAGGGGGGAGGGATAGCATTAGGAGATATACCTAATGTAAATGATGAGTTAATGGGTGCAGCACACCAACATGGCACATGTATACATATGTAACAAACCTGCACGTTGTACACACGTACCCTAGAACTTAAAGTATAATTATATATATATCAGCCATTCAAAAAAAAAAAAAAGCCACTTGAGGAACCAAATTTGATGAGGATGGTCAACCACAGAAGTGCATAAATTGAGAAGCCTTCAAAACTTTCTAAAACTTTCTCTGTTGTACAAAAGAAGAAAGATAGGGATTAAGGAGCATTTGCAGGAAGGAAATATTTCATCTTTTTCCCAGTGTTGATGCTGGTACACTGTGATGTGGGCACTTCATATGGCAGAGGAGATCACACAGATTTCATTAAAGAATCAATCATTTTTTCCACAGTGAGGGAAAATGCTTACGTAAGATAGGATATTTTCCAAACCTCATCTACCTCAATAGCATCTTCCAGATTTGTGGTAATAAATGTTTCTAAGTGTAATTAAAGGCTGAGCCGATCTAATTAGGTTGATGAAATTTTCAGTGGGACTTCATCCCCCTTAGCATTTCACTCATTTTTTTTTTCTCTCTCTCTAGAATACTTCCTTCGGCTTAATCTGAGCAATTTTTAGTGGCAGCATTCTAAGTTACCTCACACAGGCAGCGTCTCCACTCTGATTGTAAAACCTCCAGCAGGTACATATGACTAGAAACAAACTTCAAATAAAGGATTCTAGGTTGTTTTACTTAACACACAGTCCTTTCCTACCTCTTCAGTTTCATTTCCTTACTAACAAACTACGTTAAATAATGTTCACTCTGCAGGAGGGAAATAAGCATTTCAGAGCATTTGGGGGCACAAAGAGACCAGGAAATGCATAATAATTGCAGGAACAGGTTCTGAGGGGGAGATTAATGAGGGAGCGCCATGACCCTTCCTGATAGGTCAGTGACTACAGAAACACTTATACGATGAAAATATTGGGATAGAAACACATACTAGTGAGATTTTCATCTATCTTTAAAGATTCTTAAAATATATCTAGTGAGCACCTGAAGAATTAACTGTGAGACTTTTCTACAGGAAAATGCTTTCCAAGTGGTCTAAGGTAAATGGGCAAGATGTCCTCATAGAGTCTGAGCATCTCAGACACCATGATTTCTCTTTCTGCAAGATTTTCTAACCTCCTCTCCTTTTGTAGCAGTCACTCAAAAACTGCTTGTTAGAAAATTTAATTAAATATAAAATGATCGAAAATTCTTAAGCAACATATATTTCAGCTTTTACTCAGTGTTATCAAAATGCAAATAATATAAACAAGTATTTCTGTCAAAACAGTGTTGCCTTTGCAAAAAATCAGATTTAGAAAGCATATTTTTTTAAAGACCTATTATCTTCTAAGAATTTCATAGGTATGGGCTGCATATAATGGCAATTTATTATTTACAATTTTTCTTTAACTCTTTTTTTTCAAATTTAAGACTGTGAGTCATTTTTCAATGAGTACAGATATTTTCCCAGACTTTGATTTACTTGTGATGAAAATATGAATTATTTTAAAAAAACTACTTTGATCTCTATTTGAATTCCTGGCCATTCAAAGTTCCTTGTCATTTTAAACAAAGCACCATATGAAGTTCAGGTTAGGCTTTACCGAATTTTGAGCTAATCTTATTTTATTTTGAAATTTGATAAACACATACACAAAAGTAACTTTCCAATTGAGGGTTAGTTGTTCTACGTGCAAGCAAAGTCTCATTTCAAATAGACATTATTAAATGCCATATAGGGGAATCACCTAAGTTGCTTCTAAGGAATATGAGATTATAGGTTGTTTCAATATGTTGAGTGATTTCCTTTTTTTTCTTTAATCTGTAAAGAATAAATGTGTAAATTCGTGAGAGTGGTATTTTTATGCCTTGAATGCCATTGTTCACAATGAAATAGAATCGGCCATTTAAATATTATATTTTCCTTGATAGGGTTCTGTATTCTAATCCTGCTGGACCCCCTTATTACTCTTGGTCAAGTAACTTCTCTAGGTCTGTTTCCCCAAAAGAAGAAAGTTGAACTTAGAAAATGATTTCCAGGATCCTTTCCATTCTAACACTCCAAAATTTCTTCCATGACTTCAGACAAGGTGTTATTAGAATCTCCTTCAAGACTGGTTATGCTAAGAGGGACTACATACTAGACTGAAAATAAAAGTGCCATCAGCCAATAAATGAAGTAATAATTAAGGGTTTACACATGCAGTGTGCTATCGACCAGGAAGTCCAAGCTAGAGTTCAGGAAAATTTACATAGATTTTAGTGTTAAGAGAGATTCTGTGAGAATGAACATGGGTATATCCCTCTCTTTTCAGTAACTCCACAAAGCTGACCTATTTGAAGTAGGGTGATTTAACTCAAAATCCATGATACTTTGTCACTATTTCATTTCAGAAGTAACAAGAGCAGGGCCTTCTAAATAGATAATGGTTCAGACAGGATGGAAACTATGAACAACTAAAAAGCCCTCCAAAGTGCTGGGATTACAGGCATGAACCACAACACCCAGCAAGTTGGGAGGCCAAGGCGGGCAGATCACTTGAGGTCAGTAGTTCAAGACCACCCTGGCCAACATAGAGTGAAACCCGTCACTACTATAAATACAAAAATTAGCTGGGTGTGGTGGTGCATGCCTGTAGTCCCAGCTAACTTGGGAAGCTAAGGCAGGAGAATTGCTTGAACCCAGGAGGTGGAGGTTGCAGTGAGCTGAGATCATGCCACTACACTCCAGCCTGGGGAACAGAGCAAGACTCCATCTCTTAAAAAAAAAAAAAGCCCTCCAAGTGAGGTATGTTTTGATTTATAGACTAATTGTGCTGATATCCTTGCAAACTCCAGTGCATCAGAAGAAGTAAAATGAAAAAGATTACACAAGTCAAGAAAAAAGTGACTGTGCTTCCTCAGACACACACCCCAGATGGGGAAGACAGAGTTGGAAAGTGTCCAATCAATAAAGAAGAGTGAATTGTATCCAAACCCCATAGTGACAACAGCACAAGTGAATCCTCCTTTTATGAGTTTAGCCGCTGTGAACTAACATGTCACTTGGAAGACCACCTGACTTATTTTTTGGTATTGTGGTTTTTGTGGTTAAAAGGCCAATAAAAAAAATGAATACTAAGGTAAGGAATCTTATCAATTCATAAATTAGAGGTGTTAATCTGAAGCACGGTTTAATTTGAAACTGTTATTTTAGGTTAAGGCAATTAACTACAGTTTTATACACACACACACAAAAACCTGCCTCACTTATGCAGAATTATCAGAAGATTACGTGTCTCAGCTGAACTCAAGGATTCACTGCAGGAATTATTATTATTATTATTATTATTATTTGGATGCCCAAAAGAGTTCTTTAGTTAGATTCCCATTTCTGCTAGAGTTCCCTCAATTCCCCTTCCTTTTTCCAATCTAAGCAGGATTACTCTTCTCTGTATAAAGCAGGATGTAGGGACTGATTATACCTGGCCTGGCTCACAGTGAAAATGAGGAAGTTGGTACAGGTGATTGGGGATGTGGCTCCGCCCTCCACTTTCCATCCCTAGAATGGAGTTTCAGAAATCTTCTAATAATATCTAATTATTCTTTTACCATACCTGATATACTTTCTCCATCCCTGCCTGTCTAAATTAGTCACTGTTTGAGATGCTCATATTCTGACTCTTCTGTGTTTCTCTCCTTGTCTTCTAGAACTCTCACTCATCTCACCCTCTTTTTTAATCAAATAACTGTGTTAAATAATGTAATAATTCATTCCTCACAGTCTATTATACATTTGTAAACATTGTTTTAGTTTGTAACAAATTTGAGAGTTTGTACAATCTTTTAGGAACTCTAACAAACATTTCTCTTACAACAGGGCTCTTAACTATGGTAGTTAAGAGCACAAAGGACACTGAAATCAGACTTCCTCGATTAACATTTAGACTTTAATACTTGTTAGTTGTGTGACCTTCCTCAAGAAACTTACCTGCCTCAAACCTCAGTTTCTTTGTCTGAAACATGCAGATAATAAAATGTCTACCTATTTTGTGAGGATTCCTGTAAAGCTCTTATAATAGCACAAAATAACAGCTCTGGAAATATTAGTACTATAATAATAATAATAAATAATAACAATAATAATTAGATTATCATCCTCTACAGAGCTTAACACAAACCTGGATCATACTACGTATTTGTAACCAGTAAAAGTTACTTTCTGAAAGGCAATCTATCACTCCTACTACAAAGCATGGGTAGGTTTGGCCTTTACGAACTGCACCTCTTCATGTTTGTTAAAACTATTGCACTTTCAAATCTCCCTTAGGATTATTCTATATACCTCCACATACTGGGCAACGAATCAACCAGTATGTTCACATAAAGAGAAGACAGGGAAGGATAATTCAGTAGTAATTGTTTTTCCCTAATGCTTAACTGAATCAAGTTTATATCATTAAATTATTTACTTTAGAATAAACCAAGTACATCACTGCTTACCAACAGCACCTATGGCTAACAGTGAATTCAAAGTTATTTAACTTTGATGTTTAGAAATCTACACCATTAAATTGTAGGCATAATGTAAGAGGAACCTCTGGTTCCAGTAGCCCAAAGAAATTGGATTGTGTCTGAATGAATTTTTTTAAAGACAGCTTTTATGGAAAATATTCATTAAAAAATGAAATTCAGGGACTTCTTGATCTTTCTCTCCCCAAAACCCAACAAATTCCAATCTTACACAAAGTTACAATACACAACTACAGCTGATAATGAGGGATGAAATTATTGATGTCATTTAGTTTGATGATCTTGCTCAGATAAATATCAAGTAAATTCACCAGATAACAAATGAAACAGTTTTACTTCCTCCAGAATGTGTTGAAAATAAGGGAACAAAATTATGTCATTATATAGACTTATTTTGTTTTAGTTTTGTTTTGAATTACATAGTCGTTGCTTCTCCTATAGGCTAATTTCTTTTTCTTCTTTTTTCTTTTAATACTCAAGTCATCACTGTATGCATAACACCTATGGCATCTAGGTAGAAATAAGCAAGTAAACCATTTAGCTTAACTTTAGACCCAGTATCTCTTTTTGTTTGACTTTGTTTTATAGCTAATATCAACTGTCCACACAAATCTCAAATGTAAATTACTTACAGACTAATAAAGAAGAGGAACCTAATTCCCTCATAATGATCTATGAGCTGTTTCCCTCCCCCAATCCTACATAAACAATAGTAGAATACTGAATTTAAAGTTGTGCCGTTTGACTCTGGAACATCGGGTCTTCAGCAAAGGTGCTTTCATGCTGGATCTGAAATGATGAGATCGTGAATTAGGAATGATTCTGATGGCAACGATATTTACCTCTTTGAGACAGCCCATAAAGTTGTTACTGACTGGTGACCCTGGAAGGTCGGCTGTGCTGGGACTGCCTCCAACATAGAAAAAGTCATCAGACCCCAGCATGGTATAATCTTCTTGTGTGTAGCCCGTTGTGGTAAGAATCCCATCCACTGATATTGTCACCTAGATAACAAAGCACAGGGAAAGGACACGCTATACTCAGACCTAGATACTGTAATCCTGGGATATGCCTGTTTTGTGTTTTGCTTTTGTTTTTTTTTTTGTTTTGTTTTGTTTTGTTTTGTTTTGCTTTTCTCTTTTTTTCTGTTTGTTTGGTTTTTGTTTTTAGACCTATGACGGAACCCATTTTCATGTCTGTTTGAGGTTTATTCTTAGATTCTATTCAACTAGCCCTAAGAGAGCTAAACTAGTTAGACAGTTAACTGATTATTGAACTAGTGTCAGCATCATCCCTACTGCAACTCAAAAGTTATTGAGCAGACACAAAAATGGTGTTAGTAAAATGCTTCCTAGGTTAGTTTTGCTGGTGTACATATTAGTAAGGTTTAGTTGTCTGTTATTAACTAATCACAACGTGCACCTTGTTAACATAAAAGGCGCAAGCTATTTCCAGCAACATCACTATTTGCACTATTGAGCAGCAATTGTTCAGCATGCAAGTGCCTAAGTCCATGCCAAAGGGAGAGAAAAGGCAAAACAACCAGTAGAAGCGGCACACGCTGATGTGCACATGCAGGAGGTACAGTACAGTTCAGAAAAGGAAAGAAAGAAAACAGGGAGAACCAAAGGAAAAACATAAAAATAAAAACAACTGCTTTGTGATGACGTAAAGATGAGTGGGTGTGGCATCTCCAGCATTCCCAAATCAAGTTTCCATGCCATGCATCATGAATGGTTAGAGACTGGCTGAGCCTGCGGTCACTCGGGCCAGCCACCATTTTGTCTTATCCCGTGTTAACCACAGCTGGATGCAAAAGGTTCGAAACGTTAACGATGCCCCTACAGGTGAGTTGGAAAACAGAAGTTGACAGGAACAGGTAAAAAATAAGAAGGTCAACAACAGATGAAAAGAAGGAGGTCAAAGTAAGCAGAAGAGTACCAACCGCAGTTCCTCTTTTGTTAATGATGTCTACAGTTAAAAGAAAGAAAGAAAACACACGGCAAACCCAAAATAAGAAACAATTAGAATGATATCTACCGAACAATGTAGTTTGTTTACCATAGCGTGTCCAATGCCTGAGTGCTTTGTGGAGAAGGGGGGAGAAAGGAAATTAAAAACTGTGAACAGAATAACGATCGTTACTTAAAAAATATGATGGTCTCTACCATGTTAGTACATTTTTTGATTCAGGTAACGGTTAGTAGAATGAAACATTCCATGAATGACATGTTAGTTATTAAGCATGTTAGTAACATAGAAAAAGGGCAAAAAAATTTTACAAGAAAAAAGCAGACTAACAAGTAGGCCTCCCACAGAGGTAATATTTTTCCTGCTATTATTGTTCATAATTTGCTACTAGACAGAAACAGACACATGACAATGTTCCCTTTGTCTTCCTGAGTACATCTGAGAGACATTGGAAAAGTCTAAAAGGGATTCAAAGGCCTAAAGCGTTTCAGCTGACCACTGCAGCCCTATGCCCGTACTTGACCCCTCCTCCACCCTGGCCCACCCCAGCCCCAGGAAATTAGTAGGAATCAGTTGGCATTGCCCTACTACTCAATTTTACAGCATACAAGGACTCCTCCTCAACTTCAAAACTTCCTTCGGTCATATTGATGGACTTTAGGGTCACAGTTTACTGCAATGAAACAAAGCAAAGATCCTGACACATAGAATGAGTAGAATGGATTTGTGTTTAATCTGTCCTGCTACACATGCACCCCGGCTGTATAACTACAGTTTCCTTTGAGCTACCAATTCGCAGTTTGGTTTGTAACCTGAGCAAAGGCAAATCTAGAAAGTGGACTCCTTGAGCCCCCACCCTTCCTTCTGTGCTTCTCTCAAATGAGCCTCTGGTTTCTTTGTGCATATCTGAGAGAAAAAATTAAAAAAGGAAAACCAAAGAGACAGACTTATAGGAAATCCATGGTCTACAGTTATACTGATGGTGGCCGATCCTCTCCAAAGGCAGGTGGAAGCATGCAGGGCCCCTCCCATGTCAATGAGGGATCTGGAAGGTCTGGGGTTCTCAAGAATCTTTCAATTTTATTTGTTTGCCTTAGCTAGACTAAATCTACACTCCTAAAGCTCCTTTTTGTTTCTCTAGTTCAGATAGTTTAAACCTTTCAGAACAGGAAAGAAAAGGTTAGACAGTTAACAGCTCTGAAAGAGAGGGCTGTTTTGGTAAAGGAAAACCAGAGACAATCCGGTCATTCTGCAACTGTTCAGAGAAACAACAAATATGTTAAGGATATTAGGTTAAGATCAGCATGTACGGCAATAAAATTAGTCACTGTCAACACTTAACAAAATGATACACTGTAATATAAAGTTTCACATAATACCCAAAATTTATAATGTTCAATATAAAAGGACAATCTATTCATTTTCATTCGTATATATACTGTAATCATGTCTTCATTAAAAACATACAGTATATGTAGACCCACAGATTTAGTAAATAGTTGATATTTTCCTAGTATATAGCATCTTGAAAAAATTTTTTTTAAAAAATACAATTAAATAGAAATGCGCACCTAGAAGATTAACTGGCCTTTCCAGAGTCATTTGGGGTTTAACTTAAAGCATCTATGCTAAAAATAAAAGTATCTTCAAAAACAGACCCTTCAGGAGATATGTAAGCCCCTAAAGAAATTTTTCCCCTCAGGGACTTCGCTTGTCCCCATTTTGGGGTTGGGAGGAGGAGGGAGTAGGGACTGATACAATCCCAAATCACAAACACTAATTTTTTGACTACAAAAAAGGAACTGTGATTTAATGACCCCAATGTGCATGCTTCCAAATGATCACCATGAAAACTATAATTTAAAATTAAACAAACAAAAAAACCAAAAACACAACAAAATCACACACATCACAGGAAGGGCAGGTCGCAGGAATATCCTTGCAGCCCTTTTGGAAATTTTCATATGGCCCTGTATCAAAATAGCCTTTGGGCCCCCAGAACTTTCTAGATATGCCCCTGCTCAAGTATGGCAGGAAGATTCATCTCAGAAGAAGAAAAAGCTAATTTGCAAGTGACTCTGAGGAGCCCTGTATCATGTTGTTAGAGTTTTTAAGTACCACACACACAGCTATAGCGAGAAACAAAGCCAGTTACTCTCTTATCCACTGCGCTGTTACCTGACGCAGATTCCTGGTGACTTTCACATCATGCCAGGCATTATCATTAAACTTTCCATTCACAGGCTCCACTAGTGCTTCAAAGGCCCCTGATCCCAAATTAATGACCAGAGAGACAGCTCCATTTTTCAGGGCAAGATTGACATAATCAGCCGATTTCCCAGTGTGAAGCATCAGTCCATTCCTCTGAAGGGTTTTAAATGACAGAGTTATTTCATCACTGCTGCTTTGAATGGGGTTTTGAGACAAGTCGTAGCAGAAGTATTCAGATCCTTTGAACGTGGCAATATATTCTTCTTTTCCTAGAGGAAAACAGATAATACATACATAAGTAAACAAATACACTATGCAAATCAGCAGGTCTTAACAGAAACAATAGCTAATCACCCCCCAAATTAACCTGCTTAATTAGATTTCATGACATGAACTCTGTCTCAGTCAAACAGTACTGTACGGGGCAGTATTTTTTAAAAAATTTTATTATTATTATACTTTAAGTTTTAGGGTACATGTGCACAATGTGCAGGTTTGTTACATACGTATACATGTGCCATGTTGGTGTGCTGCACCCATTAACTCGTCATTTAGCATAACTCATCCTAATGCTATCCCTCTCCCCTCCCCCAACCCCACAACAGTCCCCGGTGTGTGTGATGTTCCCCTTCCTGTGTTCATGTGTTCTCATTGTTCAATTCCCACCTATGAGTGAGAACATGTGGTGTTTGGTTTTTTGTCCTTGAGATAGTTTGCTGAGAATGATGGTTTCCAGCTTCATCACACGTGTTTATTGCGGCACTATTCACAATAGCAAAGACTTGGAACCAACCCAAATGTCCAACAATGATAGACTGGATTAAGAAAATATGGCACATATACACCACGGAACACTAGGTGGCAGTATATTTTTAATAAATCTCAACTATTGGGCCATCAGCTGCAGTAGCTAAAGCTGACATTCTTGAAAATTCAATTAATTTTTCCGTATCACTGCAAGAGCTCTGATCAGAGAAAGTAGTTCTGTGATATCTCCAGGGCATGAATCAGGTACCATAAATGCATATTGGATGGTTCCACTCTGCTGACAACAATGGATTCCAAGATGTTTTCAACATTCTCTCCATCCAACTGAGGCATTATTTTAATTTTCAGTGAGACATTTATGTTCAAAGATCTTTTTCAATGAAGAGACAAACAGTTTTATCATTGAGAGACCATAGCAAATTATCTGGTAAGGAGAAAGGAAAGAAAAAAAGATAGAATCTGGTCTGGGAGTAAACAGACCTCCTACAGAGCACGTGCATTTTTTATCTCCGGATGGATGGAGTAGCGATAGAAAGTCTAATGGAGTCAGCTGGATTACTGATCCATTCCCTGGTGTAGTCAAGCAGATGGTAGGGCTGGCTGTTATGACACTGGTAAGAATTCTAGCACATCGTCATGGGGATAGCATGTAAATGAAGTCTCAACATTTTCTACGTATCTTAGTCTTTACCAGATTTAGGAGTAACAAGGCGGCTCTCACGAGATGCTAGACAAATCAAACAGAAAGGTGGATATTTGGAAAGAACAGTCTTCTCGCACTGATGAGGTGAGTTGAACCAAAGGAAGAATGTAACCCATAAGACCCCTTGACTTTCTAGGCAGTAATGATGCTGTGCCAAGAAAAATGAGACAGCATGGTTGGGAATCAGCTTCTGATAAACTATAAATGTATAATTATAAAAGGTACTGGAGAAACTTAATCTGTCCCACTGGCAACATACTATCACTATTATGCCCCCAGGAGGGCTGATACATCAGCAGGTGTTGCATTCTCCCCTGTAATAGGTTTTTAATCTCAGGACTATTTTCATTTGATTGTCAAATAACTCACGTCCTGGAATCAGAGCTCAAATCGCTTTCAACGCATCAGTGCCAGATGATCTGCCTTCCTGGATGTAGAAAATGGCCATCAGTGGCTACAGGTAGTCAAACCATAGCAATAAATATCATGGTGAGCACCTACAGGTATTCACCAGGAATTGAGCCCTGGAATATTAGTCATTGACTACTAGCAAATTATTAGCCAAGACTATCAGTCAGACCAAATAATTCTGAGTAAGTCACAGGAAAGACCTCCCAATCTGTAACAGTGAATCCCTCCCATTCAAACGCTCAAAATATTGGCTGAGCACCTCCCAAGTGTTAAGCCCAGTACCAGTTATTAGAGATAATGAAGTGAACACAATGGACTTAATTCCTGTCTCGGAAAGTTATAGTCCAGGTGTCTGCTCCCCTGGTCAGTCCAACATGGCAAGTGGTTCAATATTGGGCACAAGTACAACTATATATTACTATTACACTGAGAGAAAAATGTGGGTCAAAATATGAGTTTGGATTGTAGGTTGGCCACTAGCTGTCACTAGAACAATTATTTGCTTTTCAAATTTTGGTTTCTGAAAATGGTTAGAGATACCAATCTTTCAGAACGAATGTGAAGATACAATGAGATAATGTCTGTGCAGACATCTAGTAAAGTTGATACGTTGGTGATAAATAGTCAATGTCTTCCTGCTTGCCTAATTAATGTGATAAATGTGATAAATGATCTAAAACAAACAACATAAATTGTATGTTATTATGAAATCTAGAATTTTCTCTTTAAGATAAAAAACAGGACAAGGATTCCCACTGTCAACATTTATATTCAATGCTACACTTGACGTTGTAGCTAATGCAGGAAGACAAGAAAAGTATATGAACATTGTAAAGATTATAAATGAAGAAAATCATGTCATATAAGCAAATATATTGCACAAATTGAAAGACTAAAATAATCTACAGAAATTATTTGGCTTAATAAGAGACTTTGGAAAGAATTTAGAGTTCTGTGTACTAGAGACAATCAATGTTTCAACATATGTAAATAGATTCATAGATTCAATAAAATCCTAATCAAAATCTCAAAAAATTTAAAAAAACATGTAAAAAGCTGATTCTTCACAATCTATGAGAAAAAAAGAGTCCCAAATAGCCATGATATGCCAGAGAAAGAAGATGAAGTAAGTTGCCTGTGTAAAGATGGACATTTATTACAAAATTATAGTGCTGAAGAAAATGCATTAGGATAGGTAAAATGAGGAGAATAACGATAATCAAACTTAAAATATTCTTAAGCATATATGAAAACAATTTACACTGTCAAGCATTTCAGATAAGTGTGCAAAAGATAGATTAGTCAATAAAGGTTACTGGGACAATCAGTTATTCATAAGAAAAAAGTGAAATTGGATCTTTACATCCTTTTGTTCACAAAAATCAATTCTACATGGATGCCCGATTTAATTTAGAGAGGCAATCTGTGAAAACTTGTCAGACAATAAAGTTTGATATGGAAGAATGGAAGGATTTCTAAAATTAGCATAAAGGCACTAATAAATATTGATACATTCATCTACATTAAAATTAAGAATGCTGGGTCATCAATAATACCATAGAGTAAGAAGTTAAATAACAGTTTTGGAGAAAATATTTTCATTTCCTATTAATCAACAAAGGATTATAATCCAGAATATGCCAAGCACCTCAGCGAATCAATACGAAAATAAAGACAACCAATGAAGAACACAGACAAAATAAATGTAATTTCATGGAAAAATAGATATGTATTGTTTATGAATAATGAACAGATGTTCATTCCTATTAGTATTCAGGAAATGGTAAAAATCAAACTACATTCAGATACCATTTCATAGCCATGAAATTGACATAAAACGAAAAGAGAATAATTCCACATTTTGCCAAGGCTACCGAAAGTCATTCTTATATACTGCTGATGCTGATAAGATAAAAATTGACCAACTGTAATAAGTTTCTTTTGGCATTATGCAATCCCATGGGAATTTCACATATTATAAAGAACTTGGGTCTCAGTCCTTAGAAAACAGTTAACCAGGATCAGTTAACTAAACATTTGCCAATTCCTTCAACTCATTTGTCATTGCTTATTGTTCTGCTCATTTGATGATAGGTAGTCAAGTGGGTTCTGGTTCATGTATGTGTGTGTGTGTGTGTGTGTGTGTGTGCATACTAATAATCATATATGAAAACAATTTATATTGTCTGGCATTGCAGATAAGTTAGCAAGAGATACAGAGGTCAGTAAAGGTTGCTGGGACTATTGGTTATCTATAAGAGAAAAGTGAAATTGGATCTTTACATCCTTTTGTTTCCCAGAATCAATTCTACATGATGAAGGATTTAATTTAGAGAGGCAATCTATGAAAGCTTTTGTCAGACACACACACACACACACACACACACACACATACATACACACACACACACACACACACACACAAGAGATCCACTTATCTGAATATGGTATTTGCAAAATTTTACATTCCCACTGAATAAGTAGATCTCTGAGTCAGCAGGAGCCTTAAAGACAATCCTGCAGCCCAACCCATTAATTTACATTATTAAGAAAGCGAGGCTCATGGAGTTTATATGACCCTCAAATTCATAAAATGTGACAGTAACAGAAGTGGGACTAGGATTCAGACTACTAATCCAGATTCTGTCTAACATGCCACGACACCTGTGTGTCAGAAAGAAGTGATATATAGCATTGTGAAAGAAAGAAAAAAAGAGAAAAAAAACTGTTTGTGAAGATATGTCTTAGAAAATTATAATTGTGCTTTAGTCTACTCAGTTTAAAAGGGATGGTAATATATTAAGAAAGATTCCACTTAGATAACTAAATTATAAAGTTTTGGAGCTTGAAGAGGTTTGGTCCAGTAAGAAGGCTGTAGAATTTTATCCAAGATATCTTGTATCATTCCAAATCTGCATAACTCAGAATAAATCTCAACAAAGGTTTTGTTTGCCAGATAATGTGGCATACCCAAGGGGAAAAATAATAAACAGTTTGCAATTCACTAAGTAATAAACTTTGAAGTTATATGGGTGTTGATGTATTTTTAACACTATGATATTCCCCTTACTTAAAAATGAAAATATATCATTTCTTTTGTATTGTTTAATTCCAAATTTAAGTAATTCAAATTTACATTAAAGGCAACCACATAGTTTTGGAAAAAAATTCAGTCTGTGGAATATGCAATTACCTTAAAATGCCATAAATGCGACATAAATCTAAGCAGGGAAAATATTTCTTCCTATGTTCTTTTTCATGAAAGAACATATATACTACATGAAAATACAAAAATCACTTTTTCACAATATATTTATAAGAATATTATGTTTCATCTAATCAATTGCTACCTTACAATCTTTGTAAGTAAGCTTTGTGCTATTCTATAAACAAATACTAAGCAGCAGAGTGTTTACATATGTGTTTCTGCTGAACACTTAAAGAATAAGTCTATGTCCATTTTTAAATACAAGTCCCAAATAACTTTTGCATTTCTACTATGTGCTAAAACAACGAAAATGAAAAAGAAATTAGACCCAAAGCCATGTAAATGTCAATAAATACTTATATCTAGGATACAAAGAGACCTCTTACAAATCAATAACAACAACAACAAAAAACAAAAACACAACACAAGCCAATGGGAAAAAAACGATAAAGTAGTTGAACAGACATTAAAGTATAAAAGGCTATCTTCAAAGAAATGCAAACTAAACCATAATGAAATAACAGCACACTCCACAGAATGAATAAAATGAAAAATACAAAAAAAAAATCCAGTGTCAGTGAGGATGTGGGGCAACTAGAACTCTCATACATTATTGGTAGGAACTATTTTGTGAAATTGTTTGGCATTCTCTTTTAAAGCTGAACTTGTGCCTACCCTATGATCCACCAATTCCACTCATAAGCATATATCCAACAAAAAATACACATATCATCAGAATAGCATACTAGAATGTTTACAGTGTTACTCTGCATAAATTATCTAAAACTTAACACTACTGAAATAACAACCAATAATAGAATGGATAAATTTCAGTATAGTCACACAATAGAATATTAAATAACAATGTGAATCTATGAGCTGCAACTGCAACAGAAATACAGATAAATCTCACAATAATAATGTTTAGCTAAAAAAAAAAATGCCTGACAAAAAAGAGAACATAGTTCTGATTCCATTTATATAAAAAATTTAAAAACATGCATAACTAGCCTCTGTTGTTGTAAATCAAGACAGTGGCTACGCTTGGTAGAGATGGAGAGGGGATAGTAGTGAGGAGAACTCTTGGGGTACAATTAATGTTGTTCTTGATTTAAGGGTTGCTTATGGGTGTGCTAAGCGTGTGAAAAATTAATTTACCTGGACATTTATGCTACATTTATCAGCATAAATACTATATTTCAATAAAATGTTTCAATAATCTGGATGATTAAGCATAAAATGAATTCGTCTGATGAAGTATTTTCTTCCTGATTAATACGATGATATGAGAAGACACTATTCCTATTAATGCTACTATTAATAGTAAAAGCTAAAATAAAGCCAATAGTAATAATTTCAATTGTCACTTTTTAAAACTTTTCAATGAATATTAATATCCTTTAATTATCATTTGCTCTTAAGAGTAATCTCTCAAGATTTAAAAAAATATATATATACGCTGCTTGGTAGTAATTGTTTGAAGATCCATATCTTAAATGTGTTGATTAATGGATTGATATCAAGATGAAAAGAGCCTCTATTTCTAACCATAGCAATGTTATGATAAAATTGGGAAAAAGTAATATTTAAAAATTTGAAGCATCTTTCCAATAGTCTACAACAATTGATTTTATGTTGCCATACAGTTGGAGGAAAATATTTAAGAGGCTGCCATGGGATTTCAGTCCCATTCCATATCCAACCCACTATAACTTAGAAGAAAATTCACAGTTCTTGCTCATCTAATTTTCTGAGAGTAAGTTCAACTTTAAGATTTTTTTGATACAAAAACAAACTTCTTATCATAGAAAAGAAAGTTAACCATTACTGAACCACTTCATTGGATGTTGTAGAAGGTGTTCAATCCTTAGATGGCAGATTGAACAAATGGATTGGTTTCAACACCAAGAATCACTGATTTCTACTTTATGGGAAAAAGATATTAAACAAAGATAGGTTAAATGACTTCCTAAGTTCACACAAAGATTGATTCTCAGGACAATGCTCCTTTGCATTACCAGTGCATAGAATATAATCTCATTAATTTGACCCAATGCCTCTATATCTTCTAAATTCACTGAACTTCTTCACCAAATAAATAATCTGCAAGGAAATTACCCTACATCCTAAAGACAAGGATGCCTGTGGGCAGAACGAAGTCCCACTGTCCCCAATTACATGAAGAATGTCAGGTCATTTTTGTATGCCAAAAAATTAGCCAATATTATTATTCTTGATTATATTGCTTTTCATATATATAAAATCCCAAATCACACAGGTTGGAAGGTTTTACTATAGTTATGTGATTCAAAGATTATGTTCAACATAAACCAGAAACTAAAATCAATATATGAAAAAACAAATGAATGAAAAAAGATATTTGGGTGAGAGCCCTGCTTCATTTATTTTTCTATTCTAGAAGTCAAATGTACAAAAATATTGTGCCAAAAACATCCTTGACCAAGCAGATGTACACATTAGAAGTCTGCATTATTAAAACAAATAAGCCAGGCTGTCTCTGCTATAAGATAAAACAACTTTAGAAAAGCAGAAAAGGAAAGTCTGCTTATTCAAATTCATATCAAATTAAATCCTCAGTCCTTAAGAAATTTAGTATTATCTTATTTGCCACGAACTGTGTAACTGAGAAATTAAAACAATAAATTGATTATTACAAGTAAAAATCACATTACTTTCAAGGGAGAGTAGTTCACTCATTAGACTTTCTACGTAATATATGTTGTAAAATATTCTAAAATTACCAACTATTATTCAACATATGTAAATTCTGAGTCTAACTTCTCTTGTTCTGCAGTGAGTAATCAAGACTTATAAAATATTCACTCTTCAAGATTTAGCTCACTTAGGTAAACCTCGAGACCAATCCAGAAATAAATTGCCAAGCTTCTATCAAATAATTCAAAAGAAGACCCAGGACTCTTGATGATATACTTGAGGTCACTAAATATGAAAGGTAAGTTAGACTTAGACATTATTTAGTCCAGTGCCTTCATTTATTAGATGAACAGTGTCAGGGCCCAACAGACAAAACTATGGTCACATAACTAAATGAGGAAAAGTCAGAATATAATCCTTGCCCTCTTGATAACAGTCTCAGGTTCTTCCTAATTTCTAGATATTGCCATAAAATGAGCTTCTAATTCATTACCAAAAACTAAATGCAGCTTAAATTTGAGGATATTTCTGCAAAAGAAAATAGGACATGTTCCAAAACTCTAGTACGATAATTTTCCAATCTTATTGTGCAATTGATTTGCATTTGTTAAAATAACCAAAGGTGCTGAGAACCAAACAGGCCATTCTGTGTCTGGCTGGACTGACTAGTCAGTTCTACATATAAAATGAGACACACAGGGAAAGGAATGAACAAATGATCCTGGAATTCATTAGCTATGCAACATTTCAATTTCTGGGCCTGACTCAGATTCAAGTACCTACAACGTAATCTGTAAGAACTAGATGCTGTATTTTTTAACCTGAAGAAAATCATTAACACAATCAAAATTAAAAGTAGCTTCATGAATATGGACTTTATAAAGATTCTCTGCAAGAAATTTGAAAATTTCTGGGTGCCAATTAATGATTACTTAATAAATAAGTAAATTATAATAATGCAATTATATTCAAGGAGATGTATAGGTATTTTGTATTTATAAACAGTCCTCATTTATGACATGGATATGAAGTAAATAAATTTAACTATGAAATCATCTTATTACCGACTTGGTCAAGGCAATATATTCTGAGCAATTTATCTATTTAACCAAACCCCAAAGAATAGCCAATTGCTTCTTTCTCCCTAGAATCAGACTGGGGTTGTCTGTAACTCTAAAAATCTATAATTTAATTTATGCAAATATTGTGGCCATCTTGTAAACTGTTCTAAATTATAGAATGTATTTTTTTAATATACACAGATGATAGCATCTTGGAAGGCAACAGCAGAGGAAAGGAGAATTTTCACAGGGAAGAAGAAAGAGTTGGTGAAAGTGAAATTGCTTTAACAAAATAATGACCTCTATACCTCCTACTCGAACTGTGGTTTGAAGGACAGTATCATCAGCATCACTTGGAGCTTGTGAGAAATTTAGAATTTCAAGGCCCCCTCGACCCCAACTTACTGATGTAAACTCTGTATTGTAACCCGATCCCCAAGGTGATTCTAGTGTACATTAAAGTGTGAGAGTCTTGTTATGAATGGATTCTTATAGTGCTGCAATTTAGAATATCTTTTAAGAATTATAAAGACAATTTTGTGTCTCTTGTATCTGAAATAAGTATTAAAGGCAAAATATATATTGATATCATGGCACTGTTCTTAAGCAATTAACATCCAGATGAATTATTTTGCATCTTTTCATTGGAAATAAAAAGCCCGGGGCAGGGTGGGGGGTGAAAGAATCAGAGAGCTCTATCAGTGTGTAGATGTATCAAATATCTATTTAATATGTACTCCAGCAGAGAGTCCAGGCTCCAAATCATTGGAAGCAATCTCTCAATTTTTATTCTCAACATATTTCACCTTTAGGCAATATTACAATAAAATTATCTGTGGGTTTGTAAACTTAGTGCCACTCTTCTGGATAAATGTAAAGGGTGTATAACTCCTGGTATATTCTAACAGGTCATCATTATTGGTGAATATACTTAACAAGGTTCATGCAACTGCATTTACGGTTCTCCCTAGAAATGTCTTTGTTGATACACTGCTGCAACTGAAAACTATCATGCATTCTGGATGTAAACTGATTCAATGAAAACAAATGGACCTGGGCTGTCACATTTCCACTTACTATAGTCAAGTGAACTTGGAACATTTTAAAGTTAGTAACACTTAGAAATGCAAGAAATATATACTGCTAACTCAAAGTCTCCTATGTTTTAAAAAAGAATGACAGTTTTTTAAAAGAAAGAAAAAAAAACTAAAATTATCTTGATATCCCCAGCACATTAAGTAGAGGAGAGGGTAATAAATATGTGATAAGTGTAATGAGAAATCATGCTGGATGGGAAGAAATGTACTTTTGTAACTCCATCCATTCGTGTGCTTCATAGAAGGCTTGACCAAGGTTTTTTGGTTTATTTTGTTTTTGTTTTTTTTTTCAGATCGAAAGCTACTTTGTTATTAAAATAATGCAAAGAAGTAGGTCAGTATACACTAAAATCAGTATAAAATAGGAACACTTGAATTGTTGCATATCATTCTTCACAGTAGGAGCACAAGAGAAGGAACACTGAAAACCTATGGCATATCTTTGATTTCAACACAGAAAGAGCATAAAATCCAAAGGTAACACATGCAAATCCCCATTCTAGATATTAGAAATACAACAGTAAATAAGGCTCTCAGGGTCTCCACTCTCATCAAACCAGTGATGGAGAGATAACCATAAGTGAGTCAAGTATAAGTGAGTTATATGTGAAACTGAGCAAACAAAAGAGTGCAATGAGGGTGTGCAATAACTGAGCAGGGAAGTTGATTTAGATGATTGGGAAAGCTTTATGAGACAATGACAATTAAATTGAGATCTTAATGCTGAGGAACCACTTGTGGGAAGATCTGGACAAAGAATAGAAGGAATAGAAAAAAATCCAGTGAGCATTGAGCACAGTGACACTGGGGCAATGTGGGAATACAATGAAATCAGAGCTGTGGGATGGGGCTATGTCATGTAAGTCCTTCTAAATTTTGGGCAAACTCTTTTATTTTATTCCATGCACAATGGGAAGCTACTAGAGTTTTATAGTCAGGGGAATGACATGGTTCGATTTACATCTCAAAAATACAACTCTGTCTGTTGTGTGGAAAATAAACTCTGCATAGGCATGGAAGTGACAGCAGTGAGTCCAACATTTATGAAGTTATAGAATATAGGAGTATGGGCTATGAAATTATACATATCTGGGTTCAAATCCCACTCACATGAGCAGTTGGGTAAATAATCACCTTAAAGTCTTAGTTTTCTTGTCAGTAAATGAAGACAATAATACTAGGATCTATTTTATAGGGTAGTTGTAAGGATTAAACAATATATGCATAATAAGCTTTTTAAAGTCTGTCAATCCATGGGATATATTTGTGGAATATAAACAGAATATTTATGTATATATGTTACATTTCTTCATCTACTGCTTTTAACCATTAAGTTACTTCTTTTCCCCATCTCTTAATATCTTGGGCAGAATCACTGAATTTGTGGTCACTTTTGGTTTTTAAAACTTTGGGCTAATTTATAAGTTAATCATGTCATCATTTTTAGTTGAAGTGGAGGAGGAAGATGTAGTATGTCTCTAGGTGTCTTACCATCACCGCCCCCTCAAGACCTGGCCCTTCCAGTTTATTGGGAAGGAGCTGATGAGGGGAAGAGAAAAGAGCAGTGGTTATTCATATAGTCCTCTTTCTGTGGGCTGTACCTGCTTCTCTGGTTCACCCTTACTGACCTCTGCTGCCCTTCATGCAGTAGACTCATGAGTGCTCCGTGTGATTTCCCAACAGCAGTCAACAACATGAGAGAAATTCATCTGTCTCATCCCCCAGCTCATCTCCCAGCTCTAACCTTCACACAACACCCCATAGCATCTGGCTGCTCTAATCCCCTGGCCCAGCTAGTGGCCTTCTTGTGAGTAATACCGGCTAGGTGACTCAAGCCAAAGACTCAAAGGGATATCTCCTTTACTGAGGCCTGTGGGCATTCTGGCTGCACCAAATGTTGATGGTACAGATTAAATTCTTCTTCTTTTTTTTTTGATGGAGTCTCGCTCTGTCACCCAGGCTGGAGTGCAGTGGCATGATCTCAGCTCACTGCAACCTCCACCTCCTGGGTTCACACCATTCTCCTGCCTCAGCCTCCCAAGTAGCTGGGATTACAGGTGCCCACCACCATGCCTAGCTATTTTTTTTTTTCCTGTATTTTTAGTAGAGATGGGGTTTCACCATGTTAGCCAGGGTGGTCTCGATCTCCTGAGCTCCTGACCTTGTGATCTGCCTGCCTCGGCCTCCCAATGTGCTGGGATTACAGGCGTGAGCCACCGTGCCGAGCCAGATTAAATTCTTCTTGTCCCCTCTTTCTACCCTGCCAGTCCTCTTCTTCCCTCCTCAGAAAGGCATAGGGCAGGCCAGCAAGTTTGATGCATACAAAGTCATGCATTGGGAACGCAGAACACCAGCTTTCATTTCTTTCCCAGCATACACAGGCTCTACATGTGATTCTATAGTTTCTTCCCTCAATTACGTTTGGTAAAAAAAGCTAACCTCTTCATTAACAATATGTTTTACAGAGCCTATGCCTTAAAGACTCTGTGCTTACCTATCCCTCACTGCTTAGGTAGATAAGGGAGGTGGGAAGTGGGGAGTTAGAAGTAGTTGAAGGGTCAGTCTTTCGGTCCTGTAGTAAATGCTGAGGAAGGTTAACTGGCCAGTTTAGGGAGGTTGCATTTACAATGAAGGCTACTTAAATTATTTTCTTTCAGAAGGTTCTAATCAACAATTCTATGAGAAAAATTTCCATTCAACATATGGTGGACAATGAATTAATGTTAGATATTATGATCATTATTATTAAAGTAACCACTACATTTAAAATCACTACTCAGCAATTTTAAAAAATCAGCTTTTTACCAAATGTTTTATTACCCAGAATATCACGATGCCCAACACCCTCATTCTAGGAGCACTTGGTTAATTAAGGTTCATGACATAAGAACGAGATTGAAGTATTGTAAATAGAAAAAAAATACATGTTTCTATTGATGGTTTATTCTTTTAAACAAGTTTGTGCCTGAGTAACTTACAAAATAATTTTATAAAATATTTGCTATTTATTTATTTTTTATTTGCTCAGGGAAACGCATCAGGCTAAGAATTATGAGAGTGAAACACTGGTTTCTTCTTGGACACTTTTCAGCTCTGCCCCTTACCACCCTACTTAGCCTCACTGGGCCTCATTTTCCCTCCTGGCAAAGTGACACAGTCAGACTAAGTGATCTTCAATGTTTCTTTCCATTCTAAAACCCTATGGTTCTATAACATTCTTGATTTATTGAGCCACTGTTTCACTGATTCATTCAATAAACATTTATTGAAGCCCAATTCTGTGCCAAACTCAATTGCTCTCCTGCTGTCAAACTCAGGCAACAAGCTAGAGTTAAAATGTCTTTAAAGATTTCTGATGGCTGCTGCTTTTAAAAGGAACTTCCCATAGCAACCCCTACCTCTTTGTGCTTCTAGAGCTAGCTCTCCTATTATTCTGCGAGGACTTACAAATTCAGAAAGACAAAGGAATACGGAAAGGCCTCGTATTCACAACCTACTAGATGTAAATTTCCTATTCCTAATCACCTTTTTTCCACAACCCAGAAAACAATACCTTCAATGGATTTGCTAGTGTTACAGATTGTGTTTGACTACTTGTCCCCAAATTTAAAGTACTTCTTCATATAATTGCAAATATATGCATAGAAAATAAAATATTTTAAAAGAAAGCTAATATTATATACTGTAAGTCTTAATTTGAGATTATACATATTTATCCAATAAAAGTATAGAAGGATCAATCAATACTGACTAGTGTTTCCCTATGGGCTCCATGGATAGAGCCCATAATTTGAAATTAGGAGCCCTAGGTTCAATTCCTCACTTTATGGTTGGTGCTATATGTCCAAGAGCAGTAAATGTAGCTGAGTCTGACTTTACTTCAATATAATGAACATAGATATTCTGTTATGCTGCATTTTCAGATTTTAAAAAAATTAAGATCTTTAATATAAATTATGAAACTGTTATTATTAATTACATACTGGGTCTTCCATAACTTCCCATTACCCCATCTATCATACCTGTATTGAAAACATCATTAATCAACATTCTCTAGCTCAGTATTTTTCATCCCAGATTCCCTATCTGGTTTGAGTACTGTTTTCTCAATTATCTGAAGGGTAGTATAAAACCAGCATCATTCCAGATGCATAGGAGATAAGTTATTTCATTAAATAAGACAGATTCCTTAGGGTTTTATTCCCGTCCCAAGTTCAATAGAGTTACAGATTAAGTGCAAACACACAGAATTTATGAGAAAGACTTGAGGTAACTCATAGAATAGAAGGAATTGCTAAACCACGAATTCTTGGAGAGGAAGATACTCTGGGTAAACCCAAACTCTTGAACTCACAGTTCCTGGTCTCCTCTAGGTTTGCACCACTCATATAATTGAGCTCCAGCGAACTTGAGGTAATTCTTTTCAGGTTCTGAATTCCCCAAATCAGAAAACTTGGATAGCTCTACTTGTGTTAGAAGCCAATTCCCAGATCAGTCTTTGTGGTTGGAATAGGGAGGAGGGGACAAGATTACAAAGCAGGGACATGCCAGAGAAGGGCTGTGAGGGGACAGCCTAATCATTCATTAACACCTGGTATGGTCCACAAGTTAGTATTTAGATCTAGTATTTAAAAAAAATTTTTCCTAGGATGATGAAATTATTACCATCTCTTTTTTAGTTTTACCTTTGACATAAATTTAGATCTTAGGATCCAAGGTAAATAATGAATTTCAGCTGAATTGTGACAAGCTTTATTTAAACTGTGCATCTTTATCAGAGATCTAAGCTAAACACAGAATTATAAACTTTATAGTTGGAAGAGGGAGATCCATAACATTTACGAGACTTTTGTTGGTGCACAGGCGAAGTTGGGATGAAAAGCTGGGTCTCTAGATCAGTTGACTCAAAACAGAGATGATCATCAGAATCACCTGGAAAACTTTCTACAAGAGTATATTTCCAGGCACCCTACCCACTTCCGCTTTAACAATATTGGGGTGGATCTCTTGCTAACATATTATTATTTTTTTAGTTTCTAGTTAGTTCCAATGACCAGTTTATCTTAAAACTCAATGTTTTGCAGTTTTTGCTTTTAATTTTTGTTAAAGTAATGGGCCTTCTCTCACCTTATTCTCCATGGAAAGAATTCATATCCCAACAAATAGCACAAAATACACAATAAAATAGACACGTTATAAGAGAAGCAATCAAAAAGCAGAGCACATTCTCACTATTTAGTTTGGAAGCAATTTCATTGGTTAGAGAACATTCTGGCCAAACTGAATAACACCACCTCTTGAATATGTAGTTATAATTCACAATACATCCATTCACTTCTCAGAGTGAGCGTTCTCTCGTCTCACGGATAGGATGCATTCCACATTCACAGGCTCCAATTGCTTTTTTTGTTGTTGTTTTCTTTTCTACTTGTGGGTAAACCAAATACCATATTAAAATACCATATTATTTCTCCTTTTAAAGATCAGTTTCCTTGACAGTATATGGCAAAAATATTTGATATATTTTATAGCCCATGCTTGAAATAAGTTGCCTCCTCTTCCATTAACCATATGATATGCCTTCCCTACCAACAATTCACAAAACTATACAAGTTAAAGAGGTCTTCTATTCAAGGGCTTTGAAAAATTTCTTCCCAGTTACCCAGGACACATATACAATACCTCAGCTTTCTACCCTCAATACACTCTTCTACTTTTGATAGGAATAGAAATTCTTCTAAATTGATTTCATAATCCACCAATGGTTCACCATCCAAACTTTGGAAAACACAAACGTTATTCAACCTTTCCATTTTATACATTAAAAAAACGAAGGTCCAGAGAAGTTAATAGACTTGGCAGAGACCACTCAGCTTATGAATGTGTTGGACTAGAATTTGGCTTTATGACCCTATATCCTGCGTTCTTTCTATCACACTTTTATGCATTTATTATTTTTTTCTTTCTGTCTTTTTTTTTTTTTTTTTTTTGAGACAGATTCTTGCTCTGTCACCCAGGCTGGAGTGCAGTGGCATGATCTCAGCTCATTGCAATCTCCGCCTCCTGGGTTCAAGCGATTCTCCTGCCTCAGGCTCCCAAGTAGCTAGGATTACAGACTCCCACCACTAGGCCCAGCTAGTTTTTGTATTTTCAGTAGAGACAGGGTCTTACCACGTTGGCCAGGCTGGTCTCGAATGCCTGACCTCAAGTGATCTGCCTGCCTCAGCCTCCCAAAGTGCTAAGATTATAGGTGTAAGCCACCATGCCCAGACACTTTTCTGCATTTTTAATGCCATTTTGGATAGATTTAAATGGACATCTTTACAGTTTCAGGATGGAAATATTCATTCTGTAAAATACATGACAGTCTATTTTTTCATCATGACATTCCATCCTAATTTGATCCCTGTCCTAGACACCTAATTTTATAACTCCTTGAGAAAATACATAAAATTATACCTTCATAGCTTTCATATCATCAAACAATATTATTATTATTTTTCTCGGTTACAATATCAAAGTGAAGTAATCATCCCAACTACCTCACCATATTTGCACTAATTATGTTAGCCTCTCAACATCAAATTTTGCTTTTTGCAGTTTCTTTTTATATGTATTATTATAAAATTCTTTGACTCAAATGTTCGAATATTCCTACTTAAAAACAGATAATGGATTTTATTTTGATAGAATTCCCACAATAGGAATAGACTCTATATCATTTTGTAATAAAAATTACATTAAATACACATCACAATCTTGACGAGAAGTTAATTATTAGCAAATGCTAACAATTACCAGGCATCTCAGGCTAAGGTGATGTGAGAAAATGTCTAGTATTCATAAGAGTTGTCAAATTAACATCAAAGCAATATCAACTAAAGAGCATTAAAAAATAGCAATGCCTTGGCCCCAGACCCCACCTCAATGTTCTCTTTTAATTATCACCATAAGACTTGGGCACTGGGATTTTTAGAAGCTTCTCAGGTGATTCTAATATGTGGAAATGGTAAAAACGCAGAGTTTAGAGAGATATGACCTAGGCATTCAATGTGTAATATCTGTGGCTCTATAACTGTATCAACTTCGTGTAATAATATCACAAAACCTTATGGTTCTTCAAACTAAAATTATACTTTAGATATGATCTATGTATAATATTGCCTTAAATTTGCATACTGCTTATGTAACTTATCAGGAAACTGGCATATTTTCTCTTATAAAGGAGAAACACTTAAATGCATTTCCTCCTCCCCTTTCCCAATTAATATATGCTTAGATGTTACATTATCAGACTGACCTTTGTAAGCATCTGATTTTAACTCTCAAGCTTTCTTTGTAAGGGCCAATATTTATGTAAAACCACACAAATGAATATGCAATCCCAGAAGAATAAATAACTATGCCGATATTACATACTGCCTTTGCAAAGGAAATATCATCTGACAGTAATATAGGATTGTATCTTGCGACTGACTTAGACAATCACATTTGCCCAGATACAGAGAAATCCCTAATTAGCTAAATTCAGTTGTTTTCAATTTTTTCTAAATTTACGATTGTAGCCTATCTCTAAAACTCATTGCACAAATATATATGCTTTAAGTATTTCTGGTGAAACCTTATGTAACCATTCAAAGAAGGCAACTGTCGATATTATATTCTAAAGAGAAGGTCATGGAAGAAAGTCTTGGGATAAAATAAGTAGATAAAGAAATAAAGAAATAAAGAACAAGAGCTAGTCCTGAAACAGTTTATGAGAAAAGTAGACACTCCATCCATCAGTAGCTTTTCCTGGATAGGCTCATCTTTCTTTAACAAGTTGACACATTTGCAAACTGCAGGCTGAAATTTTAAACGTCTAAGCTGCTTTTCCTTCTTCTAATAGAAAAGGTACAAAAAATGGTTTTTGCTTCCTTTACTGCTGTGCCTTAATAAACATTTGGCTCAAGGTTTTAACCAAGCCAAATGTTGACTAAAAGCCTCCTCATAAAAGGCTTTAATACATTTTTGCTTGTGTTTTCTTTACATGTATTTCAATTTGATGACAAATAATTTCTTCCCTATTTCCCTCATTTGCTGCTGCATGTTGGACTAATTAAAAAGCAGGCTCTTTGGAAGCTGGAATGAGAGAAAATGGAAGAGTGGGCAGGTGGGTCAAGATTGAATGTCCCTGGCTCTGACAATACATCGGATTCTCTTCAGTGAAACATTCTCCATCTAGCTCAGACTCAAGGAAGGCATAGAAGAAGCCCTTCAGCCTTTCCTACTTCAGGTCAGAGTTCTTTTTATATTTGGCATACAACCCAGAGACATCAGAATTCTATACAAAATGGAAAGTTTTATTCTTCCCAGCAATTCCACTGCATTCTGTGGCCTCTTGGTGCTGTGGGCAGCCTTAGCAAATTTGAGGCATCTCTTAGGGCAAAGCAGTTTTGAGGTATTCTTGGCGACTGGGAAGAATAATTTAACTTCTCTTGGAATAACATCACATTCAGCAGAAAAGATCTGCTGTGCTCAAGGTCATAAATCTTGGCTCTGTGAATATTCAGTTATTCAGCAGAATAGCCACTCCAAGCCTTCAGAGCACTTTTGGATGCTGCTGCAGGTGTTTCCTGTAGAGAACTCCCTGACATCCACTGAGTTCTTGCATCTGCCTTTACCCTTCTTGATGCTGTCCATTCTGCTCTCTGAACAAACATATTCTCTTACACATATGCACATGTATGAAATCTTAGAGATTTCCCTGAATCAACATATGTATATAGATATATAATGGACAGAATAAAGTGTCAAGGGATAAAATACATTTTTAATTTTGTATTTCACTTGAAAATTGTAAGGACCATTTTATAATGTATTGCTTGCAAAATAAGTCATGGAAGCCCTGAAAAATTAATCAATTCACTAATCAAAGAAACATATATTAAAGACCTACTATGCATGAGGCACCATGCTAATTGCTTTGAAGAAGACAAAGCTGAATTAGACAGGGATCCAGTTTACAAGATATTTACAATGCAAAGGGGGATACAAGACATATAAAAGGCTATGGAACTTAAAAAGAAGAAAAAAAATTCTAAAGTATTGAGATACATTTCATTACAAGGCAAATCTTAGATAACATCTTGAAAGAGGACACATTTAAAATTTAGGAGATTTGAGGAAAAGATCCTCCAGAGTATGATATAAAAATGAGTGAAGGTTTTGAGGTGAGAAATAAAATTAATGAAATTTGACTCGATCTAAGGTGACATCATGAAGAATAATGGCAAATGAAGTTAATAAGTTTGTTTCAGGCCATCTTGTAAAAGGCCTTGAAAAAAGAAAAAGGAATTCCTTATATTTTTATTAGAATATCCATCTTAAAGTGAATGGTGAATTATTGATTGGCATGGATTTAGGGACAATTGCATGTCATCTTTGTCTGTTATTGGTATTACTGTTTTGAAGAATGCAATCTACCAAAATTGAAGGTAATAGTGTCAATGTAAAAATATGGAGAGTTAAGCATTTGGAAAGCACTATTCAGGTTTAGTATACAGGAGGAAATAGGGATGGGAATGGTCTATTACTAGACATTTTTATTCTTCCTACTTATCAAATAGACCGACATGTGTGGAGGAAAAGCCTTCTTCTAAAAACGGTTTGTTTTACACTACCTGTCAAAGAGGATATTGGTTCACTCAAGGAAACTAAGTTATATTCTATTTAACTGTGAGATATATTCCAATAAATTGCAGTAAACATAATCTTAAAATATTATAAAGAGGCCTCAGATTGTTTAAAAATACTATATTGAATATACGAGAAACAAAAGTTCAAGATATTCTTTAAAGTATATCCTATGTAAATGCCAATTTTTCTTTACAGAATAAATTTAACTACAAATGCATACAGTGCCTAAATATATTTTTATCTTGATTTTGTTCCTTTTCTTGTGTTTAAGAGCCTTGACTCCAGAATCACAGGAGACAAACTGCCACTTCATTACTTATTAGCGCTGTTTGCGTAGGCAGGCTATTTAAACATTGCAATCCTTTATTTTCTCCTCCATAAAATATAAAAAAAGTAATGTTTACTCAGAGGTTAATGAGTTGACACTTACAAAATTATTAGCATGGAGCCTGGCCACAGATATCATTCTCTTCTGTATACAATTTTTATGTGTTTGTTCTTTAAACTTATAAATCAGTTCCATCAGACTTTTTACTTCATGGCAAGCTGCTTTTATTTCTACTTAAGAAAACATTCCTGACTCCAAAATTTATAAAGACGTTTTTCTCTCTTTTCTTCTAGTATTTCTATAATATTGTAATGCATTTAGTGTTTATCCATATGAATGGTATGATATTGGAATCTAATTTTACTTTTCCACATATATAATCAGTTCTTCCAATACTATTAAGTATTGTATCCTTTATGTAATTATTAAATATCATATATAACAGATAAAAAACTCTGTATGTACCTACATCAATTTCTAGACTCCATTTTCTCTAAACATCCCTTGTCTGTTTCTGTGCCAGAACTAGACTGTTTTAATTATAGTTGTTTCATAGTACCTTTTGGTATCATGCTGGTAACTTCCCTAAACTGTTACTTTTCTCAAAAAATTTAGGCTTTTATAAACATTTAGCTTGCATATCAATTTTATAGTTTGTCAAGTCCCTAACCTCCTCCCCAAATTGAGACTGTGAATTGAATTGCCCTCAATCTATAATTTAAAGTTTGAATCATCCTATTCAGAGGCACAAAGTTGTTGGGTTTTTTTTGTTTGTTTGCTTTTTACTTATTTTGGTCGTGCTTTGTACCCTTCCCTGAAGTGTTATTATTTTCTTTATGTAAATCTTACATAAAACCAGTATTTTTTAGAGTTCAGGTAAGATTTTTATATTCCTAGGATCTTCAGGTGGAAAAAAAATCTTAATGATTTAAACATCTATATTAACTTGATATATGTAATTATTTGAGAGAAAATCTAGTCAATAACTTTTGCCTTCCCACTCCAGAATTCTACCCTGATTATGTTAGGTAATTGAATCAGAAAGAAAAATATTTATTCTTTATATTATTTTTTCTGATCTGAAAAAGATAGCTTGTTTTCACCAGATATATTCATATTAATAGCCATCAAGCTATACTACTTTCAAATTATATTTATGACAATAAATGATTCCTACAAATTTTAGAGAAGACTATCAAAAGCAAAAGAAATAAATACAAAAATTAACTGGGAACAAATAAGCAACCCCTGGAGGATTCATCTCTATGACCTACAGTCAGAAACTAAAGAATAATACATCCTGATGGACGGCTACGGAATGAAATAAAATTCTCTATTACCAGTTCACTAGAAGAATTTTTTTCCCCCAGGTTTGATCTCTTTATTTAGTTTATCCTCCAGGTTAACAGAAAATTATTCACTATTACCCACCAATAACTCAGTAAATAAAAATTTTGCAAATTCAGCCATTTCAACATGCCAGGGAATATCTAAAGGTGTATATATACAAATATTTATATATAAATTTTACATATGTATATAAAAGAAATATATATATAATATATATGAATATAAACATTCAGGTAGGATATTTATATTTATATATATAAGGATATATAAATAAAAAATATATTTATATTTCTTTTTCAAATGCACGGCTTTTATATACATATTTCTTTTTCAAAAGCATGGCTACATAAATTTCTTCATTTTGATGTTCCGCTTCTCTTCAGTTTGATCTTGCATATCACAGTGCATTTATAAAATCTGGAAAGCCATCCAAAGAATTTCAAACTTTCTGAATACAAAATGTCTTTTTCCACCAGACAAGAGTCACCCCAGTCACTAAACAAATTGACCAATTTCAGAGTATTTCCTGCTTTTACTTGTTACTGATGCAGCATCTGGCTGGAACAGAGTGCGACTGGATGCAGAAAAGTTCATGATTGCTTGATTGACTTATTTTGATGTTGAAAATCATGTAAAATTCACATATATTCAAAATGTGATTCAAAATAGATATCCAAAGACACATCCCAGAAAATCAGTGCTTTTCTATAAGCTACATTAAAAGTTTTTCTAAATCTTCATTTCTAAGAAAAAATAAATAATACAAGAATGTATAAAAATAACAATGCTACCTCTGGAATTAATAGCACCTGCATCTGTCTACCTCTTTACCAGGCTTTAGCTTTCTTTCTATAAATACTCATCATCACATAAACTATAACGTATTTATTTATTTCTACATCTCCCATGAAAATGTGAGCTCCATGAAGGCAGGGACTTCTGTTGTTACAGTAGTCGTCATGGTGATTGTTTACCACTGCATCCCAGGGACTGGGAGAGCGCCTGTCATGTACTAAGCATTCAATAGATATCTGTTGAATTAATTATTCATAATTACTTAATTCACAATTTTAACATGAGCATAAGAACTAAGATCAGACCAAATAAGCCTTTTCAAAATATTAATGAAATTTTATGTTATTATTATCTACTACCCTTTTAAACTTTACTGTGCTTAAAAGTAAAAATCCAGGTTGATTACAGAGCTCAAAGAATGCTATTGCCTGAATGTAAGATTGAGAATAGCTTTTCTTTACATGATTCCCAGTCTAAGGAGAGAAAGCAGATAGTAAATCACACATTAAACAAATCATTCAATTACATTCGTTTAAAGTGCTGCTACCTAGGAAGGAAACTGAAATGTGCCTTGAGAACAGATACTCAACTGGCATGCCGGAAGAGCTTCCCTAGAAAGGGATGGTTTGGTTTCTAGGACTTGAAGAATAAGGCCTAAATCAGGTAGAAAAGGCAGGGAACATTCCAGGCATCCACAAAGATATATAGAGAGGCTGAGTCCAGGAAGATCTTGACAAACTCTAGAAACTGTGAGACTGGTAATATACTATTAGGTTGGTGCAAAAGTAATTGCAGTTTTTGCCATTTCTTTTGCACCAACCTAATAGAAAAGAATCAGTACAAAACAAAAGGCCACTATTCTGGTGTCAGATTTTCTTCTCACACTGAAGCCAGCTGGAGTCCTTAGAACTTTCCTGAACTTTTCTGCATCCAGCAGCACTCTGTTCCAGCCAGATGCTGCATCAGTAACAAGTGGAAGCAGGAAATACTCTGAAATTGGTCAATTTGTTTAGTGACTGGGGTGACTCTTGTCTGGTGGAAAAAGACATTTTGTATTCAGAAAGTTTGAAATTCTTTGGATGGCTTTCCAGATTTTATAAATGCACTGTGATATGCAAGATGAAACTGAGGAGAACCAGCTCTTTGGCTACAGATCTGAGATCTTTCTATGGGAGGACAAAAAGGAGCTAAATCACATAAATCTATTTTCCACACTAGTGACATGAACTAGGTTCAATTATTCAACTATGGAAAAGTCCCCTTTTTATGATTCCTCAAACGGTGTAATTTTTCCTGCCTCTGTACTTTTATGCTATCTTTTTTTTTTTTTTTTCTCTCTGAGCTGTTCCACTAGGCACATATTTCTAGAATCAGCTGAAGTTCCACCATGATTCTCTGTTTGGACTATCCTTCCTCTGAACTCCTCCAATATTTTATGCCCATTACTATACAACTCTTGATTGCATCTGAGTCCCTTGAGGAGACAGGGAGGAACAGGACAGGAGACAGGGAGGAAGAAGGACAGAATATGCCTGTGAATACAGAGTATTTTCCTACAGAGAATATTTCTAATGAAGATGTAAAAGATCCACTCAAAACTCAAGCATTATATTGTTTGAGAGGGTAATTTTTTTTTCAATTTAGGTGGTCTGTTTTATTGTTTCTTCTGTGGAGTATCTGTGCAATAGGAGATCCTCTTGAATAATTACCTGCTGAACAAACTGTATCTTTCAAACACATCTCACTTTTAGACTTGTTGTTTAGGTCATTCTCTGGAGAGTGTCTTGAAGAAGAAAAAAATTGGAAACTTAGAGATAGTAGGCCCAGGGAAAATATAAATTATTTTACAGCCACTTTTGAGGGCCTCATATTTTCTTGGCTTAGGTACTCAGGAGACAGATATAAGGCATAAAATCTTTAACATTATTAAAACCAATTCAGAAAAATCCCTTAACCTTCCAACAGTAAAGCAGGTAGAGAACATGAAAACCATCTATGGAACTGAAAATCAGTGATCAATACATCTATGAAAAATGTTACTATTTTATAAGACATCCAAAGAAATACACAGGAAAACAAAATAGAAATAGCTTACAACATTCGACACTGCTTGTGTATAATCACACAAGCACTTGGTATCCTAACTAGTGGAAATGCAAAGTAGCGCATACTATGGGGAATATAAATTGGCAACTCATATAAAGACCCAAAGAAAAGCTTTACTCTTGTCCTCATGATTCCACTTCCAAGTAATACAGCTTAGGAAGAAAGTCAGGGACAAGAACAAAAATTTGTATACCAGGATGTCCATTACAGCCTTAAAATTCAGGAAAGTTTGTAAATAATTAAAATATTACACTATTCAAAAACAAACAATTTATGACACAACATTAGGATGGAAAATTTGTAGTCAGTAAAAATCATCTGTTCACATTCTAATGACAGAAGAAGAAAAATACTCCTTACATTAAGCTAAGCAAAATAAATGTAGGGCATACAAATTATACTATAAATTGTACTGTACATGTGTGTATATACATATATACACACATACAAATAAAGGAAACAGACCAAAATGATATCATGTATTTATTTCCTTTAAACCTTTCTGTACTTTCCCAATTTTCTACAATGAATATTTTTATGACCAAGAAAAAGTTAATAATATTAAATAATTAATTTAGACTCATTTCATTATATGCATGAATTATTCCACATAAATAGCTCCTTTTTACAATCAAGCCAAAGAACTGTCAAACCATATTGGGATCTACAGAGACTCAATCGCCAACAATGACATAAGGCAAAACCTCCCACAGAGACCCTCTTCTCTTTCACATAACACTGTATTTTTTAACAATGTTTAACAGTTGGAAATGCTGAGAAGCCACAGATGAGATCATTAGGAGAAAGTATTTTCCATCATGCTTTTGTCAGGGAAAATCCCTTAGTAGTTCTATTTCTGAGTTATATTTTTAGCCAGGCTGACAAAATTTAAAGCAAAGTATATAAAATGTGTATTTGCAAGCATCTTTCTCTACCAAATGGAATTCACTTTAACTATCACACTGATAAAGATCATTTATCATAGGCTTGTCTTCTGCATGACCCTGTATTTGGAGGGTGTGAGAGACTACAAGACAGAAAGTGGTCAGGACCTCAAAAGATGGCACGTGAGCCGCTGCTTCAAAAAATTAACCAGACATACTAGAAAAATATGATGATGTTTATGGTCTGATAGGCATCTCTGTGATCTGTAATTTATGTATCCTATCTCTGTGCAACCAACGGATTTAATGGGTCAGCAAGCTTCAGGAAAACCCTAAATGGATTTGGGTTCAGTAAACAGCCGGTCATCACTTCTACCCCATTTTAACCCACCATGCTGAACTGCGAAGCTAAGGACTTGCTTAAACTGTCAAATCCAGTTTCCTCATAGAACTTTTGGCCCTTCTATTTGTAGGTCCATCTTTGCCTTTGGTTGCTGACATCACATTCCCAGGGACTGTTTTCTCTTGTATAAACATATATCCATGTAAATCCTTAAAATTCATGGCCTTTGGGTTTTTCCTTGTCAGTCAATCTGAACGTCCCCTTCCTCAGATCCTAATAGCTCTGGGCTGGGTTAGGCTTTCCCTGATGTGCCCAGCAGCGAATTCAGCTTAATTTAAAATCCACTCTGCCTGAGAGTTTCTATTTTTACTTTATGAACCCATAGGACTGATGAACAATAGTTAGAATTGTATTCAAATTTTGGATAGTTTGAATTATGTATTAATTGGGAGGTTCTTCTTTCAAGGAAAAGAATACACAATCAGGTACAAGCATATATACACACATACACACACACACACACACACACACACACACACACACACACACACACACACACACACACAAAGAAATCACAAGTAATTACTGAATATGCCAGAGCTGTTTTCTCTGAGATTTCTTTAGGCAGTTATCTATAGACATTGTCATAGAAATGCTTCCAGAGTACAATGTGGCTTCCTCTCCTTGTGGAGAAAACTCTGTAGCTCCCAAAACTTCACTAGGGGAGGTGCAAATGAGAAACCCTAGATTTTAAGGTGAAGAGAATCAAACTTACATTTTCCATTTGCAGAAATGTGTTCATTAGCTTAGTGAGATTGGTTGGTTTTGCTTCTTACTGTGTGTTACCCCCTCTTTGCTTGAGGGTGGGTGTCTGTTTCTGACAATGATTTTTGTGACCCTGAAGCCATGTAAAATGGAACTAGTAATACCTACTGTATCACTTGATTGGTGAGAAGATTAAGTGAAATCGGAGTGAAATGGATTAATATATCATTGTCTGAAAATTGTTACACTAGAAGGCAACTCCTTAGAGCAAGGGAATTTTGTTGACCAACTAGCACTCTTGCTGGGACATGATACAGAGTTCAGTGATTAGGGGCTGATTTGCTTGAGGAATGTGAATGAATCATAGATGCTATAATTGCCCTTGTTCTGTCCCTAAATGAAGAAAAACGAAGCAGCTGTGGTCATCTACATTCTCACTGTCTAATAGCCACAAGTGGTCTACATCCAGACTAAAATACAGTGGACTCTGGTTGCATTTATATTTATCCCCCAGCTGTTTCTGTCTCCCTATTTTACCAATTCCAATTCAAAATGCTCTTAGCCGTGAAGAATCTGAACTGCCTCAGTTGTGGACTGTCCTCTGGGTTTGCAGATGCCAAAGAAATGTCTGTTCTGATAATAATGTACTGAGGGCACCATGCTTATTTAACCTCTGGTGAGGTAGTTAGGAAAATGCTTCTGATACTGGGAAGGATCCTGAATAGGAGGCCCATGCTTTGTGATGCCAGACCTCTTGCTTGTTACTGCCTTTATATACATGATAAAACATGATTTCAGTCAGAGCAAGTGGTATATGACTCCTGACATTGTGTGATAACACAGCACATTGTTTCTGTGGAGATGTCAACACAGTTCTGGAAGGATGACTCGCTTTCCGGTTTTATGCTCTCTTCCCCCGAATCCTCATAAGAAGCTGCTCTGAAGTTGAAACATCGAATAAAAATGCTTCCAAACAATTAATGCGACAGCAAACACACCAATAAACCTATCGGCAGCAGCCTCAGTATTTTACCTCAGTCTTTAATGTCAGCTTGCTTTTTTATTCCAGAGGTCAGAAAAACAAATGCTCTGTGAGCTCATTACGTGCATGCCTAAACAAGCAGAAAAGTAGGTACTTTTCCAAATGCCAGACAATGAAATCTAGATTTTTCTCTTTGTACTTCACTGTAATTCGGGTGATAAAATACTTGCTAATACAAGCTATTAAAACAAACCAACAAACAGAAATCAGTCTCTCATAGCCTATTTTGAAACTCCCTCCCTGTGTTCTTAACTGTTGACTTTTAAACCAAAAATGCCAGTCAAGAAGTACAAAGTGATCTTTAGTACTGTCTAGCTTAAAATGTTGATAGTTAATATTTGAGTATAAAAAAGTATAAAAATAAATAATAGACAACTCATTTTAGCTAACACTTTGGAATTAACTTTGAGTAGTAGAAAACTACACAATATAAACCTGTTTTGTTTTTCAATGGTTTCTGTTATCAAGTGAATTGATGGATTATAGTAACCTTTGTTACCTGGCACTCAGAATACTACTTTTAAGCACAGGTTCTTTTCATAAGAAGCTAATTGATATCCATAATAATGACCCAAATAAATTGTAAGGTCCTTGAAATTAAGTTCTGGAAAAAATAAGCAAATTCTTAGGCTTATTTTATTTTTTCTGTAATTCTTTAAAAATGAGTGATCTACATGTCATACATGTATATGGTAATTCTCTCCTGTATAGAATACCCTCTGGCCATCCTGAAAAATAAAATTAACTCTTGAGCTTTATTAGATTTTCTAAAGAAAAAGTATCTCTATAAAGAATGTTGGACTGGGCATGGTGGTTCACACCTGTAATCCCAGCACTTTGGGAGGCCGAGGCAAGAGGATCACTTAAGCTCAGGAGCTCAAGACCAGCCTGGGAAATATAGTGAGACTTCATCTCTACCAAAAATAAAAAATAACATAACATAACATAACATAACATAACATAACATAACATAACATAACATAACATAACATTACACTGGGAGGCTGAGGCAGGAGGGAGGATTGCTTGAGCAGAGGAGATGGAGGCTGCAGTGAGCTGTAAACATGCACTGCACTCTGGCCTGAATGACAGAGTAAAACTCTATCTCAAAAAGAAAGAAAGAAAGAATGTTAACTTGCCGACACACATGCTCTCTTCCATTCTTTTTCCTCTCCTTACACCATCCCTTCTTTTTTCCATTACTCACAATGATGGGATTAGTACAGCTTGTACTGGGGCTTTGGAACTATAATAAACAAGGAGCAATTTTCTGGTCCTAATTAACTCCTGTTAAAATAAGCACTGTACAACAATAGTCTACCCAGAGTTGCACTGAAAAAAACCACAACAAACCTAACACTCTATGAATAATGAACCCTATTTAAATGAGCAGGTTATTGTAGGGTCTTAATGAGCTGCTCTGTGGCCACAGGGCACATACTGCATCCCAGAGTAATGGAGCATTTTCCTGCAGACACTTGCAGGCTGGGCTAGCAGCAGAACGGCTTCTTCCCTGGTAAAACCAGAGAGGTAGCATCAATGGTTTGTTATGTTTCCATTTTACTTTTTCACACACTTCTTCTGCAACTGACATCAGCCATCCCCATCCCTTTTTGAAATGTCTTCCTTCTTTGACCTCCAGGCTTCTATATTCAAGCATCCTCCTCCTTTATATCTTTTCTGAAGTACACTTTACAGACCATAAAATCCACTTGGTTTAAGTATACAATTCAATGAGTTTTGGTAAATTTCCAGTGTTATGCAACCATCATTACAATCTAATTTTACAACATTTTCATTGCACCAAAAAGAAACTTTGTGCCCATTGGTAGTCATTTCCTCTTCCCACCCCCAGGCCAACCTAAGCAACCACTAATCTTTTTGTCTGTATAGGTTTGCCTTTTTTGGACAATTAATAGGGAAACACATAATGTATGGACTTTTAGCACAATGTTTCTGAGGCTCCATGTAGCATATAGCATGTGGAACACAATACTATTCCATTGTATAGATATACTACATTTTGCTTGCTCACTCATCAGTTGATGCACATCTGTGCTATTTCTACTTCTTGTTATTAAGAATGCTGCTGCTATGCTGTGAACATGTGTGAACAAATTTTTGTATAGACACGTTTTCATTTCTGTTAGGTAGGTACCTATGAGTGGAACAGCTTAGTCATATGATAAATCTATGCTTAACAGTTTAAGAAACTGCCAAAAGCTTTTCCAGAGTTTTGCATTACTAGCTGCAATATATGAAGATTCCATTTATCCATATATTTACTAACACTGGTTATTGTCGATGTTTTCCACTATAGTCATCCTAGCTGGTGTGAAGTATTATCTTGTGGTTTTAACCATTTCCCTATTGGCTAATGATGTTGAGCCTCTATCATTTGTGTCTGACTGTTGTTTCTGTTTTATTTTGTTTTCATTCCTCGTTTTAGTATTCCTTGATATTTGTAATGTCCCCTTTTTCCTGTATACCTATTTCCTGATCCACATGGATCATGTTGACTCCCACTCATATGCAATTAACTACCATATCTTAATGAATGCTGCTCATGGCTCATTCTCAATCTATTTATCTCCATGAAGTTACTGATACCATATGTTAAAAGAAAAACTTTAGACAAACCAAATCTAGCAGAGTTTATTTGAGCAAATAAATGATTTATGAATAGGGCAGCAGTCTGGACCAAAAATGGTTCAGAATGCTCCACCCTACCACATGTGCAGTCTATATTTATGCCCATAGAAAAGGAAGTAACATACAGAAACAACTTGATTGGCCGCAGTCAATGTTTGCCTTATATAGTTGTATTTGGCAGCTTTCAGTCTCTTAATGGCTGGAGGTTTAGTTGCTGTGATTGATTGAGACTCAGTTACTTTTTACAAGAGTATATACTTCTAGTTTAGGTTATAGCTTGTAAATACACCAACTTAGGTTACAATTCACTATGTCTAGAGAAAGTTTTAGGCAACTCTTAAATTATATATGGAGGCAGTTTTGGCCAAACTTAATTCAATTTCATACATATTTCTACTTGGAAAAAAGGCAGGAAAATTGAATTTTTAATTTACACACAAATAATGAACAGAAGTTCAAATGTACCTTGATTTAATGCATAATATAATTGCGTGAAGTATTAGTATACCATAATCGTTTGGATTTTACATAAATATATTGCTTTTACACAAGCATACTGACCACATGATCAGACTTGCCTGTTCTCTTACTGTCTTACGGACAGTGTAGGATTCACTAAGCTGCGGTCATTTCCTCTTTAGAACCTAGCAGTGATCATCTTCTCTGCCTGCCTCTTAATTTGTTTCCTTCATTTTCTTTTGTGACATAATGGCTATAGCTGAAGCATACAGGTAGAATCTCACTATGCCCCCTACTTTCTTCTCTTTTGGCCTTTTCATCTTTCTTTTTTTTTTTTTCTGGTTCTCCAAGTCCATTTATGCATTTATTCATTCTTTTTCTCTTTTTTTTTATACTTTAAGTTTTACGGTACATGTGCACAACGTGCAGGTTTGTTACATATGTATACATGTGCCATGTTGGTGTGCTGCACCCATTAACTTGTCATTTAACATTAGGTATATCTCCTAATGCTATCCCTCCCCCCTTCCCCCACCCCACAACAGGCCCCGGTGTGTGATGTTCCCCTTCCTGTGTCCATGTGTTCTCATTGTTCAATTCCCACCTATGAGTGAGAATATGCGGTGTTTCGTTTTTTTGTCCTTGCAATAGTTTGCTGAGAATGATGGTTTCCAGCTTCATCCATGTCCCTACAAAGGACATGAAATCATCATTTTTTAGGGCTGCATAGTATTCCATGGTGTATATGTGCCACATTTTCTTAATCCAGTCTATCATTGTTGGACATTTGGCTTGGTTCCCAGTCTTTGCTATTGTGAGTAGTGCTGCAATAAACATACATGTGCATGTGTCTTTATAGCAGCATGATTTATAATCCTTTGGGTATATACCCAGTAATGGGATGGATGGGTCAAATGGTATTTCTAGTTCTAGATCCCTGAGGAATCGCCACACTGACTTCCACAATGGTTGAACTAGTTAACAGTCCCATCAACAGTGTAAAAGTGTTCCTATTTCTCCACATCCTCTCCAGCACCTGTTGTTTCCTGACTTTTTAATGATCGTCATTCTAACTGGTGTGAGATGGTATCTCATTGTGTTTTTGATTTGCATTTCTCTGATGGCCAGTGATGATGAGCATTTTTTCATGTGTCTGTTGGTTGCATAAATGTCTTCTTTTGAGAAGTGTCTGTTCATATCCTTCAATCTAATCAGTAGCCAATATAGTGACTCCATTCAAAGGTTCAAATGATGCTTAAACCAAAATTATTATCCATTTCACACTCTCCAACCAAGTGAACAAGAGGAAAGAGGAGAGCAAAGAAAGGAACAAAAGAATAAAAAAGGTCAAATTAATTTGCAACCTGGAGAAAACATGTCAGATCTTGATGTAAAATAGAAAAGTCTGGAGAATTGGGATTATCCAATATGCAGTTTTGTGGCCAATTTTAGAGATGCAATAAACTGAGTGTGATTAAATGTTAAATTGGACTGATCAGGTTAGCCATACTTTTCTTGTGAAAAGTAGCAAGCACGGAAAAAAAAAAGATACAGCTCTATTTCCCTTTACTTTTCCATCTGTATCTTTCATATTTTTCAAAATTAAAAAAAAACACCAAACTATTTTTCAAGTATTAACAAAGAATCAAGAAGAACTTCATTTAAAACATTTTTGCCTACCCTTCAAAAAACTCTTTCACTGTTTCAAGGCCATTGCTTCTGGAACCCAGATTTGTTCTAGCTTACAACCTAGGAATAAGAATATATGCTTTCCTGTCAGGATGGCTTTTGAGAAACTCTGAGAATAAAATCTGACCCAGTCCAATCTGACAAGGTTGCTGTGCTTGTTTGAATATAAAATGATTCATAAAGTGAACCGAAAGTTTTTGTTAATTGTTAAAAAGCTTCAGCGGTGTGGCTTAGTTTAACAGCTACATCTGGCATTTTGGTAGGAACAAACTACTTATGAATGAGGAATAGTTATATTTTTTGTGTTGTTGTTTTTATTTTTGTTTTGGGGGGCAGAGGGAAGAAAGAGGACAGAAGAGAACTAGGACTTGGTATTTTGAAAACTGGGACATCATCACTGGCCTACCCACCACATAAACGTAACTAGTGTATATGATTTTAACTTTGTAATCGTGTACATTGACACTTCTTTTTGATATTCTAGATCTATACAAAGAAAAATACTCAAAGAGATGCAGGAAAATAAATAAGAAAAGAAATTCTCTGGCCAGCAATTATTTAGCAGTAAATTGACATATAAATGTGGTGTAATTAAACTCAAATCACTTTTCAACCTAATTACCGATACAAAGAAATGGGAAAGCATCGACCTCTAGGCTTCAGAAAGCTTAGTTAAATCATTACAAATCTGTCAGTTGTACCATCAAAATAAATCTGGAATCTAAGCACTTCTTATCATTTTCATTGCTGCCACCCGCATTTTCTGGGACTTCTGAAATAACTTCCAAACTATTGTTCCTCAGACTTACCCCACCTCTCATACACCACTCCACCCCCTGCCCCCAAACACACAAAAGCAAAGTGATCTTTTTTGAACTTAAAGTCTAATCATGCCCCTTCTTGGCTCAAAACCCACCCATGAGAAATTAAATAGGCTTTTAAAGTTAGGTATCAATTTTAAAAGTAACACTTATAATTCTATACTCTAAAGAGTAGCTGAGTCTATACTAGGACATTTGCTTCCAGAAGTCATGAAAGTGGTCTGAAGAAGTCACAAATAGGAGTTTATAAAGTTCTAGAAGTATCAAGTTTCTAGATTCTTTTCAGTTTTTGCTCTATTTAAACATTCACACCAACTGAGGTCTGGGGGTGAAAGGGGAAGTTAATTTATCCCCTAAATAATATTTATTTTGTATACAAAAGAATGGTTAAATGTATTCAGTAGTCTAACCTGCTCTTCTTGGCTATTCGTTCCTGAATGACAGGAATTCCGTTTGTACCACCCTCATCACCACCATTAATTTCATGATGGACTAGCTACTTCACAGTCCTCATGTCCCCACCACTCCATTCAAGCTCAAGGGCTACTGAAGCATAGTAGCAGCTTACAAAGAAAAGAAAAAGACGAAACAAACTCTTAGCAATAATGTTATGTCATTCACACTGGAGACAAAATAACTTCATTATTAGAGATGCTATCATTGAAATTAATTCACTGGTTATAAAAGGAAGGCTATCCAAGAATATCTGCAGTTTTGATGCCTTGGAAAATAAAATTAAATGGAAGAGAAATTAACAATAATAACTCAGAAATAAACACTATTAATATTTTATGTAAGTTCTCCACCTTCCTTGATATATGACATAAGCATTTTCTTAACTCAATAAAAACTCTAAAGAAACATAGAAAACAATAACAACAACTCGTGTGGCTTCTCGTCTCTCTCAGAGTAAAAGCCAAAATCCTGAGGATAGCCTGTAACTCTATACAATCTGGTCCACCCTTTCATCTGTGAGCTCATCTTCAATACTACCCTAAAGCCTCCAGTTTTGCTTCAGCCACATCCATCTCCCCATTGACTCTTTAATAAGCCAGACAGTTCCCTAGATTCTGGCATTTCAATGGCTCCTTCCTCTGCCTGCTAAATTCCTCTCCAACATGTATTCATTGTGTGCTGTCTCACCTCTTCTAAGTCTTTGGTCCACTATCACCTACACCTTGCCTTTACATGCCTTGCTTTATTTTTCTCCATAAAACTTAACTACTGAGTATACCATAGTTAATCACTCATGTTTAAATATTTTTTCGTCCATCTCCTACAGTAGAATATGAGTGACAGAGGGCAGGGATCTTCATTTTTTGTTTGTTTGGTATACCCAGGGCCCAGAATGATGCCATACTCATGACAGTTCCGTAAAGAGCGTTATTCCCTGTGACAGAATGTCAGGAGTGAAGTTGTCAAGTCCTTTTTCTAGAGAAGTGGTGGGTGTTTTTGCTTCTCATTAACTAAGGCACAGTCTGGATTGAAGAGTAGACATGAGATAAGAGTTCTGTGTTCTGCCATCAAAAAGACAAAAAAGAAGTATACATCTTTTCAACTCTTTTATGCTTGAAATTCTCACCTTCCTTTAAATCACAAGGATAATCTGTCGACCCTTACAACAGCTCTGAGCTGTTATTATCCCCAACTGAGAAAGAAAGGAAGAGGCTGTGGTATTTACTGAGGTCCTAAATGGCAGAACCAGGACTAGTAAACCATGTTATTAGGTTTCTGCTTCTATATAGTCACAATGAACTGCAGCCACATCGCCCAGAACAATAAATTAGCAAGTAGACAGAAGTCTTTCTTTCAACCCTCAAAAGAGATTTTTAGCCTTTACAATTAGCTTTTCAATAAAGATACAAGAATAACTATTTCATTGATGTGCTCTCAGCAGATCTTAGACTTTCCATTGTTTATTTCCTTTGTTTAGTTCAATGTGAAAGTGCTTGGCTTTAATCTTCATTTCACTTAGTTTTATCAAAATATAAAACCCCTACATTTGCATAGGCTATCCCAGGGTCCAGAAAGCATTCACACTTTGTCCATCTGATACACCCTCAAAACAACGCTAGTTGAGGTAAAAGCAGGTGGGTGTATCTTTACCTCAGAAGGATCCTTGACCTGCGCAATGCGACATCACTGGTGAGCCTCAGAAACAGGGCAAAAAAAAAAAAAAAAAAAAAATAGATCTCTTTAGTGTAAACTCAATGTTTTTAATTTACGGGAAATGCATTCACTGGTTGTGTGTGTGTGTGTGTGTGTGTGTGTGTGTGTGTTGAGGCAGGGGAACAATTACATAATGGGAAGAAATTATCTAAATTATTCTTATTTCACATGTCTTCTAGAAATATAATTGTCACTTTTGCACTCCACTTCTACTTCCTGGCAATTTTTCTGCTGCCATAATTCAAAAACAGACTCTTTGGTCGTTCCTTCACATTCCTTTCCCTTTTGTCTTTACAGCCTCATCACTTCCTTCTACTGATCTTCATTTCCTGCTTTTGAGACTTTCCCGCTGCCTCCTCCTGTCATCTTCAGGTCCCAAATGCAATTTTGCCAGATTCCACATCCAAAATTAACATCATTTCCTCTTTGGCTACACTAGTAAAGGTGCTTCCTTTTATCCCTCCAGATCCATATGTAGCCCAAGTTTGAAGACCTTTCTTCTCCCTTTTTAGAGTTGTATAAGCTTCCTGAGAGCTGGCTCTACAATCTCCATACTCTCCAGCACACATCACAGTACAGCACTGAAAACAGTGCCTTTTATACTTTGGGTAGGCATAGGTATTTGAGAAATGAGCCATGAACTCAAAAACATAGCTTCAGGGAAGTCATGAGCAAGGGTGACGGCAGGAAGCACTGCTTGCCTTTCTTCACCAGCCAGCTTCTGCCCTCTGGCCCTTTTTCAGTCCTCCACTTCGCTCCCCACTGGCATGCCACACATATGAGATAGCATGAGGTATGACTACTGTTCCACCAAGTAGGGAGGATGCTGAATGCATCAATGACACATTGCCTCAAGGTTCCATTCCACTATAAGTATATAAGCAATTGTTCTTTGGCC